>NC_134961.1:18066228-18771228 GCF_965638725.1 Aptenodytes patagonicus | reverse complement strand
TGACAACTTGCCCCTATTTGATTTTCAAACCAAGGCCATTTTGCTAAATATCGGGCCCAAGACAACTTTTCAACTGGGACAAAACAGGGACCTTCTTCCGATGGAGCACTGACTGGAGAAGGCTGCTTGTCTGGGTCACGGACAGGTGCAGCCGAGCAGATGCCCAGGTGGCGGTTTCAAGCATAGTTGAAAAATTGCAGTTTGTCTGTGCATATGTTTGGACTCTTTCCATGTTGTCCTGTTTACAAGTTAACCTAAGTTGGGGTGTTTGTCACGGGTCTTCTTGTTTTTGTATTTAAATAAATAAAGCAGAAAACTGTCTCGCTACAGTTTTGCTGCAGATAGTTATATCCTCATGTGTAATGTGCGTGCCTACTGGCAAGCACCTTAGTAAATTATCAACTCACCGCTGTGAACCTGCCAACTTGCTATAACAACTCTGCTTTAAAAAAAGTGTTTGTGATCAGGCTTTCTCTTTGTCATCGTATGTGCATGCAGTATGATCAGTTGAACAATAACCATCAATAAAGTTTCACAAGATTTGAAAACAAAGTTTCTGTAGCATTTATATCTAAGAATGAAAAATAAATTATCTTTAAAATTGAAACAGAGAGAGAAAGAGACTATATTAATCAATGAAAAATGGGGCAGTAACATATATTTATACTGGTGAGGGAATGAACTGAAATTTATTGAGAGTTCAATCCCCACATTTATTATATAAGATATACGAGACAAGCCTCCTATTTTAAAAAAAAAAAAGTATATTTCATTTAAACACCATGATAAAAGCAACTTGAAAAAATGTTTACCAAATGTTAGGCTTCCAATTCAAAGTGTGGATGATACATCTTTTTTGGAATTGCACACACAAAATGTCTAACGTGGGGAATAACAGAATTTATTTGCAATTTTAATTTTCATGAGATGGCTTTACAACTCCCACTCTCCAAATGATTATATGGCGTTTTAGTCTATTAAAATAATCTTGAAAGGTTGAGGGTGCAGCCCATATTACAAAATATTTTGTTTATAAAGCTCCTACAGTACTCCTCATAGTAATTTTAAAATGTATGTCTGAAATAGTTATGTAAGAAAAGCATTTGAAATTTTTTTACAATATATATTGGGAATGTTTTCACTTATATAAATAACTACTGATAATATGACTTATGAAAAAAATTATTACTACCATATGTGGAATATAGTGACTTCTAAAAAGATTTAAAAAAACACCTTACAAACCCAGAAAATGTGTATATCTGTCTTTAGAAATTAGTGTTTATATCACAACCGTGATTTGTGAATAAAGAAAAATGGTTTGTAATATCAAAATAAAAGCTTAGTCT
Organism: Aptenodytes patagonicus; assembly: GCF_965638725.1. NCBI lineage: Eukaryota > Metazoa > Chordata > Aves > Sphenisciformes > Spheniscidae > Aptenodytes > Aptenodytes patagonicus. The sequence continues at coordinate 18,769,879 of NC_134961.1, read as the reverse complement.
GAAAAGGTAAAAATACGTTGGTGTTCAAAGTCATTTTGCTTTTCTTTTTTACTGTGTTGGTTGAAGAGCTGTCTGCAGTTGCACCATCTATACTGTACACAATATACTTACAAAGAGATGTACTATTGACAAGGTTCACAGCTTTTTTACTGCCTGGAAGCGGTGTTTGGGAGCCTGGCTGGGCAGAGGAGCCTGATGAGGTTAGTGCCTGCCCTGTGCGCCCAGCGCTCCTGCCCAGGGAGTGGGGCTGCCGGGTGTGTGCGTGTCCCTCTGCGTGCGTGCCGGTGCTGTGCGTGTGTATGGGAGGGGGGCAATAACCTCATCAGCGGGCCCAGGCTTGGCTGCTGCTGCTTTTCAGTCAGAGGCCAGAGCGATGAGACTCAGCACGGGACCGGGTTGAAGGTTTGCTTCCCAAAAAGGCAAGTTTAATCCCGTATCAGATGTATTTTTCAGGCAACACTGCGTGATGCATGAGGAGGAATTGGTTTTTGTTCGTAGGAAGAAAAAAAGGCATCTTCCAAACTGACTGCATTTAAACAGGACATTTCATCTAAGTGGATCACAAAAATACCACTGATCTCCACCTGACCTCTGAGATGAAATGTGACTGTAGCTGCTCAGCCAAGTGCTGCTCAGGGAGCACCAATTACTGGGGAGGGCCAGTTGCTATGAGTATGTGCCCGCTGCTCTCATCTGGGCCCTGCACCACTTCTCTCCGGTGGCGGATGGGAGTTAGCCTTCTGTTTAGCTGTCTTTTTCATGGACAGCTTCTAGTTCTGTGCACCTTCAAGTACAGGAGAGGAAGGAAAGGTAACTCTGTTGATCTGAAACCAACAGTGGAATTTCTGCAGTTCTGGAAGGCTCCTTCTTGTCACTCCCAGCTTTGTCATCCAAGTCATAGCAAAGACAACTATGTGCTTGTAGGTCTAGACTTACCCATCAGTCTGAAAGGTCATGATGAGGCTGATGAGTTTAATGTGCCATTAATCATGCCACATGCACGCCAACAGAATTACACGACTCTTCTACCTGGGTTCCTAGTATAATGTAATTTAGCAGAGGAAGAGAAGACATAAAGATAAGGGATTAAATACTGCGTGTTTTGCAGTTTAGCAGCAGGCTTTACTCTAAAAAGTGCTTGGATCCTTCTGGGAAAGTAAAGAGAAGAAACCCTGATGTTTGCCAGGAATGGTGGGGAGGTATTATGTTATGCTTACTTTATAGCTTTATATGAAATATGAGCACTAAATGTTCAAGCGTACTCTCCTCCACACCATGCATGGGGGATACAATGACAGTGTTTCCTTTGGTGGCTGGATGAAATGACAAAGGTAGTAATACTGAGTAAGATTTGGACTGAAGGAAGGTGAGAAGCATGTGAACAGATAAACATGAGTGGGGGACAGACACACACACACGCACACACAGAGAACCTGAAAGACCACATAATTTTCACGTGGTTGGATTCATCTACATGTTGTCTGGTATCGTTATTTATGATTTAATGCAGTAGTGCTTCCTTTCTCGGCTGAGGAGCCAACACACACTAACTGAATAAAACTTCGTGTTTATTGAACAATTGGCCAGAGAATAAGCAAAGCATCATGTGTAACCAAAAGAAAAAAAAGAAAATGCAGTAAGCTTTTTAGGGTATTTTTTCCAATTATTTAAAGCTCTAATACTGCTTTAATTGTAGCAGATCGTATAGCAAAGATTCAATTGAATCTTTTTAGGAAATCTTAGAACTATCCCTGTATACCATGTCCTGTACTACTCTGTCCTTGATCATCTTTAAGGGCATCCAGGTTGTTTATTAGCTTCCTATTTGGGTAAAATGTCAAGTTTTTTAACTAGAATTTAATCTTCTTTAACTTTCTGGGAACTTTGTCTTCAGTTTGAATTGCTGTTTTGCCGTATTGCAGTTTCATACCTCAAGTGATTCTTTGCAAGTTTGATGTGTTCCTATTGCCACATTTTTTCAGTTTTACAGTACAGATGCATGAGGAAAAAAGGCTGTTCAAATTATTTCCTCCCCAAAGTAGAGCTGAAATATCATCATTTTGGTAGGTGGAGGGGAGAGAAGAAAAAAAAAAAGCAACCTTGTTTCAGTGGGAAGAGAAGATTTGAGTGGGAGGTGAGATCAGAAGGGAGACAATGATTTTGGGAGGTCTGAAGAATTTATGGAAGTGTCATCAAAACCAGTCATCTTATCAGTATTATAAAAGTTTATCATAATGCTTCATTTATTCCTAAAGGGCATACGCTTCACCTCTCACTATAACATGAGCTTTATGCCACGTCTTTCCAGACTAGACCTTGAGTCTTTACCACACGTAACTTGATTCATACAGCAACGGAGATGTTTGCTTTTTGTCTGATTTGGAAATTTTTCTCCGGCAGCTTTTATGCCTCTCCAGCCCTTACCTAGTCCTCTGCATACTGATAATTGTCTTGCAGCACTTCACAAAGAGCACAACGGACACAGACTAGGATCAGAAAAAAACCTACGTAGTACGGGCCAGTATATCTTCAGCTTGAATCTTTTCTCTCAATGAGATAAGACTGAGATTAGCATGGGGAGGAAAAAGATTAAAAGTACTTCTAGATCCAAGAGCTGGTCCTTATTTTCTTACTTGGAAAAGAAAGGTTTTTATTTCACGCTGGTTTGTATTTAAGTGTGGGGATACATTTCCTGTATCCACACAAACAAAGGATGAACCTAATGCAATGGCAGTGTAGTTGAAACAGTGATGTGACTACCTGAGCATTTCACCACTTGCTTTGGTTGGATAGGCTATAACTCCTGCTGTGCAACAAAGCAATGAAACGTGGATTACCCATTTGTGAAGAGCAGATACTTCGAATTATATCCACGAAGGGACCTGGAAACTTCAATGTCATTTGAGGTGTCCAGTCAGGCAGCATTCAGGGCCAGGAGCTCCTGTTCAGCTGTTGTTTAGCTCTCTGCAGCAGATGCTGTCAAACTTTTCAGATTCCTACCTAGTGTCCTATCAGGATGCTCAAGGTAGGCGATCTTGGTTTATGTGTTTTGCAGTACCCAGTTAGGTAGGGGTACTAAGAATGAGAGTTTTGGGTGGAAGGGGAGGTGGAGGTGATTGCCATGCCCACTGAAACCATGTTCAAAGCACTCACAAGTATATGTGGGAGATGGTTTTAAAAATCTTCTCTTGGCTCAACTTAATACAGGAATGTTTTTTTCTGTATGTAGCTGCCATGTGTATATTGGGTCAAGTCATTCTCAGTTCTTCTGTTAAAGACCTTCCATTTTACTTAAATAATTAGTCATTGAGAAACACTTCTTGGATAGTCTGTTGATTCGGACTCTGCCCTGGATTCCAGTCCCTGTTCCCTATCAGAGTGAAAGGATGCCTCCATGACCCCATTGCTTGCTTAACAGAGATCGGATGACAGTGGAGTGGCCCTTCTCTTTCCCATAAGACAGGTTGGCTTGTTGTAGGTTCCTGATTCCAAAAGAGATTTACAGCTGAAAATCCAAAGTGGAGAACAGCTCACTGTGTTTAGGGTACTTTACAGCACTCCAGTCTGCTTCTCAGCACTGCTTATGACTTGGTTTAGTTTGCTTTCTGTTAGCTTTGATTTACCCACGCAGTGCCTGGGCAGCCTGCATGCCTAACCAATTTAATGATTCCATTGTTTAGCAAAAAGCCTGTGAGTCAGGAGTTCAGTACATAAGAAAACTGTTAAATAAAACATAAGTGAATGCAAAAATAATCATTTAATGGACATTATGAAAGGACAGTAAACCAAACAGTTCAGTCCAATGGATGATGTATAACATCTAAACAAATATGACAACTAATTAAGGATTAGGTTCTGCCTGTTTGGATGACAGGCCTTATAAAAATGAACAGTTAGGTTATGTTGGGGGAAAAAAGCTGCATTTTGCAAATGTCAGGCAGACAGCTCAGTAAGCAGAAAAGCTCAGTTATCCAATTAAAATAAATGTGCAGTGTTCTCAATATAAAAGGGTAAAGCATCCTTATGTTGAGGAGTTAAGATCCTGAAATGTAAGTGGAGCAAAAAGTGCTCTCTATAAAGATTAATGTAATCTATCAAGATTAACATTTTTGCATGCTGGCAAAGGCATATAGTAATGCGTTTCAATTCCTGAAATTGGAAACATTAGACTAAGATCAGTACCAATTTAAACCCCAGGTAACCCCAAATATTGAATTGAATTCATTATTTACAACCACGATGGGCTAATAAACTTGCCCTAATGGCTTCTATGGGAAATAGATACCTACAGAAGGTGCTATCCTATTTCCCATAATCCTCTCTGATACTTCATGTGAAATGTAATAACAAGTTGCATAAATGTAATTTAGGGAAAAGTCTTCCACTAAGAGTAATTCCTGATTTATTCAGGAGTTTGATTCCTGTCCTAAGAAAGATTAAGGATGTTTTTCAACATTGTCGTGTGCATGGGTGTCGTGAGAGACCACGAAGTTTCAAGACCACCAGTGGGGGACACAGTTTAACCTCATTTTTTGTTGTTGCTTTCTAACAAAAGGAGGTTATTGCATAACAATGGAAAGCAAATGGTGGGAAGGGATCACAATAACAATAAACTAGAAACTGGGTTGCACTTTCATTGTAGGAAAGAAGAGTCCACTCTCTAGATCTCCATGATTAATTGTCAGCAGAGAATATCTTTGTTTTAAGCCAAGATTTAAACCTGCCCTTTGGAGTAGGTCTCCAAAACAAGAGTTTCTGAGGCTGGAAACTTATAACCACACACAATTTTTCTGAAAGGATATTCATTTCAAGGCATTTGCAACAGAATTAACATGAAACATACGGATTTTCTGGTGGTTTATAAAGCAGAAAATTTTTACTAGGAGGGAGGCTTTAGAGGCTTTATCAGGGGTATTAAAATGGAATTCAAGTTTGCGAGGTGCCTGATTTATAAAAAAATTCTGTCAAATGTTGAAATGAGAGGCGAGAATCTCAGCTCCACAGTGCTTGAGAAAGCATGGAAGATCATGGCTGTAACACTCCCACCTCTGTTTGATTTTGCCACCCACAGAATTGCCACCTTTTTTTGTGAAGTGAGCAGTTGCACTTGCAACTCTGAGTGCCTCTGCTATCCTCACCTTTATTCTTCTAGAAGCTCTGTTTCACATCTTCTTGGACACAACTTTTGATGTTCACTCAGAAGGGCAATGATCCAACATCCTATTATTTGAGAAGAGTGATGGCCTGGGGATACAGACGTTGTTAATTTACAGATTCAGCTGATAAACTGTGTAACTGAGGTTTCATCACAGACTTGAAAGATCTGGAGCCCCGTTGCTCCACAGTTAAAAAGCAAACAAAGTTTTTTGAGGGGAAAAAAGCAAGCAAGAGGGGAAGAGAGCTTTATCTGGGAAGCTGAAAAGCAGCTTTTACTGGCAGTTCTCATATACTGAGGATAGAGAGAGAAATATGCATGTTGCTAAAGTGGTAAATTCTGCTGTAGAGATGAGAAATTCCTATAGGGTGTCTCTAGATTCTGATATATGGCTTTTAATTATTTTTTTTTAAACATGACCCACCATTAAGACATGCTATAAAAATTTGACATTGTTCCCTGTCTTCAGCCAACTTTGTCCCCCAGTATCTGTTTCCTATGATAAGACTATCTATATCCCTAGGTATGCGAAGATGTAATTTGCGCACTGAGATTAAAAGGAAGGCATGCATCACCACAGCATGCTGTACCAGTCATCCACTCTGAATCCAGTCTGAAATCTCTTACCTCTGGAAAATGAGAAGTGGCAACATGAATATGATAAGCAGAGCAACATGGCCTACTTTTTGATAAGCTTCCTTTATAGCTTTATTCTCGGTGGCTTTGAGGGGAAGTCAATAGAGAAATCTTTTTGCCCAGTGCCAAAATAATGGAAATACATGTGAATTTGTGCTCTCATCCAGTTGTCCATCTCTTTGTCATTTAGTCAGCTTGATCCTGGCACCGCTATGTAGAATTTTACACCTGTGTGGAGCCCATCATAAGATTGGAGACAGGAAAATAGAATGTCATTACTGTAACACCCCAAGAAGCAAATCCCCAGTAAAATGAATTATTATAGAGACAACTGGAGATTTGTGAAAGCAAAAATCAAGTATCTTACTGACGGCCAGAAGGAATTAGGTACCATCAAATACCATGGTCGTCATTGATCTGCCCAAATCTAATGGGAGATCTTCAGAACATTTTCATCACACAGCAAGCTGCAGACAGGATTATTTGAAACTCCCCAAATGGTGGTTGCCTTATTTTAATGTGAAACTTCTGGTGTTTTCAAGTTGTTTTGTGTAAAGCACATTCAGGGTTTTAAGGGACTGAAGTCACACAAAGAGGTACACAACTTTGGCAGACACATTTGCCTACCTTTGCCTAGATCTTTGACAAAGGACACTTCTAAGATCTTTTTTTTCCATGAGACTTCTGCACTTTTTCCACAAATTTGAAAGTTCTTCTCCCTTCTAATTTCATTCCTAAACTTAACCTTCATTTTATTCATGATTAAAAGAGGCAATGTGGAGCAGGTAATTTTTTTTTTTTTTCAATTTAGATGGCAAAAAAATAAGACCTTAACCTGCTAATTACCAGGCCATTTCCTGAGAATTGTATTATATGAAGATTTGTTAGAGTGCTAGAATATTTATACATAAAAGTATTATATTCACTTATCTGTGATGATTTAAGAATCTGTATAATATTTTCTAGTGCAACAGCCACTGTCTGAGTTAGTGGAAGCAGCTGACAATAAATAAATTTTGCTTGAAATTTTCTAGACTGTACATGTTGCTTCTTTTTGTTATTTTCTGAACAGCAACCATTGCATTGCATATAATAGTGACTATATTTTACATCATGCAAAAATTGCCAGTTGTTTTTAGACTGTGTGGTTTCTTAGCCTTCTTAGAATCAGAAAGGACACAACTGCTTAGTTTGTAAACTTCCTTTATTTGTTGTTTTTCCTTTTAAAGACTCTTTTTACAATTCCTAGTATTAAACTGGAGGAGATTGAGAAGCTCAAACAGCAAGTAAAGATTTAAAAAGCATAACAGAGTCTGGAGCTGGGAAAAAAAACAACCAAACAAAGAAAAGACCAAAGAAAACCCAAAAAGATTCATGTTTTCTCAGTATATTAACCTGACTTTAAAGGGGAAGAGTCTCTTTGAGCTCGTTGGTAACCAACTACAATAGCTATCTTTCAAGAGAGACCTGGGAAAAGGGGATGGACATGCAGAGGAGCAGCCCCCAACACACTTACAGAGTCATTCTTCCCAGACAGTGCTTCCACCAGTGCTGAAGAGCATAATGCAAAGCCATTATACTGGTAATGGGGACCCCTCTGTAGCCACCTTCTCTTCCAAAGGAAAGTTCATCTGTGCTGTGAAAAGCACAAAGACAGACACTTGCATTTCACTTTTTGTAGCCAAGGCATGTGGCAAACCTAGTAAGTTGGGTTTTAAAGCCTTTGTTCTTAGCTCCTGACTGATATATAGCACTGTGACAGGCATAAGTTTTCTCCTTATTCAGCATGAAATTAACTTGACATGTTCAAAGAAGCAAAGCTATCAAGCTAGGATCATAATCAGCGTTAGCTTCTTCAGGGGAATCTTCACAGTCAAACACTAAAATGTAATCTGTACATGCAACGACTCCCACGAGCACCTCTGGCACTGCAGCAGTCGTTCCACACATGTTCAAGAGCAGACATACTCTGGCTGCCCTTGCAACGGGGCGAAACAAGGAACAAATATTCCTTGTGCCCTCCCCCTGCCTTCCCACAGTAGCCCCAAAGTTGTCACAAGCCAGCCCAAATGCATTGTTTTAAATATGCTTGTAATGAGTAAATGCATCCAGAGCCATTTGGATCTGGTATTTTAAATGTTTAAGTGCCTTTTGGGAAGCTTTTAGGCTGAAGCGTTGCTGTTAAGACACTGAAATATTAGTAAATCTTGCAAACGACACAAGTTCTAATGTTCCTCATTTCTGTGGTGCTGCATGCTGTGCTAATGACCTGGTGACTGGATTTTCTGCTTTTGAAAGCAGAGCTATATGTTGTAAAACTTTCATCTAAGTTGAGCTGCCTCTCTCTAATGAATTTTTTATTTGTTTACTCGTTGTTTCACTAGAATTTAAAAGTAGCAATTAAAAAAACCCAACCAACCAAACCCTCACTCCCTAACAAGGAACTTGCCTTAATTCAAGGTCTAATATAGTGATGGGGAAAACATCATGCTATGTCCAGTAAAGTAAAAAAGCAGTAAACAAAGATACATAAATATGCTTAATATTTTACATGCAAAGAAATGCATAATTCATGTGACGATGGTGTACATTCGCACCGGCCACCACAGCTACATTTGCCACGCAGCTGTGCCTGTACATGCCTCTGCATAAGCACAATGCACTGTCAGTTTGTAGGAAATTCCTGATGTCTTTTGAACACAGGCCCAGCTTACTCTCCGTTTCCAATGTGGTTTGCTTAATATAGGGTGCAAGACCTCTTGAGTTTGGCCTGTGCCAGGCGAGGGAGGCAGGGCTGGCACATTCAGCATCTCCACAGTGGTTTGAAGCAGACCCTGAGCAACCTGTCCTACCCCCTGTGCCTGGCTTCCCATCAGCGGGAGTCCACTGCCCCTCGAAAAAGAGGCCAGGAATGAAAAAGAAGCAGGAGAGGAGTCAGTGAGAGGAGGAGAGCCCTTGAATGAAATGTGGAGCAAGCCAAGGCGACTGTGCAGGCAGTGCCTGGAGACATGGATGTCTTCCCTGGGGTAGGGAGGGGGAGCGTGGGAGCCAAGCTGCATCCCACATGGCAGCTGACAGCGCAGAACAGCCCTCCTCCGCCTTCAGTCAGGAAGAGCTGTGTGACCCTGCAAGACCAAAGGCACGGGTAAAACGCACTAAGGCTGCTATTACCAAGGTTGATGCCGTGATCTCTGTTCGTTCTGGTGGAGTTCACAAGTGGAAGAGGGGCAGGGAGACACACGATGGTGCTCCTGGCGCTGCCACCCGCCATGGCCCTTGCCGCGTGCATCCTTGGCCCTGAGGCACAACCACCTGTTTGTCCCAGGGTTTGCTTTGCCCAGGAGCAGAAAAAATACTCTGTGTACAAAAATAAATAAAACAAAACAGCACTCGTGTTTAAAAAGCAGAGTAGAAACCAATAGTTACATAGTGTTTACTTACGGTAGAGTTGGTCAAAACAATATAATTAGAAAACTATATGGTTGAAATATAGTTATTTTTTGCCTTCTCTCTGGGCCAACTGTAAAGATAAAAATCACTCAGCTTAGGAGATAGGCAGTAGATAAAAGTTTGTGCCTAGTGTAAATACATGATCACCTCCCCCAGCTCTTCCCTCTCAAATCAGCTGTTATTTCAGTCCTCCAGAGTAAGGCAGGGTCTGGCTGGGCAATGTCTTCACATGGCCGACAGTCAAACCACTTCTGTGCCATGCAGAGCTCCCCAGAGCTCGGCACCGCTGACTGGGGTGTCAGTGGGGGCCGGATTTTTAATCTCTAGCTGAAGCGCTTTGGGATGTCGTGTGCCACCCAGCCCTTGGCTGGCACGAGCACAGCAAGGAGCCTCGGCTGGACAGGGCACGCGGGAGCAATGACCCTTCTCCACGGGTTAATGAGACAGGACACAGCGAACGTATCCCTGTGTGCGAAGTGGGAAGAGAGACAAGACGTTAACGATTTGGTTACGGGGAAAGAGCAAAGAAACGCCAGCACACTCAGTCACCCCGTAGAAGGGGTCTCGTCTCCATCCTTTCAGTGCCAGAGGTTTACAGCTCAGCCTCAACACGACGGTACTGGTGTTCATAGGGAGTGGGATGCTGCGGTGCAGGGACCAAAATGAGCCATGGGAGGAGAGGGCTGGGAGGGGCAGGAGGTTTTGCAGAGGTGTGGACAGACACAGTGTGGACCAGCACCCCAAGGCACCTTCCTGCAACGCTCAGCCGGCCTCAGAGTAGAACAGAAACCTTCTCCTCCTCCCCATCTTTTTTCTTTTTAGCTACACTTAGTTCTAAAACTTTGTATTAGAGCTCCAAAAGCAGAGAGAATAGAGTGTTTTGAGAGCTGTAGGTCTTTATTAGGGTAAAATCATAACATCTAAAATCCAATTCAGTCCTTGCTATAAATAAGTATAATGAAGAATTTAATGATATCTCCACTAAAATTAGTTAGAAGGCAAACTTTAAAAAATGACACAGATCATTAACTGGGAATATTTCTCAGAAGAGATTTGTCATACTAAAAAGGCACTGAAATCACAAGCGTTAATCAACTGTATTGTATTAAAAACTCTGTATAGATTAATTAAATACTTAAAATATGAAGAAATAAAAACATGGGGGGATAGGAGAATCACAGGCTTGAATCTGGGGTTCCTGCCATGCTGCTTTCCCTGCACTTCTTAAGCACCTAATTTAGTAAGAATTCAGATTAAATAATTCTTCTTGGCTGGTCTAAGCTGTTTTTAATACCCCAACTCATAAGTAACAAAATTCCTGCCTATGAGAGTGGCCTCACTTTTCATTCACTTTCCTCAAATGCAGATGCTGGGGTCTCCCCCCCTGCCCCGGCTGAATCTAGTCAGTAAGGGCCAAAGAAGGTCAGCGAAATATATTTTATACAGTTTCTGTGATATCTAGCTGTGATTCTTTGCCTATAGGACCTGGCATTTCTAGGTGGTCTCCTGCCTGAACAAATCTGGATTTGTTTAGCCATTTACTTCAGATAAGAAGTGCAGTCAGCTCAGTACACCTAAAATTTTTATTTGCCAGTGAGGGCAATTTAGCCTCTACACTGCTGGCTCCCTTAGGTACAGGCCTTCTAAAACAACCTCAGTTAAAAGTACCAACATTTTAAAAAAAATACTGTCAAACAGGTAGGCCACAGTTTCTTTCTTCTTGTGGGAGACACGGAGCAGCTCCTCTCTCCTCTGGGCTGAGACAGCCTTGCACAATGTTAGAAAGCAAGGTTATTCTGTTGATGGAAAACCAGCAGGATTAGGCCCGCAGTAACCTCGTCAACACAGTCAGCGGCTCCAGGAGTACATGTTCCTCTCCTATACCAACCTACCTCATTGGCATATAAAATATTAGAATATTCACTGTTAACTCTTGCAGAAAATGTACTTTTCTGTTACGGCACAGGAAATCACACTTGTATTTGACTGCTTGAATGCTGCTACATTTTTCCAAGCTTTTGCCAAATCCATTTGCACCAGCAATATTTCAAGAACTAGAAAAAATAACGGAGGTGCTCCCTCTATCTATGGCACTTATACTATAAAAAAAAAAAACCTCTGTAAGAGCAGTCAACAAAGCTGTCCTCTCCCTACCTCCAAGATAAAAGGTAAAAATGTCTTTTCATGTAGAAAGGCCTAAAATGAAATTTGTAAATGAAGAAACTTTAAACCAGTCTCCTTCCCATCCTGCACGTGCACAAATCACGGCTCAGTCTCCTAAAATAGAGTGAGGTTGCTAAGAGAAATTGTAGCTCTTGGGCATTTGCAAACGAACCACCTGTATGTTGTTTCCAAGCCTGTGTGCACTACAAAAGAAATTTCCTCCAGAGATCCTCTGGTTCAGTAACTGCTGTTGAAAAGGCAGCCCAGACACAGAACATTTCACTAGTCAAACCTGAAAGCTGGGAGACTTAGGTATTTTTTTAAAATTATTATTTATTTATTATAATTATTATTTAATTAATAATATAATTATTATTTATTATATTATTATTTAAATATTTTAAAATTTATTTAATGGGCTTAACATTAACAAAATTTAAAAAAAAAAATCTTTCTTGTGCGGTTTGTCTGGCTCAGTAGAAGGTATTATCATATATTCTTGTCCCCCACTTTCTTGTTTCAATTGTGTGGTGCTTTAAATGACACTGGGTAATACAGCAGACTGTGTACCAGAAACAGGTCACCAGCTGATTTTCTGCAGCTGCTTTATAGAAAAGAATATTCCTTAAAACTCAAAAGCTCTTCAGCCAAGTTCCCAGTACTCAAGGAGCTGTTGTATATACAAATTTTGTTTTAGTGCATCTCACGTTCTGGGCATGCTCTTTAGTTATGTGATAAAAATACTGACATATACTCATGTAAAATGCAATAACCTAAAATGTTTGTAGCCACAGACTCTCACTCAGGCAGAATGAGCTGCCTTCATTTATTTATTTTATTTTATTTTATGGAGACAGTAAATCAGAGAATTCCTTCACCGGTGGAGTTCAGCTCATAGGATACACTTATAATTATATTAATTGAAACAGCTGGACACTGTCTTATACTGGAATTAGGCTTATGCTGTATGCAAAACTTATTTTTTGCAATTATTTTAAAACAGCAAAATAGGCATTTTTCGAGCAGTCTTGAATTTTCTCTTTTTCCTGGTGTTTGTTTTGACTTTTTCCTCCCTCAGCCATGGTCATTTTGCTATTGGTCAGGTAGTAAGATAAAAACCTGAAAGTAGCTACACCTGTTTTTCAACTCCCAAGCACTTTTCACGGTGGATCTCCTAATGAAGCAAAGCTGCTGGTGAGGAACCAGGTATTAAGGAGAGGTTTTACTAGTGCAGCAGTGTTTCTGGTCCTGTGAGTGGTGCTGGTGGTTGTAAGGATATTTCTCAGGCGTGAAGAAACCATGGGAGTCAGACCGCATTCTTCTTCTTGGGGGAAAAATTTTTTGGCTGTGAAGAGATTTGTGCCTCAAGAAAAAATGGCATGGGTGAATGTTACTTAATGCAAACAAGCCCATGTTTGTTCTACTTTTCAACTTTTGTAGAGGCAGATGTAAAAAATCTGGGAGTCTTGGAGTTGGTCCTGAATAGGGAGGAGGTGGAGGAGTTGGGGATGAAGGAGTGAGGTTGAGCCTGGGAAGAAGGGGAGTGTGGGGGGCAAGGTATTTTAGTTTTTGTCTTTCTTTCTCACTATCCAACTCTATTTTAATTGGCAGTAAGTTAAATTAATTTTCTCCTGAGCTGAGTCTGTTTTGCCCATGACGCTAATTGGTAAGTGAGCTCCCTTTATCTCAACTCATGAGCTTTTTCATATTATTTCCACCCCGTCCTGTGAGAAGTGGGAGGGAGAGAGCAGCTGGGTGGGCGTCTGGCAGGCTGCCAAGGTCAACCTGCCGCAAAGGGGGCACCACGGTGGCAGTGCGGGAGCAATTTGAGAAGAGTGCATATCATGAAATATGACAGTAACATTCATTTACTGAGAAAGAGGGAAAAGGGTTGTGAGATAGGGAACAGGAAGACTAGGGACTGAGGAAGTCTAATACAGGCAAGAGGAAAACGTGTTTGGCTGAGGAAGATATGCAATAATTGAGGATTGTTGGTTGTTAAGTAATTTAATCAACTAACACTAATGGCATGGAAGGTTTATATAAATTAAAAGATAAATGCAAACACCATATGTGAATTTCCCAGAATACTTGTAAAAAAGGTGTATGAGGCTATAAATATATTTCTAGCTCTTAAACATAGATGGTCTGTTTGTACATGGTTAGCCGACAGTAAAGCATAACGCTGCAGCCTAGCCCTCAAAAGCAGAGGTGGGGAGCACAGGGCACAAAGCAAACTCTTATCCAGGACTTAGGTCGGATTTGAGAGGTATGTGGTATCTGTGCCTCATGCAGCTCCACTGTGCAGCGTGCCCAGTCACAAGCCCCTGGCAAAGGATGTCTGGATCAACTTCGGTAAAGAGGCTTTGTTGTCTGTTCAGGTCTTTTCCTAGGAGTACAGCAGAGCTGCCATGCCAGGCAGGCAACCAGCACTTAATCTTGCTCATAACATCTGCCTTTTGCAATATGTGTGTTGTTAAAATAGTGCTATACCCAAGTAGTTTTAATGAGTTAATAACTCGTGCTCGGCCCATTTGTGATGCAGGCTCATTCAGCAGAAGTGAACAAGTATTATTGCAAAAAAACCTCCTCTGATTGTGGGGGGTGTCAGGTGAAGATGCATCATCCATGTTACTTGATTAGAAACCTAAAGTGATAGTTTGGCTCAAGAACCCACATAAACTGGAGTACGAACACTTAATTGGCTTTTTCTGCATTTGCTGGGAGGTGCCAATTAAGCAGACTCTACTTGGCTAAAGTTGTTTAAGAGGGCAGCATGGTCAAATCCAAAAAGCTGTGAACTCGGAGGGAGGAGGGGGCATTAAGGAAGATCAGCTGTGTCCCTGCATGAGGAGAAAAATTTCCTAATTTGTGAAGCAAACTCTTATAACCAGCAACAGAAGTGCAAGCTTGCAAAGAAAATATCCCTAGAGGAGTTACTGCAGTCTCTTAGAAGAAAGAAAAAAGGAACATGCATGTGCACATGCATCCCCCCGATGGATGAAAAGGTTTGAAAATTCCCTCCAAACTGCTGGTCTGCTTGCTCTGTATTTGAGTGGCTCTTACTCTCTCTTCTAATTCGGTAGCAGCAGCTGGGGTTTGTCCTGTAATGTTTGTGTCTTTTAGGTGATACCTAGTCACCAATATTACTGAAAGTAATGCTAACAGCAGAAAGAGAAGAAATGTCTATATTACAATAAAGAAGTAATTTCCTACAGAAACATTTGACTACAGGCTGAATGATCTGGCCATAAGGGTGCTCCAGGAAAGGCTCGTTATGTCTCTCGGTGGTGCTCACTAATCCTGGCCTCTCTTTCTCTGTTGATGGAAGGTGATCATCGCTTATAGGCAACAGACACAGAAGTGTGGATGGGAAACATGATGCAATCACACAAATATATACTTTCAACGTAAGCCATCACAGTACAAGTGCCTCATATTCAGATAGACCTATCAATGCAGCATGAAAATAGGCCTTTAAGTTACTGTGCCTCAATGATGATTCAGGAACAGACTATAGGATCATCAGGCAGTGTGTCTTTACAGTTCTTCATACTGTGTTTAGGAGAAAAAATAATAGGCAATCTCTGAGTTGCTGTGATTTTCAGTTGTCTGAAGTGATGCAAGGAACCAGTGCTTCTTAATAAGGTTTTGTGGTTTCATTGCATGTGTTTCATTTGAAGATAACGGGTATTTGCACAGACACTAAAATATAGTGGAGAAGGACCGTACAGAATTTATGCTGCCCCTGGGGCTAAGAGTGTCCGTATCTGAGGGTTTATGTCCACCTTTTTTTCCAGAAATGTTTGTGGGGTGAATTTTAAGTGCTTTATCATGTGCAGGATTTGAAAACGTACAGGAGCTGGGTCAGGGCCATTGTGCTTTTAAGATAGTTGTTGTAAGCCTGGCGCTTTCAGAAAGCACGTGTACCTACGCAGCAGATTTAATTCCAAGATGTATTGGCTGAACATGCTGCACTTGTGCTGCCTAATTCTGATACATCCCCAAAATTAGACTTACTGTGCAGAAATTGGGAGTTTGCACATTTGAATTGGAGCTTTTGAAAACAGCAAATTAGTTCTTGTGATCACAGAACCAGTTAGCTTTTATTTTCTTTCTCTTGCTTAAGATGTCAGTGACAGCTTTAAACATAAATAATTTTTGAAAAATACAATCACTTCTAGCCCAAAACTTGGGCAGTATCGAATGAAAAAAAGGTTTCAGTTTTGTGTAAAGAACTTTAATTGGTGACTGTGACCAGTAACTTTAATCGAATGTTTAGGACACTTATCCAACCAGAGTGTTCAGAAATATAGTACTTCAACAGCAGTTTGCGTTAGTGGTAAACAACCATCATGATGTTCTTGCTTGTTATATTACAGCTTAAATGTTTTGTGATGCAGAACTGTTAGTTCTGCTTGGATATAGCTACTACTTCAAAGTGAACGAGCTATTGAAAAGAATGACTTTCTAAGGAGTAACTTCAGGGCCCCACAGCAGAAGGCCAGGTTCCCCGTGCTGGAATGGAAGTTCAGTGCCCTGAGTTTGGCAGAAGGACTTTGCCCTGCCCTTCCCTAAAAAAATGTGTGTGCGTCTCCTCTGCTCCCCCCTCCCTTTTTTTTTTTTTTTAATATTTAGGTCAAAATTAGAGTTACACAAAATAGGAAGTTGAAATGAAAAAGCATTCATTGCCAGCATTGTGTTAATATTGGAGCATAAATTATAAAACAGAGCAGGTCAAAAACAGTTGAATCACGTTGACTTCTTGCCAGTAAGGAATTAACAGAACGTACATTCAGTTCTGTTAATGTTCTTCAACTTTTCTCTGTTGCGTTAGAAAGTTGTGTTTACATCTGCGTGTATTTTGCCACTTTCTAATAGCACTATAAACTAGGGGCCCGAGACTGTATTCCCATATAGGGTAGACACTTGAACAAAAGTACAGCTTTAAGGTCATCATTGTTTTGATCGTTCTTCGCTCTTTCTGCTCAATTCATACTGTGATCAGTCAATAGCTGCTGTGGGAACCCTGGGTCAATATAATTTAAACTGGTTAGTATGTCAGAATGATGCCGCTTCAAATACCGTAACACTGAAACCTTGCTGTATAAATAAAAAAGTGTAGTAGAAACTAGTTGGAGAAAAGACAGATATTTTTCTTTGAAAGATCTGTTTAATGGGTTAATTATTTTAACAATGTGATATCACTTCTACAACATTTCTGAGCTGTCAAGTCTGGATTTATGCTGATATAAATGTTTCTTATAAAAACAGAAACAGAGAAAACCCCTGGGAGAACTCTTTCCCTAATCTCAAGCAGATCATAGGAGAAACCGAGAAAGATGGTATGAACATGCGAGAAACTAGCTTTGTCTCTCCCTTACCGGGTTAGTCTGAAGTGCTCTGGTTCGTTAAACCTAAGCATAATCCAGTCGTACCCCAGACTTCTGACTTAGAAAGTAGCATGTATTTGTTACAAAACTCCTTACCTGACCAAGGTTTTGTTCTCCCCTGTAAGAAAAACGTGTGTTATCTTAGCGATGGGGCGCTCATTCACCTGTAGGTGTTGAGAGGCGTTCGGGCTGCCACTTACTGATTTGGGTAAGCCTCCAGTTCATGGTACTTTTCCAAAGCGTTTACTTTTTTTTTGTAAACAAAGAAAATCTTAGCTTGCAGACTTAATGGAAAACATGAACCATCTGTGAATGTTACTTGCAGCTCATTTGCTTCATTGGCAAATATTAAATGGTGTTGTAAAGATCCACTGAAATTATGGAAATGGGTTTTAACATTAAAATCAAAGTGCAATTAGAACATTTCACTGCATAATTGTTTGGCAGACTAAGATAGTAAGCAGAAGATACCCAGCTTTCTGATTTATTGGTCACAGGTTGTATCTTTAGAACTACAGAAGCTGGGATACATTTTTGTATTTATATTTTCTTAAATGATCTACACAATTATGAAAAGACAGTGCACACATCTTGGGTTTTATTTTGTGCGACTGGTTTTTACATTTCCAACCTGTTATCTCCTTTTTCTCTAACACAGCATAAGTTGAAACTTGCACGATTTAGGGGCGGGGACTACAGACAGCAGTACCTTCATGTTTTACCTTTGTGTATGTCCTTGTCTGGAACTTATAGCATATTTGGTTTTAATTATTATTCAGACATAAGAAAAACTGGTTAATCACCAGCATGGCCCAGAGTATTTTGTAGGTAAACACCGTGTTGCAACAGACATATAATTAATCACAAAACATACCAGTTCATACCATCTTCAGAATTGAAGAGGTTTAAAAAAAAAATTTTTGATTTAGTATTGAGATTCCTAAAAATAAATATTTTATATATATGTAAAATATAGATACAGTGTTATGACTGCAATTTATTTGCCACAAGCACACTACAAATAGTCTCTGCTTTGCTGTTTTATATGAAACAATGAGGAATTATGATAGGTAAGAGCTGGCCAGTGATGCATAGACTCCTTGTGCTTTTAATTTATGTACAGGGTGCTCAGAGTAAGAACATATTTACTGTCTCATGCAGCTGAACTCTAGGAGCTCAGCCCTGGAAATGAAATAAGAAGTAGTTGAAATTACTGCACAGTTGTTTTTAGTGTAAAAGCTTTTCAGAGACTGCCTTTTTCGTTCAGTGCTTGTACAATAGGGTCCTATTTGTGACTAGGTTCCCAGGTGCTATTGTAATGCAAATAATTGTATTTTTTTTTAAACTGCACACTGTGAGCTCCAGTCTAGCTTCAGGAGTAAATATTTAAGTACCTCTAATATTGAACATTTGCTGAATGCTTTAGTATTCCTGTTATAATTGTTTAGTTCATTTATTTGTAGAATAATGTTAGTCTCGGTGGGAAAAAAAGTGTGTGTTACTGAGATCAACAGGACTTTGGAGTAGAATATTGTTCCTTATGAGGTCAGAGGTATATTTCCAATCAGTATTAAGGTGAATTACTTCTCAAGGAGCACTCTGTGGAAGACGTACGTTGCTGCTCTATTTGAGTTGTACAGTATCTGGGCGTTGCAAATTACTGAAGATGTAGCAGAGCAACTCTGGTAGCTTCTAGTGTTACAGGTGGGGCAGACATGAAGCATGCACCCATAAGCACACAAGGATAATGCTAAAAACTAGCCATTTCCATGATGGTTGGTTCAAAAGCCAGGTGTTTCCTCTCGGCCCTGCAGCAGTCAGGGTGCTCCAGCGGCACAGCAATACTGGTGCTGGGGGCCTCTGGCTCGTTTTAGCTTAGCCACTGCTAACCAGGGCACGAACATTTAAGTTTAAGTAAATGCTTTAAAAACAAACAGACATTGAGCTCAAAAAGGATCTTTGATTGCTTCTGCTTGTTCTTTGTAACCTGAGCGTGATGGAATTCAGTCTAGTTTGGTCATGAAAAGCAGTTCTCATCTCATGAAGTTCTGGATACATTGGGGCTGTTACCGCACATTGTTCTTCGGTTGCTGAAAAACTACACAAACAAAATGAAGCTGGACACTGGGTGGCTGCAATGGCTGCCTTAACCAGGTTCTTCTCTATTCCACATAATGTAGATGTTGTCTTATTACTTTATTTGGATAAGAAAATTGGGTTCATTTAGCCATTTATCCTTAGACTGCTTTTGGGTTGTCTAGCTCCCTTTGACACGTTGGCAGCCAATGTGAAAGCATTGCAGTTGTTGGCACAAGATTTAGTGGTCAGATTTTGAGGCTTTTAAATGTACCAGGGAAACAATCATCTTTGCACTAACTAGCCCTCCAGGTTTTCTAAATTGTGGAAATGCTGGGTTTTGTGTGGTTTGTTAACCATAATACCTTTGACAGCAATGCCTTTGGATGGGGAGGACATGTTGTCAGGACCAAGTGGTTTTGACCAGACTTTCAACTACTATCTGCTAGCAATTGTAAAAGTAAGCCCTTCACCTGACCCTTAATAACCACTGTGGCTATTGTGTGTATTTGGCTCTGGGAAGAATAGTTCTACTGAAGGCAGCACCTGCAGATGGTTTTGTTGGGCGCAGTCTTCACAAGAGATGAGCCAGCTGGTGGTGATAAGGCAGAGGTTTGAAAGCATATTATGTGCTCAGGATCTGGGGGTAAGAATGGGAACCAGGTGGTATCTGAAGGCCAGGAAGTAAATTAGGAGGACAAGTTTTGGCTGACAGCTGAAGCTGGAGGCTGTTGTTTTAATCCTCGATTTACACCCTGATGCTGGGTGGGCAGCTTACATAGCGTCTTTGACTTCTGTGACCTGTGCTCTTTCTGGCTTTGGACAACATTGTGTGTGGATCTACCAACAAAGATGGGCTGACAAGGAGTTCTGCAGTAGACCTACCTCTCTGGTTTTGAATCAGGGCCTCTACCATGCCAAAGTGAGTTGAGACATTTGGGAGCTAAGGCAAAAGGATTGTTTTGTGTATTCTGGGCCATTTCTCTGAATTAATGTGCTATAAGGTTTAGTGTGCAGAGGCTGACAGTCGCCTTTTCTCACGACTGCTAAATACACGGATCAAACAAAACATTTCTCTAAAGGTAGAGAGAGCTAAAAAAAAAATCTCAGCAAGCATCATGCAAATGAATCTGCCTTCTCAATACAGTTTCTCTGCAAACACCAACACAGTGTAGGTCTTTGTAATGTGATAAATCAGCTGAAGCAGCAGGAATCTAACTGAAGGAATAGCAACTTTTTTGAGCACCTCTGGAGGTTAATTGATGAAAGGATTTTGAGTTGATAAACCCAACAGGAGGATTTGGATGTTTTCTCTCAGATGACAACCTGTATAGTCTGTGCTGCAAGATATTTATTTAACAAGAACTGTAAGTATGAACATAAAAGATTATCATTTCTCCTCCTCCTCAAAAAAAAAGACTTTCTCCATTTCAGTCCATAGTATCCCACTATCGCTGTGACATCCCAGATAATTTCAGATCTCTTCAGGGGTTTAGTACTTAGATACATGTACATGCTAATCCACAAAGTAGATGGAGCAGGAAGATGACCTCCGAGCTGTGAATCCCCACGGATGGGAAACAAACAAAAAGGAATGGACTAAGGCAACTTTGCAATATGAAACTGGCACATGGCGATGATAAACAGTCAACACTGGCACAACGCTGTTGTTTAGCTTTCAACCGAGTTAGTCTTGCTGCTACCACTGGGAAAACTAATAACATAACAAATGAAACTATCGTTCAGTTTCATTAAAAAGAAATCTGATAAGATGGGGAAAATTGAATTAGCCAATCTCGATAGAGTTACCGTTTGTTGGAGCAAAAGCAATATTATCTCTAATAGAATATGTCCCAGATAGTTTTGGCTGGTCCACGCAGCCATGGAGCATGAATTTTGTGTGCAGATGCTGGCACAGCGATGCAGCATGCTAATGTTAGCATTAGCAGGTCAGCACTCTCCATCTCCAGCAGCAGCTCCATAGCCAAGGCTGGCAGTGATACTTGTTAGATCAATGTGATGAATTGATTTCTCTTGGCAAAACAGCATAGGGCTTCCTTCCAGTGAGGCTGACATGCCACTACTGAGCGTCTGTCAGGTAAAGCGTCCCCTGAAATCTCGCGCTCTGAATCCCATACACTAGACGGCACTGTGGCTAGTTTGCCAGTGTGGGTAACTACTTAGGTTTCTTTTTTAAAAATTCAATTCTAGAATCATAAAGCTGAAAAAGACTTTCATGCCCAGGCCTCTTGATGCTATAGGACAATGTTGGGTTTACTGTGACTTTGTGAGTCTCCTGCCAAAGCCTCAGCAGAACATTGCTGTCCATAACTATGTGTTTTCTGTAATGGTCCTAGCTTGACCTTGCAATGTTTAAATGCTTGTATCTCTTCAAGGTGACTCAGAATTGTTATACCTAAACTAATCAGTACTTGCTCATTTTATCTTGGAAAACTAAGTAGTTATGACCTACAATTAACATGGTAGCTATGTTAATGGGACCTGTTAGGGTTCCTGACCTACCTATGACACAACCCAATTCTCTGTCCTGTAACTTGTCATTGCAAGATGTCTACAAGTACAAAAAGACCAGACTGGGATGCCATATTTTGTATTTCTGTAACTTGTAAGAGGGACAAGTGAGTGCAGAAATTTAATATACATCTTTAGTTAATGTGTGAGTACACGTATCTAACCTATAGTGTCTGTTGGTAAAAGCTGAGGTGAAAAGGGACAAAGTGTGACTGTTGGTTTTTTTAATAATTTAGTAGGACAGTGCAGTGCTGGATTACAAAAAGGCAGTAATCACATGTCAAACTTTTTTTAAAGAAACCTAAAAAGTACAGGAATTATAGGAGCTGTTAGGCTTTGAAAAGCAGTATGGGGTTGGGGGGTGAGGCAGGAGGGACCCAGTTATAATCAAGTGATAGTATGCTTCAGGTAGGATCAATGTATTTTATATGTAATATATACACCTACATATGATGTTTGGCAACAAAAGGGATATTTAAGGAGGTTAATCTGAATTAAGATTTGCAGGGGATTACCTAGCTAGCATTAAACCCCTTTGAAGTCTCAGTATTAGAATGTCCTTAATTCAGTTTAGATTGCTTATTTCTTATATAAATTAAGGTTATTTAATTTAGTCTCTGAATTAGAGACTTACCAATGCTTATTTTACACATTTATTCTGCTAGAATTAATTTTCTAGAGCTGCTTTTTTCTTTTCTTCCTTTTTTTCTTTTAGTAGGCTTCTGGCTGGCTTCTACTAATCAAAACAGCGTTGCTATAGAGAGGACTTCTTTTTCCTTAGCATCGTTGTCTGGGGACTTTAAAGCACTGCAGTGGCTGTTTGGTAATGCTCTATTACTTGTTGTATCTTCTAAAATATCTCTTATGTCTCACTCTTGCAAAAGTGGTGCATTCTAACTGTTCAGGTTTAAATAATATGTTATCAGATTTGTCTACTGTCCTTAGATGATCAGAGTGAACTACTTCATTTTCAGTATGTGAGGAAATGAAACATTTTGTAATAGAAACTTAAATCTCCTGCCTGTGGAATGAAATGACCTTGCATGGTACAAGATTTACATTTAAGCCAATGGGCACTAAAACCTACTATATACGGTTTTGTATTTCCAACTAGCTGTAACTCCATTTTGTAAAATCAAAATGGAAATTGTATTCTGAAGATTTTTATTTTAGCAGATCTAAATATAGTCATATAAATAAAACTATTAGGTGACAAAGACTGAGGGAAAAAGAGAAGATTTGAAGAGTAATAAGTTGGCGAGAGTGAGGATGCGTGGCAAATGTCAGAAAAGGTTCTTGAGCCACTGCTGGGACATCCTTGAAATGTGAAACAATAACAGGGAGATGGAGATGAGTGGAAGTTTGATGTGAATCTGAAAACCCAAATTAGAAAACAGCTGGAAACAGGTTCCAAGTAGGCTGCTCTCATGGCAACCTATGGAGCTTGTAGCAGTTGTAGGAGTCTGTTACAGCATCATGCCTGCAAAGACTTTAAAAAAAAAAAAAAAGCTTACCATATAATAATCTTTGGCTACGTTATTAATTGTTCTCTCATATGCTAAAGGGCAGACTGAGTCCGTTCTTTGGCGTATTTTCTGACTTGTTTGGACTGCCGAGGTGTGAATGACACTTAAATGTGATTTGAAACTTGGTACATAACTACCATGGGGTTACTGGTGGTGATGAGGAGGAAGAGCTGTTGTGATGTAGACTTAAATCGTGTACTCAGGAAAATGGCTGTTTGGAATACAAAGAAAGTTCAATAAAATGCTGCTGTATCAAAACAGAACACCAAGAGGTTTTGCTAGTGGAGAGAGAAAACCTGGTTTCTCTTGGGACTGTGTCCTGCAACCCACATCTCAGCCACTGTGTCCTGCCAGCTGCCCTTGTTATCCCTCCACTGCGGGTTACTGCCTATCTCCCTCATTTGGCTGGGAAAACAGCAGCGTGCTGTGGATGCCTGGATTTTGGTGTGCTGTCCTTGTGGTTGTGTTTCAGGGTAGGGCTTGAATTATCATTGCTATCCTCGGAGGGGAGGAGAAGGATGGGTAATGGGAAATAGAACGTTAATTTGGGTCTTTCTTCTCTGCCAGCCATGAGCACTGTAGAAATGTCACAGACTCAGGAGATAGATAAACTGATCTTTCCATCAAACTTTGAGACATCAACATTTTTTAAAAGTTATTGGAGGAGTGGAGGCAGGCGGGGACAGACAGTGTTTGTGGATGTCATGACTTCTGAGGCATCATCCTATTTCTGGTTTTGGTGTGGATTCCAATATTCAGTTTTATTATAGTGCTATGGCTTTTGTAATTTCGAAAAAAGTTTTGTTTTTATAGGACAGAAAATAAAGCAAGCTGATGTTCAAAGTAATGCTAGAATCTACAGATATTAGTTAGGTGACTGTGTTTAAATTTATACTGAAATGACGTGAGATAGTGGAAGTAGAAGGAAGTATAGCGGGCCCCTGTTGATTGACCTAAGCAACTCACTTAATCTTGGCCCTTTGGCATCCAAGGCAAAATTAAAATTTGATTCACAAAAATCCTCTTTCAAAATTAATTAATTCAAATAGGAATTGGGACATCCACGTATGAGGCTATTCAGAAACGGATATCAGAGTGTAAATTTTTGCTATCCTGTAATCCAGGTTAACATTCAAGAATAGGCAAGTCCTATTAAGTAGGATTTAACAGCCTATCAAAGTTTAGAACTTAAAAATCTGTGAAATACACGTTCGCAGTGACTAGTACTACATACCTGTAACAAAGAATTTGTTCTTGGTTTCTCTATTGTAAGAATGGGTCTAGAAATGTGTCTCAAAGAATCTCTGAATAATCTCATTGGTAACGTTTTCATTAGTGTGCCTTTTTATCTCTGCATTTCTCCCGATGACTACTAAAACGCTGTAGTTCTTCCAAGATAACTTCTATGAGTTAATGTAAGCATTTTGATATATTTGGATAACTTTTTAATCAAACTTGGAAGTGTTCATATTTCATATCAGCAGATTAACTTCTCAATAGTTACACGGAACTACAATATATACTGTTTTTTTTTTTACTATTCTTCAATAAAAAGTAAAACGTAAGGATGAAACTTAATGAGGATCCAGTAAAACTCTAAATTAAGTTTAGGGTCTACTGCCTAAATTCATACATCTTTATTTCTGTAGAATTTACTTCTCTTATTAAACTAATGCTGCAGTTTTATCGTTTAAACAGAGTTGTGACATGGGTGGTCAAACCCAGGGATGAGCGGAATGATGTGTGACCATCTGATATTAACCATTTATGAAAAATAGTGAAACATATCTACGGTGGAAAAGGGGAGGAAAAGGTTATTAAAAAGTGGTCTTGGTTCAAAGGCGAAACATAGGCAATTTAAAAGTGGTCAGTGCAAGTGGGGGCCTGTTTTAAAACACCATCCAGATAACCATTTCTTGGGCATACATAAGGCGAAAACTAAAGCAAACAAGGTAGCGAGTTTCCTGTAAGGCTTCATCAATACCACAGTTTTCACACGTGCTTATGATCTTGAAATGTTTTAACTGGAAACAATATAATCTTTATAGGTATACTTTTCTCTTTTATAAAAATTCTTATTGTGACTGCTTTATTAATTAACTGGGCCTATGGCATCTTTGGGGAACACTCCCTAACATTGTAGTCTATTTAACCGCAGATGGAGGAGGCCTTTACAAAAGGAAGAGTGAGTTTAGTTAATATGTGATGATGTTGAAGCTAAACTTTGTCTCAGCTGAGAGCAGGAAGAAATTCAGTTTTTCTGCTGTATTTGTTGCATCCTTTCTTTCCTATATCCAGTTTGCTTTTTCAGCAATATGATTTTTAGAAGCTTTTAGAAATAATGGCCACATCCACATCAAATTGTGAATTCAAAGGTTGATAGAAACTGCTCTCTCAGCTTACTTCTGAATCTCAGGAAAACCCAACTGCTATTAGATAATGCTTCATATGCTGTAAGATATATCATCCTTTTGATGGGGAACAAACAATAGATCCCAGTAGTGCATGACTGCTAAAACATTACTGAGCTAGCAAAATTTATACTCTAATATCCTGGGCTTGACTTCAGCATTTTCATTTGTTGAAGCCTGTAGCTCAGGTAACCAGTTCTGCTGCATGATTCATGCTGTGGCTGTGCGATTACATTGGATTTCCTGTCTAAAGCTATACACTTTTAAGAAACAGACTTTCCCATGATTGGTAGTTACTAAAACAAAAAAATGTGCTTATGTACTTATTTTGCAGACTAAATGTTCTCTTATTGTGTGCTATACCTGTGCAAATTTCCATTAAGAAGATAATGATTTTTGGCACTTCTTTTGGCTGGGAAGCATAACTTGTTAGCCTAAACTTAAGCTGTGTTTAAGCAGAGTTCATTTTCCTCGAAAGAGGACAGTGTTCTTTCTGCTGTGGTGCTTTTGCCAACCTCCCTGGCCAGGTGCTGTGTTTTCTGTCTTGGAAGCAGCAGTCCTCTAAGAAGGCGTTTTGGGCCGGTATACACTTGGCTCAGTTACTAGACCACCTTGTGTAGCCATCCCCAGCCCCTTGTTCCAAGAAGCAAAAAAGCATGATTTACCTGGGCTCTGACGACATCAGCAGGACCCAGTCCTATTTCTGCTTGTCATGGTGGAAGCTCTGGCAAAACAAAGCACCTGGGAAGCCTTTCCTGAAGCTCCTGGGGACTGGCAACTCAAAAGTAGCTCTCTTTTTGTACTCGGAGATATGTACCATTAGGTAAAAGAGTAAGCTTCTGTAATAAAGGTTAAAGCACAGAGTCCTGCCCAGATAATTACTTATTTCAATTTTTTTCTTAATGCTTGGGAGTTGTCAGCCCAGCCAAGTTCCTTTTCTGGTTAAGGAAGGACTGCTTCTCTCCATCCCTGAATACTTCAGGGCATTAGCTGACAACTGTTCCCTTCTCTTGCTATTTGGACTTACAGGAAGTAGTTTCCTTTGACCTCACTATTTATGAAAGTTGCATTCCCTCCTTCCCGCCTTCCCCCCTTTAATTTCTGGGAGAAATATACCCTGCCTGGCTCTTGGGATCTATCTACATGTTTCTCAAATTAATGGTTCTGCTAAGATTTCTTTGCAGACTTTGACTATTTCAATGTATACACATGCCTCCTCTGCTTTAACTCTGTACTACTTATCACACAGGCAGTCTGAGGACTGTGAGTATTTAGAAAAAAACATTAAACAGAAGTTCCACAACACTGTGTACCAAAAGTGTCTGCATGGCTAAAACCTTTTCATGTATAATGCATACTTGTTAACAAGATGAGAGGACACAGTTGCTTTAAAATGAAATACTGGCTTGTAGCAGAGTAAAAAAATTCCCGTGATCATTACCTAGAAAATGCAGCCATTGGGAATGAATGTGTTGGGTGAAATAAATAACAAAGGCATCTTGATAACACGTCTGGTGTTACATTAGCGTATTGTGCTAGAAGGTTTTTGAAGCAAAAGGAAAGAGGGCACACATTTTCACAGCAAAGTTTTGTACTTCAGGTAAGTCTAATGCAAATGAGAGAGAAACTGGTGACACTAGACTAATAGCACTGTTTAGCCCTTAATACACTGTACTTAATAATGACTCTGTACTTAACATTTTCAGAAGAAGGGTAAAAACAATTCACTCCAGAGGAGGCCTGATGGCTTTTTGTTTCCTGTTTTCAAAAATGAATATTCAGACTAAGACGAATCAGGGAGTATAATGAAACAAGATAAGCATCTAATGTAAATTACTTCCAGTGAAAGATCACCCCATGTCATAAAATAGCAGCTGCAGACAGTGGTTTCTTGAAAAAGTAATGGTGATATAATATAAAGACTCTGAAATTACAGCAGGTTGATGCATCTGTGTAATCCAAACATAGGGAAATTTAGAGCAAATGACTTCTGTAAAGTGAGACTTATACCCAGAGCTAATTCTTGTCCCATAGATCTTCTTCCAATCATCTTAGGTGGAAATTAAGGCCACGACTGGGAGTGATCTTCATTTTGTTAAGTGGGACTGCCGACGTGTCCGGCTCCCGTTATTTCAATGTTATGGGGAAAGCCAAGAGATGACTCAATATTTACTTATTACAATCCCCAGTCAGGCATTGTCATCATAATAATAATAATAAAAAGTGGAGAATAGAAACATAGCCCAGTTTGCCTCTACTTGATAATCTAGATTCAAGTAAAATAAACTTGTAAAGTATATCAAGTCCCGTTGAACAGATGACTAGGGCTCCAACATATATTCTGCATCGGCAGTGATAAAATGGCAGCACTCTTGGTTGCCTTTCCATTTGCGATTTGTCCATATTGATGACAAACTTTTTTTAGCTGAGTGCGCTGCTTATGGTGCAGGTTCCTGTCAGTGTGAATTTGATTCATTTTACCTTATTCCACCAAAGATTAAATCATGTCATTTCTATCTGTGGCTACACGTGGTTGATTTGTGGTATATGTCTAACTGGTGAATACATAAGATAAGATTGATTACGATAGCATTTCCGAGAGTGTAATGATAACTTCTTATGGCTTTCAACTCTATCATTGTGCTGGTGTCATGCTGTTCTGAAATGGAAGGCAGTTTGGGAACTCGTGTTATATGTGTCATACTATCTTGCAGGAAAAGATGGGGAGAGTCGCAGTATTCAAACGAACTAGGGGGGAATCTCATTTATTCATTACATTTGTCTGTAACATAAAAACTGTCAAAGTATTCAGATGTTTCACAACACCCTATAGAAAAGAACGTATTCAAGATAGTACAGTGAATGGAGCTCTATAATAGCTGAAAATGAGTAAACTGAAATCCGAATTTGAGTGTTAATGCAACATTAAATATAAAAGGGTTTTTTTTAGTATCTGAATTTCGAAAGGTCAGTTTTCATGTTGAGTTTGAGACTGTGTGAAGCGTGTTGGATTGCCTGTGACCATCTTCTCAGATACACAGTGGCTCCACTTTTTAAAAGTGGTTAGTGATTTGGATGCCCATTTAAAGGCATCAGAACTAACAGGATTCTTCAAAACCTGTTAGCTATACGGCCTGTGTGGTTTTTTTATTTTGACAAAATAGCCCACTGATACTCTTAAAGCTGCTTAAAGCCTGTGTCAGTCAACATTCAGAATCTAAGCAGACAAAAGAAATACAGAGTAGATGAAATGAAAATTCAAAGATACCACAGAGATTCAGTAGCAGATCTGGGAAATGTCTTTCTAATACTTTGGGTCCCTTGATTCATCATCTTCAGAAGCACTGAAACATCTGGCATACTTGACTTCTTGGCTATGCTATTTATTTTTTGTATGTATTTCTTCTGAATAATCTGACTAAAACAGAAAAAAGTGTTATGTCAAACATGGAATTTGCCTGTGGTCTGAGTCATGGAAAAAAAACTAGTGCTCACTCCTGAGGAAGCGAGTCGTTTGATGTCCTTCATCTCGGAACCCAACGGGCTAAAGATGGATGCTCTATATCAGAAGAAATCTTAAAAGCTTCTCTTTTCTGAAAGAGAACTGATCAACTGCAGAAAGGTCCATAAAATGTGTCCCGGTGGAAATGGGCATTAAATATCCAGGAATCTTCCTACATGTGGTTTAACCTCAGTCGGCAACTGAGCACCACGCAGCCGCTTGCTCACTCCCCCCTGGTGGGATGGGGAGAGAATCGGAAGGGTAGAAGAGAGAAAGCTCGTGGGTTGAGATAAAGACAGTTTAATAGGTAAAGCAAAAGCTGTGCACGCAAGCAAAGCAAAACAAGGCATTCATTCACTACTTCCCATGGGCAGGCAGGTGTTCAGCCATCCCCAGGAAAGCAGGGCTCCATCATGTGTAACGGTGACTTGGGAAGACAAACGCCATCACTCCAAATGTGTGTGTGTCCCCCCCCCTTCCTTCTTCTTCCACCGGCTTTATATACTGAGCATGATGTCCCATGGTATGGAATGTCCCTTTGGCCAGTTTGGGTCAGCTGTCCTGGCTGTGCCCCCTCCCAGCTTCTTGTGCACCTGCAGCCTTCTCAGTCGGTAGAACATGGGAAGCTGAAAAGTCCTTGACTAGTGTAAACACTACCTAGCAACAACTAAAACATGGGTGTGTTATCAACATTGTTCTCACCCTAAATCCAAAACACAGCACTGTACCAGCTACTAGGAAGGAAATTAACTCTATCCCTGCTGAAACCAGGACACTACAGTAAGTTAAAGTCTAATGACCACTAGATGCTTTCAAAGTTATATTGCCTACTTTGCATCTTCACAATTTTTTTCTTTGTTTTCCACCCATACACTGTCTTTTTTTGGAGGACATGCAGACTTCAGCTTGTGGCCACAGCATGTTTTATTGAAGCCACTGGGCATACCTTCCGTTTCCCTTTCATTGCAAAGTGGAGGAGGAGTGAACTATCCTCCCTGCTTACACAGTGATAGCTAAAACCATGGAAGTTCCTCTCCAAAGATTGCACTAAATAGAGGTGCTGTGGTTGATTAACTATGGTTGTAACTATGTACTTTTCAATCAGTTGGAATAGGCAGAGAGCACAACAGAGCCACAAACACAGCAAGAAATAAACTTCTTGCCTTTCTCTCGGGGTCATGCAATAGGAAGAACATTTTCAAGAGCGTTGGCTGTGCTGACAGTGTTGGAACAGTGACTAAGGAATCCGACTCTTGCCTTCAAGTTTTGTGCTCGGGTCCCTTCATATGTCCCCTGTAAGCAGCCAGTGCTTACAGAATACTCAACTACTAAATCTCTGTTTCTGACCAGCTCATCACTCCAAATAACAGCAAACCATGCAGGCTAACAAGATGCTGATTGTCAAAGATCATTCAAATGCAACAATTATGTTTTTACTCTGTGTTAACTGGGCCTTCCTATTTGTATAACAGTGTTTGCAAGTACTGTGTAAAAGCTGGATAAGTTAATTAAGCTGTTCAAATAATGTGTACAATACTTGAAATTAAAAGCAGATTTGATTTGTCTCTAACCACTGTACGAATGCATTAGGGACTGGATTGTCATATCCCTTGAAAATACAGTAGTCGGAAAACCACACTGACCACTAGTTGAGTGCTAATGGCAGATACTACTATCTGGAATTAATTGCTGGTTAGTATATAAATATATATATATTTTTTTTATCTTCCACCTCAGGCATTTAAATAGACTGTAGTTTGATGTGTTCTGACATGGTTTCTAAGGCATATTTCCTGGTTGTTTCCTTAAGTTCAACAAAAAGTGTTTACTGAAAGTCGCTCCCTGCTATTGGTGGTGTTTTCCAATGAGGCATGTTTAAGAAAACTGTTCCTCGTGCGATTTTCAGGTCTTGTACATTTTAGCTGCTGCTCCAGTCGGTATGTAGATGGTCCCTTAATTTAATTGAAACTTGATTTTTGAAAGAGAAGGGGATCAGTAAAAAATCTAATGTTTTCACTGGTATAGTTCATGCTGATAAGCAAATTGAAACAATCCCTGTCCAGAACATATATGTAGATATGAATTTTGTGGCAGGGAAGTATATCCAAAGTATGCATCAACTAGCAATGAAAAGCACTATTTGAAAGTACTGACCTAACTCGTCTAATTTGTGCCTCCCACCTTTCTACCAAGGACTTTCTGAGCCTGATTAAGGTGGGCTGTAGTGCCCACCTTGCAAACTCTCATTTTTGCGTGATAAAGCATGCATTATTTCTGATGAGTAATTCTATAGACCTTGTATTCCTGGGAACTGCAAGCCAAGGAGTCCTCCAAAACTACAGAAAATCACCTTTTGACGGCTCATGTTGTTTGGAAGTTAAGTACAGGATCAAACAAGAAGGTTGGGCAGAGAGCGCTGAATTATGGACAATTATATTGTTCCAGAGAGATCTGGGGGATGATGCTTGGTTTTGATTAAATCGGTTCACTCATCCCAAGGAAAATTAAGTTCTACTTGCTCAAATTATTTATGATATGGATCATGTGCCTTGCATCACATGCTTTCTCTGGTCATTATGGGTGACAAATCCGTGTGACAGAGGTCTCTAAAATGTATGATAGTTGCAGTAGGAAGGGAAAAAGGAAAAGAGGAAATAGGGAAGTCAGACTCTGGCAAGAGGTTTTTTGTTTGCTTGTTTTGTGAAAATAAGCTGAGGAGTATAACATGCAGCAAAAATCAAAGACCAGTTTTGCAAATATCTGTGTGATCTTTCATGCATCTTTAAAGACTTGTGTGTAATGTTTGCATACCTGCGTTTCCTTCAGGTCCCTTCGCTAGAATGCTGTAATTGCACCCTTGGGGACCGGTATTTTGCAGCTCTCTCCAGAATCATTCTCTAACTTCAGTTGCTCTTTTCTAATTACTGAGACTACTAGAAGTGGGGGGGAAACCCTCTCAGTTTCAGCTGAAGAGCTTGTCTACTTCAAACTGAGCATCACTTCATAGTAAATTCCTTTTTTTTTTTTTAAAAAAAAGATGGGAGGGAAATCATGGTATAACTTTCCTTTAGTAAATGCAACACTTCTTGCACTATTTTTACTGTGAAAGTTGCTAGAAAATTGAGTTCAGAGTACCGAGGACACAGTTCAGAAGTTTTGAACCCTAACATACCTGCTTTACTGAAGAAGAATAATGAAGCAGAATAGCCACAACTGCTGGAATAGTTTCACTCTATTGAATTGCATCAGCTTTAGACAACTAGATTTGAACTGTGACGTGTGAAACAGAATGTAAATAGCATGGCTGTGTGCACAGCACAGTCCCTCTTCATCCTGCCTTTCCCTGTAAGCCTTTCTAGCTTCGAATTCAACACAAGCTTCTTTCTCACCAATAAGAATAAATTTTGATAATTTTGAAATGTCTAGACATCTGAACTTCAACTCCAAGCTAGCTGAGTCTTATGCATATCTCTCTTGAATTTCTATTATCTACATCTAATGAGAGCTATTCAGATCACATAGCAGTTTGTTTCCAATTAAAATTTTAAGTTGTAAAAACGTACTGGAGAATTTGAAGCGTTTTTAGTAGGGATAGGAGAACTAGTTCAGGCAAAATAAGATTCAATTCAAGCGTGGGTAGAGTTTATGGGATTGTAGGGTTTTAGTTTTTTGGGTGTCTTTTATTCTCACACTCCTCTGTAATTCCTAATTTTGGACAGAACAGATGGACTGAAATTCTCTCTCTTCCCTAGTTTCCCTTCCAGGAGAAGAAACATTCACAGGGACAGATTCACTGGTATAATTGAAGTAGGGAACTGGCCTGCTGCATTTCTGACCAACTGAAATCTGGACTAGAACAAGAAAGTGAGTTTTTACATGAGTTTTTAGCCAATGGAAAAAATAAAGAAAAATAGCCAAGATAGGTATAAGGATCAGGTCATTAATCAAAAGGAAGTTATACAGATGTGTTGATTAATGTTGGCTAAAACAAAGAGGAGTTCCCCTCTGAGGTGGCTTAGAAGTACTATGCTGGTGATGCGCCGGTATCCCAGACCAGATGGAAATGATGTAGGTCTGGGTTTGCCTGAGCTCTGACTATGTGACTGCAGGGTTGTACTCGCTGATCCAGGAACCTTGTTGCACACTTCTGCACCTACGCAGTGAATCAAATTCAGGTTTAGGCAAGCACAGTAACTACTGCATACAGGGACAGATTAACTTCATTGTCCAAGTGAAGTAATAACTGTACTATGCATGCTCAGCTATGGTTAAAAAGGAAATGAAGCAAAGTCAGTTCATCCATGAAGATGAACAGAATCCTGGCAGGTTAAGTGGTAGAGCTGATGTCTCAGGAGAAGATGCCAAAGAAGCTGCAGTACAACACAAACTAGGGCCGCAGACCTTAAGTAGCTCAGCCCCAGTAGAGATCTCTGACTCAGTGGCTTGGCCATAACACTTTTTGAGCAGCCACATCCAATGACAGTTGGGATTAATCTGTGGCTGGTGACAGCAAAGACTAAGACAACCTCAAAATGTTTTTTCCAAAGATGCCCAGTTTCTGTGAGAATCCTCTTTGTGACAACAGGCTCAGGCAAAAGTATGAGTGTGTAGCTTTTATAATGCTCTTTTCTTGTGCAAGCACTTGGAAGTGAGATCCATTGGAGGGCTTCTAGACAAACCAAGCTGGGCTCAGGAACTCTCTGAATATAGTTGGAGACTGGGAAAGGAGTCAGAGAAAGTGTTAGACAAGTTGACACTGCACCTGTTCTTGCCTGGCTCTCTGCTCGTGGCCAGTGTTGGGGATGGCAGACTGGTCTTGATGCACCTTTGCCTGAACCAGTGTGATAGCTCTTTGCTCATTGTGTGGCACATAATACTTTACAAAGGTGAAGGAGACCCACAACCCTGAAAGGCAGACTTCTTCCAACTACTGGATCTGAATTCTAGTAAGTACCCATCTATGGCAGAGAAGAGAATGATTATTACTAACTAACTCTACTAGGTAAGAAAATTATTTAATAATCCCTTTAATGTCCATACTTAAATGCTATCCAGCTGGCTTGGTAACTACAGGGAAGAGAGGCTACACTTTAACAACTTGTTTTCAATCAAGCAAGCTAAATTTTTGCAAGATCAATATGAGATGAACAGAAAATATTTGATTACCTTAGGAGCTGTCAGTGTCTGATTTTTTTATAAGCTGACATAAATAATGTCTGGGGCAGCAAATATACTTCTGCTTTTTATTTTTTAACATTATTCACGGACTGAAACTTAGCTTGAAATTGAAACAATAAGAGGAGTTAGAATTTTGCAAAAGCACCACTTC
This sequence comes from Aptenodytes patagonicus, assembly GCF_965638725.1. Lineage (NCBI taxonomy): Eukaryota > Metazoa > Chordata > Aves > Sphenisciformes > Spheniscidae > Aptenodytes > Aptenodytes patagonicus. Next base: position 18,735,706 of record NC_134961.1, on the reverse strand, counting down.
AATTTGTAGTATAGAAACAACTGAAACTGCCAACTGGAATGAAGTTTACCAGCATACAGAAGGCAGAGAGCGTGTGTAGCATGATGCAAAGTACAGTGAAACTTGCCTGTAAATCACACTGCCTTTTAAAATTCAAGTCCTTATCTCTGGCAAAGTAGTGTGCTTCTGAAGCATTACCCCATGCCTGAAATTACTGTACCTAACAAATATCGTTGTCTGTTTGTGGAAGAAACTCTGAGAAAGGTGAACCAGGCAAATTGTCTAAGAACAAACAGCTCGTGCTGTAGAACTGGGGTGGATTTTGCAGTCACTTTTGCACCTCGCTTGTGTCCCATCTAGGCAAGAATTCTAAAATTTCCAAGTTTTTAAATATCAGATGTTATTACTAAATCTCAAATGGCTTTATGAAAGGTCACTGCTGCCACGCTTGCTTTACAGGTGGCTATGCTATGCTCATACTTGGTAAGTCCTCAGAGCAGGAACAAGAATACATCCTACATTTTCTATCCTGTGCTCTGAAAGTGCCTTTAAAATGTAGTAGTGTTACCTACCTAGCAATTGTCCCCAGCAACCTCTTGAGATCTGAGCTATTAACTACCAGTGAATGAGTATATGTGCTGTGGCCTTTAACCTCATCTTTGGGTTCTCATTTCTGATGTTTCTTTCAATAACTTCGCTGGTTTCTGTTTCTTTTTTTTTTTTTAAACTGTCACTGAGATATTTTTTTTTCCCAGAGCCATGTCTCACTTTTTTGGGCTGTATCCCCAGGATAGAAATACTTACCTTTTCTTTCATATCTCATGTGCAATTTGTTGGCCCTGACAATTCCTTTCATTCTGAAAAATATTGCTTTAGAGAAATCAGTTTTAAAACCTAGCAGCAACTCAAGACCATTTTTGTCTGTAGCCATTCCAAAGAAATACCAGTTGCTAACTTGTCTTGAATGCAACAGTAATCAGCACCTCCAGGTAATGGCTTCTGACACACTTTAGTACAAAATATTGCTGAAAACTCATGAGCTGGCTTTTCTTTTTAGGCAAACAAAGGAAAATGCTGGGGGGAGAGAAAAGATGAAAGCATTTACTTCCTCCCCTTTGGAATAAGGGCTGTGAAAAGGGATGAGGAGATGTCAATGTGGGATCCTGAACTTGCTGAGGATGAGCAAAGGGACACTGTTGTTGTGTCTCTCCAAAGGAGCTGTCACCTGAAGTTACAATGCTGTGCTATGGCAGACTGCCACCCCCCACATGGGTATACATCGAAGTGAACAGACTAGAAGTAGTTCAACTTCCCAGGCACACCAGCTCGGATAATGTCAAGGAGGGGGAAAAAAGGAAAGACGCTTGCTTGTCAATGTTAACAGAATACATAAAAAAACCCCCTAAACCTTTCCCATCTGCTGTGCCAGTAACTTGAAAACTGACCTAGTGGCTTTTAACACCCACCCCCCCTTTTTTTTTTTTTTGTTGGGCTTTTGAGGGTGAAAAAAATTTAAAACGTATCCTTTAAAATTCAATTTGTGTAGGTCGGGACGAAGTCAACTTTTCTCCTGTCTTGCCAGAAGGCATCTGAGGGAGATGGAGCACATGTACCAATACTATGCCTACAGTAACCTGGGGAGTGCATGGGTGTCCCTGGGGAGAAGGTGTGATTACTGACCCTACACAGCATGGAGGCCAGCTTCCCTAGGTGCTATGGATCATGTGGAGCTTTGGAAGTAATGCTCCCTCTTCCTCTTCATTTTCATGGGACAAAGATTTTGCCCCAAGAGTCTTACAGCTTGGACCTGAAGGTACTTTGCCTGTGTACAGCAATGTCTGGCACAAGGAGGTCCTTCAGCTTCTTTTTTTGTCTAGCATCATTCCAGACATAATTTCTAATCAAATAAAGCTATGGTGAATACATTGTAATGATGATGACTAGCTTGTCTGATCTGAACAACACAACCTATTCCTTTGAATGTGGCTATAAGGAAAAAGGCCTTTTCTCCTTTTTTTTTTTAAAAAAAAAAAAGGTAGCGCTCAGACAACTTCAGAGAAAGCCTTTGAATTGGCCTTAAACCAGCTATGTATCAGACTGAGAAGGGAGCCCACGGAAAGGTACAGAAAACCAAACTACTCTCTCCAGCTAGTTGATGAGGAAAAGCTGGCCACAGCAGATGGCTGCTTTGGGTGAGAGAGCATGAGGCACAGCGGAGGTACTTGCGCGAGGAGGAGAGTGGATGGAAACTGCGCTTTGCCTTGCTGATGGCAGGTCCTCCTGAGCAACGGAAAAGCTGTAGCTGGGCAGTGAGACTACTAGCAGGACAAGGGGTTTCTGCTTGCTTGCTTGTTCTACTTGTAAGGTGCGAGACAGCATTGTGCCACAATGACTCCCACCTTATAAGCCTACAAGTCTTCAACCTTTCGTGACGGCTGCTTGAGCGCAAGTGCTGCAAACACAAATGGTTCACTCTGGGAGCGAAGACTGTCCACTAGCGAAGGGATCAGTTGGGAGCATCCAAGCAATTTTTGACAGTGCTGCGTGACATTTGACTGTATACACTGGTTTTTCACCTGTTTTTAACAGCTCATGATTTTCAAATGAACTTGTAATTCAAAGTTTTTCTACATTAAAAACTTCTGTGAGGAATTAGATAAACCAGGTTTCAAGGGGAGCATACACAAGAAAATCTATATAGCCATGAAAATAAGCTATTAAAATAACTGAACCTGTTTAGGAGCTTGCTTAGTAACAATAGATCAAAGTAATAATGTTCATTATGTCCCATACCCTGCAATCGATTTTGCAAAGACAAACCAATGCGTTCCTTGTGCTTGGACAAATCTCAAGCTTGACTGTACCATAAAAATCAGCTGCTAAAGAGGGGTACTTGGATCTAGCACTGCAAGAAGGGGAGCGCTTTTTCAGTAGTATTCAGGACCTCTTTTGTGGTGCTCTGTTATACATGGGATGGAAAAGGCCCTCTCTGAGGTGACAGCATTTGTTTTATAGTGGAAATATGAGATTAGCTTCTCTTTTCTTTCCTAGATTCTTTATCTTTTCTTTTTGTACTTACAGCACAGCTGTGAGTCTTCTTTGCATCTTTGCAGCATTCTATTTGATTCTTCAATATGTTTATTTTTGTCTTTTAGCTGTAACCTGGTCCTTACTGCTACTCCCGCAGTCTGAAATGCTTTTAAAAATGCAGTTTGTTACTGTTAATAAAAACGCAAGCGCTCCTCTTTTATATCTAACATTAATGTTCAGGTATCAGATGTCTGTGGATGTTTAAAATGATGTATTTAAAATTGAGTATAGTTAATAAGTCTTAGGGAATGCATGGGAAATACCATATGCAGCAAGAATATGCTTTGTCTTATCTAGTTACGTAGGTATGCATTATCATCAGGGGAAAATCACAGCACTTCATGAGTTTAAACTAAATCTCGTTTGTGTCTCATTATAAGATACAGGTGTATTTAATTTTCTTTTATTTTCATCTCTCTCTCTTTTTTTTTTTTTTTTTTTTTTAAGGTTAAAGAACTGACCATGCTCTCCCTGTCCTGGCCAAATCTCTACCAAGCCAAGCAAACCCCTTCTTTGATACTATAATGCTTTATACAGGACCAATGAAAATTCTTTCTTCTACCCTTGCCACGTGACATCTTAGAAATAGGATTTATCTGTGAATGTTTATTCTTTTCTGTCCTCTATTCTAACAGTGTAAATATTTGACTTCGCAGTTGTGAAGTTAGTATAAACTTCACAGTAAAAACTTGGCGTAATTAAAAACATCAAAATATGTGTCAACTTTGTGTATGTACAAGAGGATGGGTTGGAATTAGCTACCTACAAATGTTGCTGCACGTGTTTCAATGTCTCCTTCTTCCTTTTTGCAGAATGTCTTTCAAAGGTGGATTTTGCAGCAGGTACTTATGTAAAATTAGATAACAAGAATGAAAGCTTCTATTCTATCAGGCACCTCTAAGTACAGAAAGTTAGGACTTATCCTAAAACTTCCTTTAAACATATTTTCTAAAAATATGCTGTCACAAGTGGTGTAAGATACACCAGTACAAGTATGTCATAAAAGCAGCTGAATTTTAAATACCCTCTTGTTTTTAATGCCTGCAATCATCTCAAAGCACAAAAAAAATCTAGAGGTCAAACTAAATGAAATAGTGATATAATCAGTTAGCTTGGCATATTAGTTTTTCAGTTGTAGTAGTAAATGCTTAAAGATGTAAAAGAAGAGATGATCTTGAAAACTTGCTGGAAGTAGGAAATAAACGTATGGAGAAAAGTATGTGGATTATTTTGATCCATGACAGTTCTGTGTTTGATATTATGGCTAAATTTTATAGTTGTCTTGGAAAATTATATTTATTTTTTTAATGTAAGACTACCTAGGATAATTAGTTGAGGGGGGTGAAGGTTACAGCACAGGATGAGACACTCATTGGTAGCAGAGTCTGGGTACATAGAAAGCTAGATCGCAAACAGCAGCACTTTAGGTTTTATGCAATGCCAGGTGCAGCTTGATTTCATAAAACAATAACCCCTGGCTGATGGAGTGTAATATGGCACATCTTCAAGAATAAATGAGACAAAATATTCCAATTACAGACTAATCTTACTTCTTTCTATCCTGAGCCAAGTATTTGCCTCAATTGTTCAGCAACAAATTACCCCAGCAGCAGAGAACTACCACAGAGGATAACAAAGCGGTGAGAGATTAACTGTTGATCGGATTCTCATATTGAGAGTTCTTGAAGGAAAAAAAGAAAACTAATTCACAGCAGATGAGACACTGATGTCTTGTTCTTGGTCTTCAGAGGAGCCTTCTGTGCTGTGTTCACCAGGATTTTTTTGGAAGCTGCTTTTTGAAGATTTGTGCATGCTTTCTGCACAACACATGGTGCAATTAAAAAAAAAATCAAACCTACAGGAACAGTTTTATGGGGGGTGGGAAAATCTTAGAAGTGTTGAGCAGTGACAATTAATGCGTGTATTCAGCACCTCTGAGAGCTTTAATTAATGATTTGGCATTAACTCTTTCATGTATACATGTCATAAGAACGTATTCCTCTTTCTGTTCTTTTGGATCGTGGTTTTAAGACAGGCTGATTGTCCCCTGCATGCTGCAGAGGTGAATTTCTAAAGAGGCAAAACTGAGATGTAGAGAGACAACCAACAGAGACACTAGTTTCAGCCATACTGTGAATACAAATCTATTACTGTGTTGAAGAAGTTTTAGTGAATGATATTAATGTATGTACTGCAGTCGGGCTTCTTTTTACTCTGAACTTCGGTATTCCCCCTCCCCACCCACTCTAAATATTTTTATGTAGCTACTCTAATGATAGCCTTTCTGTGATTTCTTCAGTCAGAGCTGTGGGTCCCTCGCAGTGGGGGGCATTGGGGATTGGATGGATATGCAGTTCCTCGTTTGCTTACAGCTGATTAAATGAATGTTGTTGATCCACGCAGACCCATTTTAGAGTTTGAAATGCTTCACAGTCAGGTACTCTTGCAGCAACAATCAATTAGTTTGTAAATATTTTCTACAACTTAAAAATGTATCATTACCACGTTGGAAACAGCCACTTGACATGATGCGTATATTTTAGACTATGAATATCAGCTGCATTTTTAAATGTGTAAAACCACTGCATTGGAATATCTATATGCAGATGGCAGAATAAATTCAGCCAAAATTTTCAGTGAGTGGTTAACAGCTATTATTTGGAGAAATTCAGGGTTTAACCTAGCATGGTATCTTAGTATAACACTTCACCTGTGTCTTCTCTATTATTAAACACTCAGATCTAGGTTAACTGAGCTGCTTAGCAAGCACAGGCTGTTAAAGAGAGTTCCTGACATCAGCTATTTCCTTGCTCTTTTGGAAATATTCTCTTGAGGGAGACCAAGCAGTATTTAAAACAAAACCCAGCAACCTTACATGGTCCTGAGTTATTCCTGGGACAGCCCAGACAGTGACTGCTGATGATTCTCTGTCTGCTTGCCCCTCAGTTTAAAAACATTGGTTCTGTTGACCTTGTTTCGGATTGTATTGAGCAGCACGCTCTAAATCACTTTGGGTAACAGCTCACTGAAAGTCTGAGGTAGCTGGAAAGCCACGGCAACGTTATGGAACAATGTGAAAAACATTTGAAGAAAGTGATTTTCAGAATATTAAAAGCAGCTCAGAGTTATGGGACTTTGATGAAATGCAGCAGTTCACTGTGTTTAGGTGGTGGTTGTTAAATAATGTGAACGTAACAAGCAAGAGGGTTTAATGAGGGTAACTTTTGTTTGTTTAAGAGGGTGGGATTATTAGGTTTCAGCTGCTTAGATCATGGATAGCTCTTGTGAGTAGAGACAACAAAGCACAAGATGCAAATCCAAAGGTGCTGATGAAAATCAAACCTTTGGAGAACCAGTGTAACCAGCATTTGATCAAGTGCTGGACCTCCTCAGGAGAGTAGCACAGGTGAATGAGTTGCCTTCAGCTGGAAATACTGATGAAAGATAGTTACTTCAAAACAGCAAACCAAAGAATGACTTTGCTGTTATTTTCCCCGTGCATCGTGAGTAATCGAGTGCACTCGTGTTGCCATTTTGGCTCCAGCAGAGATGTGCTCCAACATGTAGCAGGTCCATTGCCTCATGTGCAGATTGTCTGTAACGCTATAAACTAGATTACCAAGGTGTTTGCCAATGCTTTGGATTCTCAAAATGCCCATCTATCCTTGAGACATCTGCAATCAGCCAACTGCTATAGACCTGGCCAGCCAATGCTGTTTGGCAAATAGGAAGGCGGTCTCGTTATAGATGGTTTGATTTAACATACCTGCTCAGAAAAGTGGATGACTGTTCATTTAGCTAGTGAGATATTAAGGCTAGTATTTCAACTGGTTGTGATTTGGGTTTGGACTTACGGCATAGTAATTTTTTTTTTTTCCTGGAGCAATTTAAAGTGAAATTGAGCGTTTTTGTGAGTCTAGTTGTTTCAAAACTCCATGTACTCATTTTACAAACTGTTCTAATAATCCACATTCATGTGAATGCATATCTCTTACATTAACAATGTCTAAAAGACTCCTGATTGCTTTCTCCTTTCATTTAAATAAAAACTTGGGGGGGGGAACTTTTTTTTTCCCATGCTTCCTGACCGGAAATTGTTTTAAATTTGAGCTTTTCCATCAATCTCCCAGAGCACAGGTGCTCCTTTGCAGAGCACCTGCAGTTGGTAATTCTCATTGGGAAGGTATTGTTATTACGGATTCAAGTAAGTCTTTGTGCATTGTATGGGAAAACAGTCCTGAATCCCATAGTACTGACAAGATATGGCCAGAGCTGTATATGGGCAGATCCAGCACTCAGAAACCTGGTTAATACAGTGTTCTGTGTCACTATGTGGCCATGAAGGACTGACTCTTGCTTCATGGCCTTTTCTGTATCCAGGTTGTGTTCACATAGTATAAAATTAGCATGGATCTTCAAGTCTTTGGCCAGGTGCCACAACTGTGAGAGCCAGGCTCTAAATCCAAGAGATTGCCCTGACCAGAGCTAGAGATGCTCTGCGGTGCTTCTCTTTGTTTCCTAATGGCAAGGCTTCAAAACCCATTTCTCCAGCCTGCTGTAATTCCATAGAAAAATGGGATAGGCCAGGCATGCAACTCATCACTTTTGTACCTTACTGGGCTACACAGATTTTATGTATAATGTGTTTGGTTTTTTTTTAAGGCACATATTTCCTCAATCATAAAGTTGTATTTACGCAACACAGGTATGTTGTATTATAGTATGTGAAAGAATGTGGCAGTCCTGAAATTCCTATCGGAGGCCTTTAAAATGCATTACTCGTATATTTACAGCAAAGAAGCAGCCTTTCTGCTAATGCCCTGAAATGTGTGCCAGGTCTTCAGGGCATGCTACATAATGTGGCCCTAAGAAGAAATGTCCTACTTTCAAAGATGAAGAAGTTAAGACAATGAATTACAGAATTAGATGATGAGGAAATAATGAAGGAGACATAAGAACTAATTGTGGAGAGAGAGGTCGCGAAAGTATTTCTAAACTTGTAACTAGGGCAATAGAAGTGGTGCCAAACTAATTTACACATGCACATTAAATGTATTAACCATCTTCCTTCCTTATGTAACATACCTAAATAATTAAACTGTGCTCTTTATGTAACTAAAAGAACATACTGCCAGAAGCAAAGTTTAAGGGGTAAGGAAGGGTTTAGAAAAAAAGATTTTCTACTCCTTTAGCTGTAGAAATGATAGCCCAAGTATTGTTTTGCTTATTCCATAATTGTTTGGGCCAAATCTGAGTGAGATGTGTATTGGAAACGTCCTAATGAAATTAATGAGAGTTCCTTTGCTTCTTCCAAGCATAATCTGGGCTATGGTCATTAATAGTTTTGGGGCAAACTGTCTTCAGTACGTTGGATTTGGTGCACCTGCCACGTACAGTGGAAATTCTCCTTTCAGAGGCAGAAATCAGATCTTTGTTCTGATGTTTTTTGAATTTTTTTAAATCTATCTTATCTTTTGTAATGAATTGGGGGCAGGTTGGAAATCAATTCTGCCCAGGTTACATCTAAAAATGAGTGAGGTAGCCTCGCTGCAGCAAACTAGCCTAATTGAGATGCCGGTGTGTGCCATCACATCGTTCAGGCAACTGAGTGCAGCTGATAAGCTACCAGGCTTCAGGTCTCTGTGGGCCATTGTAAAGAAAATATGCAGTATCCATGGTATGTTGGGGTTTTTGTGGTTGTTTGTTTGTTTGTTTTTTTAAACTTTGTTTCATGTTTGTATATAGCTGTGTAGTGATGATGTTTCTGCACTGTGGTGTCCGTGTTGGAAATCATCAGGAGATATTAAGGTCTTTTTTTGAGATTAAATCCTGGTTTTTCTGTCCTAGAAACAATTGAACAGTTGGAAGTAGCAAACTTCTTTGTACCTCCAGTAGCCAAGCAGAGGTACTGCAGAGCTCATGTGCAAGACAGCTTTCAGATGACTAGCAAAGCATCACTGTGGGAAAGAGAATGTGACTTCTTACTATTTGCTGCAATTAAGAATAATTTGGATAACTAATCAAAAGGGTTGGGGTTTTTTCCTCTGAGTTTTAATTTTGGGTTTTGAAGTTCTTCATTAGTAACGTTAAAAGTGAAATGATGTTCTCAAGACATTTTTGAATTGCAGAAGTCCTTCTTCGGTTTGCAGCTATGCGATGTGATGTTTCAAAGTGCTTTTCTCTCTTCAGTGCCAAATACCTCTTAATTTTATTTGGCACACAGTAAATATTTATTTTTGTTCTCCTAGAGATAAAGGATTTGCATGCAAGGTTTCTGAGTTGTTTTGAAACAATATTTGTCTTGATAATTGGATGTGTTTATCCTGTTTTGTTGCTGCTTTTTTTTTTTTAAATGGGTTGCTGTTGTTTTTCAGTGGATTCTGTCCTTTAAAGACTTGTTTACTGAACCTAAATTCTTAGTCTAAAATATATTACTACATATTACATGTTTGCAACATAAGCTGTGTGGAAGGAAAATGACAAAATTATTCCATCGACTCCATTAAATTCTTTCCAAAATGGAGTGTGTGTTGGGGGTTGTTTGTTCCTTTTTTAAAGCTATTTCAACATCTGGTATTTACTTAGGAAGCCATCAAGGACTCATGTTGTTCTCAAATTGCTGCTCTTCTCTAATCTTCTTTCTGTTGCTCTTTGGATAAATGTGATAGACTACTTTGTGTGCCTAGGAAGCTTTATTTCTCGCTAGGTAGAATCACGTGTTGACATGTCTTGGGGAGTCCCATATGCCAAGACACCTGATCCAGTCTTTAATGCCTACCAAATATGTGTCATGCCTGGAGGAACCTCTTTCAAACCTTCTCTCCTGTCACTTTGCTATTTTTAAGAGCTATCTTAGTAGCATGCAGAGAGGAAGAGACTATAGGAGTATAGGTTCTTATGTATTCCTTTCAAGTAATAAATAACTAATGCATTCCAGGCTGTGTTACCAGCAGATGTTTGTTGTTCCAGCACTATGGTTCTAGAGATAGACAGTAGTTAGTTCCAAAGCAGTTTTATAGTACTCAGCTACTGGGGAACAAAGAAAAAGACCCTGAAAACTGCTGCAGGTTTCAATTCCCAAAAGGCAACTTCAAATAGTTAAGTTTTGCATGCTAGGAAGAGACAGGTGAAAGGGGAGTTAAAATTCTGAAATCGCAGAGTGACTTTCATATGATGAGTAGACTTCAGCCTCAATTGTTGCTCTAGAAGATGAGTTCTAGTCATTAATAAGCAGGATGTCTCTCTATTATGGCATACGTTAATTTGTTTAGTTCCTCTTTGAAGAGCTGAAGATCGTTGTTGACTTACTCTTCTTCAGTGTCAGCATCCTCTGACTGAAATAGTGTAATTTGTTTTTCCCACTAATAAAGGGGGAAAGGCACTGACTGATATGATGACCAGGATTGCTGTCTTTCGATTGTCATTTATGAAGACGTTACATTAATTGGAAAGAGACCTAGGTGGACTCTGAGTTAAACCCTTCTCTGAACAAGGTAGTGAACAGTTATCGCACTGAATTGGTAGAGGACAGCCATTGTGTTTCTTATTCCAGTAGTGCCTACAGGCCTAGGGTGGGACCAAGGTCCCTTTGGCACAGTGCTACACAAAGAGTAAGTGGCTACTATGGCCCTGAAGAGCTTCCACCCCAATGAATTTCCATCTGATGTTTTGAAGTGTGGTAAATGTCTTACAAAACTTTCTTAGATAACTTTTGACAGTTTAATGTTGATTTTCATTTCATTTTCATTTCACTGGCTGTGAAAGAAAGAAAATGTCTAAATTCTAAGGGTTTACCGAGCTTTAGCACCAAGTGCTCTTAATTCCAGTAGAATTGTTTTCTAGGGTTGTGAAGTAATGGCACGACCACATGTGATGTACTGGATGTATATCTATGTATATGCACAAACACTTCCAGAGTTATTATGGAATACTTTGTCAGCGGATATCAGTCACCAGTTGTACATATAAAATAAAGGGATAACAAATACTTAAAGACATTCTCACACACCCTTCTATCTGCCACATCAGAGTGTGATCATTGCAAATGGGATTATGCAGCAATATAACAAATGTCTTTTGGTTTCTATCCTCCAGCTGTAATCAAATAGGAAGAAAGTAAGAAAAACATTCTCTCATGCATATGTTTTTTTTCCCCCATATTCTTTTTCTGTGATTGCTGTTTCACTTTTTAATGCATTTTTTTTCTTAAGCAAAGGATGAAAAATGTGTATGCTTTCTTGAAATGATGTTTAATATGATGGAATTCAGCATTCTCTTATGTCAGTGTTTCCTGCAGTTCTGCAGTTATGCATTAGGGAGGTAAACTTAGATCTATGAGATAACTGTTGTTTTGACAGCATCTAAACTTATCCATGCATTTTACATTGAACCATTTGTTATGATATCTGAGGTAAGTATTAAGAAAGTAAATTCCAGTGACCAGATGTATGCCGAGTCTGACCTCTCTTTGGGAGTCTTCTACACTTGGTGAAGTCAGCTTTGTCCTTATTGCTAGGGCAGAAGTTTAGATGCATTAATTTGGGTAGAAAGCCACAAAATAACTTTGGGGTTTTTCTCCCTTTTATTCATTCCTTTTGCAGTCCTATTTCCTCACTTCCATAAATAAATGTCTTGTTTGGGAAAGGTTTCCCAGGCCATTTATGCCGGGGAATGAAGTTCTGCCAGCAGATAGAGATTCTGTGTGAGACACTGGTTCTGTGCTGTAGCCAGTACCCAAGGGCTGGTTGTAACCGGTGAAAAACAATGCAGCTGCCCACTCCTTTGGTGTCAGACTGGATTCTACTTCACGCTGATTATCAGCTCAGCAAAACACTGCAGCAGGTCACTGACGTCCAGAGAAGATAAGCTTACATCTCCAAAATGGCTGTTCTGGAGCCACAGGAGCGAAGCACTGTGAAGACGCTTGCATTGTTCAGTACGCAGCCTTTGAATGGAGAGCTTTATTTCCCAGGCTGTCAATTCAAGCGTTTTACACCAACGCTAAATTTCAAATGAAAGTCTCCTTCCAGCAATGTATGGCAGATATGCACAGCTGTACAGCCTGGTGTTACTACAAATCCATCTGCAGTGCGTGCTGCAGACCAGTTGTTCGTTTGGAGGAGAGCGTGAAGGGTAGCCTTTGAGAAAGTTTACAGCTTGGGATTTGGGGAAGGGAAGAGGAGGAACCTCCCTGCTGTCTTTTCTGAACTGTTTGTCAGCAAAGGCTACATGTGGTCTTAAGTGAACCCCTCTAATGGGTGGGGGCAGGAGGAAGGGCTGAAAGCAAACTTTAATTTTTGTCGGATATTTTAAGATTCACTATCAGTTTCTGTTTTTCTGCCTTTTTAAGTCAAGAAGATGGTACAAGAATTGAATACCTGCTCTCTTCCAGTGCTTCTGCTTTATCAGTTGCTGTGCCAAAGCATGAAAATTCCTGTGATGACGTTACCATTTTGCTAATGGTTCATGCCCTAGTGGATACCCTCCATTGCCCTAAAATATGCAATCATTTAATTGTCATTGCAATCCTATTATATTGCCATTATGGAACGTCTGGTGGGGAAAGCTATGAACATGTTATTAGTGCTGAAAGGGACAATTTACTGAATCTCGCTAAATGCCATCACTTCTCAAAAATGAACCGAAATTACTTTATTATGCACATCTTACTTCAATATTCTGCTCAGATAATGATTGGGAGCCATTGATCATTTTCTGAGTTGAGATGCTTTGCACAATTTTTAGTTTGTTGCAACAGTAGGAATGCTAAAAACTTCTTGACTAGACTTCTTCCTACATCCCCTCCTTTTTAAAAAAAGAAAAAAAAAAAGAAAAGAAAAAAGGCAGCTCTCATTGAACTGGAATTGTGAGTATGGATTTTGAAGCCTTTTGTGTTTAGTGACCTGAATAGCAACTGTCATGTTCCTGTTCATAAGTTCTATACAAGTGAATCCAATCTCAGCTTCCTCCTGGCACTCTCTGCCACCGATCTTTTTCTTTCTTTTTTTTTTTTTTTTCCTCTTCTTTCTTGCTTTATTTTCTGTTAGCTGTTTTGTAAACTCTTCAGAGCATAGAATACATCTCGGTGAGTATTTGAAATAACATTGTACTATGCTCTGTACAACCTCACTTGAGGTCTCCAATTACAACCAAAGTACAAATAATTAACTTCCCACGTGTGACTCTTGCACTTGACGAGGGCTGGTGGCATTTGAAGCACATGCAGCACAGTCTCACTGTGGGTGAATGTGCTTATCAAGTGAGCTTAAAATTATACGCTATTCCCAGAGATGGTTTGGGGGATTGGTGAAGTTGAACTTCTTATCGATTCTAGAAATTGCATTTCCTTCCATGGATGGCAAGTAAGGCTGAATGGATTATTCCCTCATCTTTGAAATTACCATGCAAGGAGCTATGGGGAATCCAAAAGAAAATGTCTTTGTGGAACACTGTGGAGAGCAACAGGGCCTTCTCCAATGTATTATAAATGCTGGAGAAAAAGCTATTTTACCCATAATGAAAGCAAGTATCATAGAAGTCCTTTAATGTCTTTATTGTTTGATGTCTTTGTAAGTGCACATAAAACAAACTAAAGAGTATTACATGCAAATTATGATTAATAATTTGAGCGTGGGGGGCATTAAAAATCTTAAGGTGTGATAATTGAGAAATGTATCAGTATTAAGAATGCAGATGTATGCTTATGCTGCAAGTGTGTCTCCAAGCAAAGCAAGAATAGTTTGTTGTGCCTTTTTCCTCTTTTTAATGCATGTGGTATGTTTAGCTATTCTATATGGATTCTGCAAGTTATCTTTTTTTATCCTAGATTTCTTCATAGTAATTCCCAATTTGTAGTTCTGGGCCAGCTGACACAACACAAATAGAATTATTACTATACAACTTAGTTTAGAAAAGGGGTTTTGAAAAGCAGTTTTGAATTGGCTTGTGGCAATTCTCTTGTACATAAACTCATTTTAACTGCATAAAAACTACTATATTGCACCTAGAAACTGCAGTGAACGTGCATTTAGATGTTATGAATAACTGCAGTTAAGTAGAAATGAAACTGAAATAAATCTGAATTTTATTTGCACTTTCCCTTCATTTTAATGCCACTCAAGCTGCTGCTACCTTTTTTTCTCAGACTAACATAGCTGTTAAGGATAAAGAGTGTGTATGTGTTTATCTGTGAAATGCTGAAGTACTGTTGGCCTACATGTAACATGGTTTATGACCACAGAGGCTATGCAATGAAATTTTGACTGCTGGACATTATTTTAAAGCTGTTTGTTTCTGTCATGGAAATGCATTACTAATGCATTTAAATTACTAAAATTACTAATACAAGACATGGCAGAGAAACCTGAATAACCACTTCAAAATTTAGGATTTCTGTGAATGATAAGTGATACTTAAGCCTTGGCAATCAAGATGCTGTTAAAAGATAATGGTGATGGGGATGTGCACAAGGACTTGTTTCTACAGATACCAATTGGTTCCTTGCATTGTGCGTGCAGCATGCCAGAACGCTTGGCTTCATGACGTGACAATAAATGGTCCACCCAGCGAAACCACGTGAACGACCATAATCCCTCTGGTCTGCATCAACGTCTGACCTGGAGGACCACAAGTAACTGTGGGGAAAAATTTCAAAAGCACTTGAAAGATTTAGTCAGCTTTGTCTCATTTTTTGAACGTGACTCACCTGCTTAGGAATCTCAGTCCACAGAAAGTTGATGTGTTTTGTCTGCCAATGCAGTCAACAGCTTCTGAAAATTTTACCATCAAAATTGTGGGTTACTGAAGGTTTTCTCGATTTATCAGGCTGTAATGGCTTTTATTGTTTTCCCTGCTGTTCTTTGTTTTGTGTTGCCAACTCATTCATACCTAAACTTTTTGGACCATTTCTCTTCTGTCGGCTCTCAACTTTTGTCATATACCACCATGCACAATTACCATCAAAGTGTAATTGGAAATGCTAAAAAAGGTAGTATGAGCCTGTGCATTGCCTGCCTGGCTTCTGCCAGTGACTAATGAACAATTCCTCTGTCCTGAACACACAGACATGCTGAAAAAAAGCCCAAATTCTGAACAGAAAAACTCTTAGCAAAGCCATCATGCAACTGAGCAGTTTGATTGATCATGCTCTTCCACAGTACTAACGCCCACCCGAGGAAGCGTGACACAGCCCAGGTTGTCCTTCCATTGTGCAGTGCCAGTCGTGATGACCATGCCTCGCTAATCCCCGTCTGGTGCCCGGGATCACTCTGCAAAGGCTGCACGCTGCTCCCGAGGCTGGATGTCATCTGATCAGCCCTGGCGTTGTGCTAGCCTATGCAAGGATTGCCTCTGCTCTAATAAAAACAGGTAGGCAGGACACCCTGCCCGTGCTGTAGGGTTCCTGAGAAAGCATGAGATGTGTGGAAGGTGGGAATAGCTTGGGCTTCTGTGTTGAGCAGTAAAACTCAGTGCCTTTGGAAAATGTGTTAGAAGCCTTGGGACCCAAAAGAGGTGCTAGTTATCCCTGCTGTGGTGACTGGGTTGGTTTCACAGCACTGCTAAGTGTGCTGGGAGACCAAGTTGTTGCAGCCATGAAGTGGATTTAGTCTTGCTGCCTTTGCTTCAGGGTTCAGAGCTCTGTCAACAGACACAGCAGTTTATGTACCAGTTTCTGGGCTCTGCTTCTCTGAGATCTTACTGAGCTTCTGGGAACCCTCCAAGGAAGCCTTCTCTAATTAGGAAGGGTCAAGCACCCTAGGCAGCCATTGCATGGAGGCTGGCTGGGCATCAGTCTGCTTGTGGGAGGTGGTGAGTGATTGTCTTTCCATCTTTCTTTTTTTTTTTTGAGCCTGGGAAAGAAGGAGGGCAGCGGATGAGGACTGAATGTGCCCTAATGCACTGGTACAGTATCAAAGCTGCAGGCATCCTCCTCTCAAGACCTCCTACAGCTGCTGCTGGGATAAGTGGTCCTCGTGGTAGGTGCTAGAAGTATGGGCATCAGGTACTGAAAAGAAAATTTTGCCTCATCAACAGTTGATTTGATATAGCAGAAAAAAAGTAAAATATTGGTGTTTTGTGTACCCTTACCCCTGCTATGAAAAGGAAGGCATAATTATATTCGCACCATATTTTCTTCTCTGTTTTAGAAAAGCAAATATCAACATAATGGTATGTCTGAGAAACGGTTTGAGTAGCCAAACACTTGTTTACTGTTTAATGGCTGAGATTAAAAGCAGAGCCAATAGCGAAGCGAAGCTCATTTAGATGCCGCCATATTTTACCACCAAGATTTTTTTTGTTTTGGTTTCTCTCACGGTATTTCTCATTCATTTGTTCATGTTAGTGAGTCACGTTAGTCTCTGTAGAAACTACGCTAACATGAGTTTTAGCTTTCTCCTAGTAATACAGTATCGTCCTTGCTAGTAGCAGGCTGCAGGCTTTGTACTGAGTTTGCAAGGCCTCGGGGCCTGATTGTCAGGCTGGCTTCGAACAAACCTGCCTCTACCTGCCTGGAGCTCTGTTCTTCCTTGGCTTAGCTGTAACAGCAACTCTTCTAATGGCCAGACGGCTGTGCCTAATTTGTTCCATGTTTCATTATCTTTGTGTGGTATAACCATGGGTTTTGTATAGACAGTAGTAACAAGGAGTTATTCTGGGTAGCCTGAGCTATTTCTGAGTATGGTAATGGTGAACCTGGTATGGTGGCAGGGGCCTCGCAAGTGGGGATGCGAGATGTGGTGTAGAGGGGTACAGGCGTGGGATGATAAAAGACAAGGGCACTGGAGACCCAAAGGCTATAAACAGCTTGCCCATGGACAGCTGAAGAAATGCAGACCTAGAGCTGGAGAAAGCCCATTTATGGGTAAGAAACAGAGGAAAGAGCAAGTACCTAACCAAGGTAAAACACACCACCTGTGTAACATGCAGTTGCAGACCAACGAAGAAAGAGGAAGGTTTAAGAGTGTGTTAGAAAGCGTAAAAAAAAGCTCCATGTGAATCCAGAAAGAAGAAAGTAGAAGAGGAAGAAGAAACCCCTTCAACATTAAGCTTTTTCCAGTAAGGAAGTTGGGACACCGATGATTTTGCTTGAGGAAGACTGGTGCCTTCAACCTTAGGATCCAGAGGGGTGGTGGAAGGGCAAGATTAACACTGGAAAAAGGCTAGATATTAGTATTGTGTGCATAACAATTGCAACTGTATTATTATTGAGTTTCTGTAACAGTATTCTCTTTTTTTTTCCTCTTAATGATTAAATCTGGACTAATAATGATTCTTTGATTAGACTGTTAACATTTCAATTATAGTACCAGCAAATCATCGGCTGGACATATAAGGTGCATTTTCTTTTCGCCCATAACAAGATTTTGAGCGTAACTTCTCTGATCTCTTTTGAGTTTACAGTGGCACAAATGAGAAAAAAGCATTGAGCAGTCCGCTGGCATGGAGACCGACTAGATTCAGGAGTTATCCCACACTGCAATGTTCCTCCTCCTTTTCTTTCCTTAACTTTTAACTTGTTTTATCATGTCCACCCCCCTTTTCCCTTCTTGAATGAGTTATCTAAATGACTGAGAATTAGTATAGCCTGGAAAATTTTTAATTCATGCCCTTATTAATGAACATAATGTAATGTACACGTGTGGTGATAATACCTTTATTAGCATTGAAACTGTAGACATCAAAGCATTGTATCGGGCAAAACCATCTATTTCTAATTTAATGGTATCACAATTAAAGTGTATTTTGTCGGAATGAAATCACATCATAACTGGAGTTCTGCATGGTGAGCAGAAATCCTTCCATCCTAAATTGAAGATTAATAATATGGTAGGCTTTTATGTTCAGTGTGGTAACTGAAGCATTAGGTTGCAATACAGGTTTAACATCAGTGAACATTTTATGAATTCACTCTTTTAACATTTAACAAGTGTCTTAAGAGGTAAGTGCATTAACATTATTTTTGCTTTAGAAATAAGCTTGAAACAGTGTTCTTACCTTAATGTGAACGCTTTCAATAAAGAGAAAATGCTGCAGCTTTCAGAGCAATAATCTATTTCCTGTGTGGATAAACTGAGGCTGAAGGCAAAGCAGTTTGTCTCTATCTAGTATTGTAACTACATTACCTTTTGCCTTTTAAAACTGAAAACCTTCCTATTAGAGTACAAGCAATGCTGAGGTTTCTTTCCTGCAGCTTCTTTTGTTTCTTTTCCAAATTCCTGTTAACCCTATTTTATAATAATTTGTTAAAGGATTTTTGTTTGGTTTTGTTTCCTCATCTCTCCAAAGTGGGAAGTTTGTTCTTACTGAAAAAAATATGTTGGAGATTTATTGTATAAAGTCTGGATGTGCTTACTTTGGCAAAATTCTCCATCATCTCATTGTTCTTTTTAAGAGCCATGGAGAAAACTGGTATTGTTCAATATTGCCTGTTCAAGCAGTGTCTTGTAGGCATGACAACAAGAATATGTTGTTGGGGAGTCGAATGCAGCTGGTTTTGGAACTCATCCATCTCTTGAGACAGGGGTGGAGGAGTGAGGGAAAGGTAACAATAAATTTGTTATAAGACAAATATAAGATGAACATTCCCATAAGAAGGATAGCAGCCAATCAGGAGGAAAAAAAAAAAAAGAAATTCCCAGTACATAGGGCTGATTTTCATATTCTCTGGATCATGTTCATATTTCTCTTCTGTCAGGAAGGATGAAGGGACCAGTAACAGTGTTTTCCCACTCTCCAACCTTTCTCCATTTTTCCTCCATGGATTCTTAGATTTATTTTTATCTTGGAAAAGCTGCAGTTTACTGGTGCAGTAGGTTAGCTTTTATAGTTATAAAATTTAGGAGAGAGTGATATCGTTTCCATACAACTTCCAGAGTACTTTCTAAAACCTTTATTGCTGTAATCTTTCAAATTCAGTAAGAAACCTTGACCTTTGCTTGCTCCATTATTTTAGAGATGTTGCATCATTTTGATTCCCCTGTACTACCGCATCATCAAGGCAAAATATCTTATGGAAATGGTATAGCTACATCAGATAAACAAGTCTTCCACTCTTCAGTTATCACAGTAAATGCTATAGAGGAAGACAGAGAACTTGACTGTACTCATGTACAGAAGTAACTACTACTGCATTGCAGAACAGGTACAATTTAAATGGACAGAAGATACCTAGAATAGAAATGAAGTACATTCCTAATGTATAGTGATTACCTATACAAAAACTTCTTAGTCTATATTTAAAAAAAAAAAGAAAGAAAAAGTGAAAAGCATTTCTTTGAAAATGTGAAAATGAAACTGTCCTTATTCTTCTACTTTTACAAAGAGTATTTTCACTCTGTTCTAATTTGGGTCTCAGATTAACAATCCTGAAACTCTTGGTCTGGCTGCCAGAAACAGTGGATTCTTCCTCATCTTTTTATATCTGCAAATATTAACATTGTCTCTCCATAATATTTAGGTATCTTTGGTAGATATAATGCATAGATACCTTTATATATATATATATTTTATATATATATATATATATATATATAAAAAAAAGCATGTTTGCTCACAGAACTTCTGTGGAATGGGAGAAACCTCTAATTCCCGAGTTTTTAACCGGGATTAAACATGGAAGATATGAAGACATTAATGAATGGCAAAGGCGTATTCATTGTACGTTTCTGTAAACTCTACCCACCTTTAATGTATGGGCGTAGGAGTAATTGTGAAGAGTTGCTGCTTGTCGAAGCTAATGACGTTGTGTGTTCTCACACTTGTGCTGATACATTAAACAAGGTCAGAAGTGCCCAGCAGACCACATTGTTTTTCATTTACAAATTTATTAAAGTAAGCATATGTAACACTTCCAGTTACCTTGCAAGTATGAAGGGACATAATCTCATAGGAATATATTTGAGTCTCTGAGGAAAAAAATTCTAAAACACACATAAAGGGCACCCTAAGTCCAATTAACATATGAAAATCCCAGCAATGTAGTTCCTTGAAGAAAATTAAGAAAAACGTTGGGAGGAATATTTAGAGTTTTACACTGATCAACAGCTCTGTGTTCATTAACTGGCACATCCCTTCTAATTTGTGATCTCATTTGTACTGTGTCAACAGCTTTTAGCAGCGCCTCTCCACATTCTGTTTACTTTAAAACATAGTTTCTGTAATCAAAAAGAAAACTGGGAGCAAAATCAGCATTTCAAAACCTGTAGTCATACCAGTTCCTACGTGCTCCACTGCTATCTGGTTGAGTCTGGCTGGTTGATCTTGCGAGTTGGTGAGGTTTTGTGCGTAAGACTTTTCACATCTGAGTATAACTGGTTAGTATTTTCAGTGAATCACTACAGATTTTGTGATACCTTAAAATCATTCAAGACTTGACCTTTTTTTCCTTTATGCTGTATTCTCAAAGTAATCTTTTCTTTCTCGTTTTGTGATGTGATAAAAACATGACTGCTGTGATTTATACAGGCAAATTTGGCAGTCTCTCCCCGTTTACTTGAACTGGAAGGTATATATAAAATTTTTGCCTGTCCCAATGAATATGTTATCTGAAAGAGTAGATAGCGTGTTAGTGGATCAGACATAGATTAAGGTGTTGCTGTTGTAAGTGTGTGTGCTAGGTATGTGTCGTGGTTTAACCCCACCTGGCAACTAAGCCCCACACGGCCGCTCGCTCACTCCCCGCCCCCAGTGGGATGGGGGAGAGAATCGGAAGGGTAAAAGTGAGAAAACTTGTGGGTTGAGATAAAGACAGTTTAATAGGGAAAGCAAAAGCTGCGCACACAAGTAAAGCAAACCAAGGCATTCATTCACTCCTTCCCATGGGCAGGCAGGTGTTCAGCCATCCCCAGGAAAGCAGGGCTCCATCACGCGTAACGGTGACTTGGGAAGACAAACACCATCACTCCAAACGTCCCTCCCTTCCTCCTTCTTCCCCCAGCTTTATATGCTGAGCATGATGCCATATGGTGTGGAATATCCCTTGGGTCAGTTGGGGTCAGCTGTCCCGGCTGTGTCCCCTCCCAGCTTCTTGTGCCCCCCCAGCCTGCTCGCTGGTGGGGTGGGGTGAGGAGCAGAAAAGGCCTTGACTCTGTGTCAGCACTGCTCAGCAGTAACGAAAACATCCCTGTGTTATCAGCACTGTTTCCAGCACAAATCCAAAACATAGCCCCATGCTAGCTACTGTGAAGAAAATTAACTCTATCCCAGCCAAAACCAGCACAGTTTAAGCTGTTTTCCCCTTATTTCGTTTGTTATGTGTTTTGCAGTTCACTACTTCTGTAATTTTTATGTACTTTAACACAAAAGAAGCTTACACAATGCCAGACAGTATTTTCCATACAACTCAGCAATTTTTCTCTTTATGATACAAAATATTTTTCCATTTGTTACTTTTTTTTTTGCAGTGAACTGCTATTTTAAAAGACTTTAGAGCATTCCGACATGCCTTGTAACGTTGCATGACCTGAATTGTCCCAAGTCTGCTTATAATAGGCACCTAGGCTTACTCGAGATGTTGGCCTCCTTTCTCTCTTGTCCTGAACTCTGCTTCAGTTACATCAGAAGCTTAAGTCCTGTGAAATCGGGCCCTACTGTTGTCAGCTGGGCTCACTGTTTCTCAGCAAATTTAAGAAGTATAATTTGCCTGACTGACTCCTAGGTTTGCTATCTTCCTGTTGGTGCTCATTCCTTTGCTGGGTTCATCTGTAAGAAGTCAGAGTTCATTTATTATAGAAACTCACAGATATACAGAAGCAGAAATCATGAAGAGAATATTCTCTATTCCTTAAAACAGGACTGTCCTTGAATTAGAATGAATTATAAAGAACTTCTGCTATTAGCATTGTTTTTATTAAACTCTCAGTCTCTTTGACTAGGAGAATAAGAGGCAGAGGTATCAACTGGCAGGGGGAGGGAGGGCTCTAAAAACACCTTTGGCTGTTTGATGTTTTGTAAGTTTGCAGGAGTTAATATAAACCTTCTTGTTAAGGCAGCTTCTATTTTGGTGCTATAGTAAAGGAAGAGGAACAATTTACACTGTTTCCCCCCACATGCTGTTGTGTGAAGTATCCTCTAGAAATGGCTTGCAGTCATTTACGTGTTGTGGGATCTTTCAGAATGAAAAACAGCAGGGGAAAAAAAAAAGTAAGATTAGAACAAAAAACACTTGGTTGTGCAGTTAGCTGAAGTATCAGATAGAAAAGTTTGAGATATTAGTAACCTGCAAAAAAGAATTAAAATCAAGTGGGAGGGACTGGAAGCAGCTGTGTGTGTAATGTAGCAGTTCACATAGCTCTGCAGCTATCAAAATAGCTCTGTATATACTTGGTTAAAAATTTTGGTTAGTCTTCATTACAGCCATCTACTAGAACGCTCCTTATTCTTTCCTGCCGCGCTATCAATAAAAGGGGAAGGGAGCCTCAGAGCACTGCCGTAGTGTGCTGCTTTGTAGACTTTTCCAGTTCCTGATGAAAAGACAAGCTTTTACAGATGTAGAGTGAATGAGAAGCTGAGCTGCTTCCTCTAAGCACAGTCTCTGCTTCATGGCATTTTTCACTACAGCACTGTTATTGAAATTTGTGTGGGTGATGTCAGTTTGATAGGCTCAGCACTTTTAGGGGACATTGACAGAAACTAAATTGGAAAAATGCAACAAATGTTAGGTTTTAGCAGAGTATCGACTTAATATAGATTGAACAGGGGAGAAAAATATTGCGTGGTGTGCAACTTGAACTTCACATTGTCTCATTAAAGACTGTGCAATGGATAACACTGTCTGCCTGTTTTGCCCTCAGCTGTAGACCTAGCAGATCATTCATGTAAGGAGTAATAATATACCACTCCATGGCACTTCGCTAGAACTGCCACGAGGTATTTTGAAAATCTGTTTTTATTACTTACAAAAATCTACACTCCATTTATTTCTGTATAACTGTTTTTTTGCTCCCTCCCTCCCCACTTTCTTTTCCCTGGCCCCACATCTACTTCTTATTCATTTGTTTGACCCAAATTTCTTTCTTATATACAGCAGTCAATCATGTATCCCTTGAAACCCTGAAGTCCCCAAACCTGGGTATGTAATTACGTGCACCTGCCTCCCCCCCCCCCGCCTTTTAATGGTGTACCTACGAAAAAAATCTGTCAGAAGAAATATCAGTTTCTATCAATGGGAAAATTTTGTCCACAGTCTGGATTAAATTGATTAACTGAAAAATTGAAATTTGGGTCAATCAACTTGGACTTTCACAAGAAAAAGCAGTAAGTCTTGCAATATAAGCACAATATTAACTTTAGGTTTTCAATCTTTACGTGTTTTACGTTATTAACTATGAGCATCTGTTTTAGAAATGTGTAGGCTGTGGGTTGAGAGCATTGCTCCTGTCACCAATGTGAATCCAAAGCAATTTAATCTGGTATTAGCCAAAACACTTATTAACGAAATAAGAACAGCCATGGGTTTGCCAGACTGAGGTGTGGCCACTGATAAGATGGCAGAGCCTGCAGCACATTCTGCTCGGCTGTGTGACTGCAGGTGATAAAGAAGTTACTGAAGAGCAGCTCGTTGGTGGTTTATTTTGTTTTTCCCCAAACAAATTGGTTAATACAATCCCATTGTTTACTCACCAGAGAATAAAACAGACGGTATTTGTCAACCGTGCAGAGAGTAAGCTTTTAGTAGCAGGTACTTGTTATGCATTTGTGGACTTCTTCCCACAATGGACCCTGACCGTGACTCTGTAATACTGATATTTAGTGCTTTCCATTTTCTAAATAATAATACTACACAACTCATTATTTACATTCAGCATGTGCCAAAAGCTTTTTTTTTGCTTTTTAAAGCTCATAATATGAGTTTGTGCAATAGCCTCTGGAATACGGAGTTTTGCACCCTCAGTGCGAGAAAAGCTGTTTGTCTACTTTTAGAAAGCGTATAGGTTTGACCCTTCATGACCAAAATATAATGTGAATATTAAATTCCACAAAACCCAGAGCAAAGAATATTATTAATATTTTTCCAGCTGGTATTCTTTTCATGATTGCAATGCAAGCGCTGCATGTGATTTTCCTGTCTTGAAACAAACACAGCAATAAGTCTATCTGGTCTGCCAAGAAAAGATGCAACATCCAGACAGTTCTTTGTACTGTCAAATGAAGTGAGGCTATTTTGACTAGTGTTTAGGATATACAACATATGGCATGCTGCTGATTTTTGCTTGTGAAGGATCATATTGGATTCACGTATCTGATGATATAATTCCAACCACATCCTACGAAATACTGAAATGGTAACTCAGCATGTTCTTTGAACGGTGTCAGAACCATAAAAAGTTATTGTTGGCTCTGCTCCAGTACTTTCCCTCTTTTATTAAAGCTGAATTCTTAGCTTTTGACTAATCACAGTTGTCTCCAAGGACAACAAAAATATATTAGGCAGATCGTTTTGTCCTTTTTTAGGAAGCCAAGTGTTTTGTGAGGTGGTTTTGTGTTTTGCCTTTCTGCCCCCTGCAACAGCTGTTGACCGTGGTTCCAGTCTTCTGACGATAACTAACCTTCAACCTGAAACCCCATCCAGGACTGCAGTACTCATAATCTGCTGCCAAGTACTCCTTGAGTTTTGGAGAAATAGCTTGCTTGTGACTCACTGCAGAGGAAGCTTTTCTGTTGGTGCTGAAGCCTCTGATTCCCAATCACGCTGGTGTTTGAGGGGCTCAGGGAGAGCATCATTGCCTTGGTGCTGTCTTGCTCGTATGATCTAATCATTAATCTTTCAGTACTCATCCAAAGCCACTGCTTTTAGATTTGGGCAGTAAAGAGAGATCATTGCTGTCTCATGTCTTCCATATTGTGATGCTTTGTTAAGATTCATATTTTTCTAGACCCAGCAAGGCAAACAAAAATTACGTATTTTCATTGTATCTCCGTTTCATGATTTTTCAAGCTAATTTCGTGTTGATCAGGCTGTCTTTTTGAGGATGTGAACATAATGATTTAAGATGTTTAAAGCTTGGCTATGACGCGTGGTTTCATGGTTAAGTAAACTTCAGGCTGTGCTGTATCCTTTCTTCCCCCTGTACCTGTGGACTTCTACATCTCCCTTGTGTTGGCATCACTAATTATCCAGTGAGCTTGTTCAGCTCTCTGGTGTAGCTAGAAACAAATTGTTTCATAGGATTCATTTTCAGATGGGTTGGGAAACTGAGCTGATTGCCTGCTCATTTTCTTTAACATCAGAAAACAAACAAAAATGAGCATCAGCTGAGCTGCTGTGTATATTTTTTTTGTTAGAGAGACAGTGGGCACCAGCTTAATATACACATTTCGACTTTTGGGTTGATCCAAGTCCTCTAGCTCTGAAATGCATCGCACTGCTGTCTGAAATCACCCAGTATATTCAAATCCTGGCTTGGATAATGCACTTTTACAAAACAGATTAATCATTTAATTTAGGTGGGTGGTTTTTTTTTTTTGTATGCCATTTTGGGGTACTGGGTATTACACATGTGAACATTTCACCTGTGCTCTGGTGTTAATGGTTACAAACAATCAGTGCTTTTTTTAATGTCACCTGTGTGATCCAATACACATACTGTGATCCTGCCCATCTCTTTGCTTGTCGTCTTACACAAATTTAATATTGTTGCTACAGTATTTTCCTGCAGTCTAATTTTCTGGTAACTTTCGATTTTTATAGGCTAAAACATACCTCGGGGAAAGAGCTTGTTGATTGGTATTCTTTTTTTTTTAAAGAGCTATTTTTATAACCCCTACAGTTTCTTCTTCTTTTTCGTTGCTTGCTTTCTCAAAAAGAATAGCAGATCTACTGTATCTGAGAGCTGATGTCTATTTTTCTCATAACTTTTTGCTGCTATTTCCTTAGGAATTTCCTGATGATACATACGGTGTGTATGAACAAGATGCCCTTTCTGTATTTTCTTTTATTCCTTTCTTCCCAAAGGCTTCATGTTCCTAAAATTTTAATGTAAAACCATCTTTTTTTTTTCTGTTTTAAATCTGTCTTATTCTCAGATGATCCATAACTCCATTTTATTCAACCATTAAATTATAAGGTGCCACCTTGTTATTTCTGTCATTTCCTCGCTGATCCACAAATGCACGACCTGAAAGTGAACTTCCATTTTAAAGTCTTCTAAAAAAATATTCCTTCCTGGGATCTGTTGCTACAGCTTGTGTCTGACACGAACTGCTGCTGCTATTCATTTGCTCCATTTCAAAGCGATTGCAGGAGCAGATTCCCTTTTGGCTGCGCGCTGTCTGGAGGCACACACAATGCAGACAGAGCACTCGCTGAATGTGCAACGTTTGGACAAATTCCAACCTGTGGGTGCACGAGGATTGATTTTTGAATGGTTACTTAGGGGGAAATAAATGACACCTTTGTAACCCCACCGCTATTTTCTTGAGTAATATTAAGTTTCCCATCCTAAATCATATGGGATTTGGGCAGGTTAAAGACATTCTAAGGGAAAATAGAAATTTTTACCCACATTAGACTTTTCTAAAGCATGTTCTCAAAAATAAATAAATAAAGGCATAATGATTTTTGCAGAAGTCTTCTCCAAAAACAGTCCCAGGCAATCAGAATGTCCAACTTCAAAACATTAGGCTGGAATTTTCTGAGGAAAGTAATGACATTTCCAATGGGATGTGTGAATTTGGGCCCACGCTGCAGTATTGGGAGTCTCTGTAACTTCAGTTGGCTCATATGAATTATCTCATTCAGGCTAAACTGGCAACGAGCGTGAGGCGATCTGGGTTGTTAACTGTCTCTGCAGCTCTGCCCATGGGAAGACTGAGGATGAGATAGAGATGGCATCCCATGTTAAAACACGGGCTGGGCTGGGCTTGCTGCTATTTTAAGTTATGTTGCTTGACATACTTTAAGGACAGTATTTGTTTGGTCTTGGTTTTTTTTTTTTTTCATGGGAGAGAGATCCTCTAGTGTGGTCTCCACACATATAACACTGTCAGCTACTTCTAAACTATTGCCAAAATATTTTTAATAAAGTGAGATATATGGAAATGAACCTGAATTGAGCAAAATTCAATGAATTGGGCAATATATTACTGACAAATTTATCTCCATTGAATATGAGAGTTGGTGACAAGGCAGACTGACTGTAATGCATTGTTTTCAGATAATCTGTACGTCTTTAACCTGTGCCTTTCAGTTTTAAATCTATACAGCTATTGTGTCTTAAGAGTTAAGGAACAAACAAAAGGTTTAGTGGTGACAGCTATGACTTGGCTAACAACTCAGGCTGTAAAGGCAAGGTCATTCCAAAAAATAATGCAGATGTCTGTGCATTTATGATGCTAGTCCTTTGTATGTAAAGCCTGGAAGCTTGATGATAATGCATAAAAATAATAGTTATCTGTGACAGTATATTTTGAGGAACTTTCTATATTTAGTGACCTTTAGACTGTAAAAATTATTGGTAGACTTTTCTTGTTTGTGCTAAAACAAGATTTGCAGAACTGTTTAATGGATCTTTACTCTTTTACAGCTATAAACCAGCAAATCTCTTATTTCTCTTTTTGACTTCTGCTTCTGATGGCTCCCTTTGGTTTTGATGTTATCTATTTAAAAACAAATCTGATAAGGGATAATGGCTGCATTAGATTTGAAGAACTGCTTTTCTTGATCTGACCTTCAGTGGCTCTGGAGAAAGGTCTAGGGACTATCCTTTTGTGATAAACACTGCCATGGATGATCCCTTAATTTCTCAATCGATTTACCAGTAAGGTGAATGTAGACAGTTTTAGCATTTCCCGGACCAAATGCAAGCCTGAGGATGTATGGATTGCGAAAAGAAACACGCGCAGAAATTAAGGGAGCAAATTAACAGCATTGGTGAGGAGAGGCTCTGTGGGAGCCGACTTGCCTGCCCTTGCACAGGGCCCTGCGGGGTCTGGGCAGTGGAGGGAGAAGCAGCCTTGACCATGGGGAGGGAAAGCTGCAATTCAGGCAAGGCCTTTCAGGTATAAACTGCAGCAGGAGCTCTCGCTGGTATACCAACCTTAAGCTGGTGTTCAGTATGCCTGTGCGTCATAAATGTCGGTTTTTTTCTCCCCCTCCACTCAAGATCCTTCATTTGCTGGCAAATAACCGCCTTATTTCTTTATATATTTTATAATTATCTATGTATATATACTTATCTATATTTATACACAGATATAAATATATTAAATTGATAATTATATATAATATAGAAAATCTCTGTCTATATATAAATATATATACATACGTATTTTTAAAAAATAATAATTCTGGCCTCCTTTTAGCAAGCTAAGCAAAACAAATGTGTATGTCCAATATTTATTGTTGGGAATAATGACCTAAATTATTTTCTTGTTAAGAGTTCAGACAGCTTCATTATGATAGGGTTTCCTCAGAGCAACTCTGAAGAAATTTCTGTATAATCTGTACTTATAATTCTTATAATCTGTACTTATTTCTCAAAAGGGTCATTATCTGTGTTATAATTACAGTATGCATACTGCTTTTAGATAGGAAGAGAACTAAAGCTCTTAAAAAGCTAGGGATAATTTAAAAATAATTAAAAAATTAATAATTAATAATTAAAATTATTAAAATAAAAATTAAATATAAAAATAAAAATTAAAATAATTAATAATTTTAAAAAAAAAGCAGAAGCAGCAGGGCTGCTAAAATTCATCACAACTATCATCTTCATAGATGGTGAAGTAGATGGTCATAGACATAGATGGTCAAGGTGCTGAGAAACTTCACCTCCACAATTTGCATGTTGGTCTGCAACGTGAATCAAGCTATTCTGAAATGCTTAGAAAGTAATTATTTTCAGACTTTTGTTTCCTAGTTGTGTCACAGTCCACGTGGATCTCTCAAATTCACAGGATTATGTACTCTGTAAATTAAACTGTATTTTATGAGCTCGTTAGGAAAGAAAACAAAGACACAACAAACAAGGACTCAATCCCCTTTGTACAGACTAGTCTAACACGTGACTTCACTAATTCATCACTTAATTCATGAGGTTTCTAACTCACAAGTTCTCTAATTCATAAATTGTAACTTGCACACCTATGAGCAAACTAGTTACCTAGCTAATAGCGCTCATCCTCCCTCCTCTGTCACGGTGCAGGTGTCCCCAGTATCACACCGGGAAACAAGAAAGCCTCAGCAGTCCAGCTGCTGTTGGATCCACTTCAAAAGCTTTTTTTGGGTAAACTGACATATTTACACCTTCTAGCTTGGAAGTTTGGTCTATACCGTTTCCATGAGTTAGTGGATTCTGACAAAATTCACTTCTTGCAGATAATCCACCATCCTTGCACATCCATCAATATGCAAGGATGGTGGCTGGAGGGGACAGCAAGGTGCAGGTGATAGTGGCTGCATAATGCCCTTTAGCCCTTTCTGGCCGTCGTGTCCGGCCTGTGTGTTGCCCTCGCTTTGACCTAATGGCGCCGATCCCAGCATACATCAGGCCTTAGCATGAGCTGTGTGCTAGCCAAATTCTGAGCAGGAGTTGAGTGAACAGTCACAACTTCGCCTTTCTTTTTCTTACTTCGAAATTAGCATGCAAGTTACTACATACGGTTGTAAGATATCTAAGGGTTTTTCTGTAAGCCTAAAAATTTATATTGTACAGTTTTAGATTTTTTGGAAACACTGAGGTTCACCTGTAAGTAACTATCTGATGAAGCAAATGTAACTTTGACATCTGATATTATAAGGTTTTGTAACCTATTGAAGAATTTACCTTTTATCTATTCCATAATGACATTAGGAAGACTGCTGTGCCATCAGATCTAATTAGGAGGAGAGCTGGTTTATACTGTAACATTAGAGGGCAGAAATAGTACTGGAGTATATGGTAATTAAGGTGTCGATAGCTTTTCCTAAACAAATTTGGGTCTATGGCGAACTTTGAATATAGTCCAGCCTTATTGTTTGACAGAACTTTAAATAGACACTTGTGGCACGATGGCATTCAGCTCAGATGTGACAGTGTAAAAAATATTGACTCTACTTGTATTAATGCTGTACTGAAATGTACTTTGCACAAGAACTGTTTGAAAGTAGTGCAGTTTGCTACCCCACTGTAACATATGACATTTTTCTAATTAGGGCAATGTTTAATTTACTGTCTCATGGCTTTTTGAATAAATATAAATTGCCATACTAAAGTGACAGGTGTAAAACCCTGGGTAGCTGTGTTAGAGAGGTTAATTTGCTCTTAATCAAATCAGTTCTGCTTCACTTTCTCATGGGGAGTGAGAGATAATAGGCCTGTTTAACTGGAGATTAGGCAGCCTTTTGCCTGGAATTCCCAAAGGGTTCACCTGAGACTTATTGTGTCGTATTCTCTATAAAGATATTTGAATACATCAACATTTAAAGATGTGCTACATCTACTCACAAGGGTATTTCATTGCCCGCTTTTGGTTCAGCAGCACTGAAAAGGGGACCTAAGACTAGAAGAGCTGTAGGAATGGGATCTTGTGGAGAGCTGCAATATACCACCCACGAAGGGACCCATCCCTTTCCTGGGTTTGGAAAAGAAAGAGGGACAGATTTATTTTTTTTTCCCTTCTTATTGAGCTGAAAAGGGAGAAAAGGTTCTCACCCCATCGTTAGATTTTTGCAGTGAGAAAGGTGTCAATATGCACTGTTCTGAGAGTTGATAAAAGAGGTAAGAAACATAAATGAAGGCGCCTGCCAATTTGTAGGAAGTGAGCAACGTAGGAATCCATCGAGGGAATGTGTAAGCATAAAGGAGAAGTTTGGTTTGTAGGATCAATAGGTGGAGACTTTGTGCTGGAAGGCCTATTGCTGCAGTGCTTGGAAGGATTTGATGAGAAGGGGCAGTCCCTGGTGAGGCAACGTGAGCGTCCTGCTGTGAGGGGTGCAGGAGGAGAGCTGTATAATGTGAAAAACACTCAAAAAAAAAAAAAACTTGGAGGGAAAGAACAACAGACTGAGGAAATTTTGTGTGCTAAGAGAGCAATCTAGCGTGTCAAGGAACGTCTGAGGCTATGGATGAGAGTGATGGAAGTTTTGTTTGCCTGCTACATCTGGGATAAGAGTTCAGGGACAAACTGGCATCATCTTTTCCTGATCTTCAGCGTAAATAACTTCTTTACTTACAAAATGGGAGTGGTATAATGTGGCCTTTAGACTACTTTAAAGTTGTGACACTTCCTTGTATGTTTGTTTCTAAGCAGTCCCATTTTGTCTTTTGCTAGCAGTATGAAAACTGAAATAACCATCCCTGCATGGGAATCTGCGTGCATAGGAGAAGCCAGAAGCACAAACCTTGACAACTCCTTGTGCCTGGCAAGCGCAGCAGGTGAGGTTGTTACTGGTTTGTCATGTACAGCATGAAGGGATGCAACGTGAGGAAAAGTCTTTTGTCTTCATTCTGCCTCAACGTCAGGTAACTCCCCCCCTGCCCCGCCCCCCCGCCCCCCCCCCCCCCAAAAAAAAACATTAACTTCAGTGGGCTGTAAAGGTAAATGTGTGACAGATTTGGGTCTGGAATCACTACATTGGGAGAGAAAGGTATGTCTTGACCAAATCTGTACATCACGGAGAACCGGGAACAGGTGATAAGCTACATGCAAAGTTCTAAGTAAATTCCTCCCTGAGTGATTAGACGTGAAGAAAAGCTATCTTCTCTTTAATAATTTAGGAGATAGGAAATTAATTTTTTTGTAGTCCCCGGCCATAGATGAATGCTGCAGTAAATTAAGTCTGATTTTTGTTGGTGTGTGTCTTTTATTCCTGGGTTATAACAGGCGAAGACAGAGTCCCACTTGTGACTTATTTTCTATTTATTTGAATGAGTTTTGTGTAAGCCAAATACTCAGAGAAATGTACTCTTTTTATTTTTTTACATAACCTATATTGTGTGTAAAACAAGCAAATCCTCTGACATGTTTAGAGTCCTATATTCTGGATGTGCTGGGCAAAATAAGAAGGATAGATACTATCGCTCTTCTATTATTTATGGACTATAAAGTCTTTACAGTGGCATTGACAAAGGGTTTATAGTCAGTACACAAGCTGGTTATACCATAAATTGTAATGTTATATGATAAACTGGAAGTTTATAGCAGTAGTAGATATCAAAGAAAAAAATGAATTTTGGTTTGAAATGATCTATCATGGGATGGAGTTGCTACACGTTTAAATATTCAACCATTTTTGTCTTCATTTATTTTGAAGTTACTGATAATTCATGTGCTACAGAACAAGGATTTATAGGTTTATTTGGAGACTGCTGTGGGGGCAGGTAGGAATAGACCCTTTAAACTCAAGAACAACACATTCTGGTGCAGTAGCCGAGAAACACTGATGCAATTAAATTGATTCAAGTCTTTGGTTTTCAGCTCTAGAGATGGCAAACAGAGCTGTTGCTAAATATTTGGTCTGTTGCTACAGGGCTCCCAACAATGCAATAAAATAGTTGGATTACTATTTCTAGGAATGTAAATGGAAACTACTTACAGCAAAAATGTCTTAAACATAATTTAATTGCTTCGAGTTTACATAAAAACTAAAAGCAGTAAAATGTCAACAAATGTTAATTCCCCTTCCTTTGTGAGTTTCATTCCTTGCTTTAGCTAATGATTCTGTAAACAAAAACCAAAATATTCTTAGTGTTTACTTACAACACTTTTAATTTCATTTAAAAATATCTCATTGCAATTTTTCCCATTGTAAGGAATTACTATGTATTAAATTCTTATTCTTTATTTAAATTCATAATTTTGCACGGTTCTTTTCTCCCTTCAAAGCATTTTTGGTGTATAAGTACATTACAGATTGAATGACGCTACAAACTTCACTAATAATTTGCAGGTAAAGTTAGGTTTTTTTCAAGCTTTTAGAACTGACTTGAAATATAAAGTACACCATAGGAATTGTCAAGCTTTGAAAACTCTTCTGCTGTCTTAATTTGTAATATGCTCAAGACTTGGGTGCATCCAGGGTTTGGGGAGACTTAAGATTGGACAAAAAAATAGAGGAAAAAATCTTTTATATAAATAAGTATTGATAATTTGTTATTGGTGGTTACTAGTGTGTCGGTAAGACCTAGATTCACCAAATGAAACAAAAAAAATCCTCTGTGTTTGGCAGCAGGGAGACTCGAGACAGATGGTTCAGGTAAGAGCACAGAGTCCAAATAGAGAAAATAGCATGATGGGAGCCAGGGGACTGAAGGAGCCAGCAAGCTGTCAACCCGGTGCAATGGGGCACCTGCACTGCAGGGCTCGGGGCCAAACCCAGCCCCTCATGGTCTTAATCTCTCTCTGCCCCGACCCAGACGAAGGGAGCTGGCAACGTGGGCCTCCGCTCCTCTCCTTTCATGAAGGCCATCCACACTGTGGTGGCTTCTTCAATGCTTCCAAACCAGCCCCTGAGCCTACACAGTCCATGTCCAGTTCTTTTAAATGTCACCTAGCGCCAACTTCAGCTTGAGATGGTTAAGGGCAGTTAGTGGTGGCTCCTAACTTTATCAAAGTTTACTTGCTGACTCTCGGTTACTACAAATGAGCAAGTCCTTCCTTTCTCTCTGCTTTGAATTTCTTCTGAGGGTCCCCATTCCTCTTTATAGCTGACATATTCTTCAGAGATGAGAGTATATATGTTATGAAGGGAGAGAGGCTTTAAAACCTCTTCAACAGTCAGCAGAACGGCATGAGAAATTATGTTCGGGGAGAAAAATATGAGCAGTATTTCAGTCTTTTCCTATTGCCAGGGGCCCAGGTAATGTCTGAGCGTATGCACAGCACATATATGGCTTGTTTCCAAGCTCTGCTCCAGTGTGACTAGATAATGAATATGTATGAAGGAGGAAATGGGGGGGTTGTGGGTTTTTTGTTTTTTTTTTCCGAAAGAAATATTTTTGTTTCTGGGGGAAAAAAAGTAACTGCTGCTTTCCCTTGAAGTACAAGTCTTGTATTGTGTACGTTGTTAAAGTACAATGCTAAGGATGAAAAGATGTATCTCCCCAAGCCATTTCTTGAGTTGTTTTTCATGCAACATAACAGTTTTCAATTGTACCATGTAGCAGTCAAGTGGTCTTGTTTGTTTTAGTTATGCTAGAGGAACTCTTTTAAGAAATTAAAAAAAAAAAAGCAAACCACCAAACCATTTTGGGGTTAGACTCTCTGCTTGTTGTCAGCTTTCTGTGACCTCTAACACCCCTGCAAAGGGAGTGAAAAATTGGGATTGGTAGCATTTCCCCATTTGCAATGGTGTAAACAAACACATATCCTGAGACCCTGTCTGATTTTTGACATCTGCTTCCTCTCTGTCACTGATGTTTTGAATATGAAATAGTTCTGCAGGAATTTCAAATAGCAGAGCTTTATGGGTGCTTTGGCCACTGTTCCACCCCATAAACCCTAATAAAGTTGACATTAGCATCTACAAGATAGGTTCTTTCAAGATGGGCATGTATTTTAGTCTTTATGGTTGCCACTGCAAATCAGCACTGAATATTCACACAGGGACAAATTCATCATGTAGCAAGAATACTTGTAGTGAATTGTAGGCAGCTCTGTGTGGTGGGGGATAACGACGGGAGAACAGATCTGCTCTTCCCCTAGATGGGCACAAAGACTGATGTATCAGTGACTTTCTGTGGTCCTGTTCAAGCTTTGTCCTTAACTTTCCTCAAGGCCCAGAGAGCTCTAATGAGCCTTAATTGCTCTGAGCAGCCTCACCTGCCCCTCTTCCCATGGCTCAGGAGCCCTATTTAAGCTCAGGTCAACCTGAGACATGATTTGTTCCCTCCTGGCATCTGCTGAGTGCTGAGCTGTCGCCTGCCCCTGCCGCATCATCCTTGCTCAGGTATTGCAAGACTGCGCCCGGCAGTGTGGGGTC
Organism: Aptenodytes patagonicus; assembly: GCF_965638725.1. Lineage (NCBI taxonomy): Eukaryota > Metazoa > Chordata > Aves > Sphenisciformes > Spheniscidae > Aptenodytes > Aptenodytes patagonicus. The sequence goes on along the minus strand of NC_134961.1, from coordinate 18,700,740 downwards.
AGCCTTTGGGAGCAGTGCCACTCCTGCTAACTTTGCAGTGGGCGTTCTCAGCAGAGTGGGATTTAAGCTGCAGAAGAATTGTATAGCTGTTGTGTAGCTTCCCATATTTGACTTCTCTTGTGTTTATTGTGATCATAGGTTTATTGTGTAATGTAGATTTCAAGTGTCTTTATAGGGAAGTATATTTCTTTTTCTACTGAAGTTGCTACCTGCTTTGTCTAAGAAGTTGCATAATTTATCTGCGGTGTAAAACTGCTCCCTTTGTACAGCACGAAGAATGACATTTCCAGTTTACCAAAATACGTTTTGGTGCCAGTCTTTTATGTGCCAGTTGCTTTTGTTTGTGCCTGGCAGGTAAAGTGACTGAATGGTTAAATTACTGTTGTGTTCCTATGTGAGGTCAACATTGATGTCTATGAAATACTTTAAAGTTTTTCCTACCTCCTAATACCTATAATGAATAGTCACTGGACCATGTATATTTTTGAGGATTTATGGGCTGCTCATGATGCATTCAGTCATGAATATGATATACACCATTTTAATATGAAACAATTCTTTGGGTGGTAATTGTTCCTTTTTAATTTCCTGAGCAGAGTACACACTTGTAAGAGCAATACCTGTATTAATCTATCACTATCTAGAGTGAATAACTAAAAATGTATTTAAGTTTTCAGTTGCTGTGACAGGCACTAACTTGCAGTTGTTGGTGAATCTGAGCTGTGAAATTTCAATCTGAATTCTGTGGGCCTTAGCTCTCCCTTGCTGGTGGAAGAAGCTCATTTAAATTGGTGCAAGGAACAATGTCATTACAGGTCTTTAAAAAAAAGGTGCTTAGCTTGTGCCTCTGACACAACCTTGGTCTTCCCTCTGCTCTCCAGGTAGAGTTTCCACAGGGAGGTGGGATATTTCTGGATGCCTGTGTAGAGTAAGCTGTCACTCCAGCCAGGCATGCTGCCTAAAGATCTTGAAGGATATGGATATTTCTGCTGTGGAAGAAAACTGCCTGTTATGCTAAGTAAGATAACCCAAATCTTTGGTATCTTCCCAGTAGATGCTTGCTGAAATGCCAGTTTTAAGTACAGATATTTTTAGTGCTGTACAATGCTTTAGTATCTGGTAGTTTGCTCAAGCAATTGCACTCGTGTTTTCCAGATAGCTGGAGGTACCTCCAAGTCTGGACTATTAAAAGCTAGCTGGTGTCTTGTCCTAGTCATGAATATTTTTCCTAATAAATGCAGCAGAGTCCAACTAAATTAGTTTCTTTTTTGGGAGTGCCAAAATGCAAGCCTGTATTAAATCTTACAGTGAGGTGGAGAGATGTCTTGTGCTCTTACCATATGTGAGGCTTGTCTTCAATATGGTCTCTTTGGAAAGAAGAGAAAAGGTTGATGGTCTGCTTGTGCAAGCCTTGAGCCTGCACATGACTTTACTGCTCTAGAGTGCATCATCCCACAACGTGTTGCAGTGAACCCCTTTCAGCTGTGCATGGCAAGAAGGACAAGCCTCTGCAGCTGCACGGAGGGCACGGCAGGGACATTCTCCTGCTTCTTATCCCTCACTTTCCAAGAGCTGTCTTGACACACTACTTGAGCTGGAATTTTTAACTATGCAGTTATACTGTCAAAGAGAAATATGGATCATGATCTACATCGAAGCTGTTCATATTTTGTTTACAAAATTTTGTGGTTTTTGATTCAAATCTAGGCCCGTATGTATTTAGTAGAGTATAAGCAGAACTTAGCACTGAAAAGATAACATCACTTTAGCTTGCATTTTAAAACTAGAGCAAATGTTTGCTAAAGCTATGTGCGTGTTATACCTTAAATGCATACCCTCCCTCTTAAGTCTTCCAGTAGCAACTGTGGCTTACATAGCTCAAAGCTAATTTTGCAACAAAATCTTCCAAGTATGGTATTTAGAAAACCAAATTATGCTTACAGGCAGAAATTAATCCTGGCTGTGGAAGGTCCTACATACAACTTAAACTTTCCATTAACAGCTCAAGTGATCCTCCTGAGTTGGAGGTAATTTCACACCAACAGAGGAGTAATACAGTGAGAACAGTCTAACCACTACAAAAGAGGCAAAAGCCTGAGCAGCTAATTGGTTTGGATCACTGCAAGAGCACTGTGGCAACCTCATCGCACAGAACTTCGGGACTGCAAGACCCCTGTTCATATTAAGCATCCAAAACTGGCAAAACTGATTTTATTTGAACGTTTACTCTTAAAAAGGTGCTTTCATTTTTTCTTTCCCTCTCCCCCCATTTATTGCCTACAGTGCCTCTCCTTCCTTCCTGAGATTCTAAATGAATCCATGAAATAACCAAATGAGTTCGTTCCAAAATGGAAGGCACACTTGTTTTTTTAAAACTATGGTATATGTAGAGAAATTTATTTGTAGGGAAGAAACTTTCCACCAGGTTTGTCAACACACAGTTCTTGCTCAGACTCTGTGTAAGTGAATAAATGATTCATCTAAATGAATCATAATTGCTCATAGTATGGATAAGGTGGTTATGAGTACAGATATAAGCGGTTTCTGAACTTAACTATGTAATGTGATATTGACGAGATCCAGCCTAATCCTTAAGAATGAATGGCAGCACAGTGTGAAGCTCTGCACTAGCTCTGAGTAGCAGAGTAGGAAAGTTAGCACACCACAGAGGCTGGGTGCTCTCTGGACCTAAAGTCAGCTCACTGAATCAGGGTGCTGAATTCTATACAGTTCTGCATTATATATATCTCATGCTGCTGATTTGTCATCTTGGTTGTGTGGTATATTCTTTAAGTTTGAGTTATTTCTCTAAACAATTGGACTGTTGAGGAATGCCTGTAGCACAGATGTGTGATGGTCAGCCTACTGTTGTGATCCTTTGAGTCCTATGTGATATTTGACCTACAATTTTCTTTCTAGCATGTTTGGTAAGAAGTAGCTGAAAGCATGAGATTACAGAAGTGTATGCTGCTGACAGTATCGTAATCGAGACATACTGGCTTCCTTAAAGACATTTTAGTAAATGTGCTGAAGCTTTCAACTGGCGTAACACAAATGTCTAGTGTTTAATTAAAATGTCTGCATTTGCATCTTATGCAACCCCAATTAAAAATCCTAGTCTTCACGTTTTCGGATTTTTACTTAAGAGAGAAATGTTCCTCTCCCTCTATGCTAACCTGCTGCCTGAGGCAGAAAGTAGATTTTGATTCTGTCTGTATTTTCCTCATTAGTAGAGGAAGCATGATCCAAGTCCCGCTCGAGCTAATACCTTAACACCTGTCTGGCCTTAAACACTGATGAATACATCCTCAGTCCTGTGAAGCAAGAGGTAGCTAAGCAAGCACAAGGAAGATAACAACCAGGGTCCCATCTGCCCCTCAAGTGAGGGTGGAAGCAGTGTGAAGGTCTATGTGCCACTCTGTGTGATGCTGGCTGTCCCAGCACTGGAGGAAAGCAGACACTCAGCCCTGGAGGCTGAAGCCAAGAACAGGGTTCCCCTAGCTGTATTGAAACAACTGACCTTCAGCCTGTTCTCTAGGAAAAAGAGGCTTGTACAATTCTGTTGCCATTTATCTGCCTGTTTGTCTCTCAAACTTAGTCTTTTAACTGTGTGAAGCAAATCTAAAAGACAAATTTCAAAGGCAAATGGAACCCTATGATTTGGGGGTAAGCATCTGGTAGAGGAGACCCAGGGAAAGAATGGCCATGCAAGCTTATTCCGGGCTAGTACCAGCGAAATCACATGCGAGAGAATTGCTAGAAATGGCTAAACAGCAGGATGCTGTTCAATCAGAAGTCACAATGAGCTTCCAACACATGCCAATCAGGCTTCACTATTCACGTAGCTTTTCTGTCTCAGTATCCTCAATATTGGGGTGTACAATTTAGAAATCCAGCCCAAGAGCTTGTACCTTGTGGATTTGGTCTCTTATACAATAGCTTTTGTAGCACTTTGGGATTTTTCAGTCTGTCTCACCACTTAGATGTGGTAAGCTTTGCATTGTTTGGGTACTTTCAAACTATTGCTCTCTTTGTACCTTTTCCAATAGTGTAAGAAAATGGTTACATCTTTTTATTTTACTGCTTTGTGTTGCGCTTTACAGCCTGTATGAATGCTGAACTTGCTATAGGAAAGGTAAAATAAAGGAAGAGAGAAAATATCTCCACAATAAGTAAGCAAGCTTAGCTAATTATCTATTTTGTAGTTCTTCACTACTCAGCATATCTGCATAATTTTTGTTGCCCAAATTACCCGGAGATGAAAGTAAAGCTTACATATAAATAGGGAATATTTCCTCTCTTCAGCTGTGCAACTCCCTGTAAGGCAGAGGAACACGTATGTGCATATTTTACAATACCACTGAGCCCACGTTTTTCATTCTTTTTAAGTCTCAGTAGGTTTATGTGGCTCTGACCATTGGGCCTTTGATCAGCCTCGCTGTTTGAAATCTCAGAGTGGCTAATAGCTCCCTGTTAGCGAGGGGGAGGAGATGAGCGCTGAAGCTTACAATCACAGTCAGTCACTTGGTGAACTCCTGAACCAAAGTGTTTTGGAGTGATTTTTAAAGTGGTAGTTTGAATTCACAGAGTTTGAAGTTTGCACTAATATCAGTGCCTCAGCATGGAGATGACAAAAGTCTTTGCGAGGAGGTTAATGAAAGGAATTGGAGAAGCGCACAGGACATAAGCGCGCATAGTTGTTCAGGTCCACCAGAAAGCATCCCACACTGACTTGTTGATCTCTGTAAGGAAGGTCCTTATTTGTGCTTACTTGAAATCTTGTGCTATTGAGGACTGGAAGAACCTCCTGTAACTCCCCCTAACGGATAGGCCAGCCAGCCCATTGCCTTCTCAAAGCTGAGGTTAGAGGCTGCACTCACTCTCAAAATGAGGATAAGTAACGTGCTTAGTGCTGCTCTGCACCATGGGATAACTTACAGGCACAAATGCAAATGTTGGAAAGAAGGAGAAATCTAAGTAATGTTTTTAAAGTATCTTGTCTTTAAGATAACCAAGATGAAATATAAAAAGTTTTGAATGTCAAATCCTGGAGGTACCAGCAGTGTGTCATACATACCACTAGTTTTGAGAGCTGGTGGTGGTCGTCTGGTGAAAAAAAAATTGTATAGTTTGGGTGGCCTCTAGATCAATAAAGAAGAGTAGTGAAAACTAGTAGCAAAAGGGGGAAAGTGACAATAAATTAATGCTTATTTCAGGTAAAAGCATGCGTAATGAAAAAAAAAAGCAGGACTTAACAGAAATGACATTATTACATAACTTTTATCCCAGTATTAGGAGCCTGGTTAATAAAGAGGCATAAAGTCTGCTACTGAAATAGGTGATGTGATTTACATGATTGAAATGTCAGAAATCAATACTTGTGACTTATTTAGGAAGGATCTGGTAGGCATAGAGGTAAACAACTCTCTTGTAAAAAAATCACGTTTTTAAGTAAGAGATACTGAAACAAAATTATTTTGAATGGTTATGGATCAACTTCTGATCAAATGAGGTACTACCTATAGTTTCTTTAACAGTCACTGAATTCCAAAAGAGAACTGGATAATTTCTTTCCTACATTTACTAGCAATACTTAAAGTGGAAGAACTATGGCTAGTTTGGCAAATGTCAATTTGAGAGAGAGATGCTGGAGGTTGAATGCCGCAGGTAATAAAACACATTAGGAAATTTCAACTACCATATGCCCCAACTTTAAAACTATTGTATTCAGTACAGGGAAAATTTGTATTAGTTTTCCAAATTAAAGGCAATGGAACCGACTACAGATCTCAATGTTAGTGGTCATTTAGCTATACAGTGTAATTCTGAGGTATATTTGATGCAAGCAGTCAACATATAGAATCATAGAATAGTTTTGGTTGGAAGGGACCTCTAAAGGTCATCTAGTCCAACCCCCCTGCCGTGGGCAGGGACATCTTCAACTACATCAGGTTGCTCAGAGCCCCGTCCAACCTGACCTGGAATGTTTCCAGGGATGGGGCATCCACCACCTCTCTGGGCAACCTGTGCCAGTGCTTCACCACCCTCAGCAGAAAAAATTCCTTCCTTATATCTAGTCTCAATCTACCCCCCTTTAGTTTCAAGCCATTCCCCCTTGTCCTGTTGCAACAGGTCCTGCTGAAAAGTTTGCCGCCATCTTTCTTATAAGCCCCCTTTAAGTACTGATAGGCTGCAATAAGGTCTCCCTGAAGCCTGCTCTTCTCCAGGCTGAACAACCCCAACTCTCTCAGCCTTTCTTCATAGCAGAGGTGCTCCATCCCCCTGATCATTTTTGTGGCCCTCTTCTGGACCCGCTCCAACAGGTCTGTGTCTGTCTTATGCTGAGGGCTCCAGAGCTGGACGCAGTACTCCAGGTGGGGTCTCACCAGAGCAGAGTAGAGAGGCAGAATCCCCTCCCTCGACCTGCTGGCCACCCTTCTTCTGGTGCAGCCCAGGATACGGTTGGCCTTCTGGGCTGCAAGCGCACATTGCTGGCTCATGTCCAGCTTCTCATCCACCAGTACCCCCGAGTCCTTCTCGGCAGGGCTGCTCTCCATCCCTTCATCCCCCAGCCTGTAGTGATACTGGGGGTTGCCCCGACCCAGGTGCAGGACCTTGCACTTGGCCTTGTTGAACCTCATGAGGTTCACACGGGCCCACTTCTCCAGCTTGTCCAGGTCCCTCTGGGTGGCATCCCGTCCCTCTGGCATGTGGACCGCACCACTCAGCTTGGTGTCATCTGCAAACTTGCTGAGGGTGCACTCGATCCCACTGTCTATGCCATTGATGAAGATACTAAACAGTACTGGTCCCGATACAGACTCCTGTGGGATGTCACTCGTCACCAATCTCCATCTGGACATTGAGCCGTTGACCACTACCCTCTGGATGTGACCATCTAACCAGTTCTTCACCCACCGGACAGTCCACCTGTCAAATCCGTACCTCTCCAGGTTAGAGAGAAGGACGTTGTGGGGGACTGTGTCAAAGGCCTTACAGAAGTCCAGAGAGACAACATCTGTAGCCCTTCCCGTGTCCACTGATGTAGTCACTCCATCATAGGTGGCCAATAGGTTAGTCAGGCAGGACTTGCCCCTGGTGAAGCCATGCTGGCTGTCTCAAATCACCTCCCTGTCCTCCATGTGCCTCAGCATAGCTTCCAGGAGGGTCTGTTCCATGATCTTCCCAGGCACAGAGGTGAGACTGGCTGGCCTGGAGTTCCCCGGGTCTTCCTTTTTTCCCTTTTTAAAAATGGGGGTTATGTTTCCCCTTTTCCAGTCAGTGGGAACTTCACTGGACTGCCAGGACTTCTCAAATATGATGGGTAGTGGCTCAGCAACTTCATCCGCCAGTTCCTTCAGGACCCGTGGATGGATCTTATCGGGTCCCATGGACTTGTGCACCTTCAGGTGCCTTAGGTTTGAGACCATCTGATGTTCTCCCACAGTGGGCGGCTCTTCATTCTCCCAGTCCCTGCCTTTGCCTTCTGTGGCTTGGGCGGTGAGGCTCAAGCACTTGCTGGTGAAGACCAAGGCAAAAAAGTCCTTGAGTACCTCCGCCTTCTCCGTGTCCTGGGTAACCAGGTCTCTCATTTTGTTCTGGAGAGGGCCCACATTTTCCCTTGTCTTCCTTTTATCCCCGATGTACCTATAGAAGCTTTTCTTGTTGCCCTTGATCATAGAATCATAGAATCATTAAGGTTGGAAAAGACCTCCATGATCATCGAGTCCAACCATCAACCCAACACCACCACACCCACTAAACCATGTCCCTAAGTGCCTCATCTACTCGTCTTTTAAATACCTCCAGGGATGGGGACTCAACCACTTCCCTGGGCAGCCTGTGCCAATGTTTCACCACTCTTTCAGTAAAGAAATTTTTCCTCACGTCCAATCTAAACCTCCCCTGGTGCAACTTGAGGCCATTTCCTCTCGTCCTATCGCTTGTTACTTGGGAGAAGAGACCGACCCCCACCTCGCTACAACCTCCTTTCAGGGAGTTGTAGAGAGCGATGAGGTCTCCCCTCAGCCTCCTCTTCTCCAGGCTAAACAACCCCAGTTCCCTCAGCCGCTCCTCATCAGACTTGTTCTCCAGACCCCTCACCAGCCTCGTTGCCCTTCTCTGGACACGCTCCAGCACCTCAACGTCCTTCTTGTAGTGCGGGGCCCAAAACTGAACACAGTATTCGAGCCTGTGCGGCCTCACCAGTGCCGAGTACAGGGGCACGATCGCTTCCCTACTCCTGCTGGTCCCACTATTTCTGATACAGGCCAGGATGCCATTGGCCTTCTTGGCCGCCTGGGCACACTGCCGGCTCATGTTCAGCCGGCTGTCGACCAGCACCCCCAGGTCCTTTTCCGCCAGGCAGCTTTCCAGCCACTCTTCCCCAAGCCTGTAGCGCTGCATGGGGTTGTTGTGGCCGAAGTGCAGGACCCGGCACTTGGCCTTGTTGAATCTCATACAGTTGGCCTTGGCCCATCGATCCAGCCTGTCCAGGTCCCTCTGCAGAGCCTTCCTACCCTCAAGCAGATCAACACTCCCGCCCAACTTGGTGTCGTCTGCAATGTCCCTGGCCAGATTTACTTCTATCAGGGCTTTAGCTTTCCGAACCTGATCCCTGGCTGCTTGGACAATTTCTCTGTATTCCTCCCAGGCTACCCGTCCTTGCTTCCACCCATGTACTTTTGTAAGAGTAAATAAAAAGTTTTACATTCAGCAACAGAGAGCTTGGACCATGCTTTCAGGCTGGGGTGCTTGCATGCTTGACAAGAATCACATTAAAAATAGTTCGGGATCTGGGGAATATGGCTATGATGGGGTGTTAACTGAAACGGTTGCCGTAGTCCAGACCATAAATGCATTTAAAGGGGAATCCAAAGTTGGTGTAGGCATGCAATACTATGTTTGACTGGTATGAATGACAAAGACCTCATTTCATTTTAGCTCTCCTGTTCGAGACAGGGTTGGTTTTCATGATTTTTTTTTTTGGTTTGGTTTTTCAGAAGATTCTGAGAAACACTGGAAAACAGTGCTGGAAAACGGATATTGCTACATCTTATACTTGACTATGTCTACCCTGCATCTGAATTTGAATTATCCTGCACAAGCTCAGGGTATGAAGTTCTTTGGGAAGTCCATCTCATCTTCCTGGGCAAACCTGAGTTTCCAACTTTTCAGGAAGGATGCCGAGTCAAAGGGGAAAAGGGTGATTATTTTCTGCCTTTCTCACACGGCTTTTTCTGTGTTTTCCCCCAAGGTCTGTACCAGTAAAAGGTGTTTTGCTCTTGACCTGAGGCAATGTTTTAATATAATTTTTATATTATTATTATGCAATCTTAATAAACCCCAGAATGTTCAGTATCAGTAAAAGTGTTTTGCCAAAGAGCTTCTTGGAGATCTAAGACCATAATGTGATGCTAAAGATATAGGAAAACAGTAAATAGATGCAAGAAGAGCTTTAGAGGACAGCGTGTTCTGCAATTCCACAATTCCCATTATCTCCCCTCAGCAATGCATCCAATCCATGACTGTCAGATGAATTGGATCTTGCATTGCAAAAGGCATTATCCTCCATAGGGAAAAAATGTTCAGGAGGCATCAAGGAGTACTCTGAGAACAAGAGCATCATTTAAGCAATGAGTAGCTGCTGACTCACCAGAAAAAAATTCTGCAGAGGGAGCTAATTTACATATAAAGATACTTAGCGTTTGTAAACACTGCCTTGCATCTACAGAGAACTGTGCAAACATCTAGTCATACATCACTTACACAAACAGATTAGTTCTGTTAGCCACTTTGGACTCCTCCATTCCTGAGAAGTATAATCGAATCTGTAGTCTCAATTTAACTTGTTTATCTTTTGTTGCAGTAGTTTGTCAGGACAGAAAAAGGGAAGTAAAAGTCCTAAGATTTTCCAAGTTGCTTTGGGGATTAAGGTATCCGACTCTTACTGAACAGCAGGGGGAACTGAATACTTAATTGGCTTTGAAAGTCACTACTTTTAAATTCAATTTTAATCTCACCTACAAGAGATGATAACACAAACTTCTGTATTTCTTACATGCGAAACATTTATTTGCTGTAAATGTAATGCTTGGCTTTTCAACTTCGCTAAATGATTCTGCTTTGTAGATGAAGTAAGTAGATTCAGAACTTTCTAGACTTTTTCATTACATTTAATATCATCTTAGACCAATAATGGAAACGTAAGTTAACTTGATGTTCATGTCAAACTGAGCTAGAAATAAAAAAAAAAATAGAAATTTAAAGACAAGCTCCTCCAGATTTTTTGGGGGAATTAATTTGCCAGTTAGTTGGTAATTTAGTTATTATCCTTTATGCAGATAAAACACAAAACCAGGTGAGGAATTAGTATTCTTCTAACTGTGTGTCTGTATACATTTATTCATAACATATGTCAATCAATACTATGTTCAACCACTGTTTCTTTCCTTCTTTCTGTAAAACTCAAACCGCCAGTGCATAAAGTACTACAGCATTATGGCTTCTATTGCTTCTCGGTGAGCTCTGCCTTTGAACTTGAGGATGTACTTTTTGAACAGTTCTGGTGGACAGGGCATTGGACTAAGACTCAGAGATTCTGGGTTGGATTTCTGCCTCAGCCATGAGCTTTCGTACATTATTTGTGTTATTAAATGATGATTTAATACGGTGCTGTATATTTCTGAAAATGAAACCTTAACAACAAATTCATAGCATATAAGACTATGTATAAGTGTGTGTATATATGTATATAAATAAAAAGTCCATAGTGTGGAATACTAAAAGCAGAAGGGTCACAACAAGGAAACAGGTTAGTAGAAAAGTAGAGTGCCTAGCAGCTTGTAGTAGGTATAAAAAATATGCGCGTCTTGACTTTATTCCATTTACTTCTTCATGGGCAGAAGTTGGTAATAGACTATTGTAATGCTTTTTCAAAAGGTGCCTAGGAAACCTAGCTACTAAGCCATAAAGGGAATGGGTAAGTCCCCAGAAGGCTTTTTTTCTTTTATAAATATGTACGGAGAAAAGCAAGATTAAAAAAATGCAACTTCAAAGATAGATGTAAAATAATTTTCCTTTATCTACTATCTTGCCTACTGCAATGCACTAAAGCAGTTTTCCGAATGTTATGGAATTTAACGTTAAACAAAAATAAGCAGAAACAAAAATCTGTTCTAATTTCCTTCTAATTACTTGCTCAGAACCAATCAAGCTGCTAGTCAGGGGAATTCACGACAGCGCACATTAACATTTTACTATCTTTGTTTTTACATACAAAACTTGGTTACTTTGTTAATGAACAAAAAAAGAGATTGTTGAATTTGGTTTAAAATGTAGATAGCCGATTATTTCTTGAAAGAATATTTACATGATCTTGTGGCAAGTTAATCTTGAGAATGCTTTTTTTTTTTTCAGCACTATTGGCTAAAGAAAGATGCCTTCCAAATCTCAGGGAGGTTCTTCTAAAGCTGCTGAACAAAATCCTAAATTGAAGTAAGATTGAGAATACTTCTACTCATTAAAATTTAAGGATGAGAATGCTGAGTTGAAGTGCCTTAAGAACAAATAAATTCCTAAAGATCAGAAACAGTTTGAAACTGATTTCTTTTGCATCTGCACTTGTGTAGTCTTGTATGCGTTACTAAAATTCTCACAATTTTTTTTTCCCATATAAATGAAAGCAAAGCATGGGCTTAAGGTTTTCGAAGTGTTACCTGCACCCATAGCAAAAACACAATATATATTTGGATTATTGTATTTCTTTATTGTATTTCTTTATGCTGGGTCTCGAGTGTTATCTACTACACTTAAGAAAGTATGGGATTTGTTTTCGGAGGAAACTGTACTCCTAAAGTACTTTGAAAAAATCTCTCACTAAATCTGTTACGGCTCTAATTCTTTATAGCGGTAACAAACAGCATGTATCTTTTCTTTATATGCTTAACAAAAATAGTTTGATTAATTCTAAACTACAAGCCTGGCAAAAGAAAGAGTTATAATGAATTTGTAAACGGGAAGAATTTTACTTGGGTCTCTCTTCTCTCCCCCCCTTCCCTCTCTTCCCCCCGCTTCCCTCTCTTCCACCTCCCTCTATTTCCCCCCCCCCTTTCTCTCCTGCAGCTGAGTTGACGGCAGGTAAGGAGGGAGGGGTTTGGTTTTAAGCTATCAGTTTGGAATATAGAAGGAATTTACATCTTGCTCTGCCCGAGATGTTTATTTCCAAGTTTGATACGGTTTTTTATATGTTGGCATATTCCTGCAAAACACTGGTAGCATAACATTTCTGAAGTTCTCAGAAACTAAGATGTGGGAGGGAAAGGAATGCCTACACAAAACTTACATTTTTGTGTAAATACTTGTGAAATAATGTTTAAATGATTTTGGTAACTTATAAAAGCAGTAAACAAAACCAGTCACAGAAAAACTCCAAAATTCAGAAACCCCAGCTTTAGCCCCTTTCCACTCCCTAAGGCTTCAATCATTTATGTAGTAGTAAGGATGTGCTTAACTCATAGAAGGATGCCTGAAGCCAGGATACAGCTTTTGGGAGAGGGGGGGAGAGGAGGGCAGGCCCTCCGGCATTCTGCATGGCATTTACTTACATGTGGACCCATGCCAAGAAATTATTTTTTTTAGTTTTGCTCTTCTTTGTTTTATTGTTTATCTGTGTACAGCCTTTCTTTCTTAGCTAGTATCTGTTTATTAAGTTGAACACAGTTGAACATTTTAAATAATCTTGTTCCAGTTTATGGTTTTTTATTAAAAACTCATTTCCCTTGTTTACCTTCTCTTTGGATGTGGTTATTTAGCTTAGTCAGTGGTGAGTTCTACTTACTGACAGAATTACTGAAACATCTATGGAAAAGAGACTTTCAAATGGCAGCACAAAAATTCTCCTTGTGAACATGGAAATATTTGCATGAACATGAGGAGACGTTCCTGAATGTGCCCACAAGGCAAAGCCTTGTTGTGCAAGCTCATGGTATGGACATAAACTTCATTTTTCTGCAGCATTATCTAGTTTCGTTTTACCACTGTAAACCTCTATTTTCCTTGGTTTCCTAGTCCTGAGTAAGAACTATAAATGTCACAATATGCTGAGTTAATGAGGGAGCACCAGGCTGGGCTCTCTGCAAGTCTTTGCTTTGTGGTTTTAAATCAGAAAATCAGACCCTTAAATTTATCTGAACACAGCCTCTTTTTTGCCTGTGTGGTTTAATGTGGCTTAATTAACTAATGTATTAAGTGAGGATTCAAGTACCCATGTAGATTAAATGAGCCAATTTAGGATCCTGCAGGAGCCGAGTCCCTCTGAAAATACATCTCTTCTTCCACAAAGGAATACAGCAAACACTTAGAAGGCATGAAAGAAAAACAGAACAGATAAAGAGAGGAAATTTGGCTTTTTCTTCATTAGTTTTTGGTATAAGGCCTGTGACAACACAGCATTTTGTTCTCATCCTCCAAACGCTTTGGCCTGGCATCCCAAGAAGTGCGAGCAGATGGCCAAGAGCCCGGGGAGACCTCAGGGCCCCTTTCCGTCAGCGGCGTGGAAGAAATGGGCACTCTGCCGCAGCAGCCCTGTTTCTTCCCTTCGGTCTTCAGCGGTGACCATGGGTGTCATCCGTGACCACTGGCGCCAGCTGAACGAAAGCGCGGATACACGCCATCGCCCAGCAAACGTGTCTTCGGCAGCCGGGCCGCGCGGTCGGCTCCACCTCGGCCTGAGCGCGCCGGGCCCGGGACCCGCCGGGCCTGGGCCGGGGCCTGGGCCGGGGCCTGGGCCGGCGATGGCTGGTCTCAACGCTCGTGCTGGGGTGAGGGCAGCAGCCCTCGGCTGGCTGGAGTTCTGTGCGGGCCCCGCGTGGGGAAGGGCTGTCCGGCTGCGGCAGGCGCCGGGCAGCGCCAGAAACCGCCCTTCACGCGGGCGGGGGCAGGGCCTGGGCCGGGCTCTGTGCGGCTCCGGGTGGGCAGAGCCAGGCGCGGGCAGCCGGCTGCAGCAGGGCACCGCAGGCCCCAGGGGAAGAGCTGCCGCAAGCAGCCGGCTCCTGCTGGCGAGGGGCTGGGGCTGCCCCTGGACGTCCGTTCCTCCCCCCCCCGCGTCTGTCCCGTTCCCCCACTCCCGAGCAGCCCCGGGGGCGCCGGCGCGGCCGGAGGAGTGAGCAGCACAGCCGAGCTAGTGATGCTCTCGTGTTAACTAATGAGAGAGAAGCCTCATTAACGTCTAATATTAATTAGATGCTTAGACTGTTAGGCTCTTAAAACCTTAGCTGGGCAAACAATAACTTCTTGGCTTCGTGTCTGTGTGGTGCATTCCCTTTTGCCCACGAGCAGGTTTTGCGGGTGACAGTGCGTTTGTCTGGGCTGATCGTTCAGTTTTGCGCACGCTTCTGCTGCCCCGAAGGCCCCACCTTACTTGCAGACATTATCGGATGCTGACTGGTGTTTAACATTGCAGAAAGTTTACAGTTATTTCCTCATATGTGCTTATTTTTATATGGTTGAATATTCATCACAACTGCAAAACAGCCTGCTATGCGAAGAAGCCAACTTTAGCACAAATGAGGAAAAATTCTTTCCGTAGAAAAACTTTCGAGAGCTAACAGTAAGTCAAAGGAAGCAGTTTACAACATTTAATTTCTGCAGACATATCACACCAAAACAAAGGAAAGAGAATGTTGTACTTGTTAACAGTCACCATAAAGGAGACACTGTGTTTAGATTAATTAAATCTTTAGAATTAAAGATGTACAAATCAGAATCAAAAGACTTCTTTGAATTTAGCATCTCAGAAAATATTACTGTCGAAATAGGGAAAGTATTACGGGTCTTAAATGGTTGGTTCCTACTCACAGAACGGTAACAAGCTATTCAAAACTGCATTCTTTCTGTGAAAGGGCATTTATAAAAATGCAGGGGCTCATCACACCTTGTATGGACTCTGAGTCAATTAATGGTGAAGGCTTCTGGAAACAGAAATGAGATTTGATAAGTAATTGCTAAGATAAACATTACAGAAATGCTGAGGTCCTGGTTTTAGAAGTGAGCAAGGCTTCTAAATCTATCAGGTG
Source organism: Aptenodytes patagonicus (assembly GCF_965638725.1). Classification (NCBI taxonomy): domain Eukaryota; kingdom Metazoa; phylum Chordata; class Aves; order Sphenisciformes; family Spheniscidae; genus Aptenodytes; species Aptenodytes patagonicus. Next base: position 18,685,666 of record NC_134961.1, on the reverse strand, counting down.
CTCCTGAGAATGTTGCTATTTGTTATACCGCTGCAGCGTTTCAGTGCTTAAGTGCCCATTTTGAGATACTTTGGGCCTGATTAAAAAATAACAATAATGGCTGAGCAGTTGGGATACCTGCAGAATTCAGTCAGGCTGATACAAGGCTGAGTTGCTTTATGCACAGAGTCAAGATTGTCAGTGATCAGTTTGCCAAGTGGTATTTTAATATATAAATAATAATTAAAAGATATTTTTGTGGCTACTAAGGCTTTCCTGTCTTGAGTGCTGGTTGTCTTGCTTTGTTAGAAATGGGCCATCCCAGTGCAACCTGGCCTGGTGACCACTGGCTTGAATTCCTAGATGGGCGATGGGCGATCGTTGTATGGACGATACGGACTATTCCTTGATCTTTAGTTTCCCGTCTTTGAAAGTCTTGTTTTCTTCATAGAATCATAGAATCATTAAGGTTGGAAAAGACCTCCAAGATCATCGAGTCCAACCATCGACCCAACACCACCATGCCCACTAAACCATGTCCCTAAGCACCTCATCTACACGTCTTTTAAATAATTCCAGGGATGGGGACTCAACCACTTCCCTGGGCAGCCTGTTCCAATGTTTCACCACTCTTTCAGTAAAGAAATTTTTCCTCACGTCCAATCTAAACCTCCCCTGGTGCAACTTGAGGCCGTTTCCTCTCGTCCTATCGCTTGTTACTTGGGAGAAGAGACCAACACCCACCTCGCTACAACCTCCTTCCAGGGAGTTGTAGAGAGCGATGAGGTCTCCCCTCAGCCTCCTCTTCTCCAGGCTGAACAACCCCAGTTCCCTCAGCCGCTCCTCATAAGACTTGTTCTCCAGACCCCTCACCAGCCTCGTTGCCCTTCTCTGGACACGCTCCAGCACCTCAACGTCCTTCTTGTAGTGCGGGGCCCAAAACTGAACACAGTATTCGAGCCTGTGCGGCCTCACCAGTGCCGAGTACAGGGGCACGATCACTTCCCTGAATGAGAAGTTCCTGATGAGAAGTGGGAAAACATTTCAAATTTTAGGAATGTTTATGATAGGAGAAACTGTTTTCTGCTCAGCTCCATTTACAGCTATAGGAAAATAATAAAATATTTTGGTGGAGAAGAATTGGTACTCTTAAAGTATTATTAGAAAAATATTTTTCCAGACCTTTAATACAAATAGTCAGCTTACACAGACATTTACTGTGAATGTTGTTCTATGTAGCTGTTTTTATGAAGCTATTTTGATGTTCCTGAATACTATGCACAAAAGAAAGCATCCTCATTTTGTTAGTTACTACTTATGAAAATGACTTTATACATCTTATTTATAACCTAAATGTAGAGTTGTGACTTTATCTTGATTGTTATGCCCTATTGGAGTAAAAATACAGTTATATACAGTTATACTAAAGGAGCCACAGAGGAAAAAATCCTGTGGCTTCTGTAGGTAGCTATTGCACTACCTATTTCACTGGGTTGGCTTACAAGACAAAAATGTTCATTCTTTATTTGTGTGAACAGCCAACTGTAGCAGCACCAATGTCTGTAACTGGATTTCATTATGGAAATTCAGCTAAAGAGGGCCACAGGCACAAAAATCCATTAAAATGTTTCTATTGCTTTACATATTCTTCTGTGATAAAAATAGCCCTATATTTGAATTTAAGAAGCTTTAGCCTAAAGGGTAGCAGATGGATATTAAGGAGATTATAATAAAGAAGGGTATTATCAAAAAAAGGAAAGAAAAAAAAAAGGCAGATGGGGGAGAACAATTCTTCCATATTTAGGGAAAGCGTTTGTAATAGCAAAGGTATTCCAAAAATCTGATCTCTTTCTAGGTAATCAGTAATGACTTGTTGATTCTCTGTGTTACTACATGAAGGCCTGATATAAAAATGGGCTCGTTCCGTAATAAACTGATACAAATGGCAGCTAAAAAATTGGATGGCTCTAGGACACTTGCATTGTTGTCACTGTAACAATGTAAAATGTGACGAGTGGCTGCCATCTGAGCATATTTTGAAATAAACAGCAAATGCTGTTTGGCTTATTAAGAGTTTCAAAAAGCAGCCTTCAGAAGTTTCTGAGAACGTGCAGCCATTGCCAATTCTAGGCGCAATTTCCCTTGCTATAAGAGTCTGCTTTATATCTGAAATTTTTCCCTATCTTTTGCAAATTTGTCCTAACAGATTTAAAGGGTTTCTCAAGTTTCTTGAAAATTTCTGGTTCCCTTGGAGTCCAGACAGAGCTTTCCAGCAGCCAGAGCAGAGTTTCTACTTCAAGCACAGAAGTTCTTATCTACTGTGGGTGCACCGGTCACTTGCCCTGAACAGCTGGATACATGTTGTAAGTTTGGGACAAATCAGACTGACTTGTCATATTTGTGTTGGAGGGGGAAGCAAACCTACAATATATCTGTCAGTTCCCAGAGTTGTTAGGTTGAAACATTACGGTGCGCAGGGGCAAGACTGCAACGAAATTGTCTGGTAGCATTGAATAGTAAAGCAGTAGCTTATTGCTTCTTAAAAGCTGGAAAGGCTTTCAGTAGCTCGGCATGCTGCGTCCTGCATCCTCTGGCCTTTGGGAAGGGGGGATTGTTGGATTGCCAGGGGTTGCTGCATCCAGTGGATGTCTGTGATGAAGGGTAGAGCACCTGACAGGAGGAAAAAAAATGCACGTGGCTCATCTCAAGCTCTCTGGTGTGCTGGCTGTAGGTGGCCCATTTAAGTCTGATGGGATTAGCGGGCTTCAGCGGGCTTGACATCTGTGTGAGTAAGGTTAGACTTTTCCTTCAGTTTAGAGTCTGTCATACCTAGCTGGCCCTAATAACATTTCAATGATTGCATTCCCCTTCTTATACTTACCATTTCTTGGTTTAATATTGTGAGCTGTGTTATAAGGACGGATTTGCTAGATATTGCTCGTGCTATTTGAGTGAGCCCTGGGACTTTTCCAGTGAAAGATAAGGGAAGAAAGGGACAGGGGAAAAAAGGAAACAATTGCAGGCCTTAATAACTAAGAAGGGTTAAACAAAGAGATGACTGCTGCAATGCCTAAATGTTTTTGGCATCCCTTTAATGTGAAACCTTTTCATCTGAGTTATACCTTCAGAAGTCAGATCTCGCTAGACTCCCTTTGAGTTTTGTGCTTCCATTTCTGTCCTAATTACCTTTCTCAGAGTGAGATTGCTCTTCTGTCTTAGCAGAGCGGGATTTTTTTTTTTTTAATGCAGCGTTGTATTTTTTTATATATATATATCTAGAGAGAGTCAGATTCAAGTCTTTTGTTCTTGGCACTCACCATATGCTACTGTTTAATATTTAATCAGCCCCACCTCATCAGAAACACTGTTGGCCTCATTAGATAATTAATGGCTGCCTGTGTCTCATTTGCTTCAGTTGATACATCTGCAGCCAGTAATTAGAGCAGGAGTTTATTAGTTGCACTGGCTTAGTTTATTTGTGAAACAATCTCTCCTTTGATTGAAGCCGCTGGGATTGGCATATGTGGACAGCCTGCCTCCCTGTTCAGTAGGGCTCTTTTGTTTACATTTTTGCTACAGTTTTGCAACACTGCACATCCTGGCAGTCCTAGGAACAGTTGGTGGTGAAGATTTGCCTTTTATAATTTAGAAGATAATTGGGTAATTCAATGCAGTAAAGCTACTGCAAAGCAATTCTGTAACTTTGGGGAGGGGTGAGGAGGGGAATCTGGTAGACAATTTGTTCATTTATAGTTTTTAGGTTTTATTTTGTAGTTTTTTTTTTTTTTAATTTTTCAAACATCTTAATAAAAATCCTCTGGATCTGTGAAGGATACATGTGCATAGCACAATGTGTTTGGCAAGCTTTTAATTCACAATTTTTATCTTGATATATTAGCTAAAATCAAACCAGTATTCTTAAATATTGGTGAGTGATCACATGCCAGTATCGGTAACCCGTCCTCCTTAATGAATTCCAGTATTAAACCTCTCTCCTTCGTCTGTCTCCTCATTTGCAAATGTATAAAATGTACTGTGATATTTTCTCTTGGCCTTGTGAATTTATGACAAGTCTCTCACTGAGTGGTCTAAAGGAAAACCTTTATACAATTGACTATATTAAAATAATGAGATGAATTGTTCCTGCCTCTGAGAGAAAACACAGAATCTTGTCTTGTCAGGATTCAGTCTCTGGAAGATCCTTTCCTATCGTTATACCTCTTCAGGTACAACAGCAATCCTGATTAAGTGGGTTTGTTTTCTCGGAGAAAGTAGGTCTTATAGCTGTTTCTCCTCCTATTAAACAGGTTTCTGTACCAGTGCTTATCCAGCCAGGCAGAAGCTTAAATGGGGAGCTGCTCCCTCCTCATTGCCTATTTTTGTCTTGCGTCTTTGCTGAGCAGCTTGCCTTGGCATTGCCTTTGTACATATAGGTGTTGCTGTATTCAACTCTGGAGTGGCATGTGCGCGTGTGTTGAACAGCCCTTAGCCACATGATGGAAGAGTTAACAGTTAATGTTGGGAAGAGATCTGTATCAAATTCAATTATCTTTACCACTGTGAATAGAAAGGCAAAAAAAAAAATTCTTTTATTTTTTTGCATTTTTATTCTCCAAAGGGCCAGATTATTGAATCGGCACTGATTTTTCTATGTGAGAAAAGGTAATTCAGGCTGTTAACTCTGCTGTTGCCCTCAATGAGGGTTCAACTAAAGTGAATGTTTCTGGTCAGGTCTTGTTCCAAGATTAGCCTGTCAGATCTAACCATCCTTGCCTGTGTGCAAGATTTCCTGCAATTAAGCCTTATTTCTCTTATAGTACCCTCTGTCTCTACCAGCACATGTGCTCCCGAAAGCATATCCTATAGCTGCTGTACTCTGGGATGCTCTTTCTTCCTGCTTGTTGTTCCTCATCTAACCGGGGGAAGGCTATTGCAGGGCTTTCAGCATGTCAGTGATTTTTGTCATCAGCCTTGCTGCAAAAGACAGGTTCTAGTCAAAATTTAAGCTACGCCTTCTTTTAACCTGTGTGCAAACCAGGTGAATTACTGCAGGTTGGAAGCATCCTCAGCCTCTAGAGGGCTGGGTTAAAAGTAATCCTGGGTGAGTTATTCAGTTAAAGACATAAACTGTCTGATAAGACTTGGGGCCACCAACTCCCCACTCCTGTTCTTTTCATGCAGTAGTGAAGTGCTTTTAGCTGCCTTACCTGTGAAGCCCTCTTTCCATTATTCTGTGCGTCTGGGTGGGTTTTTTAATTGTTTGGTTTTTTCCTATTTTGTGAGCCACGTTTTGTACTAAGCCCAGCTACCTCTCTCACATGGCTGATTTTTTTTCTGATGTTGTTTAGAGATTTAATCCTGGAGAGGAGCTAGAATTCATGCTAACCACACCTTTAAAGGAATGGTACCAGGCAGTCTGGCTTCACAATTGGAAGGGGTGTCAGCAAGCAATAGTTTTGCTGTAGCTCCAAGCAATGGTTTCCTTATCAGTCTTCAAAACATTAAAAAGTCTTTTCTTCTACTAGATAATCCTTTATCATGCCTCTGTAGCTCCACTTAGCCTACACTGGCAGATTCAGTGTGTTTTGACAGTTCTGACCTGATGAAAAACCTTGTGCTGTGTTTGTAATTGATTGTACCCATAAATGACTCACGGACTCTATTTTGTTTCTGTTGTTCAGGGTGTCACCTGAGCTTTTTGTTTGTGTTTCTCTGGTTCGATTTCTCCACAGTGAGAACAGCTTTGCAGAAACAAGTTTAGATTCTCATTCATAAGGTGTTGTTGGGCTGCCTCTGGAAACAGGGGAGGAAGGAGAGACAGCCGTCAGCATTTTCTGAGCAGAGCAAGTCTAATGATTGCTGCCTGTACTCCATGGGGTATGCATAGGGGTATGCCTGGGCATTGCTGCCTGGAAATCTGGATCGGACTGGTTGGTTAATAAGCACTCCTTCCTTCAGACTTTTCTGTGATTTGTTTTTGGTCAGTAATGATGTCCTGAGCCCTAGTAATGGTTAACTTTTACTTTACCACATGACTGGTACAGAACTATCTACTAAACCACATTTGGGTTAAATTTCTAAATGGCAATACTAGATGTGCCTACACAACTAATTTTAGTATGTATTTGGCTAGAACTGTAGGTATCTGTGTGTATTGCCTGTACTGCTTCATGCGTTCTATATATTTGAACTGATTGTGTATTTGCTAAATTTTCCAAAACCCAATTCTTTTCTGACTCCTCCCGATGTCTTATGAATGGTGTTTTAAATGCCAGGTTTTTGAAGACTGATTGTTTCATGGTGTTACATTCCCAGATCTCCAAAACAGCGTTTGGGTATTTAACTTCCTAAGATGCCTTCAAAAAACCCCAGTTTTATTTTTGAGTCCTAAGCCCTAAGCTTTGTTTATAGTTTCTGTGCATGATTACTTTTATTAGCTTACAGGACTCTCATTATTGTGCATGTATTCAGTTATATTCTGACTTTTTTTTTCACCTTTGCATGGTGAAGTGATGAAGTCAAAGGCAAGGGCATATGCTAGCTGATTCTTCAGAGCGCCAAATGTCCTTCCCCCCCCTGTCTTACACTTTGTATGGCAATTTACCCTTGCACACCATCTCTTCAGATCTGGAAAGTGTTATTCACCCATTTTATACAACCCTAAGAACAGAATTTACAAGACTAGAAAACTGTTCTTAAAATTTCATTAGGAAATGAAAATTTTCCAGGCTACTGCAGTCTGTTAGAAACATCATTTAAAGTAATATATAGATGAAACCTATTCCCACAAGCTGAAATGTAAGAAAAATTTAGCTGACATATCATATAATAGCGAAAGAGGCACTAGAACATACACTACTTCGATTACAAAATTATGAAAGGTTGGAAAAAATATCTTTGTATGTGCTTTTTTTTTAAACTTAAAACATTCTAATTTCATTGTTGCCAAGTTTATATATTCAGAGTCTATCTCCTTTCAGTAATCTCAGGCTCGTCATTCTCTCCAAGGAACACAATTATGTTAGTTCCAAACAAGGGCTCTTTGATCTCTTTTTATTCCTCCTTTGTTTCCGCACAATGAAAGCGAGAGGAACTCAATTAAAGTGACTTAGTCTAGTCTCTTGACAGAAGTTGTTACAAGTGAAGGGTTTGATTCTCTCCTCAGTTAAACCAGTGTTTTGCCAGTGTAGCTACACTGACACTATCAGAGTTGCATTGATGGAAAGCTGGTATCATGGAAGAAAGGATCAATCCTGAAGTTGCTCCAAACAGGCCATTTGAACAAACCACCACTTTCTTTTTCTCAGCTGAATTGAAAGCAATTTAATTGGCTTTCAAAGTAGGCTATTCAGTGAAAGATTCCCAAACTGAAGGTGACCATGTTTTCAACATGAAAAAGAGACGCGTGTTTGTGACAAAACTTTTCTTTGTATTAATATCTGGTAACCCTGTAAAAGTAAATTTTAAAAATAATGTGCCCATGGCTGTCACTGTTGCCAGACCTTAAAGCAGGAGTGTTACTCAGTTTTTTTTTTTTCACAGTAAACTAATGTCTTAAACTCCCTTATCATGTACCACGCGTTAAGTGTTTCTTTTTTGAGAAAAGGCATGAATTTCAGGTAGTACGCACTCATCTCTTGTTTTCAATCCAGATAATATTCATCATCCTCAATACAAGTTTTTAGGTCTTCAGTCAGTCTGTCTCCTGTAGAATCCAAAGATTTGCTAGAGCCTGCAGGGGTTATGAACACCTGGTAATTACTCCAAAATAAAATACTTCTATTGATAAAATGGAAACCTTAACCATTACCGCACACGTTGCTGTTCAGAAAGCAAGTTCAGGACAGAAAAACTTCATTGGAAACTTGGAATATTCCAGTGAAGATAGAATACATAGGCTCTTTACCCTTTGTGAAATACAGTAATAGGTCATTAGTTCTTTGTCTAACTGCTGGTTTTTTGCATGATATTTGGCTTTCTCTTGTTCAGTTTCTAATCTGGATGTTAATCAGTCTGGGCTGTTGGAATATGTGTTTGGAGAGATGATGTCTTCATAGAGACAACTTTGAAGAAATAGGAGTTAACCTGACCGGTGAACCTAATCTTTTCAACTTGTTTTTGTTTAGGTTTGAGGGTTTTAGGTGCTTTTGCCCCCCCCTTTTATATGTGCATGTATTTTTAATTTTTTAAATTATTTTTATATTTTACTAATTTCTTTGGAAAATTTTATTTGCACATGTGCCCCATTATATTTGGGCAGTGCTATCATGGTTAAAAGAGCTCTGTTAATAACTATAACAGATATCAAATACTTCTTCTCCTTTACCCCTTTTATTTTGGGACATCGTTTCCTAATTATATCCTGTGAAGGTTTTTTGTCAGTCAGTGGAGTTATTCCGTGCTCAGTTGTGCACCATCCTTATTCATCCTATAATGCTGCTGTGAAGTTTGTGGTCCTTAGGTTCTCCAGCTTATTAAATGTTCCTTGTCAAGCTTTATTTGGGAAATTGTCTGATTTGGCTTCCTTTCTCTTCTATCAGGATTTGCACTTATCCCCAGTGTGCAAACTGTTCGAAGCTGCTTTTCCCATTAGCACTCAGAGGTATGAGAAATATAGTTCATATAGTCAGGTTAGTTACTGTCTCCTAAGTGATTTCTCCTTTCAGCTTTCCTACTCTTCTCGCCTGCACCTATTTCCCGCTCCTGGGTTAACCTCTTCCTTGCCAAATCTTATCTAGTCAGAAAGCCTCATTACACTGCTTTTTAAGGCTGCCTATCTGGACAAGAGTAAGGATACATTTTTTGACACACAATATTGTAGTGGTAGTGGAGATTGCCATCAGAAGAAGATCTCAGAAATATCTACTTATGTTTTTCTGAAATCTTTCTTCCCCTTTCCTCATGCTTCTAAGCAAGAAGGATGAAAACAAAGGGAGTGTGCTTGCTACCCAGAAGATTGACATTACAGGCAAGCAAGAGATGAAAGGCAAGCAAAGAATGTAAGCGTGGGAGGTATTTTGCTTTCCTCTCCAACCTCATAGTCAATTTGGACTTGTCTAGCATGTGTCTAATGATCCCTGGGATATTTGATCAATTCTTGTTTAAGCAAATTCTCTCCTTGGATTCAGAGGCGATTCAGTGATTAGGGAATGCTTTAGACAACTCTATTTCCTTTGTGCTTTTTTCACCACATGAAATTTTTAATGCCAAAGAAGTGTGATAGTCTGAAACAGTCTGGTGACAGATATTATTTAGATGATAAAATAGGGAGATGGCAAAATCTGAAGTCTTCCAAAAGATATTTCACAATGATGATCTGCTGCTGGATCTGGCTGCTGTTCCATGTTGCACCTCGTAGGCTCAGAGGAACAAAAATAACTAAAGCAAACCTAGTATACAAAAGTTCATGAAAAAAATCAAATATACATAGGAAATCTTGACTGGTGTATAACAAGACTATTACATTTTTAATATATGGCAAAAATGGAAACAGTTCAATCAATGCTATTTACCCTGTCCATAATTGAAGAACAGTAGGCCAGTCAATGAAATTAAAGGGCAGGAAATCTTACAATGAAAAGAAATTCAAGGAGTATTGGTGTTTTATATGGCTTACGACATTCAGGATCCAGGGTATCACATATTAAAATACAGCTGTGACTGAAATTAAAGATACAGATAGCAGAGTTATTTATAAAATTTTCCATTAATATTACTTAATTAGAAAATATGATCTGTCACAATGTGAGTGTTTGGGGAGGTGGGGGGAACTTTCCTGTACTCCTGCCGGTTCTCTTGCTGGATTTTCCTGCCCAGGCTTCAGCATCCTAAATCCTGGGGCCAGGTTACATGAGTCCCACCTTCAAGAAAGGCTCTTGGGAGCTAGATTTCCATCATCTTTAGCTAAGAATTTGTATCCCAGCTTGGGCTGTACTTGTGCTCTCAGCCTGCTCACAACTCTGAGCTATTCAAACCTTTCCATTTTTATTCCTCACAAAACTGAACAAATCTCCCCCCACCCCACCCCCCTGCCACTTTTGGAAAAAATACTTTTAAATGCTCTTTTTCTATGGCAAATATTTTTCTATAGCATGAAAATCTTTTAATGTCAGTCTTTTAGTCAAAGCTCAGTATGCAAGTGACCTATCTAATTCATTTGCTTATTAGTAAAATCCAGGATAAGAGATTTGTATTTCAGAATCTTGCATTTTCAGTAGGGCAGGAAAGTTACTTGCTTGCAAAGATCTGAATCTGGTGATACGTAAAGTGAAACATTAAGACATTGTGCATAGTAGAAGCATTGCTCTGTGCTCTCTAATTCTGCTCCACTGGTTTAAATGGAAAATACCATCCTAGAAATGATGAGGAAAAAGATGAGTTATTGCTCAGTTCTGCATGTGTTCTTCCATATGCTAATAAGATGCAATTAGGTTAACGTGAAGCCAAGGCATCATTTTGTACCCATCTAATTCTGCTTCTACCCATTTACCTGAGCAGGGTGTATATTTGCTCTGTCCTTTCTTTTTATCTGTTACGCACAATGTAGGTGCTGCTACAGGAGCAACACAAATCCTTAGCCATGTGCAGCCTCCTGTGTATTTGGGCCTTAGTGTGCTACAGGTTTATCCCCTCCACACATACCTTTGGTTTACCAAGCTCTCAAAAGGAGGTTTATCTTAAGCTCAGTGTGAAGTGGAGGTCTAAGTACTGAACTGTCTTTAAATCAATTCACTCTTCCCTGGTAGAAAGAGTGCCTTTCGCACCTATAGTGGAGATAGCCGTCTCTTCAACATTAGTTAAATGTTTTATCCTTATTTATCTTATTTTAATTCAACAGTTGTAAAGTACTTTTCAAAATAATCAGGTATGACAATGCTGGGGTTAATTAACGGTTGGTATGCTGCCAGCAGCTTCCCCGTGATGGTATTGATGATGATACTGATCTTATCTGATATACTTTGCTAGGAAAAAATCCTCTAGAAAGAAGCAAAGACATTATGATATGAATGTGTAAGGATGGAAGGTGTCCTTCCTGCTGTTTTATGAATGTGTCTGAAGGATTTCCTTTGTGAGAGAGAACAGAAGCTCAGCCTAACCCTTATCTGTATTACACAACAAAAATCGATCTTCAAATGACATCAAATACTTGTCTTAAAACCACAAAGCAAAGAAGTATAAAGTAGAGTCTGAAAACTCATTTTACTGATTGCACTGAAGTAGTATCATCCATGTGATTTTGAAGGTCGCTTCCTATGTGAAGACAATGAGTAGTTACTGTCCATGGGCTATGGACTTGCCATATTTCAAGTTTCAAATTGTCAGCTACTCACGTATACCTACATCAGTGAGACATCTCTATTTGTGAATATTTTTCAAGTATTTAAATTGCCTTCATTGGTGCTTTTCATTTGAAAATTACATAAAATTGTTTGTATTTTTTCAAAGCATTCAGATCTTTGAAAAATTCAAAATTTAACCTGATGAAATTAGACCTTTTCATTGAAATCTGGAAAAAAAAATTAAACTTTCTTGGGATTTGATTTCTGTTGCAAATGTTTCCTGATTATGAGCTTAACATTTGTGGTGTTTAAAATTGGTCTCTGTGTGACTGAAGTCACGTTTTGTTGGCTTTTTGGCTTCACTTGAATTTGGTTCTTTCCTTTGAAACTTCTGCCATTGCCATCACTTTATTCTTCAGACTTGCCCCTGTAACTTGCTGCTGCTGCTTCTTTAGCAACTTCTAGACTTTTTTTCTTGAACACAGTGCCAAAGATGTTAGTGTTTTGTTGTAAGCTAAGCAAAATGTCCCCACATATTGACATTTTGTTTTCAAAAGTAAGCTAAGCTCATAAGTTTCACTAATAGGTCAGGTTAAGTTTATTCTGTATTGTTCCTGTCACTTGGCAAAACAGAGTGAAAATCTTGCAGGTAATGATTCCAAATTTCAAATAGTGAGATGACTTCTTAAATTCACAGTGACGTTGCGAAGCAGTTGAACTGAATACTTCTGCCAACCTGTTGGTTCCTGCAATCCAGTCCGTGACACCACTTTATATACTATTTGTCCTGTATCCCTTTCTCCCAACCGGAGCTTGTTATTTCTCTGTGCTGGGTTGACTGTTGCTTGGGTACTACTCGGATATCGTGCGAATTTTGCTCTGCGTGCTTAAAAGGGTTCCAAGATGTCGGTAGGTCTTGAGTTTGCTGTTAGTGTATGAAGGCTCGTCACACTTTATGGATTAACATTACATAGAGCAACCAGTTCAAAGGTGAATGCTGTGTACAATGTAATTGGTGTTTAGGATAAAATTATGAAGGTGTTTAATGCACCCAATTAAAAATTGGAAAATTGAAAGTATTTTTAAAAGTTATAGAATTACCTTTTAATTGTTGCCATTATTGCTTTTTTGACTAGAAAAGTGATAATACCTGACCACAGGCCAAACCATCTGTTCTGTTCCTGGTAATTTTGTTGTCAGCAGTGACCCAGGTAGTTGATGATCTCTATTAGGAAGTTCTTTATTGTCATGGATATCTTCACCCCTATGCTTCTTGTTTCAAAAAAAAAAAAAAAAAAAAGATCTCTGGTGGCACTTTCTGCCCCAGTATTTCCATGTGTACCTGCCCGCACATTTGAGCAGACTGTGACCTTCCAGAGCTCTTTGAGTAATGCTGGACTTTGATGTAGAAATCAGATTTTTCCAGTTAGTGCTTCTGTATGCCTAAGAAAAGACTTCCAGATTTGTTTGAGAGGGAGATTATTAAGGACAATATTCACCAGACCTAAGGTTTCCTTCAAAGAGGTGGTTTTATATGCAATTATCTGATTTGTTTTGGGCATTGGTGTTACCATCCATATTAGCATCGTTTTTGGTCTCCATTAAGTCCCTGAAGCAGCTGCATAAGCTTTGACTTTTTAGGGAGCTGAGGTGCATATAACTTTTGATGGGACTTTGTTGTGGTAAGCTAATCAAAGAAGAAAATGGTTTTTGGGCAGTTTCTCAAACTTCATTAACAACTCAAGCATTTATCTTTTTAGTTGCAAAACTCTTTTTCTGTTGCAAGGTCAGTAAAGAAGGAATTTGTTTGACAGTTTCTTTTTTCAAGGTTTTGTTTGGTTTTTTTCTTGGGGATATTTTCAAGAAAACGGACAAGACTGTTTTACTTGCAAGTTTAGTCAAGGGCAAGCAATAAACTGACTAAATAAAACATATCTGAGTTCACTTACAAAAAGAAGTTTTGGTAGTAGCTTGCTGGATGATTTCTTGGACCCTAAATTTCTTTGAAGAATTCTTGGAAGTCATTGCACCAAGGATTTTGTTATTTGCATGTTTCAATCATGCAAAGATTCAGAATGCTGTAGGGTAATTCAATATATTGATGACCTTGGTGCCAACGTTAACTAGGGGAGCAAAGGAGGAGAGATGAGCCCGCAGCACAGAAATGAATTAGATTTGAGGCATGTTTTTAATATTTTATTTGAGCTGTTCTGTTTTGTGATATCAGTTTAGACCATCTGCATTTTGGTTATAACTAGCTCCGTAAAACAAGCAAACAAAATCTTGACGACAAGATATATGGTGTATATCCTTTTATGAATTCAGTTTAAAATAAATGTACTTCATCTCTAAAGGAATATTTTCTTTTAAAATATCCCTTCCTCTAATTTTCTTAAGTGTAAGAAAATGAGCTCACTTTTTGCTCAAACATACGGTACTTTATCAAACTTGTATATAAATTACTTGATTCTTCATACTGCTGATATTCTTCCAATTGTTTTAATAGACCATAAAAATGGTAATACTGTGGTAAACCATTAAACGCTTAGCCATTTAGCCCAGCAGTATTCCTTGTTTAATAGTTTTACTCATTTAACACTTACGATTTGTAACAGAGTAAATCTAATTTTAAAGTAGGTTGAGGAAGTTAAACCACCTCTGGGGAATAAATCTACACTCCCTTACCTGGAGGGCAATACTAATTGCTATCCAGACCCAGAACATGCTCAAATGAAGTCAAGCTCCAAGGATTACTAATGAGTGAGGCTTACATTGTATAAGCTAAAAGTCTTTGAATGCTATTTTTTACTTGAGAAACTGGCTGAACAAAAGTCTGACAAAATCCATGCAGTCAGTAGACTGCTGGTGCTTTTAAGCATTAGTAATTATCAGCCTTCCTCCTTGGGATGTTAATGATAGCGGTTTGACCTTACCCCAGCATCCCTATCTAAATGTATAACTTAGCCATCAGTTTGCTTTAAATCAAGCACTAAATCTGTCTGAGTGCCATTTCATATGGATATTAAAAAAACATCAGGGTCTACTTGGCTGCTTTTGTCAGCTAAATCTTGGGCAATTGTGTGAATAAATTAATGGATGAAACTGACCTTTTTTTTTTTATTTTATAAGTTTTGCGTTGGCCTAAAGAGGAGCAGACCTCTATTTATTTCAGTGCAGATGGGCTATTCGCAGACATTATTATTATTTTTTATTATTATTATGTTACATAATCATATCAGTGGCAAGGCAGGAGAGTTGCTTTGTGTTGGAGACCTTCAGCCTTCCTATCAGTTTTCCACTCTTTACTTATAAATCTTGAGTTAGCTCTATTCTGAGGTTGTCCTGTTGTTTAGTTCCCTTTGTTCTGCTGATATATGGGAATGGAAGCATCAAGATTTGTTTAACACATTAGCAAGCTGCATTTAGACCTTTTCAAAACAAAGTGTGAAACTGTTTGCAATGGTTAGCTAGACAAACCTTAACGATGAATAAATTGTAATGTAAAACACTTTGCAGGGCATAAGAGAATGGGAGAAAAAAAGATTAGGTCTCTGTTCCCTCATTTAAATCCTGTTCAGGCCCAGAGGGTTTAATAGGTACTTAAGTGGTGCCCCAGAGAGTGTGATTGGAACTTACTTGGTGCAAATACCTTCATCTGACTTTCTGCTGCAGCTGAATTTTGCCTCCAATGGCCAACCTTAGTAAAACCCAGCTATTTTCTTTGAATAATGAAGCTGTGGAAAATCCAGCAAGTACGTGGAGATCGGAACTAGGAACAGGCCCTAGAGGATTTTTAACCTAAATAGAAGAAGCTGTATCTCCAGCTCTGAAAGCTGTTACTGTTTCACTATTTTTTCTTTTTGCCTCTGGGATATTCCCGAAACGTGTGCATCTTCTGTTTTATGAAATGTACTTGGCTTCCTTAGATGTAGAGAGAAAGAGGAGGAGGTGGACGATGGCATGGCCTCCAGCACTTTGTTTATGAGAACATCCTTCTAGCAATTTTATGTCTGCATGAGGTAGAAGAATTGTTTCCAGTCTGCCCTTGAGCTGTGGATCAAGCATTTTACTTCCTCTTACTCTTTTCTGCTTTAAAACTTTATATTCCTTTCCCAGAGTCTTTAGATGAGATTTTTGTCGTTTAGTCCTAAGAGAACTTGCAGTGCACCTTGGGCTCCCAGGCCCAGGGCTGGCTCCCCTCCAGGACGGCAGCACTGCTTGCGTGCAGAGCTCTGTGTTTCTGCTTTTACGTCCACGGTACCGCAGACCAGTGCCGCATTTGCTGTTGGAAATTAAATATTGGCCTTTGCAAAGTTGCCAGATTTATTTGTGAATAAATATGATCATAGTCTTTTTTCTTAGTAGACTCACATCCTCTCTGTGTGGTGCCCTAAGAGAGGATTATCTGATACGTTAGTTCCATCCTCTGAGGAATTACAGGTGTTGCTCTGCTGTAGCCGTTGTTTTGAGTGGTCAGTTGATACTGAGTTTAATTCATATAACAAGACCAAGAAAAACTTATTGCTCAGATAACCACGTGTCATCTCCCGGCAATGCTGATTCCTGAACAGTGGTAACTATATAGAATACTGCCTCATTTATCGTATTGCTAATTTACAGAAATAAATTTATTTATCCATTGAGCATTGAGACACATATGTGCAATTCACTAGCTGTAACTTGTGTTATTAGCTCTTATCCCTCCACAACAATTTGCCAAAATAATTGCCTCAGCCACAGTCACCTTGTTATGTGATGTTTCTGAGCAAGATGTGCAACAATTTATTTCTTACTGTAGCTTTCTTGTTTAAATTAGCATAATTTCTTCTCAAAAACAACCAGATCGGACTCCTTCATTCAGCAGTAGCGCAGACAGAAATTGTTTTGCTGTTTTTAGTTTGTTATTGTTTTGGGTTGAGTTTTTATTTTCTTTTGGAAGATAACTAATGATACATTAGGAGGTACAGCTGCTTTCATGGAGAGATGCGTTAGCATGTAGCTTGCTTCTGTAAGAATTGCTTTTAAACACCAGAGTGAAATTTATAATGAGGAACACTTTACTGTAGGGTTTGCTTTTATAAAGCCTATCTGAAAATCTGTGCAGATAACAATATACATATAAGGGTGCTTCCTATCCTTTGTTTCCTGTCTTTTTATCAGTTATTAATCTACAAGAGGACTTTTATTCCTATTCTGTGACAGTCTTCAGTGAAAGTCTATGTCAGAATTTTTTTTGGGGAACACAAATGCACTGTATTGATTGGATCACCCTTTTTTCATTGTTCTTACCAAGAGAGCTGGGAGGCCCAGCTTCCCTCCAGGATGTTGACTCTCAAAAGTCTTCCATGTTTAATCAATGAGGTAAACATTTTAGTCTTTCGTTGTAATTTCTACCAATATAGCCATTCCAGAAGTCACATTCCCTGGTCTCCTGATACTGTGCTTATTAGATTTTGTTCTACTGGTGTTAACGCTAATTTAAATTGTAGGTTACAAACCACAATTAGATAATCACAGATTTTGTATCTAAGTTCCTTTGGAACCACTGGGTGTACACCATGTGTTTCTATTCAGTCTATCAATTTATTCTAAAAGCTTTCTATTGACAGGTCAGTTTGAGGAATTATTTTCTACTCACCCTACATGGAGAATCTCTTCAGTCCAGAAATACCACTAAGCTGCTCTATGGCAAACATGGATGTGTAGGATTCGTTCAGTTTGCCTTCCTTGTATGTTCTTCACACACATCCATCAGCTCCATGTGCTCAAACAGGCTTGCTGCTTCTTGTGGGTATTTGAAAAACTTGGTATTTTTAATTTTTATGTCTTTAGCAAGTTACTTCTTAAAATCTCCTGGTGTTTTTTTTGGTTGGTGTCTGTCCCCGTGTCCGTCCCCGTCATCCCCCCCCCCCCCCCCCCCCCCCCTTGATTCTGGTTTTATGTTACTTTTGTCAGAGCTTGTTATTTTCAGTTTTCTCAGGTGGATGCAACTTCTGCTTTTTGAAGGATGTCTTTTTGTGTCTAATAGCCTCTTTTACTCTGCTGTTTGAGTACACTGACTTTTTTTGGAAGCCCATTTAAAATTATTTTTGATAGGTAATATATATGTACTCTGAGCTTTTACTGTGGTGTCTTTAAAGACTCTCTATGCCAGTTTATATAAAAAGAAAGCTTTAAAATATTTATATGAATATTTTAAAATTTTAGCTGATTCTTTTTAATTTATTTTTAACTAGCTTCTCCATTTTTGTATCATTCTTCTTTTTCAAGTTAAGCAAGCTAACCTTTCAAGTTAAACCTCATGTGGGTTTCCTTTTGGGTTTCTTTTCGCCTTTTTTCCCCCTCTCATACAAGCAGTTTTGTATGTGAGTGTGGAGTATTGTCTATTCCAGAGTTTTTCTTGGATAACTTAAATCTTGAGCTGATTCAAGAATTGCTTCTCATCTTGTGAGTTTTTTCATTAGCTGCTCCAAAAAGCGATTCTTTGTTGTTTAGTGTGTCCACCAAACGTGATATATAGCCAAACTATATTATATGGGAATAAATAAAATCTGTCATTATTATCATGCTTTATGTCTTCACAGCTCTTCACTCTACCTGGCAATTTGTGGCCATTGTCATCCTAGTATACTTTAGATATATTTTACATTTCTCTTTTAGTATATCTTGCTTAGCTCTCCAAAGCTTTGTAGAGAAATAAAAGGCATTTTCCTAATACTTGCACAAATAACCAGTTACTAACCCTTAGTCATTCTTTCTGAAGCTTAAAGGGCAGGTTCACATGAGAGAACGTGTTCCTCTTCCTCTCACTCCAGTGATGTCTTTCCTTGCCCTGCAGCCTTGAATTGCAATATCTCTTGAGTAATTCTGGTGATTTGCAGTTGTGTTTTGTTATACTGGTACCTTTTCATTCCATGTTTTACCAACTATACTGCTGCTGCTTTATCCTGCATGCTGGTGCCACCTTTTAGATCTTCTGTAACAAACTGCTTGTAAACCAACTTTCTGTTCTTCCCCTTGAAACCAGGTCAGAGGTGATTTTCCGGACTGTTTCTCAAGGTGGAATACCATAGAAGTCTTCATGAGTTTCTTCTAATGAATGACAGAAATTCTTCATTTTAGATATTTCCTATCATCACTCTTAATCAGTCAGACTCCCTTTTCATCCCATACAAAGCTCTTGTAATCTGTGGTGATTTCTTTTGTCAGCTGTCTCCTACTTTCTGGGCTACTTTAAATATCTTATCTTTTCCCAGTAATTGTTTGTTTTCTCTCCTTAATCTGTTGAGTCATTTTCTCAAACCTACTAGGAGTTCACTCTTTCTTTTCAGTCCTTGTGTTCAACTTGGAAACATTCTTCCTAACTATACTTACTCTTCCTGAACTTCTCCTCAATTTCAGCTTTATATGGCAATTACTGTCACTCTAATACACTACGGCCTCCATCACCCATTGTGTACATGACTCTTGACTAATTTGAGTTAATTGCAATTTAATTACTATTTAACAGATTTGATTTTCTTCATTATTTGCTGAGCTACATGTTAAATTATGCTGTCTTTATGAGGAAATGACTTTCCACAATTACAGATATATGCCCTGTTCAAACCATTTGGCACGGTTAGATGTGGCCGTAACATTTTTGCTTATGCTGTTCTTTTGTTTATTTGAAATCACAATTCTGGAATATAGATTACTGTTTTACTCTTTGACACTGCTGCTGCTATCCCCAGGAGTACAAAAAGCTCTCCTGCATGTCAAAGACAATGTTTCTAGAAACTTTATTATAGATGTGCAAGTTTGGGAAAAGTGTAATGTGGTTTTGGTTTTCTTTTTTTCCTTGTATGTTCATCTAGTGGCATTATTTGCACTGTGACCAAATAAACTTTATAGTAAAGTTATGCAAGATTTAAAAAAAAAATAAAAATAAAATATTGAGACAGGCTACCCAGCATATGTAGCAAAGTTGAACAGACTCATGTTTTACTTTAGCTTTTATAGGACACTTCTTTGGTATGATTCCTGCAAAATTTGAGATCACAGAAAACATTGATTAAAAATGAAGACATTTTTTAGGAATATATTTTGTAACTGAAAGTGATTCCATCTTTAAGTACACAGCAAGTATTGGGTTAATACTTTTGATTCTTGTGTTCTGCAGGGAATTTCTGATGGAAAAAGATTTATACTGTTTGCATAGGTAATCCATGTCTCTAGATCGCTGAAAATAAAAAAGTAAACACGATATGATCACTCCAAATTTTTTGTTAAAAACTATGCCTCCTGAAAAGATTTTTTTTTTTTTTTTTAGCTACTGTGTTCTTGCACAAATCTTAGTTATAACTCGCTATTTTGTAGTTTATGCTGATCCAATGAAGTCCTCCTTCAGACTTCTCTCAGGCAATTCTACCTTTAACTCTCCATTCTGAGTTACTCGGAGCTTACCAGAGTTTCAGTAGCAGCATTTTGGAACATATGATCATACCATGATCAAAATCTAGTCCTGCAATGTTGCAATTTCATAAAATTTAAAATGCCTATATGATTTCCTACAATGACTTCCTCTAGATGTGGTCTTATTTGGTGAAGCTGGTATTTATCTACGAATTGCAGGGCGCTGTGGTCCCTTTTTAATATGGTGCACATGGTATTATTTTGTATAATGTAAGTAGGTTACAGTACTACGGGGTTCTTTGGTAACTTCTAATAAAACAGCATAGCCAAAGATGATATTTTTAGCCATTGTTACACAGGGCTTTTAGCAGCACTTCTGCCAAAGGCAACAGTGTATGGCCAAGGTGGTGTGCAGCTGCTTAGAAGTGCGTGCACAAGATGCGTTACTGAAACAGTCATTAAAGATTAGCAGGGCTTTTTTCTGAACACTATGTATCAACAATCAGGTATTATTCAAATATTCTACAAGTAATCTGAATAAAATACTTGAGATAAAATAAAGTATAGGCAGGAAGGAGAGGCAGAGTCATATATCTGAGTTACAAAGCGCTCCAATCTCAAAAACTGGTGTAGTGGGTTCCCCCCCTTTTCCCCCCCCTTTTCCCCCCCTTTCCCCCCCCTTTTCCCCCCAAGCAAAACATGCCCATTAACCTGGTCTGCTTTCTGGTTTTCATTTAACTTGGGTAAGTGTGGTGGTGTTAACTGTTCAGCTACAGTTTGATGGAGTTGCAATGGTTTTGTTACCTAAGATAGGTTTATGACCAAGGAAATGGAAGGATTTTCTGTTAATTACTTTTCTCCTGAAAACCTCTATGTTCATTCCTGGAAAGAGGAGAAATTCAAACCCCTTGTCTCTTCTCCTCCACTGCACCCTGCCTCCTGTTGTATGAGATTTTTAACCATTAAATATTAAAATTTGCTGAAAATTTTGTTAGTGGGCATATCCATTGTGCTTTTATTGCACAGGGGTTACCCCATATGCTCTCATTTAGTGACTGACATCTGCAACTTATAAACAGCCCTGAATTTTCGTCTGTATTTAATTACAAAATTAACTTTATTATGTAATTTTGAATCTTTGTCTGAAGAGGCGCTCATATATATTTGTGTTTTGGAAGGAACACCGATTTCTAAGACTTCTACTTTTTTACTGAGCCCTCTCCTGCTCCATTTAAGGCCTGAATGAAAACTAGGTAGGCAAACTTTCCTAATTGTATGGTGATCTTCTGTGTTACTGAAATTAAAAAGATGTAATTTTGAAAGAAAAAAATTTGCCTGTGGTAGCATGTGTGTTAATTCCTTCTGATTGTCTCTTGTCTTCTGAAAAAGAGTAGGTTTTTATGTGCAGTGAGCTCAAATTGTAACTTGATCTCTGCATAAGAGAGGTGAATGTTTGTGTTAAATGTGGCTTTCTTAATGAGGATCTGCTGTTCTGCATGAAACACTGTCACAAATAATAATAAACAGCACCCAGTTTCTGCCATTGCAGCAGGAATTACAAATGGCTAGTGAATCTTTCCTCCACAACTGTGTCAACAGCAGGTCCTCATTACCTGTCCACGGCAGCTGAAAACTGATTTATCCCCTGATGGTCAGAATGCTAAGTTGTCTTTGTTGAATTTTTTTGAAAGGCAAAAATAAATATTTTCCTCTTTTTCAAAATGGTTTTGTTGGTGCTCCCTGAAGCTGATGATGTTACTTTCAATCCATTAGATTGCTAATGAACTTCCTGGACACTGAGCCTGTGAGCTGGAGGAATTGCAAACGCATGCGATTCCGGCCGAGCTCCTGAACTGACAGGTAATCATCTGATTAGGAGGTGGGAAATCAGATTGTGATTTCTTTCGAAGCGGATTTGCCTTATTGTTTCTGCTTTTGTGGTAAATGCACAAGAGCCTACTTTCCATGTGGAGAATACAAGAAGCTCTGTAGTACCATTATGAATAATATCACCTGCCTCAGTTTCTTCATTTTCCTGTGTGCCGTTTTCCTCTGGAGTGATCTTCAGTTACTCTGGGCTGCAGGCAGGAAGCACAGGAAAATCAGTAGGAAAACGTTTGACTTAAAAGGAAAGAGTGAATCAAGCTCTGAAGAGGGTAACCGCTTCAGGAAGTATTCCCTTGGTAAAGGGAATAGAGGTCCCTATTATTGAATGTTTGTTTTTAATGACGTCAAAAGGAATGTCCGGAGAAACTGGATGGGAGGAGACAATTTTTAATTTATCTTGCAGTCTAGCATAGGGACTCACAGGTCTTCCCACAGGTGCAAGGAGAGACAACTTGAAACAAAATGGTGGGGCCTGTTCTTGTTGACCTGAGGACTCCTCCTGCTGACTCTTGGAGTAGATAAGTAGTAAAGACAGGCCTGTGTGGAAAAGGCGATTTTGTGTCACTCAGCTGCGGATGTTTATTGCACTTTGTTTGGAGATCATGACCACACCAGAGGAGAGCAGAGTTAGAGTTGCTACTGAGGCCCTGGAAGCTCCTACATCCAAGACTCCATATTAAGGATGAAAGATTTATACCCTTTATCTGACTCACGGCTGCTGCAGGCTTCATGGTATACTCAGAATCAAAAACCCCTTTAAAGGTCCAAGCTTCATAAATCTTAAATCCTGTAAGCATCCTGGTTCCTGGAGTACCAATTCCAGGAACATTTCAGGAAATACTGTTACGATAACTTTGAGTCCTGTAGTCCTGTTTTCCGGCAAGGAAATTGCATTAAAAGAGGGGAGAATTAGCTGAGAAACCTCTGTTGGGACTAATTAGAAATATTTCTGAATGGGGTGAGATAGATGAGCAATCCACTAAAACTATGCAAAACCACGGCTCTTCAGCTTCCGGCAAACCGAGTGAGAAAGGAAATGAGAGACTATCCCCAGAGGCAGTTTCTTTTGGAAGGGGAGGGAAAACTTCATGGCTGATGGAGTCTGTTTTGTGTCATTCCTTCTCTGAAAGGAGTTTGTACCAGTCCATGGTTCAAAAATATTGTTTTTCTTCAGCAAATCACTGAAGCAACAGACACTAAAGGGGGGAAAAAGATCTAATTCTGTGCTGGTTGCCATAAGATTTGAGATTAGCCTTCTCTACCACCAAAACCAAACAGGCAGTGCCATATGCTGGAATGAACACAGATTCTCAGGATGAAGATAAACATAGATGTTCTTGATTTACAGTGGGAGGATTTGGGGGTGGGGGTGATTTTTTTTTTTAATTGAATTTCAGAGAGGAGCAAAGAGTTTTTTTGTGAAGATACACCCATCTTTCCCCGTCACTTTCTCAATACATCCAAAAGGAAAATTTTCTAGAGATATAGCTTAGGATGAGAGCAGCTTTAGGACTTCAAGAAATCTCAGTTCAAATGAACTTAGGCTTATGACATCTGCATGCTTTTCTTCTGGGGTCACTGTTCTGGTCTGACACTTGTGGCTATATTTTTTTTTTTTATGCTGCATGTGAGATGATTGTGTAAGTAGAGTAATTAATATTATAAGCACATCTTGCAAATAGTTCCCTTTAGGGTCCAAATCCATATTATCCTCATTGTTAATGCATTCAAAGCCTCTCAAGATAACCTACACGTCTGATTTGACTTGGTCTCTTAAACTTTACCTCTAAACTCTCCTGAAGTTGAAGGTTATGACTACATTGTTTAGGCCCAACATGAACATTTTTGCTGTTTTGGTAATATAACCCAGGTAAATGATTCTGTATAAACCAGAGGTCCTAGTTAAGTATTGTCATGGAGCAATGAGGACCAGCAGCTCCCTGGGAGCCTGCAGCCATAGGGGGTCCCTGTGGGGATCCCCTGAGGCTGGCAGGGCAGGCTCACCCCCCTGCCCCTCAGCCCCCAACTGAGGCCATCAGGCACCTCTGTAGGGTTGGGACAAGGCCAGGCTTAAAGCTTATGTTTGAACAACTGGTATGTGGCACACGACCAACATCAAAACCTGGTCTAGAGTCTTTTGTGTTGTTGCTGTTAGAGCAAGTTAAAATAAGTATGTATTTATAGGGTGCTTTTCTATCTAAACTTTTCAACATTGTCAACATGTCATTAAAACATGTCGGCTTTTGCCAATTTTAAATAGTAATTGTTGAAACGAATTGGTCTCATTTCGATAACATTGAAACGAGATATTCCTAAACAAGAGGTTTGTGTTTTAGCTTTATCATGTAGTCATTCTGTGTTCATTTCACAGTGATATATTGATTTCATTAATGAGCAGAGTTTAATATGAATAGAATATCTTTAAGGCAAGTATTAAGCTATCTTATAAAGTAAAGTAAAAGGTGTCTCACCGAAGGCATAAACAAAAATCACCACCAGGCTTAAGAGGCTTTCCCTCTCCTGAAAATATTAAAGCCTATCTGCTAAGATGCTGGAAACTTCATAGAGACATCTACTTTCTTCTAGTTACCAGGAACAGCAATGTGTGTGTTCCCATTTATGAAAATTCTAGTAGTCAGTGGAGAATTTGGGGAATTGTGCCTTATCCTGAGAGAAAGGCAGGATTTGGGAGACATATGAGAGTTTGAGTTAGTATTTTTTTTGTGAACGAGTTGGATGAGAAGTGCATAAGTTTGTCCTATGCACCAAGAAATTGGTTCATCTCCCTGCAGTGTATTTTTCTTGAATGAAGGGGCTGGATTTTTATCCTGATGTTCTATTTTTGTGATTTGGAAAAGGAGGGGAGGAAAGCATTGTTCTAGATGTATCTGTATTTTGACCAGAAATTTCAATTTGGTGCTGGAAAAATATTTCTGACAACAGTCTCGAAAGCGGAGTTTCATTTTTCACAAGGCAGTTTTCACATTGTTTGGAAATGTTATCAGCATTGCGTTTCCACCCCCTTCCCTCTGACCCCCCTCCCCCCAGAAAAGCACAAATACCCCCACAATTCTTTGACAGTTTTATTCAGTACAGGGATTTTTACACAATGTGCTAAATGTTAATAAGGTTCTTCATTCATCTGTTCATCTCTAATGGCATCTTAATTTCTTAAAAGCATCTCAGCTGAAAACTTAAACAGTTTTTATATGTTTCATGATGAAAGAATTATCTGATGGTAACTCAGACTCGCTGTGATCCCTATTGGCTGTATTCATAGAGGCTTTAATATGATTATCTTAATCTTTAGGGGGATTTGTGTAAGCATGAAGTATTCAAATGAACTGAAATTCAGAAGAGCTTTTCATAATTCTTTGTTACTGAATTTTTCAGGGGACTGGACTTCTATCACTTAGCATTTCTACTTCAAACAAAGGTACAGGGAGTCTTGCTTCTCCAGAAGTGGCACTTCAGTGGAACAGCCAAGAGTTTTGAGGACTCGTGTCTGAGACTTACAAATTGGACTAGAGGTGTCATCATCTCTTAACTCCAGATTTTCACAAGGAAAAAAAAAAACAACCCAAACTTTTCTGAAGTACTGTATAGCTTTTGCTGAAGTTGGGTGCTAGTGTACAAATATTCTTAGTTTTCTCTATATCGCGCTTTCCAGTTTGGGTTTCTCAGTGGCCTGGAAAGCTTACAGTTTTCTATAAAAGTTCCATCATGTTTATGGCACCATTTTTATATATATATATATATATGTGTGTGTGTGTGTATATATATAAATTTTTTATGTTTTAGTGTGGTTTTGTTTCATTTTCTTTTCAAAAACTTGCATCTAGGTCTTGAGAAAATTCTTTCAGTTATGGGCAATTGCTTGAGTGTTAAAGTCCAGGAGCTGGAGCAGCTACACAAGATGACCAGCTCTTTCTCTGATATTTTGCATATATGGTTTGCAGTAACTTAATTCACCTGTAAGGTTTTTCTATGGATATCCGTAACTTACAAAGTGTGTATAGGCCCACTTGTGCCTATTTAATTTGTACAGAAAATAAAGAAGTATCATTTTTATAATAGAATAAAAACCAAAGCAACCAGCCTGGAAAACTCTGCCCTTTTGAGAGCCCAGTAGGTTTTTCAAATGTTGTAGGAGGAAGGCTTTTCCTCTTTTTTTTTTTTTTTTTTTTTTTTAAATATCCCCATTACCCATCCTATCTTTGCAATATTAGGTACAATGGACAGTGTTCCCTGTGTGAAGGCTTATAGGGTTTGTCTTATAAAACAGTGACTATACTTTGAACATCTGTGAGGAGTTCTTCAGAAGGTGGAGGAGATGATTCCTTTTGTGAGGCATCAGAGAGAGCTTGAACTGTAGAGTCTGCTTTTCCAATACTGCACAGCTTTGAGCATTGGCTTAACTTCCGTGTGCTTCAGTGTACTTCATTACACTTTGCACAGTTTGCATATGTAACTGGCGACAGTTTAGAGAGAGACAATTTTTATTAAGTATGTTAATCACCATTAATAACAACATTTGGCTTGCAGTCTCAACTATAAAAGAAACAGATAAGAGGAAAAAAAAAGGTTTCCTGCACAAAATAAATGTTACACATTGAAGTAAATGAAAAATACAAAGGTGAAAGATCAGTTGTTCTCTCAAATCCTTTCAGTTCTAATAATGTGTTTTTAATACCTCGGAAAAAGAAATGGAGTCTTTATATGTGATTTTTATCTTGACTCTGATCTTTTATTACCACTAAAACACTTGTGGTGCTTGTTTGAGAAAGTCTCCTTACAAGTTACTTAATGTATTTATTAAAATGACAGTACGTTTCCATACTTTATTATGATTAAAGTTCTGTTGGCTGGACTGTTCTTGTACGGCATCCAGTAAGTGTTTTTGTGTTCCTGCATCGGTGGTGTATGGGATTTGCAATAATGGATGTCATAACCCTCCGCTGAAGCTTTGGAAAGAATTGGCCATCAATCATAACGTATAGTCTTTTCAATTGTAGCTCCTAGTAAATGTGTTTTCTTCATTTATTTGGAAGCTATTATGCTGTCATTTAAAAGCACAAGGGAAAGGGGAAGAAGCCCTCTTAATGAGACTTTGTGCGCTCTGTTTTTTAATAACAATGGATTGTTTCATGTTAAATTTAAAGCATGTAGTTCCTTAGCAGATAGGTTTTTAGTTGGTTCATATAATCAAAAGCAGTACAACTGGAATATGAGCATCTGCTCCGATCCCAGATTTCAAACACAACAGAAAGAACAAATGTGTGTTTTCCCTATTTTATACTTTGAAAAGTCAAAACTTCCTTCCTCATGTAATTGCCTTGCAGATCTCATCAGTGATGGTTCACATGCTGTGTTTCACAGATCACAGAGATTTCAAAGCTTGCTTTCTGATGAGTAAGAAGTTCTCTAGCCATCATCACCAAGCCAGCCTTGCTTCCTGCTTCTCTTTAGCTCTTGCTTTATTGCTTTATCTTCTTCACTGATGCTTAACTCACCAGTTCAGGTTTTTGTACTGCCACATAGCACAGTAGGACCTGGGCATAGATCTTGTTGCAGAGCAGAAAAGTTGTTGTTTGCCTTCGATGTTTCTTTTTCTCCCTTTTCAGGATGAATGCACAAGTCTTTAGGGTTATGTGTGATTGTGGTGTAACAGTTTAAAATTATTTTTTAAATTTTTTTTTTTAGGTCACTTTGATAATGAATTGAGATAGTCAATATTCTAATAAAGGAATCAAGCTGGCATACTATGAGATAAATTAATTTTTCCTACTAAGTGTAAATGTGGGAACAGACTAAAATAACTAGAAAGCTTTTAAAGAATGAGTTGTTTAAAACATTAAAAAAAAAAAAAGCTTCATAAATATGACCACATTCCTGTCAAGTGTGTGGCTTTCATGACTTTAAATGTTAACATCTGAAAATGTTTCCACAGTTTTCACTTATTAAATCAGGTCTGTTATATTGATAGAAGTTCATAGTATTCAAGAAGCTTTCATGGAAAATTATGATATGGTGTTTCATAATAACTGTTCCTTACAGTACAATGAACAAATATCCATTTTCCTCTAACAACTTTACTTCACCCTCATTGTAAAGTACCTCCACAACTTTACATTTGTTTCTTGTTTAGGAAACATCACAGCACAATGTCCTGTTTTGAAAAAAACTTTTCTTTTAAACCTTAGTCTAAAACTGCAGAGCTGCAATTACAGCGGTGTTAAAGAAGTTCTTTCTGCCATGTTTTTCTTAGGCTCAAATATCTGAACAAACTTGAAGAATTCGGTGCTTTGTGAGAATCACTAACTACTAATGCAAGTAGTACTCACTCATCACTTTACCTACAAACAAAAAAAAGCAAATTGTGTAATACACAAGGAAAAAAAATATTTGGACCAACACATGATTCCTTTTTTTTTAAGCAGACTTTCTTTCTGAAAATACTGAAAAAAAAAGTGTTAATAGTGGCTTGTTTCTTTTTTTTATCTTGAGTGCAAGTTTTCCTTGCCTTGTGATATAAAGATAGCCATGGTAACTTAATGTTTTAGTCACTCCTTTGCGGTGCATTTCTTAAGTAAATGGTATGTAGAACATGCACTTGATGGCTGAACTAATTAATTCTGCTTTCTTTTAAATAACATTTCAAGATAACTGTTCTTATTTAAAAATAAATAAGTGAAACGAAAATGCCAAATCTGTGAAGGAGACCACAACTTCGCATTTGAAATTTTGTTGCTGGATTCACCTGACAAAGATAGGGATTTTCTGTGCTTATAAAATCCTTAGCTTTCCTGGAGAACAAGGGAAATCCCATGACTCTAAGGAAGTGCTCGTATTTCATTTAATTATACGTCAGCAGCAGTTCTGCAGGCACTGGTCTTTCAGCAGATGCAGTGTCTCAGAGAATGTTTAAAGAACACTTGAGTTAGTGGTGACTGCTGGCTCTGCAACAAGCTATGCCAGGCTCTTCTCTTAGTACTCTCAAGTATTTTTTAGCACAGAATGAGAATAAGTGTTGAACTCTTTCCCTAATCCATAAGCAGTTTTTGATTGCTGTATTTATGTGGGAAACAAGCATCCGTCTGTAGTAACGGTGTTGGTAGTTTTATTGTAGGGGAAGCTTGTCAAGACTGGAAGTGAACATTTTTTCCTTTGGATTTTGGATTTGTGAATGCTCCAAAACACTACAGGGTGAAAAGGGGTTTGATAATGGGCTTTGTCATTAAGTGGTACTTTGGGTTTGTACTTTCCATACGTGCTACTTGCCAGGTGATAATTTCATTTAGCTATGCATTTGGATATTATTATTGAAACTCACTACTATGAATATTGAACACAATCTGTGGTCCTCTAATCATTTAAGTAATCCTTTCAGCAAACTCCTTGCACAGAGATACATCCCACGCGCTTCACATTCTGTAGCTGCAGTATACCAGCATCACTGCTTCCCTAATAAAGAATGTGATTTTTTTATTTTTCTTTTTTAGGGTAAAGTTTTAATTTGCCTACTTGTTCTTTCTGTTGTCTTAAATCAGAAGCCAAAAGCTGTTGGTATCAACAGCTAGATAAGGATTTTGATTTCTGGATGCTGAAGTTGACACGTACTCAATTGGCTGACAGAAGAGAATAATGCAGTTTCTTTGTGTCAGACTGAGTCTTAAACTTTTTTGGGACAGTTGTAAACCTCTTGTAATAAATCTCCTCTAAAACCTTTGGGATCTTCTTACCTAGGAATTCTTCAGCCTGGTTCTTTTGGATTCCACAGGAGGTAGTAAAATAAAATTAGCATGGTAGGCTTTGATTTATATTTGTGAAACAGTTGTAACGACCAGTTATTTCACAGCAGTTGTTAAGAGTTGACCGTCTCAATTTTTTTCAGAATCTGATTCACATCAATTAACTGAAAAAAAAATCATATTGCTAACTATATGGAGGGAGCTTACTATGTAAGGAGTCACAGACCAACTCACTTAAGTATTTTTGTGGCACATAGGTGCTTAATTCATCTTTGAGTCATGTGCTGGTGGATATAGCTTGCCATATCTCTGCTACAAGTAGAGGAAATAATTTCTAGTTCCCCTTCCTGGGTCTTGCCAGCCTTCTCTGCCTCTCTGCTGGAGAAACTGCTTAAGCAAGAAAAAAGTTTGGAGAAAATCCATCTCTCTGCATTAACAGAGCTTGCTGTAGCATTGTGCTGCAGCCTTCTAACCCAGTGCTTTCTACTGTGGCTTTGAAGGGAGGTGTAGGAGGTAGAGGGAGGCTTAAGAGAATTGTATGATTTTTGTTTAGAAGATGTTGTCAATGGGTAATAATTTAGGCAGGGGTTTTCAGTGGCCTGCTGCAACTAGAAACCTCACTGAAACGTGTGGAGTTAAGCCAGCCTTTGGCATTTTATGTGTTCTATATAGCGTGATCAACAAATAGCCTGGGTGCACAGCACCCCATCTTTCTATACTCATGTTTTGAAAGGGTCACTCAGTCATTCATAGGAGGGAAGTGGAAGGATGGGTGGCTTCAGAGGGGCACAGCTTGCTGCACTTACAAATGTCAAAGCAGAGATGTTATTTTAATGCAGGCATTTTAGAAGCTGGAAAAGATGGCTCCGTGGCAGTAAGTGCAGGGAGTTAGAGTAGCAAAGTGCTGGATGAGTGTTTGAGTGTGGAGAATTTGGGGAAGCAAAGGCTTTGTGCACCTGGTATGTCTCTTTTTGAAGCCAAAAAATGTGCCTGGTCTCACATGTGGGATGTGTGAGCATTTGTGGATGTTTCTTGTATGTTAACTGTCAGGAAAGAAGCGTAGTTCTTTATCTGCAATTGTACCTGTTGCAAGGAAACAAGAATTTAAATGGGACAGCAAACACATTGGCATTGGTCTTTGATTGTCTTAATATAGAAGAAGAAAAATATTTGGTCCAAGCCTTCCGCAAGATTTATGGACAGACTGCTCAGGAATTATTGTGAGCACTGTTGAGTGCCAGGCACCATGCTTCCTAAACTCGCAGAGCAGCTGAGCAATTTGACTGTGCTTTTTGCAGACTGGCTGCCTGGGATGTAGCCAAATTAGACAGCCAGTTCCTCAGTCTTGGTATGTAAATAAAGGAGGGTTGGGTCCCTAAGTATCAGCCCCTTAGACTAGAGGGAAAACAACTAAGAGGGGTTAATGAATGAATTCCCTAAACCACAGTGCACTAGAAGAGGGGGCGGGGGGGAAAGAATAAGTTGCCTTTTTTTTTTTAAAGGGGGGGGGGGCACTCATTACACTTAATGAAGTGGAGAATAATCTGAGAGTCAAAGGCCCTTAATTATGTTTTCACTTGGTATGAGTTTTGTTTGTCTGACAGATCTCTTTGGCAGCCATGCAAAGAGGCTCTGATATATTTAGAGCCGTTTGTATTCAATATATGAACTATTACCCACATCTCTAGGCAAAGAGTTCACACACAGAAATGAAAATTCACCTGCACTTCTCTAAGGTGAAGGAGTCAATCCCCAAATGGCTGCAAACTGTATGTATGTACGAGAACTCTGGATTGCAGAACAGAGTGGTAAATGCTGAATGTGCAGAATGGCTTAATTTCCTGTGTGCAGGGCTGAGCAAGGTTATTAAGGAGCCCTTTCAAGTTTAAGATTTTCTCCAGGGAAACTCCAGAAACACAGCCGCTTAAAAGGAGAGAAAGAGAGAGAGAGAGGAAAAAAGTAAGTATAAAAAGGGACTGAAATGTGCAGATGCTGGCTATGTGCTGCATAGAAGCTGGAGGCAATATTTTGTACAAACCTGAGGTGAGGCAAGGTAGCAGCAGCAGGACGGAAGGAGGGACTGAGCTTTCATCAGTGCTTGCTCTTGCTCCTGATACCTTACTCAGACGTGTTGCAGGTGTAGAGAGTTGCTGACACATGAGAGAATAAAACCTGCGAGTGCTGAGTGAGGGTTGAATCAACAGCTATAGCTGAGAAAAAGAAGAAAGAAGAAAGTATGAATTTGTTCTGACTAGTGATGATTTGGGGAATCTGTATATGTGAAACTTTGGTGACTTTGCTGCATCGTTGGAAATATCAGTGTGAGTGGAATCCACTAGCTGCCGTCTAGTGCACCGAAAGGCATATTGTTCTGGAGGGAGAGAGGTGTTTCTGGGGAAAGTAGCAGCCAAAGTC
Organism: Aptenodytes patagonicus; assembly: GCF_965638725.1. Classification (NCBI taxonomy): domain Eukaryota; kingdom Metazoa; phylum Chordata; class Aves; order Sphenisciformes; family Spheniscidae; genus Aptenodytes; species Aptenodytes patagonicus. The sequence goes on along the minus strand of NC_134961.1, from coordinate 18,653,961 downwards.
AAAGAAATGTGCATGATAGTTTGGGATAGACAAGCCCCTTTAAAGGGATAAGATTTCTGAGAGGCTCTCTAGAACTCTTCCAAAACAATTAATGAGAAAAACCCTAATGTGATGTAGACATCGAGGAGAAAGCAGCATGTAGATCAGGACGCATGTAATTTTTGAGCTATCTGAAGTGAAGCAAATGGATTCAGGAGCGCTTTGCAGAGTAAACATTTTCTTTCAGTAGTGTCATGTGTGCCCCTAAATAAGACCCAAAGACTCGAGAGAAGGGAACAACTAGAGTCGTTGCTTGTCTTGGAGCCAAATAGCCATACAGTCCCTCTTTCATAGAGAGGTGGCAGAAACAGTCTGCTCCAGAGCAGCTGGAGCCAAAGACAGAATCGTGAGCTTGCCGAGATCTTGAAAAGCTGTGGCTGTATGGGTCTGGCATGCTGAAACTTGAACTTAGCTGTTAGATAATGCAGAGAAGATGGCCAAAAGCTGTGTTACTTCTCTACAGCAGTCGTTGCTCTTTAGGATTATACTCCATCTTTGTACGTATGCAAGTGCTTCTCCTCTTACACTATGTAACTAGAGCTATTGAATTGGGAAAGGAGATAGGAAGTTAGTTTGTGGCTGAGACCTCTGATCCAATTAAATATCTTTTTATATATGTTTTCACTCACAACTGGGGAAAACAGTATGATTGGAAATTAAAACAAGAACTAGGATCTTCCCCTGCTGCTCTTGACATAGAGGAATAAATTGCCCTTTCCCACTGGGCATCCCAGTGCCAGGGTGTGACAATTACTCTGTGCTTTGTTCCTGTGTTGGCTCTGGCATGTCCCTCTCTCATTTCAGCATTTGGTGTATTGTCACTGTATGTGCTAATGTCCAAAAAGGCAATTATAAATGAAACAATGCTCAATTCACACAAAATCTAGAAAGATTGTGAAACACTGACATAGAATCTATTCTCATCCTTGATGTGCTCTCTTAGTAAAGATAGTGTGCATGTACCACACAACTGCTAAGATGCAAGTAAGAATGATTCTCGTGTGTTTTGATCAGAACCTAAACACTAGTACACTTAAAATCCCGTTGTTTGTGGTTTTTTTTTTGTTTTTTTTTTTTTTTTTTACTAATGTGGGATGCCTTCCTACAGTGGGATGCTGTTAGAGGAAGGCTGTAGTATGAAGAATAGTTTCATCTAACTGCATTATGTCAAAGTCTTGGCTGACTTAGTTCCTTGACCAACTTAATTATTTTTATGAAGAATGCCATGTAGTGTCACAAGCAATGAGATGTTTGAATTCTGTCTCTGGAATGAGAGATTAAAATAGTTACTGCTATAGTGTCACTTCAAAAAAAGACCCAATGTCAGTAAGTACCTGAGAAAACGAAGTGTAAAATAACTAAAAATGTATGTATAGTACAGCTTACCAGTTTTAGCTTCCACAAGCGACTGATTTTATTTGGAAGGGGTAGGAACATTTTAGGTCAGACTTCTTTGCATTCTGGAACTGGAAAGTTTCATAACCCACGTTGTATTTTGAAATGTGTATCAAATGGTATGATTTTTAAATTTTTTTAAATTCCTTTTGGTTTTTCATATAAAGAATATGGGGAAAGGGTTAGAATAGAGTTACTTTTAAAGTGGCCTAATGAATGTCAATAGGAAGAGTCCTGTTAAACCAGCTGTTTATCAACCCACACAGGTTTGCATAGTACATTTATTTTGGAAAGATGCTGGGGGGGGGGAGAAGGTGGGGGGAAGGTTTCTTGGAAGAAGATGCATCTATATATATGTGTCCTGGAAAAAAAGTTGTGAGTTTTGGTTGGTTTGTGGTTTGGTTTGGTTTTGTTTTGGTTGGTTGGTTTTGTGTGTGTATTTTTTTTAATAGGTCTACTTCTAAATTGTTTGATGAAAACCTGAAAATGTAGAACAGAGATACTAACAATATCGCAGTGTCTTTGTGCAGATAGTGGGATTAGATAATACTTGTGTTAAGTCCCGTTCCTTCTGGCTCCATATTTTAATGCTGACAGTGGAGGATGACTCTTTAGTATAAATAACTTAATCACCTATATACATTATGAATCATATTGTAGGTATCTGTACTTTGACATGCGTTTTACTCAACTTAGGTTGCATATAGGAGAAATCTTTTTCTTTCACCATTAGTATTCAGAATGATATTTATTCTTATTTAAACCTTTTTGTAGAATTATTTAGCAGCTTTAGGTAGACTGAAAGGCTAGTGCAGTGTTCATCAAATTTCAGATGATACTTAAGCCAAAATTTTGAAAAACATGCAATAAATTTTGTGCCTCATTTTTTTGGATAGTCAATAAGAAATGCCATCAAAAGATAAAATTTCAAATAAATTTGGATTATTCATAATGAAGTTTTTTTTCTTTATTGGATTAATTAGCTTACAGTTTTTCAGCAGAATCATTATCTGAGCTTCAGTTAAGCCTGGAAACGCCTAGCACTTCTGGAAATGAATTGATCTTTCTGAAACTTCCAAACTTCAGGCTGAAGTTTTCTGAAGTAAAAACTTAGGTGTCTAATATGTTTGGAAATAAATACCTTTTCAGCCAGCAGTTTTGTGTAGCCGTTGTGCTGTGATTACAGCCTGTATAACCATGAGAAATCATTCCTTCCTCTATTCAAGATTTGTGCCTCATATTTCTGTGTATCATGGAAAGGGTTTTTTGACCCGTAGCAAGAGTCTGATGATGGAAAACTTGCTCATCAAAGCGTTATAACAGCATAGGGCACAAGAAATTGCCTGTGGTGGTATTTGAGGATGCAAAACTCTTCTGTGCAAAGGGCAAGTTCTATCATAGTGGCTGTTCCACTACTTGTTGCCATACCTCAAGACAATGACACTCAAAAATTGCCAATAGTTGCAAAAGCAGTCATTCTTAACAGCCGAGGTGTGTATAAACAGGAGATGTTGTAGTAGGTAGTTACCTGCCATATGAGTGACCTTCAGTTTAATATGCAGTTGTCTGTATTGATTTTATCTTACAGCATGTTATTGAACAGAAAAGCAAGATGAGCCAAATCCCCCTTATTGTTCTTGAATGCTGCAAGACTCCTTATGTGAATAAGGGGACCAGGAGGTGACTCTATAAAAAGAATATTTAGCTGAGTTTTTAGATCATCTGCCAGATTCTAATCTCTGTAGGCATAGAAACAGGTTTTTTTTTTTCTTTGACAGCCACGCATCTGAAATTAGAGTTTAACTCCTACAGTTGTCAAAATAGATTTTCTGTGGTGTCAGAGCTTTTTCTAGCATCAAAAGAATATTCAGTTTAAGTTTCATCCCTGTCTTATGAAGACTTAGGTTAGATTTTTATATAGGCTGATTTCTCATCTTCAGTTAGAAGACTAGGTGCAGCTTTGTATGCCCCCAATTATTATAATTTCTCCTAAAGGAAACAGAGTTTAAAAACAGTTGGTTTAGATGATGTATGCCATTGGACGTTCTGTCTGGATACTTACCCAGCTGTAATACATTTGTTGTCAATCAATGGCTGGTACTCTAGATATCTTTTTACTGAATTTCAACCCAAGGACCACCGAGGCGGTTGAAATCTTCTGGGCTAACGTAGATCAGAATGAAGATTGTTATAATAAGAGGATATACTGCTCAGCCAGGAGAAATTTCTAGAGGTGGTCCAGTGAATTTATAACCTGAATATGGGTAAGGAATGTTTCAAGCCTTCTTCAATAATTTTTGATAGAATCTTTGCCTTTTTTTTGTTGCTTGCTTATTTCTTTTTTGGATTTTTTTTTTTTTTTGCCTTCACTATTCCCAACTTCCTAACAAAATACAGCTTGGAAATATACATGAAATTGATTAAAAAAAAAATCAAAAATCTGCACAGTTAAGGTGATGCTAAACACTTCATTCTCAGCACAAATTTTATCCCTTGGAAAGAAAAAGCAGCAGCTTCATAAATTCCCATTTGGGACTGTGCTGTATGTATGATGTGTTTGGTAGCCAGATAGATGCTATAGAGAGGAAAGGTCATGTGAAAATATTACAAGAAATAAAAAATTCCCTCTCTCTCTGAAATTCAATTTTTTGACAACAATGGGCTTTTAAAAATGTGAGGATAGAGACTACACCAACCATTATGCAACTACAAGTGTGCGAACAGCTTAGGCAAAGTAGGAAGACCACTTATTTAATACCTTTAACTGACCACTAGGAAATGATATTATTCCATTTGTTTTAAACTTGCTGGACATCTTATCCTTCCCGCAGTAAAAATTGGAGTGCTAAGGTTTCTTATTTCCTTCGCTGTAGGTAATTGAAATTTGTGCATCAAATTAAACTCACCTCCCAGACTGGGAGTCAGTCCATTTGAGACCCTACTGTAGGAAATCAATTTTCTACTGTAGAGGAAGAAGAGCAGGTAGAGATCTTAGTCATCTTGACTGTCATCCTGCTTCAAAGCAGGGTCAACTGTACTTTTTTCATCTCTGACAGATGAGTACATAACTGCTTTCAAAGATCTCCAGTTATGAAGTCTTTGTAGCATCCTCAGGGAAATCTATCCTGAGTGTAAGTGTTCTTACAATTAGAAAGATTTTATTAATATCTAACCTAAATCTCCTTAGCTGTAATTTAAGCTCATTAATTCTTGTGGTATCCCAAGTAAAAATGGTGAACAGATTCTTTCCTTCTTTTTAGTACATTAAGACTATTATCAAATCTCTTCTTGGTCTCTGCTTTTTCTGTAGGCTAAGCATCAACAGTTTATTTAAGCTCTTCTTGTAGGACAAATTTAAGACCTTTGATAACTTTTTTGTCTTGATTTTTTTTTAATTATTTTTGCAAATTCTTCAACTTTTTCTTGAACAGCACTGATCAAAACAGGTGTAATATTTCAGGTGATATCTAGATGAACTGTTATTTCTGGAACATAGCATACTTTCATGCCTCCCGGGAAATTGTTCCCTTTCTTGTAAAGGCATGACATTTACTGAGTCATAAACAACTTATGATCTGCTATAACCTTCTGATCAAGTCTTCAGGATTCCTACTTAGCTGACTAGTCACTATATTTTCATTGTGCCTCCCAATTTCTTTGTTCCTTTTGAATTGCCTTCAATTTTCTAGATTACTTCTCCAATTAGTCATACTTTTCGGGGGAAGTGTTGGGGGGAGTTTGTTATGTTCTGACTGCTTTTGTGTTCTTGTAGAACTTGCTGCACTCCTGTATCTTCTTCACAAGAAAATACATACTCTCTATAATCCTGTTACTGAAAACATCAAACAGTATGAGAACGAGTGCAGACAGTGAAGGAACCTGACTTGATGCTCCCTGTCTAATGGTGGACACCTAACAAGTGTGGAAAAATGTTTTCCGTCCTGTATTAGTACCGTATCAGTATTAGATTAATCTAGTTCACAGGGCTTTTTATTTGGTGGCTGTTGTCGTTTGGTTTGTTTTTCTTTTTTGTTTGTTTGGTTTTTTTTGTTTCAGGCTTGCCCATAAGAATGTGTCAACAAGCTTACAACTATCAGGATGTTAACCATCTATCTTGGTGTTTTTTTTTTTTCTTTCTCTTTTTTTCTGTTTTTCATATACCTGTTACATTTAACTTCTTTCTATAGCAAGGTATTTCTGGTGACTGCTTTTTGCCAAATCTGTTCTGTTTCTCATCATCTAGAAGTTTACAACTAGTTTGATTATTTGTCTCAGTATTTTTCCAGGAAAGTAAAGAGACTTCTCTATAACTGTCTGACCCTTATTTTCTCCTCCTGTTTTTTAAATGCAGATAGGCACAACATTTTCCTTTTTCTGTCTGTCAAATACTTCACCGTTGTCATGAGTTATAAATGATAATTAATTTTGACACGGCCTAAGTCAGATCTCTAACTAAATCTGCCCTAGCTGTTTTGAAAATATTTAACTTACCTAAATAGTCCTAGATTGTTCTATCTATATTTTAGAGAGATTCTATTTTGCCCTGATTCATTGTTATTAAATGTACTGGCAACCGGCTTGCAATTATGTCACTAGTGCAGACTGAAGCAAAAAAGAGATTAAACTTTTTGGCCTTCCCCATTTTCCTCTTTCTTGCTTTTCTTCTCTATACAGTAGCAGATCAGTAGCTTTTTTTTTCCTCTCTTTGTGTGTATGTGTTGCTCTTATTACTAATACACTTTCAGAACTATTTCAGTTAACTCTTATGTCCCTTGCTAGTTGTATCTGTGTGCTATTGGGTTTTATACTTTGTGTATGCACTTGTGCTATTCTTTTCTACTTGTCCTTGGTAATTAAAAACATTTTCTAATTTCTGGCCTTTGAAGTAAAAAAGTAAATTTGTGGTCTAGGGAAGTGACATTTAGATGAACTTCTGTTTCACCTGCACACTCAGATAATCTGTCTTTAACTGTCCTTCTTAGTAAAGGAACTCCTGGTTCTCCTTTATCATTACCTTTTTTCTCTCTTTAACTGTAAAATTTGTCAGTTGGAGATCTGCCTGTTGGAGGTCTGGCAATTCTTTAAGCTTATTGAAAGCATATTGAATTCTGCTTTCATGAAGCCTTTGGTTTTATTTAGTCATATTCCCTCTTTCCTTTCAACATGACTGTCAACTATTATCTCGTGGTGACTCTTATGGGTAAATAGCAGAAGGGTTCCTATCGCTGCAGTATGATGATACTGAGGAACTAATTTCCTCTATCACAGGCAACTGGAGACCTGTTTGGGCTTCAGGGAAACGTGAGCTAAGTGATTTCTGAAGAAATGGAAAAGGGTTTGGGAGGGATGAACCCTACAGGCAAACTTAGGCAATTAGAGGTTAAATACTGTGATCTGTTTGTATCATCAAACTAAAAATATATAGAAGTTTTATATTGTGTTTCTCTTGGGAGATTATTTCTTTTTTTCCTTCTCAGCAGCTTTTAATGTTTCATTTGGGTGTGTTTTCCCTCTTTGGCTGTGGAACATGAGTCTTCTGAGGACACTACTGAGGTGGCTTTATATCATAGAGGAAACTGTCCACAAAAGAAGGATGAAGGGAAAATATTAGAATGATATCCACTTCTATGAAAAAAAAAAAGTGTGACTGATAATTATAATACTGATCTACATCTGTTTTAAGGTGTTTTGGTTTTTTTTTAAGGTATTTTTGTGTTGATTACCGCTACCTATGACCCAACATCAGATTATCTAGTAGAAGCTAATATCATGTGTTACAGAGAAACTTTTTCTGAAAAGTCTGGATACGAAAAGCAGGACTGATGTTTTCACTTTAAGAAGCCTTTCATTTCAGGATCTTGCTAACAAAAGGTTATACACAATGATTTTCCATTTATAAGCTCATAATTTAAATTCTTTTGTCTCGGAACAATTCCATTCTCCTTTCCCATTGAGGTTTTCGTAAGACAATGTTAAATTAGATGGGTAAATGAGTTGGCAAAATTACTACTGAAAGGCTGCTGAGAACACACCAATTTCGACCATTGCTTGTAGTTTTTCAGTTTTAGGAGAACACAGTAGATGTTGCCTGTAAAAGCTGAAGATTTATGTCATAGGAGTATGGGTTTTTTTCAGTGCTTTATGTAAACTACATATTAAATGTATTTGTCACATGAAATATAATTCAAAAAGGTCTCTGGTAGAGATTGTCTATTTATTCTTCCTTCTTTTATTTCTTGCCTGCATCCGCAAAGGAGTATCTAGTTATTTCAATGATGGAGAATTCCAGAAAGGACTAAGTCAGACATTCTTTTCTGAATCATTTGCATATAGTAAATACAATTAGCAAACTCAGTGAATTTGCTAGATATGCCAGGTACTTAATAGATTTTATTGCTTCACATAGGGAGAGGGGGAAATGGCGTGCAATTTTTTCCCCTTATCTTCTCTGCACTAAAAAATTGAAAAAAATCTTTTATTTTAATTCCACAATGATATCTAGCATGTAATGTTTTTCTCTGCACAGTGTACTGTATAATCTTAAGATCAATAAATTTTCTGTTTTGTACTAAAGTGCTATGTGCATCAAAAAACATGGCAAAAATGGATTTAATGCATATTTTAGATGCCTACTATACCTTTCATAGTGAACAAGATTATAAGCATCTGAAAATGATCACTGAGCATAACTGGGAAGATCAGCTGTAATGGAAATGCACCATCCAGAGTAGCTTTATAAGCATAAAATATTAAGAAACCATCTGTGTCAAATAATAAGTTAATAACACCTTTTGGTAAATGCGCTGATACTTTTGTCTGCTGCTGCCACATCACTTTGTGCTTTATATAACATAGTTTGAGTATAGATTTTAGTGCTTTGAAACATACGTATAGCATTTACAATAAGAACTTTATTTCTTATACTTGTTTGTGGCAAGGATAGATTCATCAAGATGCATTAAGAAAAACTTGCAATGTACTCGGCACACTGCACTGAATCCCTCTATTGACAGTAACTTATTTTAGTTTCAAAGAACAAGCAACTTTGCACATACTATACGCTAAAAATGTGAATGCCAAAAATACTGTAGTGCCATCTCCTTTAGCTTGGATATGCTTAATAACATGGTGAAATTGGCCCCAACTGCACATTTTAAAAGAAAACCAGATCAAAAGTAATTATATTAAAAAAAAAAAACCCTCTTAAAATGAGTAGAAACTAACTTGCAACATTTTAGGATGTTGAAGTCACACATATTAATTGTTCTTAAGCAGCAACATAAACTACACCTCCAAAGCTTCACAAATTGCCAACCACCATAACAATTCAGACACATTGCTCTGGTGAGGTCAGACAAAGAAGGGAGGTCAGGCAGTAGTGAGGACCAAGATGAGCAAATCTCCAGGGCAAAGTAATTGGTATTGAGGACCTGAAATCCACACAATATTTATTTCTGGGGTTTTACTTCAGGCTAGTTTTAGTCTGGTACCATGGACTTCATGCCCATGAGCAAGTGAACTACACTGAGTGCTGTCATGGAGGATGTCTTTTGCTGGAATCTCACCTGGATGAAGTATAGTCCTTGAAGTCCAAAACTGCTCTGCTATGTGAGAAGAGAATGTATGGGCAACTGGGAGACTTGCTTCAAAAGTGAACTCCTGATGCAAACTAAAATGCTGATGCTTTGACTGAATGTTGTAAGGAGTCTGAAGAAGTGTTGTTTTGCTGGATCATTATCCCATACTTTGAAAATTAGTTGAATTAGATCGTTACAATACTTTCTGGATGAACGAGCCTTTTTTAGGTGTTTCTGCTTTTCTGAAAGAGCTCTTTAATCTGTCTCTAGAGAGAATGTCCATTCCTGGAAGTGTTCAAGACTTGACTGGATGCAGCCCTTGACAAGCTGCTTTAACTGCACTTGGTTTGCATGGGGATGTGGACTAGAGACCTCTGGAGATCCCTTCCAACTTTCTGTGGTTCTGGGCGTCACGATTCAAATACAGTTTATTCAGCTTTGTCACATCTTTGCCTTAACTTTAACAGTAAGTTAAACTGCAATTGGAAGGATTGGCGTATCTCAAAAAGCCTTTGGAATGAAATATTCAGGAAGGTTTCTCAGTCAAAAAGCTGAAGAATTTCAGGTAGCTATGCAGACTTATAGGTGTTTCTAAAACCCAGACAAATCTCAACTCCTAAACTTTTGCAGTCTGTCCATGCGATTCTGAACTTACCTTTTAAATTGGCCAGCAGCTTATTGAATGAACTTTAAAGGGCATAGCTGACTTCTAAGCCAAGAAATACAAGATGAGCTAGACTATACTCATAACCATATTAGTAAATGCAGATGTTACGTGATGATGAGTCCCAGAAGGAGATGCATATTGAAAACTGAATTGTCTAACCTTTATATATTCACTTCATCCTTTTATATGCTTAATATCTACACAGCTACTCGCTGTGTAGATGTACCTCATTTTTATTCTTTTTTTAGTAAAATGCTGTAAAACATGGCAATAGCATTGTATAATTTCAGCAAGATTATATACCTTTCTGTATAAATTTTCTAATCTATCGTAGACACACAAGACTTTTTTTCCCTCCAAAATTAAATAAACATTTAATTAAATAAAGATTTTCCCTTCAAAATGGAGTCTACAAATATCTAATCCCAGAGCTACAATTTCTCAACCTTCCTCCTCTTCTATGAGATGTTGCTATGGTTATTACCCTGCTGGGTAGTGAAATGCAGTAATTTGTTTAGCAATTCCTCTCTTCCACAATACTGTACACATACATAGGAGGCTTGCATTTACTGAGTGCATCAGTGTGATAACTATGCTGGTTTTTACAAATCCTTCTAATCTGAGTCATGGTTTGTAAAGCACATATATTTTGGGTTAGTTACTGAAATTCTTATCCAGTAAAAATAAATTTCTCTGGTAGCAAAAATAAGTTTATAGAAAGCTGTTCCAAGTACTTCCTTCGTTTTCCCCTCTCTACAGAAAATTTGATGACCCTTTTCTTTGATAGAAGGGGCAGCAGATACCATGTGTGATATCTCTTTGAATTTGTAGGACACTATTAGTTAGATGGCAAAATAATGAGAAGCTTGAAAGAAGCTTGGGTCACAATCGAGGTTCGATTAGGAGCAGGAGAATTGCACTGAGGTCTGTTTAAGAAAAATGGTGAGAAGAAGAATATTCTTTTTGCATCTGTTATGTTTCAGTATGATCTGACTTGCTTCAAATCTTAAAGCATGACTGTGGTAAGCATATAAGTGGTAAGCAATGATAAGATTTGCAAGGGTTTCTTTGAATAAGGCGTGCGTCTTCAAAATTGCACAATATTTATAAGCCACTTAGTTTATGGGCTTCTTGAAACAGTTGGGCTGCATTGAACATAAAATATTTGAAAATGTAGAAGAAGGTTTTTTTCATGACAAACAGTATAAATAGTTTGGGTTTTACTTGATAGATGGTGGGGTTTTAAGGGATTCAGCTGCAGAGGAGCTGAATATGATCATTGTGTTAAGTGAAGAAGGTGCTGCATTGCAGAGGTGGATTTCAAGGCTTAAAATGGCAAAGAGAAAGAAACTGATATTTAATAAAAAGATGCAAGGAAATAGGCTGCAGATTAAACAAGGGTGGGTTATATTTAGACAGAAAACCCAGCAGATTGTTGTTTGGGAAGTATAGCAGAGAAATCAGTGGTACTTTTTTTCCCCCTTTATTCAGAAATTCACAGAAAGAGACCAGGCTCAATGCCAGCTTATCAACACCGTGTACAGAAGTAGATACCTTTTGCCACCATTTTTCAAGACAGGGAAGGTATTTGCACCTGATAAAAAGGTATAGGCTAATTAGGCTTTTTGCTAGAGGAAAGTGGGTGAAGATTCCCACCTCCACCTGGCAGCAAGTTGGAAGGCGTTATATGCTGCTTTTGTGAGTCGCTCCAATGCATTAGAAATTTAGCAAGAAACCATGCTCTTGTCCAGTGATGCATCTTCAGCTCCAGTATCTTGTTACCGTTGCTGTTCCTTTTCATGTTACAGAAATTGTGTATTCTCTTGCCCAAACTCTGGCTATAGGACTAAGCAGTCCTTTTCTTTCAATATGCAAATTTGATTTTTTGACAACTTAAAGTTGGAATATACCTACTCAATGTCTACTATACCACTTTACCAAGTCATGAGGTGGTTATTCTGCTGTGGATTCTCCCTAATTTCATTCTGTCTCATCCTAATGTTTCAAGCGATGGAAATTCCACCTCTTCCTTTTGGAGAGTATTTGTTCTGCAGTCTAATTAATCCCACAATCAGGTTGGTTCTTCATATTATTCAAACCAAATATTCTTAATTAAAACCCCAGCCCTTCTTGCTTTGCATGCTCAGCAGAACACATTAGAATTGACGGTCTATGGTCATTCTTGGTGCTTTTTGTATACTATAGTAGCTACCTCCTCAAATGATGTCAGGTGTCCTCTGATAGACTTTCTTCTATATCCTGTTGCTCCTCACTGTTCACTGATATTTGCAGGACGGAAAAACTCTGGAGTCCATTTCCTGGACTGAAAAGTCCTTCTGGAAGGAAAAAGTGAGGAATGGCCAAAAAATAAAAAAAAAAGTGAGGCATTAAGCTCTACATGCAGTTTATGAAAGCCTATGGGCTGATTCTATCAGGAAGTGATCAGCCAACTAGCTGGATTTAGAGCCTTAGCTAGTTCCATGTAATTTGTGGAAAAACCCCAAGGCAAGCACAATTCTGTGACTCAATGAGGTGATGTCCATGTCCTGTCCCCCCGCACCCATACTGGAGCGTATAGTAGTAACAAAAGTGTAACAACCCCGTGCAGTAAATGAAGTAAGGGGCAAGGAAGGGTTTGTATAAATTGATCACGTTTTGCTTCAGTGCAACATCAGATGAAAGCATGAATAGCATTTCATCCTTTTTCCTCTTTCCGCTGTTTGCATGTTTTAGTGCTATCTTTCATCTGTGTGTTGCTAGGGTTTCAACAAAGTCTTCTGTTCATTTTTATGGGATGAAATAAGCGTTTTATTGCAATTGTCTGGAATTTTCTTCATTCAGTCTTGCAGAAAAAGTACTTCTGTCAAATGCACCTGTCTCTCTGTACTGAACTGTCAAAAATTGATGCATAACTCCCAGAAGAATAGAGAAGTTGTTCTCAGCACCTTGGCTTACTTTTCCTTTCTAAACTGCCCAAGATTCTCCTAACCTTTTATTTATCTCACAATCACACAGTAAATTCACAGTAGGTTGACTTCTTCCTCCCCAGTCAGCCTTGCAGACTGTTTCCTCCATTGAGGTGTTTCTGTATTTCCACTTCATCTGTGCTGGCTTAAGCCCATGAGATTTTTCCCCAGGTTTGTGGATACTTACTCTGATGTGCAGAATATTACAGAATGGGAAGTTTTGCGGCAGTTTGGTTAGTATGACACATTTTGAAATTGCATTAGTTTTCATTATTTGATTTTTCTGAAAGTCTTTCATTGCCATTTTCCCTGCCTTCCCAATCTCCCCCCTCATTTTTCCTCAACCAAGTAAGGTCAGTATAGCTTGAACATGGATATGTGTCCTTAAAGGTAAGGAGTTCAGGGAATAGGCTTAAGTGAATGGCAGAGTTAGAATATGACCTGCAACCTTTAAATTTTATGCAAAGTAGGAAGGGTACTAAAGATTCTTTCTTCCAAAATATTAATAGCAATAGTCATATGGAGAAAAAAACTTGACTACAGTCAACCAATTATAATTATGTTGATGTTATATGTGGATGTTGAAATTATAATCATGTTGATGATAACCATTACCAGATTATAATTGTGTTGATGTTATGTTATATGATGTTATATGTTGATACTGAAATTATAATCATGTTGATGATGACAATCACCAGATTATAATTGTGTTGTTTGTAAGTTGGATCAGGTTTCTCATGGCCTTGCACACTTGAGTTTGGAATATCTCCAAGGGTAGAGATTCTCCTTTACCACTCACTTCAGCCTGGCTCTTGTCATCTCTACACCTCCCAGTAGGCAGTTCTAGAAAGAGGTAGGTCCCCCTCCTGTTCCCTTCCCCCCGAACCTTGTCTGTCTTCTCCAGGTTGAAAAAAACAACTCTCAGCCTCTCCTTGTACATAGTGTGCAGCAGCCCCTGGCTACGTTGGTAGCTCTCCACTGGGCTTAGTCTGGTTTGACAATGTCTTTCTTGTACCCGAGGCCTCAGATGTGTCTCATCTCATTGCTTGGACTTCTGTATATCCAGTTTGCTTAAATGTAAGTCAGTCTTCCTCTATTATGGGTAGCACTTCACTTCCCCAGAGTCTGCCACCCAAGAGGCCTGTGAACAGACCTTGCCATTTAAGATTGAGGCATTAATCCTCATCGAGTCCTTCCTGTATCCCTTACCACTGCATCCTTCACCTCATTGAGCAGTGGGCCCATATTTTCCTTAGTTTTCCTTTTGCTGCTACTGTACCTATAGAAGTCCCTCTTTATTGCCCTTCGCATCCCTTGCCAATCGTGTTTCTCCATACTTTGTGTATGTGGAGCAGATTTGGCTTCAGAGCAGCGTAAGTAGGAGTAATAGCACAATATGAGTTGCTCCGTGTGTGTAGTTAGACTAGCTTCCTAAGGATTGCTTGTCAGTCGGCTTAGGCAATGAGCAGTTCCTGCTGACTGGTGTAGAGGAACTAGCGTATGCATTAATGAAGGGGATCATGTCAGATAATACAGTAATGTAAGACTTGTGATCAAAATCCAGAAAACTCTGCGTTGTTTTCTCTAAAATGAATTTTGCCCTTAGCAGACTGCTTCGGGGTGGGGGGGTGTATGAGATAAAATACAGGTTTACAGCTGTAAACCCTGGATACTGAGGTAGAGTAATTCCTTCAAACTCTTATTCAGCAATAAAACATTAAAAGCTCGTTTCATCTATTCTTTTGACAACTGCGTCTTAATGACCCAGAAAAAAGGTATCCAAGCAAAAATATAGTAGGACTTTAAAACCCTAAAGGAATTCAGTCACTAAATTGTCTACAATTATTTGACACCCACACATGCTGGCTTAATGTATTATGCTGAGAATATGTTGACGACTTCACCAGCAGTTTCACATTAAAATCACTGAACAAAGCATGGAGATTTTATTTTTCACTCTTTATGTGGGGAAGTAAATTTAATAAATATTTTGTGAATATAATTTTTTTGTGTTAACTTATTTACATTGGCATATATCATTTTAAAAGAAACTATTAAACTCAGCAGTAAGAAGTGAGAATATATATACACACACGCAGTTATGCTAGTTAAGTAGGGCTGTGAACTGATTTCATCATCAAAGTAGAGGTACATAAATGGAGAGGAAATGCCAGTGCAATGTTTTACAATTTCAGTGTTCTAATTTTTCTTAAGAAGCAACTCTGATTCCCCCCCCCCCCCGTGAAAAATGATGAAAAAATTTTTTTTTCCATGTAGAGCTAAAAGTTGGATCCTTTAGCCTCGATTAAAAGGATAATGGTTAATAGAAGAATGGTATCTTATGAATTTGTAAAGTTAAATTTTAAAGTGAGGGCTTTTTTCCTTCATAATATTTTTTTTTTTTTAAATGATAGCTTAAAGATTAAGCAAACTTTGGTTACAGTGACCTTGTGTCCTTATTAAATCTTACTGTATACACAAGAAAAGCTTTAGACCAGAGTGAAGGTAAAAATTGTTGGAGAGAGGCTCCACATTGTATTTCTGACTTCTTGGTATTGCTACAAATGAAGTCAGGAAACCCGTTTTAGGTTTTCACAGATTTTTAGTATAATAATTCAGGAAACTCAAGTAAAAATGAGTAGGCCTTGAAGGACATAGACATTCTGAACACTGTGGAGAAATATCAGTCGCTTCAGGGAAATCTTGCTGAAGATCACAAAAACATATTAATATTGATTGAAAGTAAAACTTTTTTTTTGCTTTGACTATCTTTATGCATTAGAGGAACAGGAATTCCAGGGGTTTGCCAAATATCTAAGGTGTAACACATTTCTGCTATTTAATGGTGGGCAAGTTAATATTATGCCTCAGTTTCCTTGTCCATAAATGGGGATAATGATGCTTATCTACTGTAAATTGCTTTGGGAACTTTTGATTATGAAAGTTGAATGTGATTATTCATTATGTTTGCTTCCTATGAATATTCTAGTGAATGTGTTTCACAAGGGGATGATTAATTTTCAACAAATATCAGAGACTTGAGAAAACGAGTTTATATCCTCATAAATATAAATGTTCTGTTTCAGATATTGAGGAAATGTGACATATTTGTATTCCATACAAATGAAGCCAGTATTCTCAAATGAGGAACACTGAGCCCACATGTGTTAATCTCATGTTCTTTCACGCCAAAAGCTATCAAGCTTCCCTCATGCCAAGAGGGAATGATTCTGAGTGAGGAATATATATATTTTTTTAGACAAAAGTAAGGAAGAGATGTAGATACATAATTTACTAAGTTATAGTTATTTCCGCGTGTTACAGAGGTAAAACATGGGATGTTTACTCTGACAAGTTTTAAATATACAAAGAGTCATTCTATCAGTCAGTTTGCGTGGTATGACATAGGTCATGACTGTCCTCTGCATGTCACAAATGTCATTCTAGTGTAACTGTAGGGAGAACACTGTTTAATAAATATATATTTCAGAAAAGCCTGGAATGTCAAGAAATCAGACATCTGTGATTTGCCGTTACAGGTTTTTCCAGTGGTTAGTCACCCTCACTGTGAACAATGTTTGCCTCACAGCTGAGTTAGTCTGTCTTGCTATCGGTGCTCTCTATTTTCTCTCCATGAAGCTGCTTAGATGGTAGAAGCACACAACAGCAGAGACTCCTTTTAGATAGGCTAAAGATATCAAGTCTTTGTCTACCAATAATAAGACACATTTTTTTAACCTTGAAATCCTATTTGTGATATATTTGCACTTTCCCTCTAATTTCTGAGCTCTCTTTAAAACTGTGATTACTAGATGCTGTATAGTCATATGGACAGTAACATTGTCTTGTTCTTACTCTTTACTCTTCTTTCTTTGTCAGATATTGAATTAGGGTTTATTTTTGTTTGTAACTAGCGTCATGACAGAGTGTATGAATTACCTTTCCACTTACTCTCTACTTCCTTGTCAGAATTGCAGCTTTTTTGGCTTCAATCTATCGTTCTCTTGGTAGGACCTGTATTCCGTGCTCCTCAGTCTGTAATTCTGCTCTGTATTTGTTTCAATGCAACTTTCTTGAGAGAAAAAGTCTTTCTGTATGGCTTCTGTCACTGTGTCATCCACAAACTTTATTAGGAGTATTTGTATCGGCATTCAACAGTGATCAAAACGATTCTCGTTTTGGTGATTCTTTTCTTCCTGCTTCCCGCTCTCTCACAATTACACTGTGATCTACCAGCATCTTTTACCAAATAACAATTTATTTGTGTGTATGTATGTCTTTAAAAAAAAAAAACTTGATGTAGGAGTGTTCATAATTTAAAAAAAAAACCCCACAACAAAACCCACAAAAAAACCCAAAACTGCAGTTCCTAGTTGAAATAATTAAATCTAATGAACAAACCCAGAAAAGGATGCATATCAGAATGAGTATCAATACTGTTATCTTCATCTTGCTATTGAAAAGCAGCATGTAGGCAATATCTTTTTAATTGTTTGAAAAACATACTTGCATAGGTTTAAATGAACACAATTGTACTTCACTTTGAAGACCAGGAGTTAAGAAGCAAGCGAGAGCAAGAGGGACCCATCTCCATTTGTGCATAAAGAAAAACCATTATAGTTTTTATTACAACTTTAATCTCTGTGCCCAGGAAACTAGGAGCAAAACAGCAGGACTGGTCAGAAATGAGTTGCATCAGCAGAGATGCTTTTGGGGCTCGCCCTGAATTTAGTTGCTGGTATTACTAAATAGCTCTTTTCATCAGCAATGAAAATTCAGCCCTCCCTAGAAAGATGAATGTAAAGGAACAATTTCCATTTCTAGTGATGGAACACCAGAGGCATCACTGATATACGGAGAACAGGAGCCAAGGAAAGGTTTCAGGTAGTCTGAAACAAATAAAGCAGTAACTGAAGAATGTTGATGCAAGATTTCTCTAGGATAGCTTTAAAATTTATTTTCACTTATAGGAGCTTAATTGAATAATTATTGCCCTGTGGGCAGGCTGCAGGTCAGCAAACACTTGCTCCAACCCTCTCTAACAATCTGAAGATTGGTTGACTAAAACTAAACAAAAACCCCAGCAAAAGCAAGCCAACAGGCCAAAGAGCTTCATAATTTTGTCAACTTTTTTATTTTATTTTATTTTTTTCAGAGGTGTGAATAGATATTGAATTGTGCCTGAAATGTGTGATTGTTATGTCACTCCTGCTGCACCAAGGGATTTTTTTTGGCAGTTATCGTTAAATAAAAACTGCCAGTGAAAGAGTTGAGCTAGAGGAACATATTTGAAAGATTCCTGCACCAGTCAAACTCACTTAGCCCCTTAATCCCTTACATTGGCAGTTGAATCCAAGAGACATGTAGTAGTGCACAGAGGAGCTATAAACAAACAAAGCTTGAAGCTCTTGGCACCTTAAAAAAATTGCCTGTTTCTCGTAAATACATGGCAATAAAACAATAGCTACTGAACATTAGTGGAGAATGAAATCAGCCATGAGAAACTCAAACTGGGTGGCCTTCCAATTGTGGGGAAAAGCACCAAGAAAGAGGTTGAGATAAATCCTGCAAATACTGTATGAGGTTTTTGAGGACTTATTAATAAAACACGCTGGTAGAACACATGCAGAAAACTAAACTGGTTGATTGTTTGAACGGTAGAATATTTGTCTTAGACGTGGAGACACTCAATCCCCTGCAATTTAAATAGCTTTCTTTGATTACCCATTATACTACCACTGCCTTACCACACTTTCTTAGCCCATAATTGCTCACATTCTGCAACCTTTTTGCTACAGAATATGGGAAAGAATTAAGTAAAATTAGATGTCACATTTTTAAAGTGCAGTGATGACAGCAAGGATTCATTCTCATAATTAAGAACGTTTCACTGTGAATAGTTTGAGTATCCTGTTAAAAATGAAATGCAAAGAATTTTTGTGCTGACTTAATGATGCATATGCCTAAAACTGAAAAAGCAGCATTTGAAATTGTTAAGTTTTAGTGGATTGAAACTCTGCTACATTAAAAATGTTATGCTCCTGTAAAATACAGACTGAGGTAGAAATACTAGGTAAGATAGGTGGCGAATGGACAAATTAAAGTTCTTCAGTCGGCCCCTTTATGTATGCAAAAGGTATTTATTGGTGGGAACAACTATATTTTTCTATAACCATTTTTTTAGTAGGTGGGATGGACAGGTGAAGAATTAGGAGAAAATTGTAGAAGGAGATGAAACAAAATTAAGTTGTTTAAAACTGAATTTGCTCGTTACCCCTTGTACTGTAGTTTGCCTTTCTTTTGATTTAGCATCCCATACATTTGCCTTTCTGCCCTCTGTGATTTAGGTCTACTCCCATGATGCTTTTAAACCATTTGCTAAATCTTACATTGATAAACTAGTTAATACCAGTTGATGAACACATTGGAAAACTAGTTTATGAATTCTGTCTGGTTGTGAAATCTAATTATGACTGCCTAGGATACATCTTAATCAGCCCTAAAACTTTCATCGCGATGGGAATACTGGTTTGCCTTCTTTTTGCTCTCGCTTTTGAAATTAGATTGGCACGAGACAGAGAGGGTAACACAGATGAAGGACTGTGGTTTAGCCAGGTGTTTTCAGTAAGTAGGCAAGGGCTTACCTGAAAAAGTAGACCAGATGTCACATCAGAGAGGGGGATTCTTTCTCATAATTTTAAGCAGCAGTAGAAGGAAAGGCTCTAGAGGATAAGATGGATATATCTGGAGCCTTGTAGGACTGTCTTAAACTTCAAGTTACTTCCCTATGCTTAGTAAATTCTGTGTGGGAAAAGCATTAGGTGTTGCGCTTGTGTAACTCACTTCATTTGTATAAAGCTACTCCTTGGAGTAGTTAGCAAAACATATTCTGGTATGCCTGTGAGGTGAGGATTGCAAAATCATATCCCATGAGAGTGTGTACTACACGCAATCTTGTTAGCAATGGAATTTAATAAATCCCCTGTCTCCAGGCTGCCCCTGGTGACGTTGCGTCCCAAGCTGCATCATTTCCAGAGTGCACTGTCATCCTCCAGCATGGATTCTGCAGGGCAGGGGAGAGGCTTCCTTTGCGTACCCTCTTCCTCCCTGCCTCCTGAATAGTGTGAGAACTGGAGGGCATGAAGGCAGCAACTTTTGGACATTTGTCTGCCTTTATAAAGCGGCTCTGCTAACTCAGTGGCTTATCTGAGCAGTTTGCAGGCTTAAGTCTGTGTCCTGGTTTCGGTAGGGATAGAGTTAATTTCCTTTCTAGTAGCTGGTACAGTGCTGTGTTTTGGATTTAGGAGGAGAACAAAGTTGATAACGCACCGATGTTTTAGTTGTTGCAAGGTAATGCTTACACTAGCCAAGGACTTTCCAGCTTCCCATGCTCTACCGACTGAGAAGGCTGGAGGTGCACAAGAAGCTGGGAGGGGGCACAGCCAGGACAGCTGACCCAAACTGGCCAAAGGGACATTCCATACCATGGGACGTCATGCTCAGTACATAAACAGGGGAAAGCTGGCCGGGGGGGCCGCTGCTCAGGGACTGGCTGGGCATCGGTCGGCGGGTGGTGAGCAATTGCACTGTGCATCGCTTGTTTTGTGTATTATTATTATTATCACATTATTATTATTAGCATTTTATTTCAATTATTAAACTGTTTTTTATCTCAACCCACGAGTTTTTTTCTCACTTATGCTCTTCCAATTCTCTCCCCCATCCCACCGGGTGGGGGGGAGTGAGCGAGCGGCTGCGTGGTGCTTAGTTGCCGACTGAGATTAAACCACGACAGTCTGGAAGCAGCATAGACGGCAGCATTGTTTCTAAATCTGTGTAACTCTCTACTGTGTGAACATAGCAGTGAGGTCTCTGATAGCCTGGGATCTTTTGCATCGTGAAGTATCCTAGTGGTGCCCAACATCTAATAATGCCATTTGGTGTCGCCTCTTATAAGATACAGGATTTAATTTTGTTGTTGTTGTTCCGAGAATGATCCCCATGGAAGTCAGTACTGCCGGAGAGGTGTTAAGTAGCCACTGCAAGAGACTGAAATCCTCCCAGGCAGTTCATGTGCAACACAGGCAACAGAATACAGACACGCCATAATGTGTGATTAATATACCATAATGTATTAATCATGTGCCTCACTGCTATCATCTCTAGAGAGCAGAGAAATTATGATTTGTTGTCTAAGTGTGAACTAAATAGATATTCCCTATTTATTTTGCAATACTCTGAAAGCCCTCAAGTCAGAATGATATTTTAATTGTATGTTTTCCATCCACATCCAAGGTTTGTTCACTGTTTTGCATTCACTACGTCATAATTTTGTCCTAGAATTCACAGGGGACTTATTTTCACTTACATGAAGATCTCTTCATGCTGTTCTGTCAGTGAAAAGGAGACTTAAAGTGGGAGTAAATTACACTAATATCCAGTGCTGTTATATTGTCAAAGAGATGTAAAGCAGTATTATTGTAGTTGATATTATGTCCATCTGCTCGCTTCAGCTCTCAACAAAAAGAAATTCTCTCCTTAGCTAGAAAGGATACAGCAGGAAGTGGTGAGCAAACTAACTTAGATTAATGGAAATGACAGTAGCTCTTTTTGTTACGCGCCTGATTTAAGCCAGTAGAAGAGAACTTGGTACTATTACCAGTTTTCTAAGCAATAGTGTTCCCTGGGGTGACTGTATTGCTACCTCAGTTCAGGTAAAGTCTTAATGAGTAAAAATTGTGGATGCTGTCCTCTGTGGTATTTTAGAATAGAGAATGTGTGCGAGTGCCTGCATGGGCTGTCTAGCAGTATGAGAAAAACTAATTATTACTGGTGAGCAATGATGGCTTATTAAAAAGAAGTGCTTACTTCAGAGAGATATGATCACAGTGCATTTCCAGTTGGATTTCTTAAAAAAACCAACCAAACAACCCCCCAAAAAACACAACCTAACAAGAAAAAAAGTTAATGGGAGGGACCTGTAATGTGTTTAAAGAAACTGTGATTTGGTATTCAAGCACGGTATCGTAACAGGAGAGCTCTTTAAACCCACTTAGGATCTTCCTACCTGCTGAGTATCATTTCGGAATCCAGTGCCACCACTAAAGGACAAGGAAGCTATTCTTTCAGTCTTTAATCTGTATATTCCACTGTGTTGATTTTCATTGAAACCAGCAATATCTTTCTTTTCATGAAGGATTACTTTATGAGGTGCTCTTAAAATTTCTGATCTTGATTTTTGGTAGTGCTGACTGATAACCAATATTTATTTTATTAATAAGATATTTTAGTATGAATATTTGAATTGAATTTGGTATGAATTATTATGAATAATATATTTTAGCATCAAAAGCAATCACTAATACTGTAGTATTTGATATTCTGGATTTCCTTTACCATATAAAAGCCTTCTCTCTGCATGTGGAGTTACATTATCTGTTTAAAAATATAAATACATAAATTATGGTTCTAAATAGTTCACTTTATGTCTTTTGTCCTATGTTTAATTTCACAGGCTCATTGCAAAGTGACCATGCTATGGTTTTGACAAATTCAAATTAAATTCTTAGAGCAAGTGTAGCTGTCTGTGGTGCTGGAAATTTCAAAAGCCGGCTTCACAAATGAGTTTTACTACAGTTGTGTGAACTCAGAAGTCAGTGGTTGGTTCTTGTTTTTATGGAAAGAAATAATGTAAGGATATGTTCTGGCTGAGTTAATATTGAGCTTTGGAAGGGGAGGAAATGAAATGCTTTTGTGATACTTGTAAAAAGTAAAAATGGCAGCGTATGGGAAGTAGATGGTTATGCAAATGAGAAATTTGAGAAGGCTTGTAGAAAGGTTGCAGTAAGTGAAATAAAGGAAGACAAATTTTCCTCGTATAAGTAAGTTTGGAGCAGCAGCAGTTCTGGCCATGTAAAGTGGTACAACATCTATCGCAGCAAAGTTATAGTCATTTGATGAGGACTCCGTAATATTAATAGCATTATGCCACTAAGTTTGCTCATATGTGCAACATTTCTTAATAAATTATTTTCATACAAACCATGCCCGCCAAGAATAAATATAGGTCTATACCATTCTGTTTCTGTCCTGTGCCTAATGGAAAAAGTATTAACTTCATTATCTCTGACTCAAGATACAAATGCGCAGTGTTCAGGGTCATTACCGCAATTCAAACTGTCTGTCTCCTTAAAGTGTAACCTTAAAAACATGCAGAACAGACACTGCAGAAAAGACTCTCTTCTGGTACAAAGGAAGTGACAATCTGGAAGAAAGTTGTGTTTACAGTCTCTTCACTACACCTGTAGTTTTTGAGCCTAAACCACAAGCAAAGTAAGAATGTCTTGGTGACATTTGCTTTTGGATAGAGAATAGGTTTTGTAGACCATTAATCTTATATCAGAAAGAGAACACTCATTGAGTTTGTGTACAGACCAAGGCGTTGCTATGGATCTATAGACTTTTATGGAATTCGTTCCAAAACCAGGTAGGCTACAAGTGTACACGAAATACGAAGGGTAAGATGCAGAGAGGGTTTCTTTTGAGGTGACAGTGAAGCAGATGTCTGATGCTTGCTGCTGAAAAGATGGAACTGCTAAAGTAATTTTGGTGAATGTGAAAAAGGATTAATGCCATTTACACACCCCTGTAATTTTACAGAATCAATAGAAACAGGAAACAGTAGCAAGGAAAATGCTTCCGATTCTAGTACTTCCTTGTAATCCAGCAGTGATCACTAATGGGTTGAGACCTGGCAAACACGGACAATGTTGGATTAAGATGTCATTTGTAGCTGCCTGTTTTGATGAAGGGCTCACAAAACAAAAGACTCGCTACTGTCCAGCAAAGTTAGGCTTTTTCCTCAAATGAGTGGCAAAAACCAAAAAGGTACCAGAGAAAGAAGTAAGGTGAAGGGGGATGGGATTGAGGAGCCTGGCCACATGAGCTCAGTTGGGTGTACTGTTCAGTACATGCGCTGAAGCACATATAGACTATATCATTTGAGTCTCTGGTCTTTGGCTTTTGGTAACCATGGCCAAATAGTAATAAAAGTGAATTCACGGGTCCTAGATGTGCAGCACAGCAGCTGTAATGGTGCACTTGCTCCTTTCAGTCCATGCTTTTTTTTAGTGGAATTACGATCTCAAAACCAGCATATTGAAGGAAGAAAGTGATATGGAAAGAGCAATTCCTCTCATTATTTTATTCACTAACTGGGCTTAATTTCTAGCATAGCTATTTTGGTCCATTAATTTCTGGCTTCATGCTCCCTTTGTTTACCAGAAATTATCTCAACACAGCTGTTTGGTTTTATGAGTAGGCATTTTTGGTTTGGACTAATTCAGTCTTTCTGTCTTCAGCTTTTGTTGACTTCAGTAAAATGGTTTTATGCATCACTCTGAACTTTTGTTCCCTTGGATAACTGAAGTAGATTTCTCTGTGGAACAGGAGCTATAGAAGACAGTAGTAGTGTTGTCTTTATTTCTCTGTCACATACTTGCTGTTTTAATTTGTTCTTTTTGCCTCTGTTTTCTTAGTGAGCTCCAGGAAACTGGAGCAAAAACAATATAAAAAGAAAAGTCAGTTCAGGAACATATGAACCTTACTTTATATTCTAACACAAATTTTAGCACTCTGCCTTTGCTTAAAAAAAAGTGGAGGAAGATTAAATTTACTGTGTATACTTAAACATACCACCCTTTTTAACCTGAAGCATTTGTGCCGAGAGCTTGGTTGTTTGGTAAGCAAGCGTTTGCATGCCTGCAAAATGAGAGCGGGGGGAGGGAGAGGAAACACCCTACATCTTAATCTCATATGCAGAAATAAAAAAGGGTAGTGAGAAGAGTGATAACTTTGTGCAGTTCAAAAGTAGCAAGTAGCTAAAGCTCTACTAAATCAATAGATTTCTCTTCTTGTCCGGAGATTTACAGTTTTTAATAGAAAGACTTGTGATATATTTCCATGTTTAGCGATGCTATTATAAGATAAAATTCAGTGGTTATGTGAAACACCATAACGTCATTGTCCACAGATTCCAGATTAGAAGTTGTAGAGAAAATACAGAGCTCTACAGATCTAAATTTTATCTCGTATAATGTTCACTAAAGCTTTACAGCAGGCTTAATCAGTTGAACATGAATTAATGATGGTTATCAAACAAAAAATAATGAATTCCAAATAAATACTTACTGCATAATTGAAGTCACAAGAATTTTCTATGAATAAAATATATTTGTATTTACAATGCATAAATTCAGTTGTGACACTGTTGGCCATAACAGCTTTCTGATGGAAGTACTGATGAGCTATGTTAAATTAGTAATAGCTTGAATACATTTCTTAATTATGTCACTAACTTTGTGTGCCGGAATGTTGTTTAAAATTAGTTGGGTGCCATTCATTTGTCTGCACTAGAAGAAGAAAATTGTGTTTTGTTTTTATTTTTAAACTGTGATATACACTAAAGAGCCTCAGTTAATGATAGAATGTTTCAGATTAGTCTTTTTTTGTGTATATATGCAGGGGATATTACGCAGTTTACTTCTGCTTTGCCAAAGACAATTCAGATAATTTTTTCATCGATGCAATAATTAGCATAGATTGACATGTGTTGCCAAAAACATAAATATGCTACTCTGGACCTTCTTGAAGAGCAAGGCAGAATATACCGATGAGTTGCATGCATGTTGCAGTATTAACAGAAAAAGTCTTTAAGTTTTAAACAAACAAAAAAAGCTAAAAGCCTAATTTGGGGATACTCAGGGGTCATTCTGGAGTCAGCAGAGTCATCCTGTGCAACTGCAACCGAGACTGCCAATTCTCTGGAAATATTCAGCATTAAGAAAAGGGAAGACTCAGAAGAACAGCAGCTTTGCTGTGTACAGGTTTCTGTGAGATCATGCTATGCTATTTAGTGATCAGGGAGAGAAATGATTTCCAGACCTAGACGTACTTTGTGACTGACTTCGTGTGGGATCTTTGTAAACCACATCTTCTTTTCGCACATCAGTTTCCTACTCATAAAATGAGAATAACTTTTACCTACACAGCTGGGACAGTGTGAAGTTTATATAATGTTTTTAATCCATCAAGCTGAGCAATCCTCAGTCACTGCAGCGTTAGTTTTTGAATGATGATTTGAGTGCTTCCAGTTGAATTAGCATCACACATTTCAATAAAAAGCACGGATGGGAAACTTGCTTTTTAATGTATGTTGAGCATAAATTGCTTTGGAAGCAGCGTTATCACTATTGCTATCCTGATCCGAGAGCCCTAGTTATGGACCATAGTAAAATCCTCTTGCAAAGAGTTCTGAAAAAGAAACAGATGAATAGGAAAAGGAATTGCAAGAGCATGATAGGCAGAAGCCTTGCCGTGTCAGCAATCTTACTATGTTTTGCTCTTTTTTTCCTCAGCAAGTGGGAACTTTAAGGAGATAATTGTAGAACAAATAATGAGCCTTGTGAGAGGGAGCCACCGCTGAGTCAGAAGTACAAAATGGTAACCATTCAAAGATGTTTGTTTAAAAATGTTACTGAGGTGGGTAAAAGAAGGCTGGAGGAGTGTGAGGCAAAGTGCAATGGCTGGGATCATGTGAGCAGAGTTAGAGGACAAGTGCAAAGAAACTTGTATTTGAGAGAGGAGAATCTGATGGGATAATCAACCTGAAGAATATAGACTAGATCTTATGTCCATCTACAACAGTATCAACCTGTGGGTGGCAGAGGGGATATACATATGCCGTTGTGAGCCCTGGACAACTGGTGATGTCCTGAACTTTCTAACTGAAGTGGACAAATAAGGGGAAAATTAATGTAAGGATTAATTTTCCTTATTGCCCTCTTAGCACTCAGAAAGAATTTCTGAAGTATGAAACCATGTCGGAAAAAATATTTGAATGAACGAAGGGCAGAATGAAAAACAGTGATCCATGTACACAATCACTGTTTTGTAATCAATGGTACATCCACTTGTGGAGCGGTGTCTGATGCTCCATCGGGCTGCATGCTCCTCTTAACCAGCTCAAGTGAATTCACTGCACTTGCACTAAAATCCAAATGGATTCACACTGGAAGAAGTGCTTGTGATTTCTGAGAACTGTGACCATCCTTCTTGAAAACTCAAAGCAGTAGAGCACCCTCTGTAGAAATGTTGAAATGCTTCAAGACACAGTTCTGCCTTTGGTCTATCAAGGACTTTCCAGGTCTGGTCTAAGGAATAAATGCTCTTGAGAAGTCATAAAATTCTTCATCTTGCACATTTAAAATTTACCAGGAAAAAAGTGTAAGAAACCTACAATGAAGGGTAGTGTGTTAGCATAGATGGTATCTTCACAGTTTTTCTTCCTTTTTTGTATTTTATAAATGTTTTTTAAAGACACGAATATAAATAATACAGCTTACCCATTTCATCTTTACTTTATGTTCCACTAGCTGAGAAAAGTTCAAAAAGATAAAATTGAGAGTGGTTTTTTTGCTTGGAATAATGACAAATCAGAATGAGGTTTACAGTGCTGCTTAAATTCCTGATCCACCTAGTCTTGGATTGATTCTGTTTCTGACAGAGGCCAGCGCTAGATGCCCAAGAGGAAGGTTGGAGAGCCTCCCACTCAACAGTTCTAGTAAAATCTGTTTTCCGAATAAATACTTCCAACAATAAAGCCAACTAACATGCAGAAACAGCTTCATTTTTGTCGTAAGATTTGCAACATTTAGGTCATACTTAGACCCAAGGACAAAGAAACAGTAAGATTTTCACTTTATTGCCCCTATTTCATCAGTAGGAGGAATAGGTCAGAACAATTGCAGTACGTCTCATAAGACTGTCTGCCTCCCTACTCTGCAACTTGATTATTCCACATAAATTTTCAACTGAAACTGTAAAATCTGCAATATTTATACTATGATATGAAGCTGCAACAATGTGAAACCTCTCCACTCACTTATGCTGTGTCTGTTCACAACAGAATTGAGACTTTGAGTTGTTTTACTCTTTACAGTCTGTAAGAAAGTAACACAGACTTTACCCTTCACAAATCTGTTTTACTGTAGCATGTTATTTTAAAGTTACATAGTATTTAGTTATTTTAGTTACATAGTCTTATATCCACGTGAAAGAATCATTAAAACAAAACCCAGCAATATTTGTGGGTTAGATTTTGAGGAGAAAAATGACACCACACAAAATATTCCTTAGAAGAACTTAGCAAGAACACCACTATTTTAGGGCTTGAAAAGAGCAAACTTTTACATCCTTGTGGCAGTGCCAGTTGTGTTCTGTTTTTCAAATGTTGTCAAAAATTATAAAGCATAAAAGCTTTCAAGCACTGAAGATTAATCCTCCCTCCCAGAAAAGATATAGATTGTACTCAAATTCTATAAACCTCGTTTTGCTTCCAGCTACGTATTTTTAAGTATAATTCTGAAGCAATATCAAAGCAGATGGTGCAACAGCAGCATTGAAAAAGCATTTGGTGTATTGTAAGTGTCAGGTTAGAATTCACAACCTGATGAATTGCCCACAAGTTCAGTGCTAAAATGGTGCCATTTCTGTTTTAAAATAACTAAGTTAGAAACTATTTTCAGAACTAGAATTAAACTAAAAAAGAAAATAAATAACCCATATGTCCCTTGTTGTTTTTAAATATTTAAGTGTCAACTGGAATTGTGAAAGCGACGGTTATGCGTATTGTATTGCTGTAAAGCTTTCCATTTGTTCAGAATTTTCATGCTGTGTGAACAGTGTTTTCGAAGACCTTTGCAGCTGGTATTGTCAGCTTATACAGTAGATTGGAGTTTTACATAATACTTCAGGAGCAAACACGCTCGGCTTTGAAGGAAACTTTGTTTTAAAGGTAGCAAATTCTCAACATCACTGGCTGGAATTGGAGAAGTCTTCCTCAGGTGATAGATAAAAATGGATGTTTCTAACTATAAGTAATGTCAAGTGCTGAAGCCATTAAAGTTCAGTTTCCTCACAACTATAAGGCTGCATGATGCTATTTTTTTTTTCCTGAATAGAAATATAAAAGATTAGGATTTCTTTCATACTATAGATAAGAGGAGCCAGCTCCCATTTAGCTGGCAATTCCCACACAGAAATTTGCGGTTTTATACCCCTATTTCAGTACCAGAGGATTCATGGACCTTCATTTAGAAGCTAGGAAGACAGAGGGGTGTAAGGAACTTTGGAATAAAAGTTTCCAGAGAATAAGAAACTGCTTATTCCAGAGTTTCTCTGCTCTCCTTGTTATGGAGAGAATCCCCCACTGGCAGATCGGTGGCAAAAGACCTGTGTGAATTTACCATCTGACAGACTCTGACAGCATCGGTTACCTTGTCAATGATAATGCAGCTAGGAAGCGTCTTTGGGAGGACAGCCAAACATTGATTTGTTTCTGGAGCTATACTGGTTCATTGGCAGCCCTGTGGGCTTCGGGAAACTTGGAAACGCAAAGCAGAGCTTGCTTCTAAATGTGCTGCCATGCTGGAACAGATGCTTTTGTAATGGCAACCAATACGCTGTGACACTTGTGTGTTCAACGCTAGTGTTGCTGGTCTCCGTGGGGTGGTAGTAATGAGAGCATATGGATCCTTAGGCTGGCTTTACTGAATTGCTTTGATATTTCAGTTGTGCCTTTGCGCTTCTCCCCTGTACTGATAGCTCGTGGGGGTCTTAGCTGTAGGTTTTATCTTTTGTTATTCAGATTCTGACTTGGAGGTATGCTTTAAGGGAGGAAGACATCTACCTCTGTTGCTTTGGACACAGTTATCAGCAGGCTGGGGCATCACTTACACAAAGCCACATTCAGTAATAAAACTTCCAAATCAGTACTGTGAGTTTGGTGCATCTTCGGTGTGAAGTAGAAAGACGGTGGCATTGCGAGTCATCAGGTATCACCCAGAGACGGGTGATGAGACTAGCTCATTCTGCTGAGAATATGAGAAGCTTCCTCCTGTAAGGTTTTGTATGGTTTCCAATATGTCGACCGATAGAGAAGTCAGCTGCTTCTCAAGAGGCTATAAAAATGAGATGCCTGGCTAGAAGTGTTCCACTGTATGACAGGTTTATGGCTATAAACCTACTACATGGGGCACATTGCTTGAAAGAGATCTGAAATGCTATTCTGAAAAAAAATCAAATTCTGAAGTGAGGAAAAGACAAAAGGGGGGGGAGGGCTCTTTGTACATGAGTGAGTTTTTTTCATCTACTTTGAAGCACAGCTGATGTTTAATCAAAACTTCAGTGAATTTAATAGACACTGTAGGTATTTTAGTGCCTATAACCTTATTTCTTGCTTGGTTTCTTGAAAGGAAAATAACCTCTCCTAGGATTTGTTTTTAATGAAATGTAGGTAATGTGTTTTCTGAGCTTATGAGGGTGATGCTGTGAGGCTGCTCTGGGAGGAAGTGTGGGGAGTCCTTTCACATCTGTCCTTTAAAGACGCTGGCCCTGCGTATTCAACCCTGCAAGCAGGTGCCTTTGTCCAGGTCAGTGTTGCTGGCAGGCTCTGCTGTGCCCAAGCCGGGGGAGAGAGGCTTTCGGGTTGTGACAGTGGCATGTAGTAGAGCGTGTGTTACCCCAAAACCTGCTAACCAGGGGGTAGGAAAACCATGTTATTCCTCCTCTTTCCTCTGGGATGTCAGTACTTTTCTAATGAATTAAATGTAGCCTTAGCAGAAAACTTGAAAATTACCTGCATCTTTATTTATCTTCTTCAAAGCTTAGTATTTAAATTACCAGTAGTGCTAAGCAAGAGTTAACAAAGGAGATGTTTGTAGATGCTTTACATATTTGCACCTAAAGCATGGCAGATTTCTGTAGCTCAAACTGGCACCTAGGTATGGAGGCTTTGGCTGACGTTAGCTGTAAATGGGTTGAGCAAGGTACCCAGACCCAGTGTCATAGGATTTGCAGTCCAAATCCCTTTTTTGGCTTCAGGAGTTAAAGCAGAAATGTGTATTGCTAACTAATGTGCAGCTGTGAACCAATACGAGGTTCGCATATTCATGCGGGAAAGAAGACTTTCTTTTTTTCCAGCAAGACTCAACCTGGGACTACCAAGGAAGGTTATTGTTAAGGTCTTTCTGTTACGGGATGAATGATCAAGTAGTATGATGTAAGATTTGTTTACTTTTAGCTTATATAGCTGCAATTTTTATGGAATCCTAATGTTGTAACCTTTCCTGGACGTCTGAGGTTAATGTTGGAAAAAACCCTCAGCACTTACAAAAAGCCTGAAAATTTCCAAGTGAATGAAGTGATTCTTCAACTGATATGGAAATGAATGATGGTTTGGGGATGTTTTTTGGGGGAGGTCTATAGTTATTCCCGCTCCCCCCACGTTAGGTACGTTTGTGGTGATGGAAAAGTTGCTGGCTGATGGGCAGGTTGATGCAGAATGAGTAGGCAGAACTGATTCTGTACTCTAGAAAATCGGGCTGGTGTTAATTATCAGCAGCAGTGTGACCAGAATTAAAGGGGCAAGTGAACAAACCGATTATCTTTGATACTCTTCTGCTACTTGAAGATCCTGGAACGGGACACAGCTGCTTGTTGTGCTCATTCATGTCTTGCAGCTGCTTGCTGGTGAAAGGGGTGATTTTTTTTTTTTTTAAATTCAGTTGTTAAAAAGAAAAAAAGAAGTGAGTATTATGCCCTTACCATTCTCAGTTGTGACATGCTGTATTACTTCTTTGGATGTATTATTTCTTCAGATGATGATAATAGGCGATATCTAAATACAGGTTGATTCTGTAGTCCAAAATCAAGGAAGGACAATGCTTCCTAATACGCTGGCCCAATCACAAAATGAAAATATTGAGAAGGCTTCACTTAACTTCTCTGCACCAAGTGTCTCACACCGCTTAGGTGCTCGGTGTTAGTTGCCTTGGAAACAAGTGACTGTGCACATGCAGCACAAAGAGGGTCCGCAGCTTGTGGACGTGGCCCTTGGGGGCCCCATTACAGAATTTCTTATGTTTAGAAATACTTTGTAACAAGGCCCCTGGTGTCACTTATTAGCAGTACAGCAGCCTTCATCAGCATCAACTACCAATTTGTTTCTTATGGAAATGAATCCACATTGATGGTGTATAAGATTTTTTGGAGATTTTATGCTGGAACAGAATTCTCACTTGCTCTTTTTTTGCTGCCACTTGACACACACTTCTCTAATTTGCGTGCTTTTCTACTCGTTATATTGATTTCAGCCTTCTCAGTGAAATGAAGTAACAACTTGCAAGGGGAAGGTGGGCAGAGGCAAAGGAAATAAACTTGTATAGAGGCATTTTGTCTGCACCATGATCTGCCTTAAATTACAGCATTGGAGTGAAACAATTTTAATCTTCACTGACTAATCTGCTTTCTTTTTTGGAAAAGTTTCGTGCCTACATCTTTACTAAATATTGTTTTGATTTCCTTTAAAATGCAAGCTAAAATATTAACTTTTAAGGGAATGCCGTAGAAATGAATGTATACCTATTTAATTTTTTTCTATTATCACATAGGAAGTACAGAGATGAATAAGATATTTAAAAGGCTATAAGCTAGCCAGGTATCTGATGTAAAACCAATTTCAGTTACAAGGCAAGTTCTGGACAAAAAGCTCAGGTTTAGGGGTGTGGAGAAGAGCCTTTGTTTTTGTGGGGTTTTTGTGTTGGGGGGATGGTGGATTGGTTTATTCTGCTGTAATTATTGCTTCATTGTCCTGCAAATATTGCGATGATATGTGTAAATTGTGGTGAAATAATTGCTGAAGACCAAATTAGCAAATAAAAGGAAATAAGGAAAAGGGAAATAAACACAAGTACTATGATCATTCCCTCTTCCAAAGCAATTGAGAATAACTTCTTGGAATCACTCGAAGTCAGTGAAGAGAATTATCTCGGTGGGAAAGGGGACATCAGATAGATATTCTTTGATTTACGGTAGTCTTGTCAGGAGCTGGAGCGTGCTGTGAACTGGAGGTTCAGGCTTGTCGCGCCTCACCTGTCAGGCTCCAGATGGAAACCCAGGAGCTCCTGTTGTTTAAGATCAGTTACGTCTTCTTCCCCAGAACGCAGACTGAGAGAACAGGAGCATGGCTGGTGAAGGCACTCCTCTCCCCAGGGCTGTAGAATCCGATTACGGGGACGGAGTCGTCCTAGGTGCTGCTGTAGTAGCTTCTACTGTGGCTATATACCTCTAAGGGGTGGGGGGGCTTATCAAGCAGCAGCATGGTCCTGGTGAACCAACTGACACCTCTGTTGTGTTGTGTCATGGACTGAAGACCACAATGAACAGAGGTTGTGGGTTCACCAGGCATTTTTGTCCCCATCACCTCCACGGTGGAAATGCATGAATTTCTTTTCAGATCTGAGATCCTGCTATGCTTGTGGAAGAAAGAGAAAAGAGGGAAAGAGAGAAGGGCATTTCACTATTCATGTTGAGTAGGTTGGTTTCTTTCACTGACAGTTGTGAGATATTTGAAGGGAAGGGCTAAAGACTACTGGAGGAACCAGAGAAATATGAGAATTTAATTTTAAGCCCAAAGATCTTTTGCTATTATCTTTTAATTAAAAATCCCAGAAAATACAAGCCTGAAAAGCTGAAAGAAATGAGAAGCATATACTCAATAGATGGCATTTTCAAGCAATCACAGTTCTGGGATCTTTAAGAGCCTCTTTGCTTCAGGGTTGAATTCCTATAATCTAAGCTGCGCATACACTACTATATAGCAAGATCAGTATCTGTTGAGTAAACTGCTTTCTTGTCATTAAGCCTTGACATTTCTGTTCATTGTGGCTGCCTCACTGCAATAAACTTTCCCTGGAGGATATACAAACTCTATTTTCAGACATGAATACCAGGAAGGGGCTGCATATGAAATAGGGAGAAGAAATTATTCTTGTTCACAGAAGATGACTGGAGAGGAACACAAGTTACTGACATATGCTACATATTTTCAGACAAGAGGGTATATAGAAATCAGAGAAACAAGATGGACTTGAGAAACAAGGTTTTTGGTCTCATGTAATCCCTCACTGATGTGGGTTCATTTTCCTCTGGAAAATGCTCTTAGGTTTTGTACAGTCAAGTTTTAAATGTCTCTAGTGATAGGGCATTTGACACTTTCATTGTGAGATTATACTAGAGCCAGTATATTTCACCAGTAGGTAGACTCCTAATATTCTAGCAAAAAAAAAAAAAGCAAAACTTTCCCTATGGAGAAATACTAATGAAATACTGCCACTGCAGAAACTGAGTCTATAAAGATCCTGCAAGAAAAATGAATGGCAAAACTCCAGAGACAGAAAAAAGATTAAATTCAAAATGGCAAACAATGGAAGAAGAGAGTCCTTTAATGAGAACAAATCTAAATTGCTTGAACTTCATTGTGTAAAAGGTCTCAATTTCAGAAACCTGTTTTGCTTCCACCATCATCTGTTAATTACAGTGAAAACGTCCCTTGAATACCTGACATCATTTATAATCGGATCTTATTCATTGTTGCTCATGATACTCTCATCATTAAAATTATTATTTTTATATATGTGTGCATGTTTTTAATATTAAAAAACACTGTGAACTGCAAGCTATAAGTTGTAATTCATTTTTTTTTCTTCCACTTGAATGAGAATGTGCATAATTATCACCCAAAATTCCCACGCCAAAAAAAACCCCAAGACCAGTAAACACCACCAACAAAAATCCTTCAAATTGCCTTTCTGGAAAAGAAGAGTTAGGGAGGTTATCAGTGTGATTTCACGCTGCCCTCTAACCTTTCCTCATTTATTCTAATTCCCTCTAAGTTGTAGTTACACTTTTATCTATACCCTATGGTTGTCAGGGATGTTGAAGCTATATTTGCTTTCCCATGGCCATAGCCTTTATCCTGGCTACTGGGGACAGAAAGTGGGTATTAGCTTCTCTGCCCAGCAGAGATTACTTTTGCATGAGAGGAAGTAAAATAATCAAGTTGCCTTCTTTTCATGCTTGGATCTCCCACACAGTATCTCAGGGCATTCTCTTTCCAAGTTATTTAGAATTAAGCAAGCTGTTGCTGTTTTAGTAAAAACACCATAAGAATTTTCCTCACTTTTCTTTTTAAAACTCTTCAAAGTTCAGAGCTCTGATGACTCTTTTCACATAATAATTTCAAAATAATGATAATAATTTGGTTTAATTTTGTATTGATGTTTGCTAAACTAAGGAATAGCTGAAGAGATTACAATCTCCAAGTTATTTGAAATACATTTTCAGTTAATCTTCATTATCTCAGGGTAATTCTTTGCAATGGTATGGTAAGAAAAATATGTTCTGAGGAAGGTAGAGCTCAGAATTGTCAATAACTGCTCACGCTGTGCGTAATGTTCTTTCAATTAGCAATCCGTGTAAGTAAGTTTTCATTTAATATAGAATATCATATTAATTGAGAAAGGATTGTCCCATGAACCACTTAGAGAAAAACTCTGTTATGCATTCTTCTGCATTAACTGTTTCTCTCAGTAGTGACTGAAGGCTGCTCATCTAAAAATGTCAAAAAAAGGTGTAAGGGGGAGCATTGTGGACTCGAGCGTCAAAGTGGAAATCCTGACGTTTTCCATTGACTGCTGTCTGTCTGAACATTTTGCTTTTGTACACACAGAAATGCCTTCACAGGACTGAGCATCTTGGAGACTTGAGGCAGCCAGATCTGAATGGAGCAGATGTTTCTCCAGCTGAGCTTCCCAAAGGACTCCTCCCAGGTGGTATCATCAGTGTACGTGTCCACTCTCCCTATCACTTACTACTTAAAAACAAATCAAAATGGATGCTGTTTTCTTTAAAAGCATGATAGGAAATGCCTTCAATGGCTCCTCCTTTTTATGTTGTAGCATTAGAATAAATATACCCTAAGTGTAGGATGTCTGAAAATTTGCATTTATGAAAACTCATGCTTTTATAACAAGCATAGTCTTCCTACCCAAAGCTATGGCATTGCACATTGAGAATCAAAGTTTACGTCACGTCCTTATCAAGTGACTGACAGCGTCCAGCAAAATTAGAGCAAGCAAACCTCACCCTGTCAAACCTCCCTGGCTTCTGAAAGTGCAGTGAGATGAAAAGGACTTATTTGTGTCCAATAACAAACTGCTCTTCCTGAAAATACATTTAGGTTAGTAGAGATGAAAACAAATAAACAAAAACACTCGAGCATCTTTCCCACATGCTTCAGATATCTGTGGTAGAACTTAGAAGGCTCGGAAGGAATGTTTGAAGCCAGAGCAGTACAATTTAGTGTGACATGCCAGCTTGGTAATCGAAGACTGACTATTCCTGTTCTCCATCTGCTTCCGTTCAGATTCTGCACGGAGCCAGTTATGACTGTTGCTTGTATTGAGGTGCGGTGATCTCTCTCTCTGGAAATAATTCCTTTGTCTTTTCAAAGATGCTAAGTGAACAAGTCAACACTGTCTGAATCGGGCGTTTGAAGGACTCCAGTTATAAAAGGAGGGATAGATGCTTCAGTTGTAACCCACTTGTACGGTTAACAGCCTCCTTGGGGCTGCGCTTCAAAATAAGCACACCCATCAGTGCAGTTCCTCTAGACTGTCTGTTGCCACAACAGTCTTGATCCAGCTTTGTTACTTGGGGGGGACGACGACAATGTGCTGTCAACACTGTCTTTGGTTATCTGATTCTTCCACTGGTTGTCTCCTGAAGGAGCCTCACCTGTCTCTCCCACAAATGATGCGCAGTATTTCTAATGCCAGTAATGTTGGGAATCCTCGCACAGACAAGTCTCTTGCTCCATTCCGTGTAGCTCAAAATAGGTCTAAATCAAAGTGATGTTTGAATTGCCAGTGAGAGCCTGACTTTGCTCAGCTTTCAATGCTACTAACGTCAGTGAAGCTAAATAGGTGTTAGCACTGGTGGGAAAATGATGAAAAGAAGTCTGCTAGTGACTTAGGTCTCTTGGGATATGTCTTGCCCCAGGCAGAGCAGCTGCTTGTGTGGTGTGCTCCTCTCCTGCATCTTGTTTGCTCCTGATTGTTAGTGATGGCTGGAAGACTCTTGGCCAGGTCTTTTGCAGGTGCTGCTTGTGGGGGCTGATTTAAGCCTCTTTCAGGGATAGACCATTAACTCCTTTGTGTCCCTCAAATTCGTATTTCTGATGCAGCCCTGCTTGGCTCTCACATTTGAAACAGCACTTCACAATTGGCTCATGTTTGGGTGATATTGATCAGCTCATTTTAGCTGTCAGTCTTTTAATTAAAAATACAAAAAAGAGGGTCATTAAATAATTCTGGGTTCTCTGTGCATGTTTAAACCCTGAGATTTAATTTAAGAAAATATGTGGGGGTAGGGGCTGATTGAAACAAGACCTTACTAAAGGCGTGCAGACTGGTGAAGAAGAACAGATCATGGTTACAAAATAAAAATGGTAAGGTATATATTTAAAATTGGGGTAAAGTTATTTATTTGGATTCTTTGACCTTTGAAAGTCATACAGTGAAATACTCTAACATAAACTCCTATTTTTCTTTTTAAAAATTTATTTTTCAGAGCCCTATAAAAATAGCACTCTCCTTTTCAGAAAGGATTTGGTGTAATCACAGGGCATTTACAGTTACGATTAAGGTACATGTTGTACTTGCTGCCAATTAGTTTAATTGATGTGAAAGTCTGAGTACATCTTAAGAGGACAGGATTTCCCTGCCTGAATTGAGCCTCCTTCAAAGACCCGCAGGAGCAGTTTGTGTGGAAGAGGGAAGGATGAAGCTGAGCACAACAGAAAGCCTCTGTCTCTAATGGCACCTGAACCAGGACAGAACTGGATCTTGGGGTAGAAGTTGATACCAGGGAGCTAGAAACCAGCTTCACCATCTTTTAAAATTTTTTTTTTTTAATCTAATCTGCTAATTGACCTCACCTGTTCCCTTAATAGGAACAAACTTTGCATCAGAATTTTGATGCAAATGTTTAAGCTTAGTGTGATTTAAATTGAATGCAGTGTGGGCCCTGATTCAGGGCAGTTCCTGTTTCTCCGGATGTCACTGCAGTGTCACAGAAAGGAGAGCAAGGTGACAAGTTTAACCTGTTATGCAGTAGCTGCTGCTTTGAATATTTTTTTTTTTTTTTGCAAATATAGAAGTAGCTGAGATGTGATTCACTCCTATATGATTGTAAACACAGCTTGCTTGGCTTCTAGATAGTTGAAGCTGTCAGTTTAGCTTTTCTTGGTATAAAGGAAGGGTTAATTTGGGGAAAATTTATTTCCCTTCAAGCTTCTCTCAATAGTGAGCTGCATTCAGAGGTATATGTGCATACTGCTGCCTAAGCCCCTGCTGTATTGTGCTCTTAAGTACAGATCCAAGTTTAGGAGAGGAGTTGCACTGCCAAGACTGACAGGCTGCGACCAGGTGCCAGCTCTGCAGCTTGTATCCTCCCCGTGCAGGGCTCCACGGAGCCACGCTGGCATCGGTGCTGAAAAGAACCTCTTAGCTTCAACTTTTGGCTAGGGTGAAGATTTTTGCAGCAGCTGCCAAGCAAAGCAGAGCAAGAATAGAAGAAGTTAGGAAATCATGACCAGCAAACAGATGGGGGAGGAGAATGGGGAATTTCATGCTCTGATGGCTCATTTGGCCGTCTTCATTTTGGACTGCTCTTTGGTACCGTCTGTATTTCCCCAATCCTGGCTTGAAGCACAGATATTTAAAATGCACTCCCATTTAAAAAAGGGAGACAGGAGAAAGAAAGGAGGGGAAAATGAATCGCTTTAAAGAAATTCAAACATTTGAAATTGTAAAATGCCGAAGAGTGACCGAGTGTTGCTCCCTTGCAGTATCAGATGATTCCTTTACGCAGTGACATTTTAGATTCCCTATTTTTATTTGGCTCAGTTCTGCTTGAAACTGTAACCCTTTAGGAATTCTCTCTAGTAAACTCCCATTCAAACCACTGGGGATTTCAACAATCCGTTGGCGCAGTCTTTTAAGGCATTTTCGAGTTATTTATAGATTAGATCTTGCATCACTAAAATATTTCTGCCATATTGTTCAAGAGGAAGCCAGTAAATTCAATATGCCATTGTGTAGCCCCTGACTTGCCTCCAAGGCCTTGTTTTTCACAGAATAAAAAAAATACTTTATAGAAGAGTGGGAGCTGTCCGACTGCGAAATGGGCTTGAATAATAACACCAGGCTCTCAGCTGAAATTTTATACTCTAGATGAATCATCAAGTGCTCATTAAACATCTATCTACTGGAGGAATAGATAACAAATCTTCCTCTTGATGTTACCCTTAAGATCTGGACAAAAAATAATTTTATATTGGAACGTGGAAGTGGCAAACTTGACCAAACTAGCAGTAGTTTCACTTCCATTTGATTCTAAACAGAGAAACACTTGCCTTTTGATGATATAATAACACTAACATAAGAGCAGTCTTTATCCTTAGAAGACCTTGTAGTGAAGCACGGAAAGGGCTGTGTCACATTCCATCCTCCTTGGACAAATTGTCTTTTGGCTCAGATATCAAAAGAGCATCTCTTCACGTCAAAATACTAAAGGGCATCAGGGCACATCATGAAACCAAAGAAAACATGCAGCCTTTTTTAAGACCCTCTTTATTTCCATTTGTATCTTTCACCTGTAAACTGAATTTCATGGCAGGAGGGAAGCATTTTGAGTAAGAAATAGATATGAAGACTGTGATTATGAATAGGTTTTATCTTCTACAACCCCATTTTAGGAATGACAGCTGTGGATCAGGCTAAATACTTTGATCTAGTTCTTTACTAGATTCTTTATATGGCATTGGTTTTCTTTACAAATACCGGTTTTCCTGTGCTGTGCAATGACTGTGGTGCCACAACAGAAACCCTGCCATGCTATCACTGAATTTAATTCCCTCTTCCTAGTGATATATGACCCCTTATTTGCCCCATGTTCAAAACGTGCTTGGTAATGGCTACAGTAATTCTGTTCATATTGTGATCTTGTATTTCAATCACAGTTTATTTTGACCCAAATTTAACTTGTTGCTGCAAGACTGTATACTGGTTAATATAATGATAATACCTTGATTTCATTCTGGCATGCGTATAAGTTATTTCTTACGAGCAAAAGAACGGCGGTGTTGTGTATATTGGTGCATGTTAAATGGAGTAAATTTCAAGCCATACTTAACACTCCCCATTTCTTTGTGCTCAGCTGCAAGGCGTGGTAGAGGATGAATGCATCTAAGGAGAACTGGCCTTGCTGGCAACTGTTAACATGATGAGGTTAACTACACCTGCCAAATTTTAGTCTTTCTGGTGTGATTTCCTCAGAATGACATGGCTCTAAGCTTACACGTTTAGTCCTGCCTTTATACAGGGCATTTTCCACACTTAAAACTGTTCAGGCCTAAGTGCCAAATGACTAAAGAGGTCTTCAAAATCCCGGTTTACAGAGTAAGAAAAATATATGGGCTAAGCCAGCCCAAGATCTTAATGAAGAAAACCCAACTGTTTGAGCTGGGTTAGTTGGTTGAAGAAAACTGAATGGATTTTAGAACAAGTTAACAATACAACCTATTGAATGTTTAGGCAGACTGGCTGTCAAACGGAGCAGCCCTCTCTTTAATCAACAAATCATCAATTTTATGTTTGCGCAAATATTTGATTTTTTAATGTTTTCATAGCCTAGCTTAACTGCAGTCTCACCAAATAAAACTCAGATCTACAAAATCATGTACCATAACCATCATGTGTTGTTTCCAAATGATTTGCTGTTGGTTTTTTCATTCCCTATTTAAATGAGAAGCCACCAGGAACAGTTTTTAGCCCACTCATTACTTAATCTTAATTGCAATATCTATTAATTTAGATTGTGTTAGTGCTTCAATGATATGAGAGTCAGTAAATGGCTATTGTTCATTAGCTGTAAAAATGCTGTGTGTTTGGGTTTTGTTTTGGTTTTTAATCTACTTAATGTCAGTTTTGTTAGATGTAGAATACTGTAAGGATGAATGGGGTAAAGATATTTTCATTCATAGCAAATTAAGATATCTCTAAAGTGACCTTAGTGGAATCATTAATTTGCTATGATTAAATGTCCCTCAATTAAAGCTGCTTTTACATTTCTTCAGCATTCTGTGATTAACTATTAAAAAGGTGAAGTTAATTTACGTTTCTTTGGCAGTTCATATTTTATTTACTGGACAAAACTTCCTGTCAAGTTTGTGTTTGTATTCCCATGGTTGATGCATCCTTTTTGGATAAAAAGGCAGAGCCTGAATGAAGAAGGTGGCCAGATAACTTGTTAACAAGTGACCTGTCCCGTGTTGCATCTGGTATTACTTTGCAGTGTGGCATTTTTTCTGTGCAGGTGAAGTTCAGCTGGGGCAAAATGCTGTTAAAAGCATAGGATTAGCAGAGTCCAAGAAAGCAGGGAGGTGTGTGAGTATGTGGATTTCTTACTTTAATTTGGGAGAGCTGTGTTTTGCACGTGTCATGTTCAAGGGAGAACAGAGAAGGAATGATGAAGGAATGATTGACATAATGTGACTGCAAATACAAGTTACAAACCTCCCAACTTTTCCTCACTGACTCGTAGGTCTCTCCACAAAAGACTATTTGAGCTTGATCTTCTGCTAACATGATGTTAATTTTACCCTGAAAAAATTTAATTTGTGAATTCAGCAAGTATCGGTAACCCTGAAGCTTGGTTAACATTGTAAAATATTCACGACGTGTCAGATCAAAATTGGGCAGTAGACATTTTTTATTGAACTGTATGGATTTCAAATATTTGATGAAAAGTTCTGCTTGAATGCGATAAATGCAAGGAATTAGTGGTGGAGGTCTACATTTTGTGTGAATAACGGTGTTTTACTACCAGCTTGCTTTTGTTGAATACAAGGCAAATACAAGACCAAAAAAGGAAGCAGAGAGGAAGGAGTTCTGGCTGCAATGGGTGATGATACCTGTGAGATGTTAAAATTGCAGAATTTACAGGCAGCCCCACTGTCTTCCTCACTTTGTGCATCATCCTAAAAAAGTGCTAAAGCTTATCTTTATTTAAAGCTGTTCAGTCCTGCTTGTAATTT
This sequence comes from Aptenodytes patagonicus, assembly GCF_965638725.1. NCBI lineage: Eukaryota > Metazoa > Chordata > Aves > Sphenisciformes > Spheniscidae > Aptenodytes > Aptenodytes patagonicus. The sequence continues at coordinate 18,612,258 of NC_134961.1, read as the reverse complement.
GTAAGAGCGTGAGGTAGTGAGGAAAAAGATAAAAGGAGAGGGTTTTTTGTAGGGTGAGGGGGCAGGAGACAGCTTGCTTTTCCCTGCTTGGTTTGTATAAGGGAAAGAGTTACGAAGAACAGTTTTGAATCACAGAGCATATCCCATTCCTGTTTGGTCCTTTTGACCTACAAAAAAGGGGCAAATGGCTTCTTTTTCCAGATTTCTATTTGATGTCTGGAAGGAAAATCAGACTGTAAAGTAAGTTAAAGTTGATAATGTCCCCCATTCTCATCCCTTTGAGCTGCTTAACAATGTGTACTCTACCATCAACAATGTTACATTGCTGCCTTTCGAAATTCTTTTAATTACTCTTCTGTTTTACTATGGTAATAAGATTTTCTGAATCATGATAGAATTTGTAATATTAAAAACAAAAAGAGAATTTAGGTTCTGATGAAAATGTGCAATATTGTATTTTAAACTAAAAAAGAGAAAGTACTTATAGAATCATACAATCGTAGCATAGTTTGGGTTGAAAGGGACCTCTAAAGGTCATCTAGTCCAACCCCCCTGCCGTGGGCAGGGACATCTTCCACTACATCAGGTTGCTCAGAGCCCCGTCCAACCCGACCTGGAATGTTTCCAGGGATGGGGCATCCACCACCTCTCTGGGCAACCTGTGCCAGTGTTTCACCACCCTCAGCGTAAAACATTTCTTCCTTAGATCTAGTCTAAATCTACCCCCCTTTAGTTTCAAGCCATTCCCCCTTGTCCTGTCGCAACAGGCCCTGCTGAAAAGTTTGCCGCCATCTTTTTTAGAAGCCCCCTTTAAGTACTGACAGGCTGCAATAAGGTCTCCCCGAAGCCCGCTCTTCTCCAGGCTGAACAACCCCAACTCTCTCAGCCTTTCTTCATAGCAGAGGTGTTCCATCCCCCTGATCATTTTTGTGGCCCTCTTCTGGACCCGCTCCAACAGGTCCGTGTCTGTCTTATGCTGAGGGCTCCAGAGCTGGACGCAGTACTCCAGGTGGGGTCTCCCCAGAGCAGAGCAGAGGGGCAGAATCCCCTCCCTCGACCTGCTGGCCACCCTTCTTCTGGTGCAGCCCAGGATACGATTGGCCTTCTGGGCTGCGAGCGCACATTGCTGGCTCATGTCCAGCTTTTCATCCACCAGTACCCCCGAGTCCTTCTCGGCAGGGCTGCTCTCCATCCCTTCATCCCCCAGCCTGTACTGATACTGGGGGTTGCCCCGACCCAGGTGCAGGACCTTGCACTTGGCCTTGTTGAACCTCATGAGGTTCACACAGGCCCACTTCTCCAGCTTGTCCAGGTCCCTCTGGATGGCATCCCGTCCCTCTGGCGTGTCGACCGCACCACTCAGCTTGGTGTCATCTGCAAACTTGCTGAGGGTGCACTCGATCCCACTGTCTGTCACTGATGAAGATACTAAACAGTACCGGTCCCAGTACGGACCCCTGTGGGAGGCCACTCATCACCAATCTACATCTGGACATTGAGCCGTTGACCACTACCCTCTGGATGTGACCATCTAACCAATTCCTCACCCACCGGACAGTCTACCCATCAAATCCGTACCTCTCCAGGTTAGAGAGAAGGACGTTGTGGGGGACTGTGTCAAAGGCCTTACAGAAGTCCAGAGAGATGACATCTGTAGCCCTTCCCGTGTCCACTGATGTAGTCACCCCATCATAGAAGGCCACTAGGTTGGTCAGGCAGGGCTTGCCCTTGGTGAAGCCGTGCTGGCTGTCTCGAATCACCTCCCTGTCCTCCATGTGCCTCAGCATAGCTTCCAGGAGGGTCTGTTCCATGATCTTCGCAGGCACAGAGGTGAGACTGGCTGGCCTGGAGTTCCCTGGGTCTTCCTTTTTTCCCTTTTTAAAAATGGGGGTTATGTTTCCCCTTTTCCAGTCAGTGGGAACTTCACTGGACTGCCATGACTTCTCAAATTTGATGGGTAGTGGCTTAGCAACTTCATCCGCCAGTTCCTTCAGGACCCGTGGATGGATCTCATCGGGTCCCATGGACTTGTGCACCTTCAGGTGCCTTAGATGGTCTCGAACCTGATGTTCTCCCACAGTGGGCGGCTCTTCATTCTCCTGGTCCCTGCCTTTGCCTTTTGCGGCTTGGGTGGTGAGGCTCGAGCACTTGCCGGTGAAGACTGAGGCAAAAAAGTCATTGAGTACCTCCGCCTTCTCCGTGTCCTGGGTAACCAGGTCTCCTGTTTCATTCCGGACAGGGCCCACATTTTCCCTCGTCTTCCTTTTATCCCTGATGTACCTACAGAATCTTTTCTTGTTGCCCTTGATGTCCCTGGCCAGATTTCATTCTATCGGGGCTTTAGCTTTCCTAACCTGGTCTCTGGCTGCTCGGACAATTTCTCTGTATTCCTCCCAGGCTACCTGTCCTTGCTTCCACCCTCTGTAGGCTTCCTTTTTGTGTCTGAGTTTGTCCAGGAGCTCCTTGTTCATCCATGCAGGCCTCCTGGTGTTTCTGCCTGACTTCCTCTTTGTTGGGATGCATCGCTCCTGAGCTTGGAGGAGGTGATCCTTGAATATTACCCAGCTTTCTTGGGCCCCTCTTCCTTCCAGGGCTTTGTCCCATGGCACTCTGCCAAGCAGATCCCTGAAGAGGCCAAAGTCTGCTCTCCTGAAGTCCAGGGTACTGAGCTTGCTGTGTGCCCTCCTTGGTGCTGTTATACTTAGGAGTCAAGACACATATTCTCTTCCATGTGATGCAGCCTCTTAATGAATTATTTGCCTTTTTTATATAGGTTCCATTATGGCCTGGATATCAGATCCAATAATATGTTTGTACTAAGAACAAGATGTTATTTTCAGTTATATGAGTACTCCAAAAATCATTCTTTTAGATGATAATAATAATAATGATGATGATGACACTTGCCATTTAGAGAGAGCACTTTGTGTTTTCAAAGTGTTGTGCAAGCACTAACAAATGAGGGGTCAGATCCTGTAAACTATTATCAAGTAAACAGCTGATTGCAGTGGAACATCCTCTGTGAGGAGTTGCAAGAAACAGACCCATTATTTGGATGTATCCATGGCTTCTTGAGTCCCTGTCCTCTTGGATCTTAGCTCATCTTTTCAAATGAGGATGATATGACAGAAGTCCTTTACCTGCTTCCCGTTGTTAACATGGAGCGTATTATTTGATAGTCTGGACCTGTCTAGAAGACAAACTGTGTTAGACACCCTTTTATGCTCTGTCATGATATGGTAGGGTTCACTGGTAAAGGAAAATATTTGATGCAGAAGCCTTCCAGGGAACTTACCATGTTCCTAGAAGCATACAGTACTGATGCAATCTGGAAAGATCCTTTGAAATAGCTGAGTTATTTCTATGTTAAAAAAAAAAAAGAAACCCAACCACCTGCCCTTCCCCCCTCCCCCCCAAAAAAAGAAAAAAAAAACAGAAACAGAAAAACAGGAAAAGGAGGTGGGGGTGCTGGCCTCATGTGTCTACTGACTAGTCAGTTTTCTGGTTCTGAGAAAGAGGACCCTAGAATAGAGCTATTTCAATCACTAAAGAACGTATCTTTGTGATCTCTCTATTCTGAGACCTGAAGTAACTGAGTTCAGCTGCCAGGCATCACTTGATGTAAAAACAAACCAACCAACCAACCACGTTCATCTTTCTGTTCTTCTCTTGACAGTCCTGGGTACAAGGCTGTAAAATAAATAAAAAACCCCAGCTGATTGCTGCATGTTGTCTCCATGTCTCCATCTTCTATTCACAGGACCAGTGGCAGCTCCTTCTTTTTGCCATTACACTCTCTTCGATTCTTTTTGCAAAGGGTGAATGCATTGATGGTTCTCTGATCCTGCTTGTAATTGACATTTAAAAATAGACTGTGTTGGTCCTATTTTTTTAATGTTTTTACAAAGTGAAGGTAGGTATGGAGTAATGTAGTACTAAAAAAAACCCCACTAAAATTCAAAACAGCAGAATAAAGGATTGTGAAAGTGAAAAAAACCACATTAGCATTAATTGTGACTGTGAGATTATACATTATGTTAGTGACTATGAGCATTTCCCGTTGTTATAGAATAAGATGATAAAATAAATTACTTGTCCAGGTAGTTCTGTGATAAATCCTTTGGAAATATTTCCAAGGAAGCTTGGTAACAGAGGAAACATGAGTTTTACCATCTCTAGCTTGGCTAGAGACTAGTGCTGAGATTTATCTGAAAACATTTGGTTTTCCCAGACTGTTAAGTCCACTGAGAAATAAAGAAACACCGATACAAATGGTGGAATCAGTTACACAGTCTTTTAAAAATATTTTTATGCTAAAAATATAAGATCCAATTGCAACAGGTTTTGATGTTAATTTAATGTACCTCTTTAACACTGTGAAGAAAATTTCCTTTCTAAAACTCAGGATTACTTTATGCATTTTATGAAAAGATACGCAAACTATAATTCATTCTTCTATAGCAGTGGCAGAGAAAATTTACTTGAGTTTGGGTAGTTTAACTGTCAAATTTGAACGAGTTTTTGTGCAAAAAGAATTTGTAGCCTCTGTTGTAAAGGACGGTGGTAATGTCTACTCTAAGTGAACTGATAAATAAAACAAGGCGCAAGAATCTCCTCAGCAAAGCTTAAAATGGAATTTTTATACTGACTAATTGGTGGCTGTTCTAGGGGATGTTCATTGAATGGCTGTTTGAAAGGAATCTCAAGAAAATTTGTGCAAATCATTGGATTTCTTTCACGAGGAATGTCATACCAAGTGAGAGAGAGATTTCACATTGTCCTTTATTTGTGCTTTCCCTGAAAAATGGAGTACTTTTCTATTTCAGGCCTAGTGTCTTAATTGATGCAACTTTCCTAATGCCTTTATAATAGACAGTAGGAAAGGCAACCCGATCAGTGGAGAGCTCTTAATCACATGCATATATTACACTCCACAGGATTTTTCCGGCTCATTTAATAGATTCCTGATGCCCCAGTAATTCTGTCTTTCAAATAGTGGTTATTTTAATCAGTTGTTAAGTAAAACTCCAAACATTTCTCAATCATTTCACATCAAAGGTAAGTAAAGAGGTCAGGAAAACATGAGAGTGATGGTTTCTTAACATATGAATGGTTTAAAAGAACAAATTATTATGTCGATATGTAAGGAATCAATAACTGATTCCATCAACTTGCTACTGAAATGGTCTACAAAAATGTATAGCACAGCACAATTGCATGAGGCAAATAAATCTTCTGTAACTAAACTTTTCTGAAAGATGCTTAACAGTTTTCTTACTATTTTGTTATATACACTGATGTATGGGGATAAGATTTGCTACTAGTTTGATTTGAGCAAAATATTTATTTTTATTTAACAATATGTCTTCGATATGTGTTTTGATCTCTTGAGTAAGTATCAAATCTTCAGCAGTGTGGATTTTTCACAGCCAATGTTCATTTTTTAATATTTTTTGAAGGAGGGCTTGCAGTTGCAGAAATATTGATCATGCATCTTCATTCAAATTCACAGGGCCAGGAATACACTGGTCTTACCATCCACTTGCCCTGGGGATCTCTTGTGTTTGGTGACTGCATTTCAAGAGGTATGAAATGCTGTTTTCCACATCACTCCATAGTGAGAAAGATTATACAGTGAAACTCGGCTGAACAAGTTAAACCCAAACTCGCTGTGTGCAACTAAACATACGTATGACAGTCATTTAGTGACAACCCAATATCAGCCATACCTACTAAGTGCTGCTTTTTGCTTTCAGCCAGTGAGGGGGTAATACAGACTTTGCTTTGGTCCAGCAGGTCCTCCTGACTACATAGTTGCCATGACAAGCGGTGTTAAGTTTTAGTGACTGTTCTCATTTGTACTGTTTGGATTCCTGTTTCCTTGCACAATTATGAAAATAGATTCAGAGTTCTCGTTCTTGTAGGTTGCGATATTCATGGTAGCAACAAGTACACAAAAACCAGAACTGTTGCTTGAATTTTAAAATAAGATTTCTTGTGTTGTGCTGATGAGAACTGTTAGACTGGTGCTCTGCAAAATGTCAGGCTGTATGCAGATAGGTAGTAGCACAGGTGCCCAAGAGGGTGCAGTATCGACATCAGGTGTTTTGGGCTAACGAAAATTTGTGGAGCTGTTAAGGTCTCCCCATTTGTATCTGTTTGTAATTGCTTTTATGCAAAACTTGGCTTTAACTTCTGCCAGCCTGATTGCTTGACTTTACAGTAGTCCTGTCATGCTTGTTTACCACTGCCACCAAACCTCAAATCAGAAGGGATCCATCTTTTCCTGATGTTCTCCTTAGACACCCAGAGAAACTTTTTGCATAGATCTTTTAAGTCCTGATGTATTGGTGGGACTCCCAGTGACTGAGCCTTCTAGAGCACGTGTTTGCATCTGTCGACAGCAAGAGCTCCTCGCTTTCAGAGCCCTCGTTCTGGAGACTTCCTTCTGCTCACAGCTATTTCCTTTCCTGTTAAATTATATGTAGACAAACTGAGAAAATGAAGCAGGCTTGTGAATTCAAACAGTGGACCCCGCATGCAGGTTGATAGCTCTCTTGTAAGGATAGCGCACTACTGCAGAAAAAACAATCGAGTAAATGACACAGATAATAAAAACGAAGCAGTTAATCACTTTCATTGTGCCCTTCACTAAAGACCAAGCGCTACCCTGCACCTTTGTGTACTGCCATCTACCATACAAACAAACAAAACGGAAATCTAATTGTCTGAACCGATGCTGAGTATTTCCAGTGCTACAGTCACAGGAATGTTCAGTTGAAACAGCCTTTTCCCTGGCAGGTTCATTTGTCAAAACTAGAATGTGCTATAAAACATTTTGATAAATTTCTGGTGAAACTTGGGTAGGTCTCTCAAAAAATCCATTCATCAGGTAACTGGTGAGATGCTCTGGAGACATCGTGGGTTGATGTTGGTGGAGTATATAAGTGCAGGGAGTCAGAGATAAATATTTGGGAGGAGGAAGCCCTCATTGGTAGGAAGCAGTGGGCTAGGGGAGGGATAAAGGATAAGTTGTGGATTGTCTGTTTGTCTGCAAGAGCAGGTTAGATGCCTGGAAATAAATAGCTGGAAGCTTTTGGTTGGCTTGGTGCCAAATATTACGATCATTTTTTAAGCGATTTCAAACTTTTCTTTCACAGAAAATTCTAAAACGTAATTCTTTCTCTTGTAAAGCTCGTTTTAAAAGAGAAAAAACAACTTCTGAGAATTGGAAAATGTGTGATCGTGAACAGAGCTTTGTGTTACAATATGTTGCTGAATTTCAGATGTTTGGAATGCTGCATTTTGGAGGTAATTCCCTGATTCAAAACACCTGTTTGTAGCAGAATGTTTTGGTTTTCTTTTTCTGAACCATCCTGGCTTTTCGAAGATGAAAAGTGTGTGTCTGGTGTGTAAAATGCTTTGATTTATCAGAGGTAAGCCATGTTGTTAGCAGAGATAAAGGACCTTGTTTACAAGGTGTCTATATCCTTAGAAAAAAAGGAGTTTCCAATAATTGAATAAGGTGTCCTGAATGTATAGATTAAACTAGAAGGCCAACAGCAAACATGATGAACTTCAAAAGAACAGCTTCTCATCTCTCTGGGGACCTTCATTAACGAGTCACCAGATAGGCAATTACTGTACAGTTCTTGTAATGACCAGGATCAGACACAAGCAATCAGCACAGTAGGCAGCAAGAAAGCAAGCAGAAAAAACCTGTGAAAATACGCCATTAAATCTTAATTATTCTTCAAAAGAAAACAAGCACAACTAGGGGGCAAATAACTGTAAGGAATATACAGAACTGTATCAAAACCTGCTGGCTCAGGGCAATGATGTTTAGTTATTAGCAGCATCAACGTTTATTTAAAGCTAAGCACTATATTCACAGGCCATTCAGAGGTATATTTTCCACCTGTTTGTTAAAAGCCTGAGTAAGACCTAGTCTTTCCTACCGCGGGATTGTTCCTCAAATTAAGACACCCCCCCCCCCCCCGTTATTTTGATCTCTATTCTAATAACCTCTAGAAACCACAACAAGGGCTGGGGCCCCAGGTGGACATACAGATAATGAAAGACAGCTTCTCCCTGAAGAATGACTTAAATTGGTGAAGGAGGACAGGCCATTATGGGAGAATAAGAGAGGTCATCAGGGCTGCGCAGCACCACCAGGTTTGATGAAGTCCCAGCCCACTGTCGTAGCCACTTACATACAAGTATTTGTATGCGGCAGATTTAGTACAGGTCCATGGGGCTTACTTACCAATGAACACTCCCCAGAACCTGAATTGCATAGGTGGTTTCTTTGCAGCTAAGCGGTTCTGTTGAGCTCACCAGAATTCTCTGGGGAAATCCTTTGATGATTATGGCAATATGAGTTTCTTGATGAGTTTCTTCTCATCCTTCTTTGTAAGAAATAATTATGAACTTATAAATAAGATAGGCCCAATACATATACAGTTATTGGGGAGGAGGAGTACTCAGAAAAGGAGTTATTGCACAGTAACTCCTGTACCAGAAAGTTTCATGTCTTTCATCTGCCCTGACTTGCCTTTTAAAAAGAAATCTTATGCAGTAGGCAAAAGAGATCATCCTCATCACTGCCTTGCAGCAAACAATTTCATTTTTTTGTCTCTGTCCTCCAAACTGTCCTCATACAAGTAAACTCACTGTGGTCTGTCTTAGAAGGCATGAGTAATCTGGTACAATGTGGATTTATTATTTGACCATCCTCACACAGTATGAGCCACACGTGCGTCTTTTTTTTTTGTGTAAGTTGTTTCAGCCTTTCAAAAATAAAAGCTGTTTAGGATCAAGAGGACAAAAAAGCAAAACCAAAAATTGTCCCACTGTTAGCATAAGGTTCACCTTTCTGAAATCCAAAGTACTCCAAGGTTGAGGTTTGGGAAGTGGTCTTGGACTCATTTCTACTTCTCGCAAAACATATCAGCAAGAAAGACGGTAGAAAGAAGCAAAAAACCTAACAAAGCAGTAATGGTACTTCTAATGGCTATATAAAATTGATCTGTTTATTTGGTAAGTGCATGCAAGTTCTATGAAATTTACTGTCTGCCTCCACACCTGGGGAGATTTGACTTTAAAATTGATAACTCACTTAGGATAACCTTCCTTCACAGAAGTGCATTGAGGAAGTTACTTATGTGCACAGTATTGTGGATTTAGCTCCGGAGTATTGTATGAGTAATTGTCTAATGACTTTTTCCTAAGTATGTTTTTCATAGTGCACCATATTTTCCCTGCAGAAAGAATAATTATGTAAATAACTATTATCAGAATATACTGTGCAGCTAAAAAGTGTAAGATGCATTGTATGATCATGTATTTGTATAAGAAGTCTGGCGCTCTGAAAGATAAAAGTGAATATCGAAGCTGTGGTAGTTTATTTATATCTATTTCTGTGCACTTATCACCTAAGGTATTTTAACAATTTAAAGATTTGTTATATCTGATATAGACTATTCAATGTGGGAAATTACCCAAAGGAAATAGTAACGTTTTGCATTCAGAGCTCCCAAATATGGGGGCTGAAACTGGTGATGCATCAGTGCTTTTGATTTCAGTGTTGACAATGATATTCCCTCAGTAAGGATTCCTTTAGTTTTCTTGGGAAATCAAACAAGATAACAGGAATAATTAATTTGTTGTGCTTTTTAGCATTACTGATGTCTAAAATGCTAAAAAAAAAAAAAATTCCTAATCTTTCATCTATTTGTATTCTAAATTGCTGTTTAACTTGGTTCCTTAAAACAATATTTAGTTATCAATCTAGAGTATGTGGTATGTCCTCGAGTTAGTTTGGAGGATGAAGGATGCATTTGCCAGTGTTCTGCTTTCATCAGCAACTAAAATAAAAAAAAAAAAAAGTTGAGATAACGTGACAATAGAACAATTCAGTCAATTCACAAAACCAAAGTTCATCCTACTGTAATGTACTTCAAAATAACCTTGCTGGACATAAATCAAACTTGTTCGTAAAAAATTTTGATTGGCATGCTCTATTGAAGCAGTTTTAGGATGTCTGGGTTTATTTTCAGTATAACTAGATTACAAAATAAGAAATTTAATTTAGTAACTATTCTTGCTAAATATATTTATCAGTTATTTTGAGCATAATTATTGAGCCACATAGATGTTGTAAACTAAATCGCAATTCTCAAAATTAATTTTTCTAAATAAGAACTCATGGTAGTTTCCTGGATCCTGGACTTTTATTCTTTGATATTATAATTATGTAGTATTCACAGATTTTCTTGTCTTCCCTTTTGCCCTCCCCCAGCATGCCTTTAAAATATCTTTTGCTGCTCTTGCCTTTTCTAAAGCAGCCAAAAGTGGCTGAAACATAGCGTCTTTCCATAATTCTTCTGTACTAAGCAAAACCTAATCAACAGATTTTCATGATATTCCTGTCTTCCTTTGGCACATGCAATCTTTTATCAAGTTCTCCATGAATCTAACCTGAATTAATCAATATAAATAAACAGGTATTCATAGGGCGGTCATATTTCTGATAGCAAAAACCAAGTGAAACCTCTCACTGGGCCTCCTTTGACGGCCAACCCCGCCCCTTCACATGGCTCTCCGTATGTTACTCTGGTTGGCTATAGGAAACGTCCGAATCATGAAGTACCTGGACACATTTACCAAAATTACATCTGGAAAGCACATTGAGTATATACAAAGATGATGTCTATGAAAAATCAGATTTATAGTAGCTGTAGGCACACTGCTGTGTATCCACACCTGTAAATGTTATTTCGTATTCTGTGTGGGTCTGTGGAACAAGGAGCGCAAGTGACTTGTCGAGGTCACCTAATAAACTCTCACAGTTGACATTAAAATTCAGGAACTCATGGCTCACCAAATCTATATTCAGTTTATCATCAGTGGTATCCTTCAATCGTTATACAGTCTTTATTTTTGCATCAGTGTGCTCTATTTCAGCAATTAATATTGACTGTCCTGACTATGCTTCATTTCTGTATGAGGTTAACAGATATTTATTGCTAGCTATCATGAGAATGTGACATGAGTTCATGACCTAAGCAGAGAGGTCCTCTATGGCAAGACATTTTCTTTCCAGGTCTTCCTTTTTGTTACTTTCTATTTTTTCCTTTGCTTTCCTGTTCACCCTTTTTTATTTTTCTTGACAACTTTGATGTCAATTGGGCTGACAGGTCAAAGTGAGCAATAGCCTTTCCTTGTCTTCAGATGAAGCATGTCACCTGTGTAATATTCTTAGGTGGTGGTGTGACCTGGAGCAAATCTCAGCTCGCTCCCAAATGCAGATCTCTGGAATTCTGTTAAAAGTGATCAAAAAGTTTGTCTTGAAGTATGTATTACTCAGAAGATAGTTTTTACTATTTAACTTCAATGGCTTTATTTGTTTCATTGTTAATGTTAACTTCTTAATGATGTTTTTGGCACATTTTGTGTCAGGCTCCCTTTCGAAGTTTGCTCTCTGCTTATGTGACAGTACCCGAGTTCTGACAAGTTTCAGATCATGGTAAAGGGCTGGGGTTTTTTGTTGTTGTTTGGTGAGGTTGTTTTGCCTGAAGATTTTGTCCTGGGCACTATGCATGATAAAGATACATTTTGCTGCAGCAATCTGACTATGCATATTTACTTTTGAAAGCAATTGAAATATCAAACTGTAAGAGAAATCTAATGGGGGAAAAGAAGGAAATGCGCAAGGTAACTGCAAAACAGTGTTGCTTTGTTTATGAAATCTCAGTTTAAACATAAAATTGCTTTTCATCTTCAGACAATTCTCCTCCAGATGGATACTTACTAGAAGCCAGAGCCTTTAAAAATAGCTACAAATTTTTAAATATCTAACTTGGGAAAAATTTCTTCACTGAAAGGGTTATCAGGCATTGGAACAGGCTGCTCAGGGAAGTGGTGGAGCCACCATCCCTGGAGGTATTTAAAAGACGTGTAGATGTGGTGCTTAGGGACATGGTTCAGTGGTGGACTTGGCAGTGCCAGGCTAACGGTTGGACTTGATGATCTTAAAGGTCTTTTCCAACCTAAACGATTCTATGATTCCATAGGTGTTTTATTTCTACTGGGATATATTCTTAGCAAATCGAATCCTTTAAAGACTTCTGACAATAAGGTTTGTAAAATTGAAAGTACTTGAAAAAAACAGACTAAAAGCTCTTGATTCTTGCAAATGCTGGTGCCTCTTCTGGCAGCAACTCGCTGTTAGGTGCTTCCCTCATGTGAGAGTGTTGAACATGTGTACATGATATAATAATAGGATTTAGAATATTTTCAATAAACTTACTGTGTCGTGTATGTGAACTAATGATTAAATTATACCTTTGCAGACAAGCAATGATACCAACTCTTTCCCAAAATAATAAATTCTGTCAAGATACAAAGGAGTTTGTGTATAATTTCCTTTAGTCTTAATAGCAGTTAATCTATGTGAATGGACACTCTGGGGAATATATTTCTTACTCCTGTGGGTTTTTTGTTTGGTGGGTTGATTTTTTTTGTTTGTTTGTTTGTTTTCCCAAGAAAGCAGTAAAATGTAAGTTTAAAAGAATCAGTTTAGGAAAGTTTTTCAACTAATTATTCTATTTCACTGTTTTCTTATTGTCATATTGAAATTTCATGGTTCTTTCAATTATTTCCTCAGTTTTGTGCCCAGCCTTTCCAGGTTTAACAGCTATCCTACCCTTGGACAGAGTCTTGGATTGGCCAAGTTTACCCAGCAGTGTATGAGTGTGCTGGCTGTCTCCAAGTCTTCTCTCTGGGAGCTGTCAACAGACAACTCTCTTAATAGAAGGAACAGCAAAAATAAGAAATGCAACAGCATGATGAACAGGCTGCATGTTTGAATAATATCTTACCTCATGTTTGATTTTTCCCCTAGAAGTTCAAAAAGAGTTAATTGCTGTGCATTTCATACCGTGCATGTGTTTTACTTTGGAGATGCAGTGAAGTCTAGGTTGGCTGGCTCCTAGAATCCATACTTCATGGACTTCTTCCATCCCCTGTATAGGAGGTGAGGTTTTGCCTGTTTTTATTCTGCTCAGTCTCAGCCTGGCAAACCACCCTAACTTTACCACAACTAACAGGGCAAGTAATTATTGTTTTTAACAGCTTGTTTTCCAGGAACTGTTTTATCTAGATTCATCTAAATTGTTCTCTTTTTAACTGCCTTTACCCAAACCAACCCATAGAGCAAATGAAGTTTTTTATTGTAAATATTCCCATGACCTGGTCTAACCGCAAAGTATTATTGGATTAATGAGGATCATTCCCATGTCCTTCATTTCTGTTTACATCATTAGAAGTATATAAGTAGCAGATAAAGAAAAAAAAATCTAGTGCATTCTGTCTGAAAGTATTTCAATTTAATTTAGAAGATTAAGCATACCTGTTTCAACAGCAGGAAGCATTTTGTAGTAGTGAATTGTTAGCAATAGCTAGAGAGAGACCAAAGGAAACATTTTTACTTGAATCACAATGAATAATTTTGCCTTACTGCTAGTTTTCTTCTTGAAATATAAGCCAGAGATATATTTCATCATTAACCTTTTGAACCGGGCCAAGTATAATTGGCAATTCTCCTGCAACGTCCATTTGTCTGTATTATGCCGTTCCTTTTATAGAAGAAATAATTGTCATTTTTTCTGTGTACAGTTTTTTTTTCAGCCAACCTTTGTAAAGGATCAGAAATATAAAGCCCCCAAATGATATCCTATTCCATCTAGCTTTGCCTAACAACAGTTTGTGGTTGTATATAAAAGTATGTCAATATGTTCAATATGAAAGTGGAGTACAATTGAGAAATTCTGTTTAGCAGATTGGATTCTTGCCCTTGTCTCTATTTAAGCCTGGCAACAAGGTTCTTAGAGATGCTCATGCTATCTCTTAACATACCATAACATGCAACAGAGGCTGGAAAGTTGTGCTATGACATACACCTATCTTGTCTGAAATCACCTACTGTCAGTAATAATGCCCTTTGTTTACTGAAGAGCTAATCAGGAATTTGGCCAACTGTAACTGGAATTGCCTTTAATATCTTAGCTGTCAACACGCAAGTATGTCTTTTTGACAGTATATTTTCAGGAATATATATGACATAGTAGCAGATAACAGAACAGCCTTAACATCTGGAGAAGAGACTAGCTTCAATCAAAATGAAGGATGATATGTTTCAGTACTTTTATGACGAGTGGGAGAAGATTTCAGAGAAGGGCTACACTAAGATTTTTAATGGTCTTTACTTACTGAATCAGTATCCTTTTTTTCCACTGTTGGTTGCTTGCTGATTGCTGAATATTTGCCCTTTGCCCCTAATCATTATTTAATACATTAAAAAAACCCCCACCATCAGGGACATAATTTTTATTTCTCCTATTAGTTATGCTTCTGCTGAGTGCACTGTTCACTAGTGGGTACTAGCATGCTGTTTTACAGTAGAAATGACACAAACGGGGCACACATTTTCATTAGAAATGCAATTATCAGGCTGGTGGTTGATGGTTTACTGCTCCTTTGGCCCACAATTTAGTATGTAAGACAGAAACTGAAGTAATCGGTTTTGATACATCTGCCTCAGTCCAGCAAACTTTTAAAGTCCATAGGTGTTCTGCCCTTGACCTCCTCCTGAGCTGAATATAGAGTACTTAGCTGGTGGAATATCACTAGCATCTTGAGATCTACAGATAAAAGCCGTTAGAGTGGAATTGGATATTATCACTTTTGGCTTTGCTTTCATTACACAGTGAAATACTCTTTTGGTAGTATATCTGCCCACTTTTGACTTCTCAGATCTCTGAATTAAATCCAGGCTAAATTGTTAGTCATGGAAAGCAGCTGTTATAAAGATGCTGTATCACTGGCCTCTGAACTTTTTTTTAAAAACCTAGAGTGAAGTAACTTAGTGGCCCATCAGTCTATCAGTTCGAGAAGCCTAAATCTTCGTATAGTTTCTTCTGAGATTTCACATTATTTCCCAAAAGAGGGTATATGCATCCAAAAGATAAAATGGAATGACATCACAGCTGACTCGCATATCTTCAGTGATTGCATCAACAGCCACGCTTTGTATTGGATGGGTTTGGAGACTAGACAGTTTCTGCTCTGACCCACTAGAAGTGATGCCTACCCAAGTGTTGTGGCTTAACCCTGGTAGGCAGCTAAGTCGCTCACACCCTGCAGTGGGATGGGGAAGAGAATCAGAAGGGTAAAAGTGTGAAAGCTCATGGGTTGAGATAAAGACAGCTTAATAAGTAAAAAAAGGAAACAAGGAAAAAAACCCAAGAAAAACAAGTGATGCAAACCCCCCAATTACTCACCACCAGCTGACCGATGCCCAGCCAGTCCCTGATCAATGGCAGCCCTGGCAAATTTGCCTCCCTCCCAGGTTTTAATGCTGAGCATGACATCCTATGGTGTGGAATATCCCTGGGGTCAGCTGTCCCGGCTGTGTCCCCTCCCAGCTTGTGCACCCCCACCTACTTGCTGGTGTGGCAGTGTGAGAAACAGAAAAGGCCTTGACTCTGTGTAAGCACTGTTCAGCAATAACTAAAACATCCCTGTGTTATCAACATTGTTTTGGTCACAAATCCAAAACATAGGTCCATACGAGCTACTATGAAGACAATTTATTCTATCCCAGCCAAAACCAGTACAATCTCTGTACCTTATTCCATACCATTTACATCATGCTCAGGTTCCATTCTATCCAATACATCCTCTTTACCCACCACCTCCCTTAGTCTTTGGGCCACCCCTGTAAAATGTCCATAAAATGTCCATTGAGTTCATTTAGTCCATGATTTTGGGCTCCATCTGTTACGGTGGTCACTCAGGACAGGAGAGGTGGTGTGTTTTGTGGAGTTAATGGACACCAAAGCCAGCTCAGGTTGGGTCACTGCTGCATTTGCACTGTTTCTTGCGAGGCTCACCCTCCAAAGGTTCAGGTGGAAATCCTCCCCTTGCTCCTGCTTTGGCGTGGACTTATCCGTGGACCACAGTTCCTTACCTGCTTCAGCGTGGACTTATTGATGGGCGACAGCCTCTTCAGGGGTATGCCTGCTGCAGTGTGGACTTACACACAACCACTGTAACTTCGAGGTATACCTTCTTTGGTGTGGCCTTATCTACAGCCACAGACACTTTGAGGATACCAAGAAATCAAATCTCTGTTTACAGTGCCCTGCTGTTTCTTTTTCCTGGAGAAGAGGGAAGATAGGAAGGAAAGAGAATTTTTATTTTCTGTGCTTCTGTCAGATGTCCCTTGCTTAATAAGGAAAGTAAGTGTTCAGAGTTGAATTGAATTAGCTCGTCAGTGATAACAGTTCTGTTTAATCCATGAGAATAGTTGGATGGCGGTATAATGCTATATAACAGTGCTGTACTACAGAAAATAAGCTCCCTATTTAGTACACCATTGTATGGAAAAGAAGGAGTTTCCTCAAAAAGATTTTAACTGTGAACAAATCCAGACTTGATGTGTGAATCCAGGTTGTTGGTTTTGGAATCCGTCTGACTTAAAAGGCCAGTGGGATGTGAGAACAAATATTTTTGTTTCCATCCAATTATGTCCCTTTTTTCTTTAAAGCTGTAACTTCAGTCTGTAAGGAATTAATTTTTTACATTAATAGAAACAGACTTCCAGCGTTTTTATGACTCCCTTTTCAGAGGACTTTGTTTTGTAAATCAGATTATTTCTGTCTAGTATTTTTAGAGAAACCAGAACATTAAGACTGAATATTAATTTTAAACTAATTAGATTAGGAATTTTAGATTCTTAACTTTTGATGACTCATTGCAATAAACTTCCGTTCTCCTGCTTTGTGGAATTCCAACCTTTTAAAAGGGTCTGAAGTTAAACCTCTAGACTTTAAAGCATTCGTTTGGCCAGTATCACATAGAAAGTCAATGGCCAAACTGAGAAGAGAAATTACCATCTCGCTTGTCTTCTTCAGACTTCATCGTCATTGTTAGAAAGCAGTTAGTGTTTCAAAAATATTCTGTCAAATTTCTAACACAGGAAAAATGAGGAAACGACGTTATCTTAGTCCCTTCAAGTAAGGATAGGGACACAGAATATGTTTTTGCTGAAATATGTCATTTTGTGCTATTGTTTAGTTTAGTTGTATCTGTACAAGTGTGATACAGATACATTAAGATTATTAATCCAATAGGCATCCTATGGTACTGCATGTCTGTAAACAATGTTTTATGCAAATGTAAGTATGCAAGCAGAAGTACCAGGCTGTGTGCTTCTCTGCCTCCTAGGATAACCCTGTGCTCCTCAGCTGGTACTTACTATCTAAAATGCTGTGATAATTTCTCATTGTGTTACTTGACAAAGGCAGAAAGAATAGTTTCAGAAAAGGCATTAGAAGACTTTTTTCAATATGTTTGGTTCCAAGACAGCATTAACTCCACCGAATAGTGAAAGTAATAGGGATCACTCAGCTTGCCTTAAGGCCATGACAAAACTATAATCTGTTTGTTGATAATTCTGTAGCCCTGTGAAGTGTTCTCATTTGCTCCATAAATTGTACTAAAGAATAGCCTTTTTTGGAATAACAATATACTAATTTCTCTAAGTTTAAATAGGGTATAAGTAGTTAAAATAGAAAACAGCCTAAATACAATAGCTTCTTATGATAATTGCACACCCATCAAAGTAAACTGGAACCCAACAGATCAATAGTTAACTACCATTAAAAACAGTTTTGAGAAAAAATCATAATTGACTTTGCCATATGCTTCATTTTCTTACTACACTATCTTCAGAGTCAAACACAATCACCGTTCATAGAGAAGCTAATTATCCACTGTCAGTTAAGCCCTCAATAACTGATCTCTTGACAGCTGGTAATAAGTCCCAAGCCCCATTGCAAATTGCATTAAAATACACATTTATCCACTGGAGAAAGATGGAGAGCACAGCTCATACATTCACCAAACACTACAGCTAGCAACGATTGCCTTCTTCAAGATAGCTTTCCTTGCATGTTTCACTTCAATTTTGGATTTTCCTCTTCTCTGACTACTTAAGGCTTGCACGTTTCAAATCCCACAAGGTGAAAACATAGCTTTGGCTTTTATATTCTGTCTTCAGTGAATATATGAAACTATGCTCAGACAACCTGGTGACTTTTACCTGAACGTTTACTTATAGTTGCCTTTTTGTATAGTTTCACTGAGAAACTACAGGTGTTGACTAAATTTTGCATTTGTTAAAGCAGGTAACAAGGGATGCAGGAAATGGGAGAAGAGCTGATTTGAAAGTCCAATAGCACACTGGTATCAACTCTTCCAGGTTATAAAACTGTTCCATCTCTAAGGTTTAGACCACAAAGAAGCAATCTGTTTCCCAGGTGAGCTCTATTTCACCTCCCAACTTTGTTTTCCTCATGCTTTGATCTGCCCTGAGGGCCAGTACATACTGTTCTTAAAGCTTTTTGCAGTGTAACTACTGTAAAGAACTACTTTGTAGATGAAGATTTGAAAGTCAAAACTCATTTAACTTTGTTCCATTACCACAAAAAAAAAAACCAAACAAACCACCAAACAAACCAAAAGCTAGTGAATGACAGAGAGAGGAAAACAAATATGATGAAAAGATTTTTATGGCTGTTCTTGAATATAAATAAATATATAGCAATAATGCTTGATTTGGGAGAACAGGAAGGACAAAATCATGTTGCTTTAATAATATAAAATCATGTGGTAAAAGTAAAAGAACAGGATAAATTCCATGCAAGTTCTAAATGGTAGGTGAATATAGCAAGTCTTGGCCAACTTTCTGGTGACTAGTTGTATCTGTTCCTGCAGTAATGAATTCTCTTAATAAATACACACTGCTGAAAGGGTTCCTCATTGTTACCTTTCCAATCTTGGCTCAGATAGTTCCTCATTGTATGATCTACAGACCAATCTACTGCCCAATTCTGTAACAGCTCAGTAGAATATTTGCCATTCAACTTCAAAGGCTGAAGAATCTAAATTTCTTTATGCCCTAACTCGTTCTTTTATAAAATTTGTGCTAATATTTCACAGAGATAGTGTGAACTGAATTAATTAATAGGTACAAAGTATATTCGTATCTTTGTATTAAAAGACCTGCTCCGTATCTGTCTGTCTATCTTGTTCTCCATCACAGAAGTATTTAAGGTCTTTGACGTTATTATACACAAAGGAGGAAATTAAAATGTTTCTAGTGATTGTTCCTCCTTGTTAGGCAACCACATTTTTCAGTGCTTTTGGTTAGTGATAAAGACTGTTGTATAGCAGTGAATCAATAGATGATTGGTGTAGCCTTTTCTTTTAATTGTCACCATCTCCACTATAGATAGATCGCATCTTTTTTTCTTTGGCTCTTAAGAAAGGAATTGCCATGAAAATGGAACAGTCTTCAGTTCTTTTTTTTTTTTTTTCTTCCCCTCGTCACACTGGCATGTGCATCCATCTATCACTATTGTAATGTGCTTTTGGGGTGTAAAAGGCTATTTAGTACATCTTCTCAGTAACTACCTCTGCATTATAGGAGCACCAGAATGGAGAGTACTTTTCATTCTCTGAACAACTTCTAAGTAGATGAATAAATGAGCTCTTTAAGCAACAACATCAGGAGACCCAGATAAGATAGTGCTATTATGAGAACCTTGAAAATAATTCTCTTAATGCTCTTTTTATATTTGTTTCATTAAATTATATATTCTGATGACTCTAAATATTCAAGGTATTTTTAAAGACCTGCTTTCATGTTTTTTACATACCACAAACTCACATACTTTACTTTTTTTTTTTTGTACCAAGCGCTGTGCTGAACAGCAGATTGTAAAGATAAGAGCAATGTAATTCATACCATCTTAAAAGGTAATCGCAAAATAACTGTCAGTTAAGTACTGGCTTAACAATTTTGTCCTTAAGGTCCAGAGTGTTTCAAATAATTCCTCTGGAGCAGCATATGCTTCTATGTAAGATCAAGTGGGTTATCTAATCTTTTCCTTTCCTTGTCTGATCCAAGACAAATTTTGCAGTGCATCTGGATATTTTTGTGGAGTACTCTGCGTCTTCAAATGACAGATCTGTGATCTTTCTGTAAAAATTACAACCTATGAAATCAAATGTCTCTGGTGAAGATTTTAATCTTGTGCTCTGGGACATAAGTAATGCCTGTCACTCTATCGGAATAAATGCCTACATTGCAAAGATTGTGCTGACTCATTACACAGATGTGGCTGTGCACCAAATGGCAGGCAGCTGTGCTCTTTGAATATAGTGCCAGAAGCAGTAGGAAGGGGAAAGGAGGGGCAGAAGATAGCCCTTCCACCGCACTGTGTACGATATGGGATCTGAACATTCAGTATGTGCTAAGTATTTAGTATTTTGCTAAGTGAGCTCTTCCACCCTCTTCTTCCCTGAGGATCAATTTAAGATGAATGTTATGTCTAGAAGGAAGCACCTTTTATTCCTGAGAAAAGAAAGGTGGCCTTACAGTAACATGCATTTTTCATTTTGCAAGTATAGTGCTGTTTTTCAACGCTTGGGATATGGCAGAGAGAAGTCCTAGGCAAAGAAAACCAAATTCTTTGAAATACACGTGGCTGTGATCTCATTCTTCCAAAACTGCATGTTTTCCCTTTCTAGACAAATTCCTTTAATGTATTTTAGTGGTTTGTATAGTTCCTACTGCTGTTTTATCAAAATGATGATCACTTACTGAGAGATGAGACTTGTTCAGCCAAGAGGAGAGCCTGTGTGCCCGTTCTTGATGTGGCCTGCCCAGCTGGGTGGCTATGAGTAGCACCCTTCTGTGCTTAAGTTACAGAAAGAAAAGGACCAAAGAAAGACTGGAACTGCCCGGGTGTACTCAAGAACTTAGTGCAGGATGACATGACTGCCGCCCCCAAATCTAGTCATCTTGAAGCTCATCTGGTCCTGCAACTTGCCAACCCCTAAACCAGTAATGCCCCCTGGATCTGTTTGTCCAGCTGCAAAGGAGGATTACTCTGCTTCGCTGTTTTACTCTCATTCCTACACGCTTAAGTGCACAGAGGTTGAACCCATTTCAGTGAAAAACGCACTTGGTTTAAACTGCACACTTGTGACCAGTGCTTCGGTAGTAATACCTTACATTTTATAAAATTTCTTTCATCTGGGAGGTTTTGAAAGCTACCTACATCACGAAGGCTGCAAATTATTTGTAAACAAGACCTTACTACTTGCAAACTTAGATGTTGTTTTGTAAAGTAAGATAGATTGAATTATTACAGTCAAATCCTTAATGTTACTCTTGTTTACAGCACACTTCCCTTAACAATAAATCTCCAAGCCCGTGGGCACTTTCAATTACTGCATCTTCCTTGCTTAGCAAAGGAACTCATAAATCTCTCTTTCTGTCATACCATTTTGAAAGGTCTTTGTATGTAACAAAGACTGTGTTGTCTGACAATGCTTATATTAAGAAAGACTTATTAAAAAGATAACTTGTGTAGTTCACCTGTCTTTGCCTGTGACAATGGGAAAGAAGCGATACACAGATTACCACAGGAAACTTGGACCTTCCTTCAAAATTTATTCCTATGCCATGTGAAAAATGGGTAGGAAATACCATGGAATGAAATCTTTAAAATTTATTTAAGATTTTTGTGATGTATAAAAGAATTATTCTTGGTATAAACTCTTTCAAATGTATAGCACCAGACTTCTCAGTATTTCAGGTTTTATGAATTTTAGAGAAACCAGAAGATGCAGCTGTAAAGGCACAGATCTCTCTCCCACAGAGGATTTTATGGCATTATTTGAAAAGGTGTCATGTTTACATAGTTTCTTGACCTACACAGATGGCAGAGGAAGATTCACTCTCATTTTACAGATGTAAAGATGAGATGTATGCAGGAAATAAAATTCAAATTTCCCAACTGTCCTTTTCTATTCACATCTAGAAAAAACACAGAAATTGTAGGAATCACAGCTGACAACTCCTAACAGTTTGTCCTTATAATCTGCGTGTGTTTTCATTATAGATGAAGATCGTAAGAGGTATGGTATGTTTTGAATAGAAATCATCATTATCTACGCACTACCAGTGAGTTAACAGAAAAAACTGGGGGCAAAAAAACCCCCAAAAACCCAAAACCTAAGTACTGAGAAACGTCATGGTCCAAGTTTTCCGAACACAGATAGCTAAAAGTAATTTCTGAAATTTGTGCTTAGAAATGTACATTGATACAGTAAATAGACTGTGTTGCTAGTGGAAATGGAGATGTTCATCATTTCTGAAAATTGGTTCAGCTACCTAAATGTCTGTTAGAAAACTAATTTTAGGAATTGTAGTTGCAAAATGTTGATGAATATTGCCAGTGTCATATTTAACTGTTAAACAAGTAATAGCATATAATCTTTTATGCCTCAGTGTAAAAATATTCCTTAAAATAAATAACAATAAAATATATGAAGCATACAACTCTATCACAAAATAACTGTAATCCCATTTTGTAGCAGTAATGGATATACTGCAGCAAGCTTCACTGATTAAAAACTTTTTGTGCCAAGTTTGTTTCCTGTTTATCAAATGGGATGTAAAATGCAGACTACCTTTCTATATGGTGTATTAACATGTAAGCTTTACTTCTGGAAGGCAGTCCACATTCCTTTATTGGTTTAAGCATCAGGTTTAAATGTCTCCAGCTGTCAAAAGTTTAATTTGGGTCACTGGCAGACATCTGACTGCTGGGGGTAGAAAGAAAACAGAGCAAAAGGCAGGAGGTCTGCTCTCACCCACCATGCACTCGTTCGAAGAGTTGTGCAAGCTCTGGCACGGTATGTTGATCACAGAAAATAGGTCTCAGGAGGCCACAAAGTCCATTCCTCTGACTTAGGACAGGGGGAACAGTATGCCGATAGCTATGACAGTTGTCGTCTTTGCTATCCCAGTTTCAGTGTTACTGGATAAAAAGCCTTTCATTTATATTTGGCTCACTTTGGCATATTGTTGTATTTTCCAAAATCTAACGTGTTGTGAGATTTGCCATGTGCATTGCATACTTTGACCCCTATAATATTGCAGGTATTTGGTGTGATAATGTGATGCTGGAAAGAAATGACACATTATAAAATTATTGTATTCTATAAATCTTTACTATAAAAATGTAGTAAAGAATTATAGTATTCTGTCATCATTGAGAAAGGAATATTCTTTGTTTTGCTGAAGTTAAAAAAATAGAAAAGTTAATATAAAAAATTCTGGAATCTATGGAAATGGTAATGTTAACTGTTACGTCTGCAGTAATACATATGCACTTCTGCCATGTGGGAACTATAGGACTTTCTTGTGCACAAGTAAAGTCGTTAGCTTGCTTTTAAAGATTTGACTAACATGAATGCTTCATTTTCCAGTTCTCTTTGTTGCATTCTTTGCACTTGAATTATACAGACAGATGAGCCTGTCCTAGATTTCATAGAATCATCGAATATCTCAAGTTGGAAGGGATCCATAAGGATCATTTGATACCTCAGACCTGGCAATCTGAGTCAGATACTCCAAATAAACTGTTCGAGTTGAAAAGTTGTCACGGGTTCAGATCCTCAGACCTATTTGTGAGGTGCTTTAAGGATGTAGAGGGGACAATTTGAGAAAAACTGTGGCTCCAGGGACAGAGAATTTAAAGAAATAAGAGGACAGGTCCTGCAATTAACTGTGTTTGAGAGCGTTGATGCCAGAAGCAAAAGCTTTTGTAAGGTAAGAATTAAAGGAAGATGAAGACCTGAAAAGAGATTTGCACTGTTCATTGTAACATCAGGCTGACTGTTTGTTTAGTTCATCATCACTGCTGTGGTGTATATGGCCTATTTGTATTCTTCCCCTACCTTGCTCTGCTCTTCTGCTGCACTGTTCAGGCCTCCTGACAATTATAATCTAACATCAAGACATATTCTGAAAGTATTGGGCCGCAGTCCTTTTGTCAGTTATTATTTATATTAGCAGTCCAATGAATTGAAATGAAGAAAAAATACTTTCTACTCACGTACAAAACAAATGTATTGTACATTCAGGGAGTCCCTAGTTAGGGTACTACCTGGACCCTAACGTAATGTGATGCACCAGAGCTCCCTTTCCTGCTTGAAGACCCTCCATCCCAAATGACTCTGAGTCGGCCACAAAAAGCCCAGCCACAGTTGTCAACATCGTTTATCCTATGCTTAGAAGCAGTGCCATGGCCTGTAGGCAAAGGAAATTTGAGCACTCTTTCTTTTTCCTTCCCTTTCTTACGACAAAACTGATAAAACCAGTGTATCTCTATGAAACGCTGTAGTTTCAATGAAGTAGCATATTTTAGCAAAAGATAACGTTGGTGAAATTTTTCAACCAGCTGATACAGATTGACAGTCCCAGTTACTAAAATGGGGCCACAAGTGAGAGTAAGGGGTACAGGATTTGAATAATGAGTCTTTGCAGTGAACACTACTTTGCAAAGACGCTGCTTGGAAGGTTGTCTGACCTCTAGAATACATTAATCATCTACCTCTGATGTAAATCCATTTCAGAGGGAAAACATTCATACATTCACTGTTGCCTTTCGTGTCATACGTAGAGTAGGGCAACGACAAATTTGTTCTTTCCTACGTATTTAAGAAAATTGATTTTGTGTGGAACTAAAGGTGTTTTATAGAATTATTCTTTGTCAACAGAATGTTTCTTACAGTATACTATCTAAGGTATATAAACCTGTTATTTTGGGGGCCGCATCTGCTAAAAATGCTCTCCATCTAAATTCTTGGATGGAAAAACTACTTTTTCTAAGGCCAGCTATAAGTGAAAATGTAAAATTCACCTTAATAAGCAGATCATTCTATGACTATTACTGTCGAGGGCATTTGGCAACATTTTACATTGAATGTTAGAACAATTAAAAGTCCTTTGGCATTAATGTTGATAATATGGATTAGGATCTATCACCCATTCTAGAAAAAAAAATTAAAAGATGGAAGGTGTTATTCAGTGCTACAGAAAATAACATTGTAATGCAATAGATTTAATTTAATAGATTTAATTTAATTTAATAGATTTAATTTTAAACAAATTGGCAAACTGGACAGTGTGTGTGTGGGGGAACTAAATCTGTTTTTACCAGGTAAATGAAAATGCTGAAACTTTTGACAAAAAATACAATCCAGATATCCTGCAAGCCTCATGTTCATATTTACGCACAGCTAGCAGCTGTTAGGACAACTGATTGACATAGAACAACAGTTCCAGCTGTAGAAAGCCGAAGTCAAGCCTTCATGAAATTAAATCTTAGCCATTTCTTCTTCTTAATACCCTTCTAAGGAACAACAAGACATTTGCCTTTTAAAATAACTCTCAGATCCAATTATTTAATCGTAAGAGACGAAAAAACATTAAACAAATCTAATAACTGCCAAATTAATGCAATTTCCTATACTTGTGTTTGGTAGTTGAAGACAAGCTAAACAGCTAAATAGCTGTCTAACTTAAAGAGAATGAAAAAATAGCGTGCAAAAACACTCTTTACAGAAAATGTCTCCCACCAATATTAGATGTAGTAGTAGGAATCAAAACTGAAGGAACTAATTTAAAATATGTTCCAATTTATTCACATTAAGAAGTTAAATGTTCTTGGATTTCAGGGCTTAAGAGTACCTGAGTATGAGAGTGGTGAAAAGCAATTTGCTGTTGACTTTACTGGATCAAGGCAGTTTTGAGGTCACATTGTATCTTTTTTCCCCCTGCTTTAGATATCCCTCTAATGATTGACTATAAAGAACGCTGTGGAATTAGTTTAATTTTTGATTATGCAGAAAGAAGTCAACTTGACTATGATAGGCGTGTTGCACCTGGGGGGCTTAAGTAGACATAATTTGATTTAACCAAGTGAAATAAGCAAGCCTGTCACGGTAGAGGGAAAAGACCATACACTAGTTTGACAGCATTCTTTTTCTGCTAGAGAAGCTTTGCAAAATAGTAGCGTAGTTCTGGCCACTTTGAGATTCACACTCTTATTGACCGTCTTCCTCAATCTTTGTAGCTTTAGGTTACAAATTTTTTTTTTCACATACTCTGTTAGCCTCTGTAAATGTAATAGCTGTATTTGATATAATTTCTGAAATGAAAACAAAATCTTCCTGATTTCTTAGAGTCGGTATCTAATTTTTCATGACTCATACGCAACTGCCAAGTTAAAGAGGTAACTACGTGGACCTGAATCATTATTAGTGTTCTGGACAATGCTTTCTCTGATTTCCTGAAGTTTACTGATATTTAAAATATGGTATATAAAATATGATATCCATAAAATATATGGATATGGGGTCTTCCACTCTAAATTTCTAATAAGCTATGAAACCATTGGGAACCATACACTGGGCAAGAAACTCTTTTTGAACAACAACATTAAAAACATGCCTCTATTTCCAATTAATGGATTCAACAGGGACAAATCACCAAAACCTGAAATACAGCCTCTTTTTCTGTAGAACATTCTAGGTTATGTCATCAGCAGTAGTACACAAAAATACTGTGTACTGTAAAGATAACAAGTGTAGTAAAATAAGATTTTTTTTTTTTTTTTTTCCTCCTGAATTGGAATTCTGCTAGCCATTTTGGGCTAACTCTTCTGGGAAAAAGAGTTTTAATCTTTAGTATGCATTCAGTCCATTTATTTTATTGTGGTAGGACACAAATACAATAGGACATTAATATTATTATGCCAGGTAAATGTTTTGTGCATTACATGTATTTTGAGTCATATCAGTAAATAGTGCATTAAATATAATAATCATAAAGCATTCCACAGGCTCACAATCTTATAATGAACTTAATTAATATAAAATCAAAACTAAAGCTCAGCAAACTACTCATCCAGCAACAAGATCATTTTCATAGGCAGTAAGATACAGATGATTAGCTTTTTGATATTCAGTAGGTAGAGGATCTGTTTTCATTCTGGACCTTAAATCTCTTATCAGCCTTCTCACAGAGAGAGCACCTGAGGAAGAATGTAAGTGGGTCTTCCAGGACTTACGCAGATGTGGCCCAGAAAATACGCATGGGAGGATGTTATCTAAAAATCTAAATATCTGAAAGCAAGAACCTAAACTAGTAATTCGCTTTCTGGGTCTCCTGTGACTATAAAGCAAGCCTAGGGAAACCAAGCAGAATCGGGCAGTGTGAGTACCTCCGATTCACAAATTCACACAGTTCAAATTTGGCAAATAACCAATGGATTATTCTTTTTCCTTTGGTTGACAATTTGCATACTCAAATAAAAAATGAGGCCACTCTTAGAAAAGAAACAGAAAATCAGATAATTTATAGACTGACTTAGTGGGTTGCACAGAAACCTATCAGCTGTTTTTAACCAAGTAATAAAAGCTGTAAGACCATTTGACTTTTGGGTGTATGTTACCCCTAGGCAAAGTATCACACATGCATTCAATTAGCTTTTTGCAACACACTAATTTGAGTTTATGAAGCAGATTGTCCCCACAGCAAAGAAATGCTGCAGGGCTATTGCGGAGTAGCGTGCACCACAGCCTTACATGATTAATGAGTTTGTATTATTACTGCTAGCCTACACAAGCAGATTTACAAATTATCCAGATTCAAGGTCTAGGTGGCCAGTTCTTCCTGTGCTTTATGTCAACACTTGAACTTTCCTTTATCTGAAATGTGAAGTTTATTTGAATAGAAACCAACTTTAGCATTTAGGGACAAAGGAGAATATAAAAGAGCTTGGTGTAGAACTTGAGAATGGACAATATGTTTTTTTAAAAGGATTCTACGAGATGCAGAGTTTTTTAATTAGGAGGAAAGGTGTAGTTTTCATTAAGCAGTTCTGTATGATGGGATTAATCATGAGGAAAAACCTCTCAGTATTTATTATGTTTATTTTAAAGTTAAGATTCTTACTATTAAACTGGTGTTGGATTTTTTAATTTCTTTTTTTAGCATTTCATACTCACTAAAGCTGTATTAGCAACATCTTTCACTTTACATTTAAAATACAAGTTTAAGATATATTCTTTGCTTGCATTTTTTTAAGCAAGCGGAACTAATTTCTGTTCCCTTTCTCCTGTTCTTGGAGTTTGTCTTGATTTCAAGAAACATAAATTGTCTAAGCCTACCAGAAGAAAAGTCCATGCCCCTTCTCTTTGTAATACAAGACAAGCATTTCATGTACTGTTACAGATACTGTTTAATATACTCTTCGTACTACTGTGTACCAACTAGGCATCCTCCTCAGGAAAACACAATACTGGGAATCTGTTCTATCATGCACCAAGAAATGCAAAAATCATTTTTTGTTCCTTGCTTATACACATGAGCAAATCAAAGTCTAGATCTGCCTCTGGCTCAAGTTATGAAACTCTAAGTAAAAGAAAATATTAAGTATTAAAGTATAAATAAAAAAGAAGTGATGGTTAACTTTGACAGCTACAGAAATGTGCAAAGTATCTCCAGAAATTACATTTTATTGTATGTAGGCCAAGTATGACAAACTCAAAAATTAACTCAAAGAAGATATCAAACTATACAGTTATATTGCCAGCTCTACTGTACTCAAAATGCAGCCTTTCTTTTTTTTATCACCATTTCTTGCATATAGTTGCTAAACTAAAACAAGATATGGAGGGTAATATTCTCTTTCTTGATTATTTTTCTCTTCAGCTAATGTGAAGAAAGTTAAGTGGAGTTAAAATATAGCTAAATATATAAATACAGCTTATAAGTAATATAAGCATAATATAAACATAACATAAGCAAAATGTAGAAATATGTTATGCTAAATATAGTTAAAAAGTAGACAAGGTTGAGGTGGACTAGGCAATAAAGTCCTCTATTTTTCCAAGCAAATCAGTCATTAAGTGTTTTTGGTCCCCACCCAGGCCAGGCCTGGATTTATATCTAAGCCCTTCCCTCTCCCTATCAGGGGAGGTGTTAATAACTCACACGTACATAATTTACAGTGTCTCAGAGATTTGTTTCATTCACTGAAAACTTCAAACCATCTAAAAGTCTGATCCTTTGTCTTTTGAAGTCTTGTCATTGATTTTAGAGATGGCACTATCAGGTCTTCAGTAGACATTTAACTGTCATAGCTGCTCTCTCATTTATTTCTTCTGGCTACATTTTAGAGCTAAGTGAAAGCCGTTCTTGAACACAAAAGGAGAAACAGGAAGGGAATGATAAGGTCTCCATGGTCCAGAAAAGACAGGCTTCTGGCTTTGAAGCTCAGCTACTTCGGCAAAAGAATAAAAGCAAAGGACTTGCTCACGTTTACAGGATGTATATCCCAGAGTTCGCTTTGCATCCTGACTACACAAAGGAAACGGCTTGTCAGCAAAAAGCCTCCTAATAAATCTATAAAGGCCTCTCAGCCTTTTCTGTTTTGTTTCAGTGATTTTTCAAGCTGTAGGAACTGTTTAAAACCTTTCCCCCTCCCATCTTGTAAAGCAATGGTCAACGTGTAGCGTGGGTGAACGCTGTTTGTTTTGCAGCCTTTTCACTGATGTGTAAGTTAGCCGATACGGAACTCCTGCTTTATTTGTCCCAAATGAACAACAGTTGCTAGTGCAGGCTGGCTAATTCATACCGTGAATTAGGTAATTTCATTTCAGAACATTTTATCCTCTATTACAGCCTTATTCTTCCTGGTTTGTAGACTATTGTCCCCTCCTCTTTCCTCCCCATTCCTCAAATCTTTCACATTTAACTGGTTACACAGCTAGGAATATAACGTTTCAAAGCTATAAATAATAATGAGCTCCTTTAATAAAATCAGACATAAGTTATGCAGCAGACGTCAATTATAATGGATTTTAAAGGTTTTGATCTAGAACCTGGGTGGCATTACATTTAGACTAATAACTGTAACTATGATTTATGTGTTTGCAACTGAAATGGTTTCAGTGCTTCGATATATGTCCAAAGTAAAATTTATAGTCTGCTACAGAATGTATAAATAATGAACAGCCATATGTCATATTGCATTTAAAAATTTGACTTCTTCCACTGCCAGCATAAAGTAAAATGAATTAAAATTTTAAGTTCATTGGGGATCGAGTTACTTTAATACTTTAAAGCAGCTCCACAAATACAAAACTGATTTAATTACTTTTCCTGCAGTAAAAAATAAGATATTTTTAAATTTGCAGTTGTATTCAAATTAAGCCACAACAAAGAGTAAAACATACGCTGATAAGAAAGGAAAACGATTCACTTTTCTCCTAAAAATAATTGTCACTAATTTTTCCTTAGATAGCAAAACTAGGATAACAGCTATTGACAAAGAAATGCTGCACAAAGAATTTAAATGGAAAGAAGCACAATTACTATAATTTTCAAATTATCCCCCTCCCCCAAATACCGATTTCATGTTGGAAAAAAATCTGTAATCTATTTTTGGTAAGAGGAGCTGCATGTGACTACGTGAATATGAATACACGCTGCAATTTTCCAGTTGGTCATTTGAAAATTAGAAGTGCACCTGACTAATATTCGTGGTCCGTTTGCAGCAGAAAGACCACCCGACCCTCCGTTACAGCAGGGATTGTTTTTCAGAATGTATCTACCTTTTCTAAGTCTTGTTTTACACATTTTAAATCCTGCTGACCAAACTATTCCTGATTTTTTTTATTCTTAGCTATCTGTTGAAATTTGTCATTGTCATGAATGGACTATGTAAAAAAATCAGAAAACAACTGCTATTTTATTAGTAGCTTATAAGGTGGTTTCCATTTTGCCCATAACAAGAGATGAAGTATAACAGGATTTCAGTCCTATGGGAAACGGGATGTGCTAAAATTTGAGTCTGGGAGCCTGTTCTCCTTACGTCGTCAAATGAATTTTGCACAAGGAAATGTTTCTCAAAAAATTTTAGGTAGTTCTTCTGGTATTTACAGCAAGCGAAGTGCTGGGTGTTCAGCATTGCCCGCGGC
This sequence comes from Aptenodytes patagonicus, assembly GCF_965638725.1. Lineage (NCBI taxonomy): Eukaryota > Metazoa > Chordata > Aves > Sphenisciformes > Spheniscidae > Aptenodytes > Aptenodytes patagonicus. Next base: position 18,581,286 of record NC_134961.1, on the reverse strand, counting down.
TTGAACCTTCCCTTTTCCTTTTATATGGGAATACTATTTTCTTTTATTCCCTGGAGTATCGGTACCGGGACTGAACTTAGTGAGCTCTCCAAAAAGCAGAAATAAATAAATGAAATATTTGTAGTGAAGCCATCAGCAGAGATGACATCTATTCCTCAGCAGACCCTTCTTTTGTATTATTGGGAAGTTATCTAACTTCTCATAGAAAATGCTATTGATTTTTAGCCTGTTTTGTCAACTAGTCAATAGCCACACACAGAGGCTACTCGTGATACGCTACTTTTTTTTTTTTCCCCTGTTAGGAAAAGTGCAACTGTATGTTGTGTTACCAATGTGGCCAGCTTGGTGTTTTTTTGCTCTTGAACTTTAGGTATTAATACATATGCTTGGTTTATAAATGTCGAAGTCTATTTTATCATCCCTCTAAAAAGGTGTCTTAGCTGAGACAGATGCTTTTCCTAAGAAATAGTACTGGTGTCTTAGAGCTAACATGCCTTTGGGCTCTGACAGACATTTGGCAGCAGATTGAAACTGGGTGTCTGAAATGGTTACTGCTCTCACCTTGTCTAGCACAGATTTAGTTTGCCTTGCTACACCAGACTGAAGTCACGGAGCTGGTTTATGAGTACATGAGACGCCCCTTTTCTCAGAAATGGCAACATCTGTCAGAGAAAGGCAGAAGACTGGGAGAGGAAATGAGGAATGAAAGCACAAGTAGGTTGAAAATTCTAGCTGCATTTTAAATATTTTTTTGAATAATGTAATTGGGTAAGCGAAAACATTAATAGCAAAATAAGTAGTTCAAATTCTACGATTCTGAGTGAACAACCCGTTTGAATATTGAAATGTCAGTTCACCTGAAGTTATCATGTGAGTTTGGTCTCGGGGAACATGACATACCATTCAGAGATCAGTTTGCTGATAGTTACTGAATATTGGGTAAAAAGATGGGTTTGCGGTGTTCAATTGGAGCAGTTTGATTCAGACTTTAATAGCTTTTAAGAGATGAAGGTTTCATTGCTGGATGAAGTCGTGGGGTGTGATCATGGAAACGGATACTCCTCTCTATAAAATATTATTGATGAATAAAATTTGAAAATCTTGTTTCCAAGATTGTGGTAACACCAAAGAATGAGTGAAGTACGTTTATTCAAGACATGGAATTCTTGCAGCAGTTTGACAAGCCCAGCTCTCCATCTGTCCCTTTTCTTTCTTCAGTTTACCACTCCGATTCTGTCCTGCCATATTTATTTAAGAGCACAATGTAATTTGCTTGTGCTTTAGCAAAATCCTAGTGGAAAAGGTACCCAAGTAACAAAATTTAATGTTGCCTTGTGGATCTCACTGTGTGTGGGCACCTGTTACTTGTGAAATCCAATAATCAGACAGACAAGTTGCCAGTTTTCTACCTATAGGAACGAAGGTTTTAGAAGAGATTCCATTCGCAAACAGAAAAGCCTGCATTCAGGTGTATCTTATCAAAAGGGGCTGCTGACATTTTGTGATGATAATCAAGAGCACCCTGTCTGAACAGGAGCTTATTTCTTTTCTGCTCCCTTTAAACTGCTGCCGTGCTTTTCAGAGAAATGGTTGGGGTTAGCTTTTTAGATTTTTGGGGGGATGTGTTACTAGAAATTTATTTTAGCAAAAGGCTGTTTATGAAGTTAGGTGAGTTTAAGAAAAGGTCAGGAGACATTCAGAGCACTGAAGACTTGGGAAAATTCAGTAGCAGATGAGGTCTGCTCTCATGATTTAATCAGTTTAATGGAAGTATAAATAGCTGGAATCATCTCCTGTAGTCCAGGCGTTTCGTGACCTAAAAGTTAACTGGTAAGTATTTTTTGAAAAGGTATAGCTGTTGCTTTCGTTATATGGTACTATGTCCTTAAATAAATGTTACCCGTGTAAAGAAAACTGTGCAAGTGGTGGCTACAGTATTAGAGACAAACCATGCAATACTTCTTGTGGCAGGTCTACCTGCGCTTTCCAACCTCATTAGGTTTATTATCATTCAGTAGCTTCACCTTGAAAACAGCTGTTGTCACTGAGTTGAACTTGCACCTTCTCCAGGTCTATGACTTAGATCATGTCACTTAGCAGTTTCGCTGTACTTCTTTGGGTGCTTAGAAGAGGGGTAAAAAAAGAGGTATCTGCGGCTATTCATGTCACTGATAGGTAAAACATTACTATATCTCTTTTCACCTGTTGCCACTATTCAAACTGTGCCAGGATTTTTAAACGTGTTTTGTTTCACCAGATATACCCTTACAAGTTCAAACATTTATTAATTTGTGACTTATGATCAGTTAAAAGACTTTTTTTTTTTGTTAAAACTGTGATGACTGGCCTTAAACTTGTCATAGAAGAGAATTGCCCTAGTTCGTTTAACCTCTGCCTTTTTTTCTCTTAACTACAATTCAAATTAATTGAAAAGTTCCGGGTTTTTTTTCCCCCTTCCTCTTAACAAATCTGCAAATAAGTGAGGGTCTTCAGCTCACGAATATTTTTGAAGTTGCTTTTCAGCTCCTTCTCTCTCCTTGCTGGAGAGAAGCTGAAGTTGCTGGTTTATATCATGATCTTGTGAGACTGGTACTGAAAGTAGCAAGATGAACATCAAATTATTTTACTCCATTTCATGAATTTTTGAACACTTTGACGATTTTCGTATTTTAAAAAGAAAACTTTCTGTATCATTAGGTACTTAAAGAAACAGAGAAAACAATAGTTTGTAGAAATTGGCTTTTAAAATTACCATGTTACTTTGACAATATTGTCATCAGTTGTTATTATTGTATACCTAATCAGCATGCTTCAAGATTTGTTTAAAAAATATTTTTTTTTGTTTTTACACCAACATGTTTTTAACTAAAAGAGGGAGAACAAGCCTTCAGGAGTCTTATTGTTGGGTGGAGAAAGTGAGCCTTCAAATAAGATGAAGAAGCAATAAAAAGTGACCACACATTTTGGTTAAAATTCAAATCCTCAGTGAAAGATCATTATGAGAATGTCGTTTACACGACAAATTAATGCTCCATTCAGACACCCGACTTAGAGAAGAAATGATCATAAACATAGGGTTGTGGGTTTTTCCATAATTTCCCCTCTTGGTCAGCGTTGCTTACAGATATTTTCTTTTAGGCAATTATCATCAATCTTGTCTTTAATTATAATGTTTATTTTATCCTTTCCATGGTGCTTTGGAGAACAAAACAAACAAAATCTTTCTTTTATTCTTACATTCCCGTAAGATTTCCTTTTATAATGTGACAGAGCCACCCCCAAAGGATTTGTGATCTCCTGTGGTTTGATACTTGTATTGTCCTGTACATGTGAAAACTGAGAAAGATGCTGTGGGTGTGGAGTTTAAGCTGCTTAAAATCCAGCTAATTATATGCAGTGTTTCCAAGAGTCTGGTGACTTGACCGATGTGTGAATCCAAGTCAAAACTCCAACAAAGTTGCAGAGGTTTTCAGAACAGTAATTTTTTTTCAGGCTTACCTCAGGAACAGAGATGTGTGTTCGCAAGGAGAGAGAAGGGGAGGTGTTGATTTCTTTTGTTCCCTCATAATATTGAAGATCCAAGATCTACTTGAAAAGTTTTTAATTTGTTTTGTTTATGAATTTTAATGTCTCATTGCATTTATCCTTGAAGATAGTTACATTTAAAGAATAGGTAGGACTGCGAAATCTCAGTAACTGAAAACTGAATCTTGCGATTCAGTTTGCGAGGGAGATATTTTGCAATAAGATTAAAAAATCAGAACCTTTGATTATTATTTTTTCAGTAAGCTTTTTTAAATGAGATGGTATAGAGTCACTTTGGAGGAAGCAGGCTATTTTAAAATTTGGTAAAGCTTGAGAAAAGTCGTGTTTCCTAGATCTGAGAACTCCAAGGTGTCCTCAGCAAAAGCATGAAAAAATGCATAACGCGCTTGACACTTCTGAACTAAGGTGTGCATGTGTGCCTACATGCAATGCTAGAAAGGGTTTTTAGGAGTTCTTTGACCTCTAAAGAAACGATGACCAAAAACTTCAACCATATTCTCAGGTCACCTTAAAGTAACTTTTGGTAAGTCTGCATAAGCGGTTAAAAGTAATGTATAGAATCATAGAATCATTGAGGTTGGAAAAGACCTCCAAGATCATCGAGTCCAACTGTCGACCCAACACCACCATGCCCACTAAACCATGTCCCTAAGTGCTTCATCTACTCGTCTTTTAAATACCTCCAGGGATGGGGACTCAACCACTGCCCTGGGCAGCCTGTTCCAATGTTTCACCACTCTTTCAGAAAAGAAATTTTTCCTTACATCCAATCTAAACCTCCCCTGGTGCAACTTGAGGCCATTTCCTCTCGTCCTATCGCTTGTTACTTGGGAGAAGAGACCGACCCCCACCTCGCTACAACCTCCTTTCAGGTAGTTGTAGAGAGCGATGAGGTCTCCCCTCAGCCTCCTTTTCTCCAGGCTGAACAACCCCAGTTCCCTCAGCCGCTCCTCATAAGACTTGTTCTCCAGACCCCTCACCAGCCTCGTTGCCCTTCTCTGGACACACTCCAGCACCTCGTGTATTTAGTGCCTGTGACTGACTAAACCCTTAGGGGGTGAATGTGACTCATTGATGAAGCTCCTACGAGGGAAGAAGGCTCAGTGGGGATGGGCAAGGGTGCTGTGCCCGTGAAGCTCAGGGAATAATGTGGGGTGTGACTGACCACAGCTGTTGCAGAGAAGGTGACAAAGGCCGGCTTTTGTTTTAGATAAACAGCTATCAACAGTTGAGTATCAACAGGTGGTGTAAATGTTTCTCCCCGAGTTACCCAGACCAGCATGGTGAGACTGAATAAGTGGTTCAGCCCGAGATAGAGTATAAAAACTCGGCAACTGGCAGAAGAACTTTGGAGAATTTTGAACTGGCTTCAACCCACATATTCTTTCTCAGCAACCGGAGCCGCATCATGATGGTGAGCATATTATAGAGACTGGTAACGTTGGTATTGTGATTGAACTGTGTACTGCAATTGCTATATTTTTCGAAGTGTAACTAACACTTGTATTGTGTTTTCAGTATATTTTGTATCGCTGTGCTAAATCAGAAGTCCTGTGTAACACCAAGTATCTTCAGCTAAGTAAACTTCATATTAAACGTTAGACCTTCTATGTGTGGAGTATCGTAAGAGACCCTTGTCAGAGAGTACTGGGCTCTGACAGCGTCCCAACTTCCCCCACACACCTCAAAGAGGAAAAACTCACACACAGAGACAGTTTTTCAAAGGCATGGAGGAAATTTAGGTCAAATCCAGTTAAAACATGATCGTTCTGCTTGTATCAGCAGTGCCTCTCTAGGAGCCGACTTAGCATTAGTCATACGGAAAAAAATAGTTTAGTCAGCATTTCAGCCTCTATATTGAGGGGCTAAATTTATCCTGGTGGTGGGATTGCCTTAGAAAGGTCTGATGTGCCATGTGGGAGGCTTCACCAATATTTGAAGGCCCCTGTGCCACAGATTATAGTATGCCTGTTTTACAGTCTGTAATACAGTATTTCATACTCAGGCCAGATCCTTACAGAGTGACTCACAGTTCTTCTTAGGTTGAACCGTTGACTTCAGTAAGATTATTAGCGCTGATGAAAACATGCCAGGAAATACGATGGCTTTGCTAATAGATTTCTTTTGTAGACTTGTTACCATAAATCGGCAGATGGTGAACTCTCTAAGACTCAATTTGGAGTTTTAGAAAGCAAGCATTCTTTATTGTGGTGCCGGGTGCAAGGTGGAATTTCCACAAATCAAGCACACCTATGGCTAGATCATTTACATTTATACACAAAAATTATAAGGTAGTACACTCCCAGTTACAATGATTGGTTAGTGATTTACATATAATTATAATATTGGTTATGTCATTCTCTTCTGTTACTACGCTTGCGTGGGGGAAGGGTCTTCACCTGGGCAAGGGTTGTCTTGACCTGTGGGTGTGTTTTTTAGTATTATAATGAAGGCAGTTCACTTCAGGACACCTTAAAAGTAGGTTTTGTTGCCAAGTTGGCCAGCTAGATATCTACCTTGCCAGGTTGTCAAATAACTCATCCCATATACAATAGAACCTCGGGGCTCTGGTTATGGTCTAGAGAGTCCAGAGACTAGGGAATAGGGACTTCAAGCAACACAGCCTCAAATAATAAGTAACACAGCAACCTGTACATAACGCTACCATAGAGGCTAACTTATTGGAATCAAAATGTTCTTATAGTTGATTATTTCACAACCTAAAGATTCAGTAAAATTTAAGATAATCTTCAACAGACTTACTATGGATTAATTTAACCAAACTGAAATGAATATCTGAATGAAATTGTGAGTAGTTTTCAGGTGTAGTTCATTATGTTAATTTGCTAAAAAAATTAAATGGTACTAAAAGATTATTAATGCAATATTAGTGGAATATATGAAACTAGATTTTGCCAAATTGAGTGGAAAATAATAAACGCTTTGAAAAGGATTCATACTATAAAAGATATGATACTATGAAGTATATTGTATTTACTGACAATTGATCTGGACCCAGCCATACATTCATCTATGAGGTAAATAGGACTAAGATGTTTAACTTCATACAGAATCATTTATTGGAGTTGGCTGTTGCAGTAAAAGAAAGATACGTTATCGATTGTGTATAGCAGAGTGCATAACCCCATAGCATTTGTCAAGTGCACTCTCATCAAATACACTACTTGCTGACCTGTCAGGGGGGCGACAGTTAGCTATATTCACTAGTGGTCTGAATGAAAGCCCGCTGAAGTCAGGGGGAATCTTTACATTTATTTCAACAGACTAGCTTCAAAAGCGTCTTCTATGGGACATATGGCAGAAACAGATAAGCCTTTGGATCGTCCTTCCTGTCGTGGTTTAACCTCAGTCGGCAACTAAGCACCACGCAGCCGCTCGCTCACTCCCCCCCCACCCGGTGGGATGGGGGAGAGAATTGGAAGAGCACAAGTTAGAAAAAGTCATGGCTTGAGATAAAAAACAGTTTAATAATTGAAATAAAATGATAATAATAATATGATAATAATAATAATACACAAAGCAAGTGATGCACAGTGCAATTGCTCACCACCCGCCGACCGATGCCCAGCCGGTCCCTGAGCAGCGGCCCCCCCCGGCCAGCTTTCCCCAGTTTATGCACTGAGCATGACGTCCCATGGTATGGAATGTCCCTTTGGCCAGTTGGGGTCAGCTGTCCTGGCTGTGCCCCCTCCCAGCTTCTTGTGCGCCTCCAGCCTTCTCAGTCGTTAGAGCATGGAAAACTAAAAAGTCCTTGACTAGTGTAAGCATTACCTAGCAACAACTAAAACATCGGTGCGTTATCAACTTTGTTCTCATCCTAAATCCAAAACACTGTACCAGCTACTAGAAAGGAAATTAACTCTATCTCTGCTGAAACCAGGACGCTTCCCCACCCTTGTGGTTGAAAAGATGGGTCACTGAGTTTGTTGTTCTCTTCCATTTATAGAAGCCTGGAAAAATGCTAGTTTTCCCCCCAGTGTTGAGCTTCAAATAATCTTAATAATGAACCAAATTGTGTTGTGCAGGGAAGCTATTATTCACTTGTTTTGCAACAGTTTTATGCATTAGATCTACAAACATAGGGATTATTCCTGTCTTATTCTTTATTCTCACATTCTTATTTTATTGTGTTGCTAACCAGGCCATTTGTCATGGGTGGGCCAGGTGAGCATGCTCACCCCAGGTATCGTTACAGTGTAATCTTATTGTGATTTGTAGTATGATCATCATGTGAAACACTGAATTCAGAAGTGTCATTGCATTGTGGCTGAACCACAATGTGGATTGCCACAATTGTGGCAATCTGTTTTACCATTGCACATGTTTGCTCAATGAGAGGTATCCCCTTAGAAGCTTCGTGCTGTAGTGCAAAATTGAGTTTCTTGGGCATGCTAGCATGGCTTGAGTTGGGAGACCCTTCCAACAGAGTCTAAAAGACTAGACTTTATTAAATAAAACATGCCTCTCCAGGGCACAGATGACTTTTTTTAAAGTGGTTATATTAGCATTTGAGGGCGCTGGATGTCTCCAGAACTTTCTACAGAGTTATCAGGTTTTTAGGTGACCGATACGAACGCTACTGTAAGCTATGGTTTCCTTTCAAGTTAGGATATGTCACCGACCACTACTGTAAACCAGATGGGCGATGACAGTTTTACCACCAGGGTTTTTTACCTCCATAGCCTCCTTAAAACTTGGAAGTTGTCCCCAAAGTTCACGTGAATCATGGAATAGACCAAATTTATTTGTTACTGCTATTTCATTTTTTAGCAGTGTGGCTTGAACTCTGCTACTATATGTGATCCATGGGTATTATAAAGTCTTCATATGCTTGGTCTGTCTGAAGGATACAGGCAGGCAATATAATACTTCTTGCACAAGAAAACTACTTCTAATGTAGCCGTAGGTTATTGTTTTCCCTCTTTAAAAATTGTTTTTGAAAAACATTAGGATTGTATACTGATGGTAGATAAACAAGAAAATCCACAGTTTAGGGAAAACGTGCCATATGTCTTGTAATTCCAGCACACAATGGGGTATCTCCTTAATGACTTCCTCAGTGCCCCCAATTGTATCTCAGTGTTAGAAGACATATGGAACCTTTTCCCCTTAACTGTGAATTTCCTTCCTGCCACTGTTTTTTCTTACAACCTTAATCTGCTTTTAATGTACTGCAGTTGTCTTTTCCTGCCAATAATCTTTTATCCCTTGTTAGGTGACTTCATTACAAATGACAGAACTAGAACTTCTACATTTGGAGTGAGATGAATGCCTAAATTCAACTTTATTTCTCAATAACTGAGCAACAAGAGAGCTTTGAATTAAACTTTGTATTCTGTGTTAGGCTTCACATTGCAAAACCTGTGCCTATCCGGTTGCTGATGGCAGAAGTGGTGGCATTTGGTGGTCTGTAGTCTCTGTATGCATGTGTGTATAAAAGCTTCTAATGTGGTGCTAGTTGTTGTTTCTGAACATTTTGTGAAACCCTAGGTAGAGGAATGCACTTGTTTTGCAATCTGATAAGTTTTAGTGTTTAACTCTTTCACAGGGTGCAATTTGGCTCTGGCTATGTAAGAAATGACATGAACTACAGTCCCAGTTTACAGGATATCAGTGTCTTTTCTTTTAAATCTTTTATATTTTATGGTAGTGATGTACAGATTTCATTCTGAATATGAGTACATCAAACTACGCAGAAAATGCAGAACGATCAGAAAAGAATTTGCACACATTTCAAATTAAGAAGAACATGGTTCAAATTCTACTCTAATAAATTTATGAAGGGCTAGTCTTACTAATCTATGCTTTTATTTATAATATTTTAGACAGAAATATTTAAAATTGGAAATGTCCTTACTTGATTCAAAGCCTGAAGAGATCAACAAGACTTTTTATAAGACTTTGAACCTAGATTTAAAATGTTATGTATGAAAGAAAAGATGATAAAGGAAGATGATTTACATTCTGATATTGAGATACGTGAAGGCAAGAGAGGCGGTGCAGTCATTTGCTTTCCAGGACTCGGGAGTCTGAGTAGAAACCGGTGTCCTTCCTACCCAGATGGGGAGAGGCTTGACCCTGAATTCCTCTTCAGTGCAGATGCTTTCTTAAATGAGGGTGATCTGAGAAGTGGTGTGCATCAGAAGTAGACCTGGCTTAGGTTGCTTTTCTACTATCTAGAACAATGCTGGAAATAAAATTATGACGCTGATTCACAGTCCAGTTGATAATCTGCTCCTGAGGCAAAGCAGATTTTGATGTTGCACAATTCTGATGCCAGAACTACAATTTAGCTCTTAAAATTCACAGAAATATTGATTAAACATAAGAAAATAACTGTTGATTGTTCAAGGTTTTTACTGCTTAGGAGAGAGTGTATTCCCAGAGAGAGTGTAGTAAGATTTATTTTTTAACCTAAGTTTGAATATTGTGGATGCAGTTGAAATTTATTATAAGCAAATCTGAGGTTCACTGTTAACGGAGTTGGTAGAAAAATTTTATGATCACCTAATTTTTATAATTTATCTGTGATGGATGAAGTCTTGCTGTGAGCCTGTGGTGATAGAATACACTGAGGAACACTTCATTTGAAGTAAAGGATTATCAGTAACTGTAGGTTTGATCTCAGACTTGAAAACAGGCTAATTTTTCAGTCGGTGAAATTCTTGCAGAAGAGACTCCCCCCCTTTTGCATTTTGCATAGGGTTGTCTGATTTCCAGCCACACCACAGAAAACTCCTGGTGCCCTGAACTGTGTGAGATTTCAACATGCAGCAGATGAGAGAGGGTTGGTTATTATCCAACTGTGGAGTTTGGAAGGCTTCCTAGTGGTCTGCTGAATGAAACATTTTTAGATCAAAGCTGGGGAGGGGTTGGCAGGAAGAGGTGATGGTCCATGAAAGTGGTAAGCAGAACTGTCTCATAACCTTCCCTCCTATTGCCAGTAGACTATTTGGATGGAAACAAAGAGCTGAACAAATTCTACAGATGCTTGAGTAAAACCTTCCTAAAAATGTATCATTTATGAGAGCTCATAAATGAAAGCTTGGGTTTATCACATTCTTAGTGCAGGGAAATATTTCTTTTTCTGTGTGTGTATTAATAAAGGCTCTGTGGGTTGGTTGTGGGTGGGTTTTTTTGTTGTTTTTTTTTCCCCTTCTCCTCCTGCCTTTTTATGTTTCTTTCTTTAGAGTGGCATTTTTAAATGGGGGGGGATCAGTTGCTTGTTGTTCGCTGAAGTACCGTTTACTGAAGAAAATATATTTCCCTCCCCTCATAGTTACTGGCTGGTCATCACAATTACCAGATGCCAAGCTGTAGAACACAGTTTTCCAGAAAATGGCATCTGGCTTCCTGGCAGAGTCCACAGGCACTTGTGTTGATGGCTTTGGAGCTGCAGCTGGGTCTGGGTGGCTGCTGAGGGAGTATATGGTCCACCCTGTCATTCTAGATGCTATTTACCTTTGGCTCACCTTTGATTCAGAATCATTTAAGCATTTGTGCCTTTCTATAATGCTGTCAAACATCAGTCTTTCAAATGGCTTTATGTAGATCCGTTCACAGTTAGGAAGAAGAAAGCCATTTCACATGACCGCTTACTTTCTGCAGGTACGTGTAAACTATAAACCTGCTCATATACCAGCAGGTGGTTTATTTATCCACCAGGACACATAGCGCAAACATGCGTATTAAGCCATTCATTTAAAGGGAAAAAGAAGAGAGGGAATCTGATAATCTTTCTGTGAATGCAAACATGTAATCACACCTGATTGTGTTCCACAGTTGAAAGATGCAAAAGACTGAACTGTTGTGTTAAAATTACTGCCAGTGCCATTGTGTGGCACAGAGGCACAGCCCTCCATTTGGGAGCACCTGCACCCCTTGTATCTGATATGCACCACGCTAGGGCTGGATGAGGATTTTGCCCAGCGTTTTACCATTTCCTGGGATACCCGATACCCTCCAGAATGATCCACAATGCAAGCACCTCACTAGGGGTCAATAAAACTGAGTTCTCCTGCTGCAGCTGTCAACCTCCTGTGACATGTTGGAGGAATCGTCATCTCACCTCGCTGTATTTTACTTCCCTGTTTGTCCACATCTTATCACACATCTTGTATGTACTTCAAAATAGCAGTGGTAGGCACCATAGGTAGTGTAAATAGTATTTGTACTGAGCAGATTCAACTTCTGGAGGCTCTCCCTACTGGCAGAGGAACTTCTCTTTGGCTGAAACGCTAGCGTTGTATCTCTACTGTGATGGTGGTGGAGAAACTGGGCTGGGTGTGACTGACAGCACTTTACTCTCTTCTTTTTCAGACTTGGGACTACCAAGTTTCTGATCGCACGACATCACTCCTTTCATTTTGTCTGCACGACTAGTACCAAGATGGCAACCCCCATAGTGATGTTGCTGTATGAAAATATGCAAACAGTCCTTGTTCTGATTTTAATGATAGCATCTCAGATGCAGAATTATTGCTATTACACCTAATTGCTAGTCCACACTGTGATATTTAAACTGGAGTGGTGGCAAGGATTCAATGTACAAATCTATTTATTTATAACCAAGTGACCTTCTCTTCAGCGATATTATGGATTCTAGCTAGGGAGAGGGATTCAGCTTCCCTATGAATGTCTGGCTCAGTGTTGACTAGAACCTGGCTTTTGTTCCCCTGCTAGTAGTGACAAAGCCTTTGACAGCATCCTCTGGGAGATGGTGCATGCCTGAATTCAGTTTGCTTGATGTCCTTTGACTAAGCGGCAATTCACTGACTTGGTATAATTTCTGATAGGCGATGGCTGGGGATAAAATCCCATATGGCCTTTTACACCATTCTGCTTGGTACCTGGGAAAGCAGAAGACTATATCAGCAAAAGAATCTGCAATGTTCTGAAGAACATGAAAAACATTAGAAATGCTGCACAGTGAGAAACCTTGCAGTGAACTTAACAATATTGCGTTCAATTTTATTTCTCTTTGGTTTTTCATACACACGTGACCTTATTAAGTTTCTAAACATAAACATATTCCTTTAAAAATACATCTTCAAAGTATACTTGAATTCTAGCCCTATAGGGACTTGACATATCAAAAGAAATTTGCTGACATAAACTGGTATGTAGAGCTTGATCTATTCTAATATATGATTTTAATGTTTCTCATTTTCTTGCCTTGCCAACTCACATCTATCACGCACTGTCACATTTAAGTTTCCTAAATTACTGCTTTTAACTTTTTGTCACTTATTCAGCGAAGAGATATATTCTAAAGCTCAGCTTTTTTTTTTTCCTTGTGATTGTATCTTAATATTAATAGTTTGAGGGGAAAATGGAAATTTTTGCTCAGTTAAGGAGACAGCACTTTTTGATAGATTTGGGATTCAATATTGTCCTGGTTTCAAATTCAAGACCTGATTTAATTTCCAAGCAAAGCACAGAATTCAGTGAGGCAAATGGAATAATGACATGTGCGAATGGGGAGGGTGTTCTGAGCATTGTAATTACGAGCAAGACAAAATATATCGCCACTACATCTGTTTATCAGTGATGGATAGATAGAGTCATTTCCTATTGTTTGTAGTACATGTGTTGATGACAAAGTGCTGTGGTAAATTCTGTTGTTTGCAAGATAAGAGGAAATAATAATTGCATTCTTTAATCAAACTACTTTGACCTCAAGCTGACAATTTCAAAGTTGCTTCTTTCTAGGCTTACAGCTGATCCTAAGCACCTCACCCTTTTAGCCAATGAGTGTATTTTAAGAGCTAGGCACCTTTAAGGATTCAGGAAATACGAAAATATTTCCAGACATGACAAATTTTGATTTTTTTTTTTTTTTTTTTTTAAGTCTGGTTCCACTTTAATATTGCTTATGATTAGAAGCTTGCTTCCCATTTAAATAACATTATCTTTTAGCTTCCTATGATACTGGAGACTTTAGCATCATTTCTGCTATGAGTTGACTTTCTTCTGATGACCATTGCTCAGAGCTTATCGTACTGTAAACACAAGTCTGACGTTCAGTATGATAAAATGTAAAAAAAAGTTTTAGGATAAAATAAAACAAATTTTCCCTTCATAGGGTCTCAGAGCCTCTCAGAGGCTGTTTAATTAAACTTCCATATCCTCACATGAACTCTTAGAATAAGGAATTTAAGACCAGGGTGAACCACTGTGAACCTCTAGTTGGAGCTCTGACATGGCTTGGTCAAAGAGCCCAACGCAATCACTGCTGGGGCAAGCCTGTGGCTTTGCGTGAAGTGATGGCATATTTTCTAGAAAGATATCCAGAGTTGATTTTAAAACATCAAATGAGAGAGAAACTTCGACACGCCTAAGTGGTCTGTGATAGTTGTTGGTTACCTGGTAGGTAAAAAATACATCTCTCTGCTCCTCTGAATTTGTCCCATTTTAACTTGTGAATGAAACTCATTGTGCCCCTCTGTGCTAGAGTAAGAGCTGTTAATATAAATATCTTCCACAGAAAACTGCAAACTGTGATCAGCTCAACCCTTAACTGTCTTTTGGATAAGCTGGGAGAGTTTAGTTTCTTAATCCTCTGATCATCTATTGTTTCCAGACCTGATTGCATTCTAACTGCACTTTTCAGCTTATCACTGGCTTAAGCAAAGAGCTAGCCCCCAAAAATGCTTATTTTCAGTATGGATGAAAGCTCAGTAAAAATATGTTGAGCAGGTTTTTTTGGTGGTTTTGTGGTTTTTGGGGGGTTGAGGGTTTTTTTGGGTTTGTTTTTTTTAAGACACAAAGGGAAACCAAAATGAAGTAGATGGGTGGGAAGATGAAAAACAAAGTAATTCAAGTTTGCCACTTGTCTAACTGGTGGCAGGCTGAATTGGTTTGTAGGCTCTGTGGCTGGATTGTTTAAAGGTGTATTTTCAAGAGGAAAAGGAGGCATTTTTAGGAATATTGATTAGAAGCCTTTTGGCGTTCTAGGAGCACCATGCAATTTGTCAGGAATGCTCACTGTACTCATTGGGATTATATATTTTTTTTTTTTTATTGTTAACTTCACATGTATCCCTGTCTGTATTAATGCGTAAGGAATTATAATAGCAACGTTAGCAATGCACGTATGAGAGGTTGCCTGTTTTTCTTTATAACAGATATATAGATGTCAGAGGCCCATCATTTGTAATCAGTTTTACATGGCAAAATAGAAAATGGATCTGTGATGGACAGGAAATATATCAGTGAAACTAATGTCTGAGCTTCTGAAAAATTCTTTGTCATAAAAGGTGAGAAAATACATTGTTAAAAATTGTGGCAGATATCTTGTTTTCCTTTTTAAAATGAAGTTTTTACTGCCAAGCAACTGTTCTTTTACCTGTATTTAGATGGAACCACGCTTAACATTCAGTATACTTAGTTATGTTGGATATCCTCTGCTGCGGTTTTCTTTTTCAAGGGTATCATTCGATCACCCAGAATGTGAAGTGTTTGTACTTCTGTTCTTTAAGGGGAACAGTACATTTATATTACATAGAAGTCACACTTCAGTGATTTATTTTCCTCTGCAGAAGTGTGTATGCAGCACCAGATTAGTTCGCAATAGGATAGTCTCATCTTCCTCTGGTCACAAAGGGCAAATGCATATGCATTTGCTAGAAGAGGAATAAAAATTGTAATAGAACTAATCTACATTTAAACAAAGTGCCCATCTAGCCAGCAGAACCGGTCAGGGGTCTGAGCTGTGATAGGGAGCTAGGTCCTGTTTGCCTTTTCTTCCTCTGAAGCACTGGGTATGAATAATTCTTGCATTCATACCTGGCCCTTAAGTGCGCTGTGCTAGGAGGGTCAGCTCTTTTTCTGTGCCATTGGCCAAAGAGAATCCAGAATTTAACACTTAATAAGTTTAGCTTAATAATAGCTATCAAGACTTGAAGGTGATGCTGTTTGTTCATCACCATTGTAGTAAGGTATAGATGAAAAATGTGTAAGATGCTAGATGGGCCCTGTGCCCTGTCCTTTTCCATCACATGATTCATTATGATCTTTGGCAAGTCCTAATGTATTTCAGCTCTTGTTGAAATTCGTTGGGCACCTTAATAGTGTGCTTTTTGGTTCTATGGGAGTAATTTCTTTTTTTATTAGCGTCTAGAACTCGAGTAATTTAAAGGTTAGGCAATAAGTGAGACCGTATAAGTACATTGAATATTCTCCAGAATGTTTATGTCCTAACCTTTGTAATGAATCTTTACCACCACATTGGAAAATGCTCTTGGTTCAGGCTGGATCACATTGCTTGTTCTGAAGGTGAAGTCAGTTAAATATCCAGTCTGCCGTCCTCCCTGGTTTCCCTTTGAAGTTCACCACTGCAACTCCATTCGCTTCAGCAGAATTGCTCCTGATATACTCCACTGGAAAGAGAAGTGGATCTATGAATTTATTTCTGGTCTTTGAAAGAAGTTTAAAGGTATCCACTGGGAATGTCACGATGACAGCTCGAAGGAAAAAGTTGAAATTTGAGCTTTAAGCCCATAAGAAATTTAGAAACTTTGAGGAACAAGAATCCTGAAACTTCTGAATCAAAAAATCACACTTGAAATGAGATTACTGCGTTATGACTTTTTTTTTTTTGGAACAACATTTATTTGGGTTAAATGAGCTGACAGTGTAGTGAAACCAACATCAGACAAGAGGTAGCAATGACCAAATGTAGTATGTGCTGAACAATTAACACTGAAACTGAAGAGCGGATGTTACAGTGGCTGTCAGCTGAACTCCCTATTCAGTGCTGGAAAAGAAAAAAGTATTACTAATACACAGTACTACATGTTAATAATGAATAGAAATCTCTAGTTCTTGTGTGTTTGCATAGCCTTTTAAATATTTGTTAGTATCACTTATTTTTCTTCTGTTCTCTTGATCTGATACTCTCATGCCTCATATCAGATATTGGGTTTTTTTTTTCTTCTTCCTGATTGCTTCTCTTCCTTTTTACTTATGGCATTGGCTTTCACGGAATTATCCATGATGGATATTTCTTAGTTTTGTGGGAACGCAAATACTTGAAGAGCATTACCTTTGGGGATAACTGAAAATTCCAGTATATTTGTGTTTTACACTAACAGGTAGAAAACAACTAGACTTACTATATAAACTGTCTTGTAAGAATGCAGTGAGTCTTTGGATTTTTTTATCCTCAACCTTTTATCTAAGCCTACTTAATCTAGTAAGTTTCTTACTGGTATTTTAATGATCAGATAACTACGTTGGGTCAACCGTGAATTAAGTTCTAAATCTTTTTGTCACATGAACTTTATCATGCCTTCTATGATTAAAAACCTCTACT
This sequence comes from Aptenodytes patagonicus, assembly GCF_965638725.1. Taxonomy (NCBI): domain Eukaryota; kingdom Metazoa; phylum Chordata; class Aves; order Sphenisciformes; family Spheniscidae; genus Aptenodytes; species Aptenodytes patagonicus. The sequence continues at coordinate 18,564,404 of NC_134961.1, read as the reverse complement.
TCTTACCAGATTTTTCTTCATCTTTACTAATACTACAATGTGATGTAATATGGGTAAAGTTCAGTCCAGAGTTCCTTGACGTATTTTATGCAACATGCCACAAAGTAATTCATTTTAACTCTTCCTTCCAAGAGCTAATTTAATTTTGACTTAATTAATATGATGCATTTAATTAATATAAAATAAAATTATCATAGAAAAGTGCAAATTAATATACAATCCATCACTTGGAAATTTTGTCTCAATTAGTAATGCATTTACAGACAGTTTCATGCACATTGAATGACAGTGGACCTCTTAGTAGGAAACCTCTTTGAGAGAAATTTTCAGCAAAACTAGATGTTGAAAAACCACAGAACTTCCACCAATGAATACAGAAAGCCATTTTTCATTATTCTGTGTCAAAGTAGAGTTTTGGGTTGGGGTTTTTTTTTTTGGTGAACACAGAGCTATGTATAACAAAGGCTTCAAATTTAATGTTTTTAATGTAATTATTTTCTGGTAATACAGCAGCAAACCCCCCCCCCCCCATTTTCATTTTAGTTAAGTGCAGTGGTCTTTGTTTCCCATTGCCAACTGTTGGACCTATGGCCAACATGCTTTATGAGAGCTTTTTAATTTCAATTGTTCTACCAGGATTTGGGGGCAAAGGGGGGGGGGGGAATAGGGTAGTATGTTGCAGCACCTATATTGTAAGTTGGAAGATTTTTCTTGAGCTCAATGGATGTCATGGCTCCCAATAGGAAGAAAGAGGCTGATATTGAGGCAAAGGGGTACAGCTCTCTTATTTTTCTAATTTGGAAAGCTATTATTTATATAAGAGAACGACAATTGACACTTCACAAAGGAATGAATTCTAATTGGGTGGAGGTTTTTGTTTGTCTTTAACCCTAAAAAGAGACCTATTTTCCCCTAATAATGAAGTCTGATCCTCCGTCAGCTTAGGAAAAATGTTCATCAGTTAAAGTTTTGCAGTATTAGTCCTCAAGTGTTTAAGACTGTGGAGAGTGCAACCCATATAGCTTGCCTGACCTAGTTAGCCAAGTCTTAGATCTGTTTTCTAAGATGCTTTCAACAATGTCTCTTCCCTTTGATTCATTAATTTCATGACATATTTTAGAAGGTAATTACAGATCTGTCAATCAAGTCATAAAATCATCCTGAAAATTCTCCTGTGCAACAGTTAGAGTAAATACCATGACCTCCTTTTGCATTCAGTTTCCTGAACCGATTCTCTGATCAGAGTTATATGGTCAAACATGTCTATGCAGTAGTCCGGGTAATGCTTTGGGTTTCAAGCCATCATTTAAAATCTCCATAATTATTTGAGGTACGTACACCTCTGTCAAAATTCCTCAGAACTATTTTTTTCCTTCCATGTTTTCTTCAGCTATACACTACCTTTATGTACCTAAAGCTGCTGCCTTTGAAAAATATATCAGTCACCTTTGTAGATTTAGGAACAGAACTAATTAAGGTGATGTGTGTTCCCTGCTGATTCCCTTCTGCAAAGAGGCGCATAAGAAAACAGAAGTAAACTCTGAGACATCAGCTGAGCAGATTTCTGTTGAATTTCTTTTCTATCAAGGATATCCTTGTGGTTTTACCATGCAGGCCTTAAAAAGACCTTCGGTATTTTGGCTGAGATAGTATGAGAGTATGTGCAATAGCAGTATTACATCATTGTTCATGTGGTACCTGAGCAAATGAGGATAAGTGGGTTTGTTTTGTTTTTATTTTTTTTTCAGGGGTGATAGTCTTTGTTTTAAATAGTTGGCTTGAAAGATAAGATAGGCAGCGTGTTTTGATACACAGAGTGATACTTCCACTTTTTAATTAATCTCCATCTGAATAATAGTTTCACAACCCAGATTAATTTAAATAGATGAAGTAAAACAAAGCTAAAATACTGTGCAAGGTGAAATATAGCAGTATGATTTCCTCCCTCTTCTCTACACCTGGAACTTCAGGTGACCTTTTTGTCTATAACTGTATGTGTGGATTTTGGGGTAGTAGCAGACAAGATGTGGTAGTACTGCCCATTTGATAACAGAGCTTTGGACCTGAGCTAGTTTTGCTGCCTAGGGAACGTCAGCAGAAGAGGACATGGCAGAGCCTTCAGGTTACCATCCATCAGATTTTTAAGCATTCTGTCCTTCTAAGGCAATGTCTGAATGTTTTCTTCTTCCTCTTATCAGTAAAGTTGGAGTCCAGATAAAGACTGTAATTTTTCTTTTGTTAATGATATTTCCCCAATATCAGCATTGCTTGAGGCTAGATGATTCATTTTAGTAAAGGGTAATGTCAGTAACTACATCAGATTAAATTATTTAGCTAGTTCTTCAGAACTTTGCTCTTAAAAAAACAAAACAAACTTTTCATTTACGCAGTAGAAGGGGATGGTTCACTTATCAGCTTTTACTTGTGAAATGTTTTAAAACTGTAAACAGTTCCTATCGGTGTCAGTTTAACGATGCAGATAACATGAAAATATTTTCAAGTTTGTGATCACCTCCATGCAAATGGAAGTGTTGTTACACTCAGATGTTTTGAACACAACAGCAGCTAAAGCTTCATTGCAACTCTGTGTGGTTCAACACTCTACAGAGCAAAAGGATAACGATGTGAGTATGCTCTTTGAATATATGTAGAATAAACAAATACCATTGTTTAGGAGCCTCTGTTTAAATGATACTTCTGGACAACTTCTGTACCTCATTCATACAAAAAGATAACTTTGAAACTTGAAGTTTGGGCACTATTTGCCTTATTGTCAACAGAGCAGCCAGAAAAAAATCAGTATACTAAAGAAACAAATCTCAGACGGTAATAGTAGATACTAAAAAATATGTTTTGACACGTAATTTGACATTTAAAATGTAAAGAATAACACACACACACACACACCCCATTCCCGTGTTTTAAACTGCTCTAGAAATTGTGGAGAAAGAATGGTCCCAATTCCTTGTCTAATGGAGAAAATTCAGGTATGGGACTGGAAAAAACCCTATGGCTTTCTGTCATTTTTCAGGTCTGACCTGAGGACAGTTCAGGCTGTGCTGGTAAGTGCTTCTATAAAGGATGCTTAGCTGCCTATGTTGTAAAGGACCTCTGCAGTCTGGAGATCTCGGTGGTCCTGCAATTGCATCTGCCTTAGACCTAGCCTTTCCAGGTGCATCCCAGGCATTCCTGCTGTGAATCAATACAGCTTTTGGAAATGGGTACTAGATGATGAATGAATTTATATCACCTCAACATATCAACCCATTACTGTTTTATTTTTAAGCAAGAGGGAAAGATAAAGAAGACAGCCAAACAAAGAACATTCTGGCAGCAAAAAACCTGGTAAGAAAAATATTAATCTTTATAAGAAAAAAACGCACAACCCTTTGTTTTGGAATATCATTCTTCTACCCTTTGGAAAGATGACTTAGGCCACTGTAGGGAACAGACCTTAGATTACTGTAGGTAAGCAGCCTCCTATTTAGATGCACATTGCAGCGTTATAGCTATTCCTTTACAGATTCTATTTCTGCTTCTGTTAACTGGACAGTTAAAAACTGTTTAGCAGTTTCAACTTAATCAGGAATTATATACTTTTTTGCCCTTTTGAGATGGCCTGTAGTTTAAGAGAAAGTAAAACTGCCATCTCAGCACCAGTGTTAGATAATTCTGCAGTAAGGATCAGAAATTTACATGTCTGTGTAATAGCCAGAAATGCACATGTGAAGTCATGTTCTCTTGAAGAGCATCACTTTTTGGCTGTGGACTTTAAAGAGAGACTCTTTGTTATGCAAGCAACTCTAATAATATATAAAGAGCAGTATAGAAATTTTTCAGGCTCTGTACAGAGAGCTCTGATGTTCTTATATTTCATATGAATACAAAACATGTTACCACTAAAGTCCTGTCTACCTTCCTGCAGAACTTAAGTGCAAAACTTGAGCTGAACAAAATAAGGCCACGCTTTCTCCCTCTCCAGCTATTCTGATATCTTAATGTGACAGAAAATGGAAACCAAGGGTTCTCCTGATTTCTGGGAGTCTTGCAGAAACTGTGACTCAAAACTAGAGTTTTCATATTGCTAGAAACCGTACATGCAGCAGGAACAATAACACTATGACATGATTAATTTTCGCCTTCAAAACTTCATAAAAGCTATCAGCATGTTAAAGATGAGGAATCTCGGGCACTTTTAGGAAATGGAGAACCCCGGATAAATTGATGCACGAGACTTTCTTTTGTGTGGCCACCCATACGTGCCAGGAATATATCATTATTTTTAGGCAAAGATTGTTAGTAAAGTAGAATTGCACATTTTATATAGCCAATCTTTAATTTTCCGGGTCTTTCAAAATTGCATAACAAGCGAGGGGACCACAATGAAGAAGGTCCTTGTTTATGTTTTGTGATGGTTGCTCTAAGTGAAAAACCTAATCCTTACAAGTAACAAATTGATAATTTTGATCTGATCCTGGGCTTCTTACCAGGGATCTCCATCATTTTTTTTTTTTTGTGCTACTATGCTACAAACAGTGTTGTTACTACCTTGCAACACAAATTAAATTTAAAAGCAGTCCTTCCCAACAGGAATGCCTGTATATAAATGAAGTCTTTCCTCATTGATACATGACAGCGGGTATGATAATACTGGAGCTAATTCAAAAGTTTTGCAGAGGGGAGGATAGCAGTTCTGTCTTACAATCACCAGGTAAATGTTGTAGTAGCTCCAGCCACAGGTATGAGGTACAGCTGAATTTCAGGGGAATAAAGAGTCCATCCCAGGATGAACTTTGTAACAGGCTGCAGGTGAGCAGGTCTTTGTGGGTGTAAACCTGGCAGTTTGGGTCTTCTAAGCTGGCAGCTCTTACCTTAGCTATTCCAGTAGGGTACAGCACATTACAAAAATAGGCAAGGACGGCTCATGAGAGATTTAGGGCAGGAAAGCCGAAAGGTAGGTTTCTTCATTGTGGATGAAAGAAGAAAGGAAAGGAAACATCCCTCTCCTGTCTTTGGGTCTGGAAACAGAAAGAGTTTCTCAGCAAAAAAATTGCATCTTCATTTTGTAAACAGAACCATCTAAATAGGCCAACATGGCCCAGATACTACCAGAAGATCCAGATACTCTCCTGGCCATGGAGAAAATTGTACCGATAGGTCTTATTCCAGTGCACTGGCTGAATCCCCATGACTTAGCTATTTTTGACTTGTACTGTGCAATTCCCTAGTGACTTCTGTGGAAGAACTTGATCACAAGAAAATGATAATATGGTGTCTTTAGAAAATGCTAGTGGTGCTTTTAGATTTTTCTATAGGCTTCTGAAAACAGTGCCGTGTAGGATGGGATACCCATAGCTATCTTGAAGTATTGTAGTGATCTTAAGTCGTCTTTTATCTTTACCAAATTGTAGTGTCAACTGTAGACAGCACAAAATGCTTCCAACTGGTGGTGGTGTTACTACAGGGAAAAACATGAAGGCAGAGACATCTTCTTGTGTAACTTAACCATGAACTAAATATGGTAGAGCAGGCAATTTACAAAACCTCAGCACGGAAAGGACCCCTTTTTTTTCTTATTAGCCACTACGATGCAGTAGGTAACCATTTTGTTTGAGTAATGGATGAGATTATTATAAGATTATGCAGTCACTCAGTTTTAATCAGCTGAGTGGGAAATCTCTGCTTTCTTATCAAAGGGCAGTAGATGAAAAGCGACGTCTCCACAGATCATTATGAAGGTAGCCTTGTACAAAGGGACCCACTCATCTCCTCTCTTTCTAACTAGAACTGCTACTGAGGGAGTTATGTACTGGGTGAAAATGCCTTGATTAAAACAGACTGAAATCTAAATACAATTAGACTGAGGGGATGCAGAAATGTTTTATATTCATTGAGTATCATAACGAGTGCAGAAAGTGAAACAAAAACACTAGGAAAAAAGCTTCATTTCCTGATGAAGTGTCCAAAATGACAAATTAAACCAAATCTGTTGTTACAGGCACTGGCTGGAAACTTTTGTCTTTTGGGACGTCCGTGCAATTAAAAAAAAAAAACCAACAACCAAACCCTCAATGCGATCTGTGCACTTGTTCCAGTAAGGAATTTGTCTTTTCTTTCTTAATAGGAGATCAAATATTGAATTGATGGGGCAGAAAGAGATTTTTAAAAGTGAAAGCTTTGTCTTCTCATAGGCACAAACTGCATTGCAGAACTACTGCATATGGCCGCTCTGTTCCAACACAAATCAGAACATTTGCATCACATGTTTGCTCTTGGAATTGGACAGTCAGACCTACGTACGCAACTTTGGGGTCTGCAGTTCAACTAATGTTGGGATAAAACATTAATTTAGAGAAGACATAATATTTTAGACAATATATGCCAAAATATGTGTGTTTTACCACTACCATTCAGTTGGGGGAAAAAAGGGACATACAAAGCCTAAACCATGTAAATATAGTGGTTTTAAGCCCATCTCTGGCCACTTTCTATGCTAAATAGTGCCAATTTTTCTACAATACCAAACTGTTCCCTCATGGGTTTTTTTTGTTTCTTCATTTTCATTTGGATATAACAGCCAAATTCCATTCCCAATTACAGCTGACTATTTACAGTGACCTCACAGTATTTGTTTCAAATTAGTACCTTTTTAAGTGAAAACATGAATTTAATTAAGTATCCTTTTCTTTTGGTCCTGGATTGCTTATCTCTAGTCGGCTTCTCTACCTAGTTAGTTGGCTTCTTTGTATTTATATGTACAGCCATAGTTTCTAAATGCCTTGTGAAAGATTGTTGTGTACTTGTGGGCAGCTGTTGAACAAAGCATCAAAACTCTTCTGCAGCAAGAGTTGCCAGGCTGCAGCGTGGCACGCTGCTTTATGGAAATACATCTCTTGTATCACGTGTCCAGCAGCAGACATGGATGGTGGGTTTTGCAGCTCCTGCTATAGTCATACGCCCCACCAGCTTGTGCTGTGGGAGTATTTCAGGCCCTTTATTTTCTGTCATTCTCCTCCATGCCCAGCACGTGGCATCTGAGGATGTAAATAGCCCATGACGTCCTGTGTACGGTCAGGACATAACTTCCTGTGGAAGTTAGAGGATGCGCTTATGTTGGTATTTTATTTGCCGAAGGACCAAGAGTATTTGTAAAAGATTTAGGTCAGGGCAGTCTTAAAAAACACAAGAGGAGAAAGACGTTTTCAGGACAGGGACTTGTGTTTCTCACTTTTCTAGTTCACAGCTGGTACTCTCCGTGCACCTCCTGTGATAACGTTTCCAATCTGAAAACTAGCTTCTGCAGATAGTCTCCTCAATCAAGATATTCCGATTACAAGATGTTAAGTGTGCATTGTATAGCTCTGCAACTGGGGCAGCAACAACATGAGAGAGTGGACTCTTGCTCTGCTTTCTGTGCAAATCGGAAAGAGATGGCGCTTTTTTCTTTTTTTTTTTTTTTCTTTTTTTCTTTTTCCCCTGTTGGGTTACTCAGGTAAACCATAACTGTATAAACACCAGAGCAAGTGCTACTGTCATATTCCAGGCTATACAGAAAATTATTACTTTATTCTAAATTGGCAGCCTCACTGTAATAAGCAATAATTTCTCATAGTGTTTATTTTTTTTCTGTCTAGGCCTGTTCCATATGATAGTGATATGTACAATTGCTGCTGTTCCCCAAAGGCCTAACAACAGCTTCCACTGACTTTTCACTAAATTGCAGTAACTTCTCTTGGAAACTTCGAGACTGATCATTTCTTGGGAGCTGTTATGGAGTCAAGAAAATAATGTTTTGGAAATGTCAACCATTTCTGTCTCACTTTCTCATAGCATTCTCAGTAAAACACTAGATGTTACCTTTTACTTTACATCTTCACACAGAGCAAGGATTCCCATTTTGTAACCTGTACTCCTTTCTCAACAAAGCTCATGAAAACATGTAGATGGAAGGAGCAGTGCACAGGCACTTTATTTAACATTCCTGGTTAACTGCACAGTTTATCAGTTATGTGGTGGGTTGACCTTGGCTTTCTGCCAGAGGCCTACCCAGCCACTCTCTCGTTTCCCCTTCCTCAATAAGATGGAAAAGCTCATGGGCTTGTGCAGGGTTTTGCCCTTTCTTAAACATGTTTTCCCAGAGGTATCATCAGGGGCTGCCATGAGGGGCTCAGCTGTGCCCTGTGCTGGAACCAGCTGGAACCGGCCGTGTCCGGCACGGGGCAGCCCCGGCCTCTCCTCACAGAGGCCAGCGCCAGCCCCGCTGCCAGCGCCTGGGCACGTCATGCAGTTATTAAACCATAGTCACACCTTGAATTCGTTTGCTGTCCTTGGCAGCCATACAACAGGCAGTTCATTTGGAAGACATAAACCTTCACTTCAGCTGGTTACTTTGGTATTAAAAGTTTACAGTTTGCATGGGGCACATCTGTTGCATGGGGGGAGTTCCTTGTAAGCAAATGCTTTTGCTTAGGCTTTAAGGCCTTTCACGTTTAGCTTTGATGTATTATTTAATTAACCTACTCTATAAGATTTCTGAAGAGCTGCCATTTGAGCAATTGCAGCCAAATAAGTTTTTGTCTGTGTCTGTGGCAGTATCTTATTCCAGTGCTCCAGAGCTGGGAAGACAGACTTGTATACGAGGTAATATTTCATTTCACAGGTTCCATAACTTGCATTGTTAATGCTTCATAATGTAGGCTGTGCTGTACAAACCTACAGCTAATGAGTTATACGCCGCAAACTGTGAATCTATATTGACTTGCCAAGCGTAAAACAGTGTGTCATTACGAATGCTTACGTATATCTTTTTGTATCTTATGCAGAGATTGTAAACAAGCTGTGTGGATATGTTCTTGAATGCCAGAGGAGTCATTAGCTTTAACAGCAGAGCCTACCATCTTTGAAAAGAGAATTTGAAATCAAGTTTATCTTTCTGACTCTGGCTTTGCTTTGCACTGAACAATAGCTTTAGTGCTTTTTATCTGTTTTATTGCTGCAAAGATGCTTATTTTTGCTTGCCCATTTGAATTGCTACAGCACTTTCAAATAGATGACAGAAAGAACTGTTCCAGGCATTAATCTGGTAGATTAAGAAGGAAATTTTAAAAATTTCCCCCCATAATCCAGGGACAGAGCAGCCTGCAGCAGAACTGCCACAGTCCAGCAGCACACGGGGCTGCAAGGTTTGAGGTCCCTGTATTGCTGCTGCGTTCCTGCAGCATGTTTATGGGTTTCTGATTCCCTGCAATGTCTTGATGCAGAAGCATTTCACTTAATAGGCAGAGATGGATGACGGACTTTTGGGACTGGGGTAGGAGATAGTTATTATGTAGTTTACCAACTGATATTCCCTTCTCGCTAGTGATAATTGGTGAATGTTTCTGCAACCTTAAAGCGTAGTCATTCTGCTACTACAATAGGGTGTCGTTTCACCGTAAGTGGCAGGGTGAATCATGGTAAGTACAGCGTATTCAGCAGAACAAGCAATTTGCTGACTTAGTACTATCTGTATCTCATGATATGCAGGTAACTAAGGCAATTTTTCCTAAAAGGAGTAAAAAGCTAAAATTGCTTTTTCTTTATTCCTTTCCTCTCTGTCTTCCCTCCCTCCCCCTCTCCTCGATGATTAGACAAAAGCCAACTAAAGACAAGAAAAATAATCATTTCTGGTAGACTTAATACTGCTTGAGTCATCAATCCTTCACAAAGACCTAGGGCCCACTTCCTTTTCATTTTATTCCTTTGGCTTTTAGATTTATAATGTTGTTAGGAAAAAGAGATTCAGCCTCTTGGTCTAAAGAACCTGTTTAAACATAAAGAGGCATTTACTTACAAATAGCACTGTATTGCCTATGCATTTATCTTGACAGGCCAGTTTAATTTATAAAGCATAATGTGCTTGTAACTCAGCCTGAGAAATGTAGTTTAGCAAGCACTATTGACTTACTAAATCTCCCTTCTCCCTCTTATTGTAAATCTGATAAACCTAAAGAAGCATTCTGGGTACTAGAGAATCTAAATATTAAAATGGGGTTCTTCAAGATGATCTTGATAGTACTTCATTTAAAACTGCAAGTTGAAGCAATAGTTTATCCTATTGTGAAGTGGTTTAATCTTTCCTTGATCATTTCTCAAAGATGTGGATGTGCTGTACAGTAAAATTGCCAGATTTGTGCTGAATTGCAGCTTTAGAGCCCATTATTCTGAAAAGGTTATCTAAATTGAATGGCTTTAAGATGACTTGTAAAGCCATTAGAAGACTTCTAGCCCTTTATGTGTTTGACCACACAACCTGATGTGATTCATATGTACTCTGAGATGCAAGCTTTAAATCTGTTATTTGCTCACTAATTTGCAAAATGGAAGTGTATGTTTTCCCATTTCTGACAAAGGAAGTGCAACATTTTATTTTAACTTGGTGCTTATATACAGGTCAGTTATGTAAATCCCATAACAATGATCTATTTGCTGTATAAATAGTGCCAGGAAGATAGAAGGTTGTAGTTGAATCATAGGTTATAAGCTTAAACACAGACTTCACGCTTTGAATGCCTGAATCCTCTCACCCTAATGCTTTAACTACTTTTCAATTCCTGGAGAAAATGTAGGTTCCAAGTTTCGAAGAAATCTGGTTCCAAAAAATATATGTACTTTTTTATATTTGTTATATTTCTTGTGGCAACTTAACTCTTGTTTAAGCAATACAATTACATTTTGTTGTGCCCCCCTTTTTTTTGTATGCTTAGAAAGTAGTTTAAAACTGATGCCTTCTCTTATTCTGCTTTGTGATACGGTAACAGCTAATGAGGGCTTTTTTTTTTAACAAGTGATTCTGGCAAAAGCTTTACTCAGCTTTTCTTACTAAGTCTTATTATTTATAGTTTGATAACTTTTCAAGATTCCAAAATATGTTTTCATTTAAAGTTTGGGGTTTTTTAATATTTTACCTATTAGCTAACTAATATGAGATGCAGTACTTTTTCTGTGGTATTCAAAGAAAAATTTCCAGCTGTACTATCTCATATAAATATGTTCTCGCTCTCTGAGTATGCAAGAGATTAGGGAGGCACCATTTGTATCTGTCTATATTCTTAGCATTATAATATTCTCTCCTGTGACTGTCTTCTTTATTAAGGTTTTCTCTTAGTAACTTTCTTCAACATGACTCTCATATCCAGTTCTTTCAGGCAATTTTTCATTACCAGCCTTGATCTAGCAAGATGTTGCAAAGAGATTCCAGCACAAATGGGAGAGGATGCTATCTGTTCATGGACAGATGGCTGAACAGTCCCCTGCACTAAATAATACCGAGTCCCAAGCCTCTCCTTTCTCCAACTGTGCACCTTCCACTAGAACAAAGGATGAATTTATTTATTATCTGTATGTATTATGGCAATATCTTCTTCACATTCAGGTAAAGCTTTTTTCATGACTGTGATCATGGAGAGAAATGCCCTCAATGTCGTACACAGTTTTTATTCAAACTGTGGACCCTACTACTTTAAAATGAAAAAGCAATTAAACTACCATGATTTTTCTGGTGTTATTCTTGGTTAGATTGCTGTAAATTTTGAAGGACTTGGAAGATCTTAAATTCGTTATTCATATTTACACAAATGACACTGAGGATGAGGATGGACCTTGTGCACTTGACCAAGAAAGCAAGCTAGGTTCTGATCTCTGCTATTGACTTCAAGTGCATAGCAGCTGGCTAATTTATAATTCTTTTTTTTTTTTTCCCACGAGACCCTGCAAGTCAGCAATTTTCTTCCTGAATCAAGTAAACAGTAGTCTAATTCTCACATAAATCCTGTGCTGTAAATAAGTAGAAAAAAAATCACAAGATATTCAACTTTATTGATTGCCCCATTACTTTTTAGTGGTATTGCAAACAGAATTTTTGTGTTGACTATAACGTAAGAAATGCTCTGCAGTATAAAAAGGGTAGTTGCAGGTAGTAAGAGTGCCATGTACAAACACAGGACTTCTATGAAGAGTGATAAATCCCAAGGTGTCTAAAGCCTTGAAGAAAAGTCTGTAGCAGTGGTTTGTCATCTGCTGCTTAAGCCATTGATAGTGATTTGTAATCTCAGTATGGAAAGGAATGCTTCTTGTTTTTTCTTGAAGCCAGTCAGGCAGAGAAAGAAAGGTAACAAGGGAGGGATTATTCAGTTAAAAGTTGTCTTAAAGGAAAAAATACCAACACTTTGGAAAGACTTAAAGTTCCGAATGAAAGATTCGATAAAAATCTTAGACAACTTTATATCCAGAAAGCAAGGTTTAATGATTACAAAACAGAAAAACAATTTAAACCCAAATTGTGTAAAAAGTAGATTGTAACTTGGTTTGAGTGCAGCGTACTCTAAAGTATTCACTGAGATGGACAGTTGCAATGGGTTAAATTGCAATTTGGATCGCGCCCCAGCAAAAGGTAACTTCTTGCCTACAAGAATGGTTTTCAGTAACAAGTCCTCTCTTCTCCAGCTATCAGCGAAAGATGAGCTTGAGAAGAGAGTATGAAGAGAATTGACATGAGGCCAGTTGCAGATCGGTGACACCCCACACCCCCAAAAAATATCTTTCTAGTAGACTGGCTCCCTTTTATTTTCCCAACTCTCTCTGGAGGGAAAAGAAAGAAACCATGAGATATAAACATAATTTTAAAATAAGCCAATTCATGTACACGTTGGGTATCTGGTGATCTGTGCTGGCTGTAGTTAGGAGCAGAACAAAGATGAATTTCTGACTAGATATTTATACAAGGGCTGGCCCCCAGAGGCTCTCATTAGGCAACACAAACTGGACAGGCTTTTGAAAGCAATCAGCTGATGCTTGGGGAATTTGCACATGGAGCAGAGATAAGATTGACCAGAGTTAGCTCTCGATAAACTAGTTCCAGCACTAGAAGCACTAGCACTACACTAGTGCTCAGCTTTGTACGGACTAATTGAACAAGCTAAAAAGCTCTTGGTTGTGGAGCCCACCATAGCTCACGTAATGCTGCATGGCACTGTACCCTGCAGATACGTAAATGAAATCAATGCATCTCCAAAAGAGCTCAGTAGCGAGGCCAACAAGAGCTGCTGAGTGCTGAGCACTTAGGGCAATTTGGTCATTTTATATTAATGTAATTTATTGGACTTAAGATCAAGATATAAAATAAATCACTTTTATGTTTCCTTAGCAGTACAGCTGGAATCTACTTGTGCATGTTATCCGTGGCTGCTCTCTGACGTTTGTGTGTTTATTATGCACAGCAATTAAACACCCCTTTTTTCCTAGACAAATTAGAGCTGTGCGAGTTTGTGATTTTGCTGGCAGGCTTACAAATCTTGCTGTGCAGAGCTCACAGTGTTTTCTAATTTTTCTGTGTCATGATGTATCCTGTATGACTAGGGTTGTTTCATTTTCATAGCAAAGCTATAATGATTTCATACTGATTAAGTGGAAATAATGCTAACTTCTGTAGCGTCTTTGCTTTGCACCCTTTGCTTAGTTTTCAGAAGGCTGCACCAAAAATACCTCCTCTTATGCAAGAGAGGATGAAATTTGTTCTCTAAACTTATATGCACACGTGTACGAGCGTGTGCATATCGCCGTATATTTTGAGCAAGAATTTGCATGTATATATGCAAGCTGTACTACATAGGTAATTGCTGCTAGCTGTTAATGATAATTTGTGATCGCGTCTCTTGCAGCATGAGCACCAGCATACCTTTATGCTGCAGTCCTTTGCTGCGTAACACGTACACTTCTCAGCACAGTTACGTAGCAGCTGCCTGGAGCAGGGCAAGAAATGCCTCAGCCTGTAATGTGCCCAACAGGTTTAAAGGTGGAACAACGCCTTTTGTTCCCTTGTGGGTAAGGAGTGCAATGTTGTTTGAGCCCCACATACAACGTGCGGGCTACTCGGGAGCTTGATTCTGGAAGGCCACCAGGTAGACAGCTGTTGGGCTTAAACAACAGACAGTCAGGCTGGCAGTACATCAGATAGGAACTGGGCAGATTTACAGGAGAAACCTATCAAAAATACACTGAAATCAACACCTTCCCACAAAATGTTTTGATTTTTACATGTGGAGTGTCTTTCCATCAGAAAACCTGTTGGAAATGTTCCAGTCTTCCCCCCCCCCCCCATTTTCCTAGCAGAACTGAAGTGAAAGTCATCATCATTTAGTGAGCATTTTCTGTGATAAAGTGTGAGATGCCTCAGAGGGAAATTCTGTGTGTTGCAGAACAATGATACTGCTTGGTATCACTGATAATCCTCTTGCAAGCTTCCCGTATTTCTTAGTGGCTGCTTTGCATGCTCGGTTCCAGAACTTTACTCCCATAACTGAAGAAATCTTTTCTGATAAAGTTGTATGTACATCTCCCACTGCACAGGTGACTTACAAGGAGAAATTCCATGTGTCTCAATAAGAAATTAGGTCCTCCAGACCAACGATAAATTCGGCATACCACAAAATATTTTCAGAAGCTAAATTTTGCCAGTGTGATGTGTATGTTTATGGGGGTTATCTTCATCTTATGAGATTGTATAAGAGAGAAGGACTGGAAGGAAAAAGCTGCAAATGAGTTATTTTAAAGATGGAAAAGTGGAGAGAGAAAAAAGACATGATGGAAAAAGACATTTTCAGGAATAAAAGTCTGAATTCATTTATGTCCTTGCCCCCACTTCAGATGGACTTGAGTTAGAAAGTAACAGTTTTGCAGAGGGATGAGCATAGAGAGTAGGGATTTTTGCAAGCTGAAAACAAATGGAAAAAAGAGTAGATGAAAAGGGGCAGAAACTGTACCACCACCACCAATTGCATCTAGGAATCGTTGTTCAGTTTAGTTCAAATTCCCAGAGGCAAATCAGGAGGGAGGGGGAAATGCACTGTGTTTACATGAAGGGCAATGGAAGCAGTTGTGGAGGGGCCAGAGCCTGTGTGGGTAATGGCTTGTGAGGAGCACCATGGCCTACAAAAGCAACAGCTCCTTTTTCTTGTTTCTCAAAAATAAAAGCCGGTGGCAGAGGGGGCAGATAATCTTCTCGCGGCTTAATGCTCTGGAGGAAAATATAATCTCCCTTTCTGTAATGCAGCAGCTGAAAAGATGTTGTAATTATATATGCCAGTGTTACAGCAAATACCAGAGCTTGACTGAAATGTTTTGGCTCTAAGTACTGTGACGGAATGTCAGTTTGGCAGGCTCTCTGTGCTCCTTCCATACCAGACTAGGGCCAGATATGTGGGGCTGGGAGTCTCTCCTATACAGGCAAGGTGAAACTTGGATGTGACTACCTAACTGCTTAGCATTTAGTCTGTGCATAACCGGGGAAATTTGTTGTTGAAGATAAGATATGCTGAAGCATAATGGGGGCTTGGCCAAGAAGCTGTGGGAAGCAAATGGACATACCCAGACTGCTCAGGAAAGAAGTAAGTCATGGGTACCAGTACCTGACAGAGAAATGAAAAGCACAGAGCAGGGCCTTCTGCCTTGCTTGGAGGAAGGAGCTTTCCCTCTTCCTGGAAGTTCAGCCTTTGGCAGAAATTTGTTGAACCAAGATGGTTCAACCATACGATGGTGTCCCTGCTACTTCCCTGCCTTCAGCTCATGGAGAACGTGTTGCTGCTCTTGCTGTGGCCCCACCTCCCTTCTCCTCTGCCCTGCCTTTACTGCTGTCAAAATCACAAAAAAAAGTGCTAAGGAAAGGGCAGGAATTGCTTGAAAACTTGCATTCACTCAAGGACCAGGTTAACATTAGTCCCCTAAATTCCCTAAAGTTTGTGACAATCTGAATTTGAGCTAAAATTATGGTTTGGAATCAATGTAAGTTCCTAAAATTAGGTTATCTGTTTTTGCTGAACTTCACTTGTGTTTATGGAGCGAAATGAGAATCTGGAATAAAATAATGCAGTGTGCCACATAATCCCCAAATATAGTTATAACTGAGGTGATTGTGAAGTTTATAAAAATACTTGGTAACTTCGATATTTATAAAGAAGGTTTGATTAAGGTTCACTGCGTTCAGAACCACAATTGTTATGGGGGGGGGGGGGGGAAGGAACAGTGCTACTTTTCCAGAGAGGCAAGGCGAAGACTGTCACTTTTATTGGCACGGATTCTGTGAATCCCAGTGCCTCAAAATCTGCAAATGTCTAAAATGCAGATTTCCATTTTGCAACTCTGCGATGAGATGAAAGTAACCTGCAATGGATTTCAAATCCAATGAACAAATACTTTGATTGTGAATTCAGCAAGCGTGAGGCTCACGTTTAACCCAGAATGTTTTTTCTTTCCACTTTTTTCCCAGTGTTGTTTTGGGATTTGGCTTTTTGTTCAGAGACTTTTCAGAAAGACAGTAGAAAGTGATTTTTTTTTTTTTTTTTCCCCTTCTTGGAAAAAGTATTTTCTTTCAAAAGAAACATTTAAGCTTTCGGCTAATTCCCAGGGATACAGAGGGATGTTCTGCAATAAGCTTCCCTCTGAAAACAGGTTGGCTGCTGCCCTAATATTAAGAACGGCAGGATTCCTTGGCTGTGGGGAAAATGAGATGGTCCAGCTGATTGAGGTTATGACTGAGCCAAGATGAGTCAATTACCTCGATGTGCTGAGCAGCCATCCAGAGTACAGCAGAGAGGAGAAATGCCAAGGCTCGTACTTTCCGCTCTGACAACAAACAGCTGCAAAGAGCTGTGACTAGGGAGAGGAGCTGCGATTGCCACCAATCTGGGAGAGCGGTAACTTTGGTTCACTTTATTTTGCTGTAGTTGGTGCCATTGGAGCTGTTTTGTTTTCGGGTCTGCTAATAACAATTTGGAGGAGACATTTGAAATGCATACATTTTCACACTGTGCCTTTTCAAATGTTTGTCAGGCAATGCAGAAATTGCCGGTCATTTGCTGACATAGGGATATGACACAGATGCAGAAGGCCTTTGGCATTCATCAGAAACAGTAAACTCGGAGCACTAAGGGAGCTTCATGCCAAACATGTAATGGGTTCTTTTACAAAAGGGGGTGTTTAACAGCCTGATCCTTTTGTGGATATTGTATCTCTCTGTTGTATGGACTTGAGGCAGGCTGTACAATCATCACTTTGACTCGCATCTGTGGGACTCAAGGCGCACTCATAACCATCTGCTGTCTACAGTTCACAATGACACCACTCTGTAGGACCTCACTTCCTTTGGGTTTTTTTCCGAGCAAAACACAGGCATTTTACATCACATTTTATCACTTAGTGCTCACCCTTGCAATCATTAACATTTCTTTATGACTTCTTGTGCAACCTGAACCTTTTGCATCTTCTGTCTCGTAACTTTAGCAGAAAACAAACCACTTATCCTCGGTACATAGCTCTTGGCTAAAGAGCACTTTTGGCTGACTGCTGTAAAAGAAAAATAAAAACTGGATGATTACTCATAGCTCTGAGCACAATTACTTAAAAGTGGTATTTTTATTTTTACCTTTAGGATTCAATAATAACTGATTGCGTAACTATAAAGCCATCAAATCTGGTTTACGATGAAAAATTGCTTAACAGAGGTCTGGAATTAAAAAAGAAAAAAAATAATCTGTAATCTCACAGTTCCACCTTACTTCCATGGGAATTATGATTTTTACCTTCCCTTGAAAAACAATTCAGAATTACAGGTGGAAAATATAAAGAGAAAAGCATTGCAATTTACCAGGCTACAAAAGCTTGAAAATGGGAATTTAGTTAACGCTTGATACTTTTAAAAATTCAGATCAATATGACTAAGCGGTACGTGGGTACTTTTTTCACCAGTTTAGATCTTCTTGTACTTCTTTGAAAGTTTTCACATTTCACAGTATATGCTAACTTTCCCCTACTAGCTCTGCAAAGCCTTCCACTCTCTCCAGCAACATACTGAGCAAATATCCCTATAACTTGGTGTATTCGTTGGTCAAAAAGAGAAGTCCTTTTACTTCCACCTCATCTGATGCTAAACTAACGCTTCTGTTTTCAGATTGCTAGTCTATCAATTTAGCCCAGCCATCACTACCTTCTTCCTTAGATTCAGATATTCAAATAGTGTTCACATAAAGCTTTGGCGAGTGAGGTTTTTCTAATACTGTAGCATCCTTTCCTGTGCGAGATCAGCTTCCCAAGCAGATCTTTCAGAGACCAAGCTGAAATAGCATTCAGTTTTGCTTTTGGTGGGCTGCCAAACCTGAAAGATGCTACTTTGTTGGACAGATGAACTTTTGTGTGTCGAATCATTTCAGATCCATGGTCTTCCAATGGCTTCAGGATAGTATTTGTCTCTGCGGTGTCTAACTTTCTTCTGTAGTCAATGGATGCCAAGTTTAGCAGAAAGTTGCATTTGTCTCTACATTCTCATTAATGTGATGGATGTTATATAGGTGTATTTATGCAATTCTTCTTGATCTTGTTTTTGTAGTAGTTTGTAGAGTATGGTATCATTACTCTAGTCTTTCACGTAGACACCTTTGCCAAGAAGATAAATACTGGCCTTAATCCCGAGTACGACCATCTTTTTCAGCTGTCACTGTGTTCCTTTTGCATACAAGGTTATTGAGCAGTTTTGCAGGCCTGCCTATGTATTTTAGGAATGTAGCACACAAATCCCAACTGACAGAGCTCTTCCACAAATAAACTTTTTACAGATTTAGGAATGGCAAAATCCTTTTCTCCTCTCCCCTGGCTTTGCCTGTATCTCCGTAAATGTCTACTAGTGTAAATTTTCAGTCTGACATAAACGAGGCAATATATAGGTGTTGAAAATGTTATTCCACATCAAACAATGAGTTAGATTAGGCATTCATTATTTGCAAATCTTTGGAATATGCTTGCATCTTTTGGTACTTTTCTGCTAGTGAAGGAATAAATAGTCTTAGTAAAGAGACAAATGGATCAGTATATAACCCTGCATTAACCTGTGTTTTCAATTCTGGTTTGACAAGATTCACAGTGCTCTCTCTTCATGACAGGAATAAAATCAATACTTATTAAAATTCCATAGTTGTACAATTAAATGTTTTCCGTCAGTGGAATATCAGCAGGACAGACACATGCAAGTTTTTCTCTTCATTGTTGAAGAGCTGCTGCATTATGCAGGAGAACTTGCTGTTTTTCAGTAATGAGTGAAAGAGCCTAAGTCTGTGGGAGGGTAAAAGAAGACTATGGCATGAATGACAGCAAGGTTACTCTGACACCTCTACCCATAGCAGAGGGTGTGACGTTAGCCATTAGGGGCCAGCTGAAAATCCATTTCCTGATGTACTTGGATGTTTAGGTTACCTTGTTGTCTTCCTCTAATGGAAGTTGCTTTTGGCTATGCTTTGACTTGAAAAGTTGTCAAATAATCCCTTTTGCTAGAATAATGTTAAATATCAAGGGAATCAAAGGGCTTTGCATAGCCATTTCCATATTTTGTTGCAAGATTATCAGTCTGGTCTAGCATTTTTTAATTTTATTTGTTTTTCTAATCGGGAACATTTTCCTGGGTATAAAATAGTGCAGTTTTCAAGGAGTCATTTTCCAATAATCTTGTTTCCAAACAAAACCATCAGTTATTATAAATCAGTTCTGAAATCAAACAGATACTTGTCTGACAGATATTTATGCATATGATTATGGTTGTGCACGTAAACATCGCCATTGGGGCTGTATACTTAGATTAAATCATACATAAATATTTGTAACATTTGTTTGGCTGTGAAGTTATCCTTTATTGCACAATTTCAGACATTCAGACAAAAATCATTAGATGGGTACAGAGATAACAAAGCTTAGGGAAAAAATAAAGATGGAGGTATGTTTTTTGCTGTATATTTTTGAGTGGTTTAGACATATGAATATTTTCTTATTCTCTGACAACTAGCACTTTTCAATGAAAGTTCAAAATCTTACAGGATCTAGCTTTCAAGTGGAAACCCAAGTGCAGTGACAGTTGCCACAATGATGAGAGATGACAAATTTGGATACTGCACGTCTCATACGCTCTATGTTAACCATTGTTATTTAAATTTTTGTATTAAAGGTAGGGGAATGAATAATTGTCTATTACTTTAGTACTTCAGATTTTTAAATGAAAAAAATTAAAAGATGAAAGATCGCATCACTTAATAGATGGTACCTATATCTGATTGGGAGGAAAAAAAACCCCACCAACCCAAATCCTCTGTAAAATCCAAAGGCTGAAAGCTGAGAGAGTAAGGGTCCTTTTTTGACTTTAAAACGTGACCATATCTTACCTTCTGTTTGTAGGTGGTATTAATCTCATATAAATAGTGCTGGCTGAAAAGAGGGTGAATCGGGCTTAGTTTTTAAAAAACTAACGTGACTTTTTGCTGCATCCTTATTAAAAGCACAGCAGAGCTGACAGCAACGCCTATGTCTGCCTGACGCAGCACAGTGCTGCGGAACGTTACCCGTGGTGTCTCCGGGTTTGTTAGCGCTAACACTGGTTCACTGCAGCAAGATGCACCGCTATCCTCTGAGTTGTTTCAGCATGTCAGCATTGCACCCCATGGAAATGATCTTGTCTCAGGAAGGCTATTAAGTACCTGCTTGGTGTAAAGCTCCATATTCATGCTGCTTCTGGCTCTAAATGGTCTTATTTTGATGCTGTCTGTGCTGTGCTCCATTGTACCTGGTAGAAATGCCCAAAGACTTCAGGACTGTGGTACTTGGAAGCAGGGCGGGGGGAAAGATTTTGGTGCCCAGATGGCAGCCCTGTGGCCACCCTTCAAACAGCTGTCAGTACAATCCGTGACCAACTATAAAGAGCGTTAACATTTATTGATTGATACTTCACTGGCTCTGATCTAGTTCAGATTGAAATATAAATACCAGAAAAACAGCATTTTTCAGATTTAGGAAAACGTTCACTAAGCTTCATTTGGAATAACGCGCAGCTGAGACAATAACAGGGTGTAAACTTGAGCTTTTTATATATGTCCCTGTGTGACAAAGTAAGAACGGACACAATTTCCTTTAAATCAGTGCTATGCAAACATGAAGCGCTTATGCCGCTGACTTTATTAGAGCCTCAGTAAGCAGATGGTGCAGGCCTGGTAGTGAGTACTATACCTCCCAGGTGATATTTCAGCAAGAAAGATCCGTTAGTCAAGAACGTTCTCTTTCCAGTCTGTAGGGAAGAAATTTATAGAGCAACGTGTTATGGGACTGCTGATTTCTGAAACAGAAGATGGCCTTTTTATTTATTCGTTTGGGATTTTGGTTTTATAGCTTTGCTTGCTGGTTCATCTCAGTGTCTATCAATGGAGCTGAGGCTCTGGAACAGTTATGCTTTCTGAATAAGATTGTCTGGTTAATTTTTTTATTTTTACTTTTAATACTTATGATGGCACTGAGATTTCTCTTCTCAGAAAAACATATGTATTCCTTTCTGCTGATTTATTTTTGACTTGTGCTGTCATAAGGATTCTCCCAGGACATTTGTTGTTCATTCAGTAATTTAAACTTTGTGAATTTCTTTAAACTTTGTTTAAGTTAAATCCCAGTGTATTTTTCTCTGAATAATTTTTTGCACTCAGTCCCTGAAAAATAGTTTGTGCTTTATTTATTTATTTATTTACGGCTATCTTTTTAGTTCCACTGACAGTTTTCCAGCTCTTGCTAACAGCCCTCTGGTCAAGTGTCCTTGGAGAAAAGCAGACAAAATATTCTGTACGAGAATATTTTTGAATTTGGAAGCACACTAATAGATTCGAAAATTTAGCATTCTGGGGAATGACTACTGCAGAAGTTATTTGAACATGCACTGTTTTCAATACCATTTTCCCAGTCCTTGATGCTGCAGAGTCTCCATTTAGTGTACCTACGCCTGTGGGAAATACTGTATGAATACTTTGTTAGCATTTTGGTCACGTAAGTGGAAAACAAGTTTGAAAGCAGGAGGAAAACTTCAGTGGAGAATGAGCTCCTCTAATGTATAACATACTTGAAACACAGCAGTCAGGACAGGTCCATTCTTCCTGCTGTAGGATAACTATGCATATATTTGAGCTATATTCTGCTTTGATGCAGGGATGCCAACAGTGAACTTAGAACTGAGTCTTAAGACTGTTATTAGAAAATGTTCTTAATAAGCTAATTTACCTATTAAATTACGTTACAGTTACTAAAATCTTGCAGCCAGTATAGCACAGCCAGATGTATATTGAAAGTAAGTGGGGAGCCCCGAATTAAATTTGTTCACTTGGAACTGAGTCTCTTCTTATTTTTCTCTGGATTACCACATTCAAGGATGGAAAGGCAGCTCCCTCCCACGCTCTCTCCCAGCTCTCCCCAGTCAGCATGGCACAACCGGTGCAGCACAGACCACTGGGCTGTGGTGATGCAGTACTGCAGGGGCACACTGCATGGGTAACGGAAAAGGGCATACCATCCTTCGGTGCGTTCCATGAGTTGGTGTAAGTTTACGCTAAATCTTACGGTATACAGTATCTTTGATAGAACCACTATAATGAAAGAAATGAGAGAAAACATTTTGTAGCAATTAGTAAAGTTTGCAAAACCCACTTGCCCTCACATCCTTATAATTCCTTTATGGATGTATCCTCTGTGGATGTAACCCAAGATCTTCTTTAATAGATGTCTCAGTCTATCAGGAAAGAAAACCTGTGTGGTGGAAATAACGTTTCCCTAAAGCTTGGCAAACTGGAGAAAGTTATGAAGAACCTCAAAGACAGGACGTGGTCAAAGCAGCTAACTGCAGCGATGGCTTCATACTGAGCTTTTATAACACGGATGCAATACAAATACAGAATATATACAACAGATGTGAAAAGACTTCTGTAGAGGACAAGTTTGCAGTAATGAGAAGAAGCAGATAACAGTAACTGAGATAAGAGACATAAGCTGTTTTGAATAAGAACATTTTGAGTTTTGGTTTTTGAGTTTCTTTTCTTTCCTGTGTGTACAGGAAGCCAAAGGCTAGATATTAGATCTTTTAGGAAATAAGGAGTGCTGCATCGATTGGGTTTGTGTATCTTGCCTCCTGCAAGACGCTAACTTTGTAAATGAAATGGTAGAGATCGTTTCAGTTGTATCAGGAGATATCATGAAATGTCTAGCTAAAGCAATTTTAAGAAACTATGCCTCTTGATATAATTACATAGTTTTTAAGTAGAAATCATGATAAATGCACATTAATATTAATCATATGTTTTATCAATTAAGCATATCCACAAAATTGAAAAGCTACCCAGGACTGCTTGTGTTATCTTTTGGGTTTGTGCTCATAAGTAAAATACCTGGCTCCTTATTGAGTTTACGTGAACTGAATGCACTGAAATGTACAGAATCACTATCTTTATTATTATAGGTTTCATTATGTAGATATGCAACGATGTTGGTGGGGGGATACATTGTTTAGATTCACCCTAAAATATGGTATGGTCTCCATGATCATAAATGGTAACACACGTGTCCCCAGAGCTCGTGGCTACGGGTGGAAACCAGCAATGAGCTGCAGAGGTCTCTTCCTTTAGAAAGCACAAGGCTGGGGTTTGTATCTCCAAAATTAGAGTTGTCAAGCCTAAAGGGACCAGAAAGGTGTGTTTGACATAAACCGAGATCGCTATCTGACCCTTCCCATCAATAAAAGGCACAAACCCACACTCCGCAACTACATTTTTCACAAGTCTTCTTTGCTTTGCCATCTGTGCTGCCAACTGTTCTTCTACTGTATATCGTCTGCCTGAAGAAGTGCTAAGCAGGTGTGGCACATGTTTGGCTCATTCCTGCTTTGCATGTGTAATGTAATTATGTTTGACAGACTTGGTTTGATTGAGAGAAAACTATGAATTGGATTAAATGTTTTTTGTTTAGACTTTATTAGCTAAAGATGCCATTGCATAATTAATTTGTGAATAAGCAGCAATCTTGCAAATGAGGCAGTGAATCAAAAGCACGGGAAGACATTATAGCCTCTTCTCAGGATGAGTTTACACATTTCTTATTTGTAGTATTCATTAAAAATACATAAAGGAAGGTTAACAAAACATTGCAACAAAGAACCACAAACAAACCAGCCAGCCACAGAAGCCTTCATATATGCATAAGTCAAAAAACTGAAAGCAAGCCAACCCAAAAACATGACCCTGTGCTAGACAGTAAATGCTTTAGCAATATTTGAATTCTATTCCCGGATGCTTTCTGTTCAACCCCAATGCTTTGGAGCAAGGATGTCAGTAGAACAGTATACCTCTAGTTTCAATGTAAATTTAAGAATATTTTTTAAATGTAGGGAAATTTTTAGTGTGACCCTCTTAATTTTTATTTAGAGAAGATGCTACTCTTAACATTTTAGGGATGGAAAGTGACTGTTTAAATTTCTGTGCTTCAAAATATTTGCATTTGTGTCTGTTTCTACTTTATGTTTAGGTCATACAAATCATGCAACCATATAAACCATACTACTCGAAAGTGAAGAGAATCTGTAGGATGTAGTGATTTGGTTTAGAACACACTTTGTTGCAAGTTATTTCTCTTCTTGTAGGCCTGCCCACACCATATTTCAAGTAACGGTGGGGTGCGGGCCTGACCTTAACTGTTCTTCTTGGCCCGTGGGCAGAGGGTGTGGGTGGGGGGCCCTGGTGAGGCTGCTCAAGGACAAGAAGGTCTTTTGGTGCCCTCAGAGCCCTGACACCTGATCAGATGATTTGAAATCAATCTACTGCATTTCACATCAATTTCTCTATCTGATTTCTTGTTAGCTAATGCTTGTCTTTGCGCGTGTCTCCTCGTCCTGGACACGTGCTGTCCCAGTCAGTCTTCCTTCTCAGCACTGTCACTATCATGCATACTTCATACATTCCCTTTGGGTGCAATATAGCTGTTTATCTCAGTTCAGCAGAAATAAATGTACCTAGCTCAGATATGCAAGGACATTTTCACTCTAGGGTACCAAAGATGTAGGCTTTACTTGAACCAATGAAAATAGGTTAAAGTGAAGGTGTCCTAAGGTGCTCCTTGAAATAGGAAGGCTGGATTATGAGGTTCCTTATTTTCTTCTTTTTCTTTTCTTTTCCTTTCTGTTTCTCAGTAGTAAAGAGCAAACTGTTGTTACAGGTATTTGACATATATTTGTTTATTGTATTGTAATAGTATAAATAATGATTTCTAATTATCAATAATGCTGAGGTACTAACTTCCATCTCAGCAATATGTATTAGCAAAAGTTCTTAGTCCAAACAGCAATCTTCAAATGCTACCATAAGGCAAGTGTAAAAATTGGTCCTCTGAAAGTGCAATTTAGGAATTAGATTAATTTACCAATAAGAACTCACCAGCCTTGTAATGATTTACATTAATTAAACTTTTGCGTTATTTTAGTTGAACATATTCCTTTATGCCAGCATGTGAGAGTAAAATCACCAATGCCCCACAAACTGGGTGAGAGGGAAAACAGTTTCTTCCAGAACAATCATGTTCAAATGCATCTTCTGTGGTAAAGGAATGAAACAAATAGGTTGGAGAACTTTTGATAGGTTTAGCTATCTAACTTCTTCCTGATGCCTCTTTTTCAGTTGTATGTGAAACACTGTGCTGCTTCTGCTTCCCAGCAGTATTGCATTTCTCTCGAGTAGTAATCACAATCTGGCAGGATAGAAGATTGATGCAGGGTCATTTAGTAAAAATTTTTCTTTCTTCAAATGAAGTTACTTCAAATCCTTTGCCAAGGGTTTATGGAGCCGTAAGACGGCTGACCTCCATTTTTATTCTAATTCTTTGGCCGCTGCTCAAACCCTGCTGTGCTGGTTTTGGCTGGGATAGAGTTAATTTTCTTCACAGTAGCTAGTATGGGGCTGTGGTTTGGATTTGTGCTGGAAACAGTGTTGATAACACAGGGATGTTTTCGTTACTACTGAGCAGTGCTGACACAGAGTCGAGGCCTTTTCTGCTTCTCACCCCACCCCACCAGCCAGCAGGCTGGGGGGGCACGAGAAGCTGGGAGGGGACACAGCCGGGACAGTTGACCCCAACTGACCAAAGGGATATCCCACACCATATGGCGTCATGCGCAGCATATAAAGCTGGGGGAAGAAGAGGGAAGGGGGGGGATGTTAGGAGTGATGCCGTTTGTCTTCTCAAGTAACCATTACGCGTGATGGAGCCCTGCTTTCCTGGAGATGGCGGAACACCTGCCCGCCGATGGGAAGGAGTGAATTGAATGCCTTGGTTTGCTTTGTTTGTCTGCGCGGCTTTTGCTTTCCCTATTAAACTGTCTTTACCTCAACCCATGAGTTTTCTCACTTTTACTCTTCCGATTCTCTCCCCCATCCCACTGGGGGGGAGAGTGAGCGAGCGGCTGGGTGGGGCTTAGTTGCTGGCTGGGGTTAAACCACAACACCTGCCTTCAGTCACATGCTCTCTATGATTATTATGTTCTTCCTATGCAGCACTTTGAGCCTTGAACATTCATGCAGAGGTATTGCTTTGTTACTCCAGATAATGGGTTTTTCTTGTCTGCTTCGGATTTTTCCATAAATTTCCAGCCATCTTGGATCTTTCAGAGAAGATGCTCAGAACGTTAAGTACTATGACAATGCTGTTGATTTTTCCAAAGACTCTGCTCTTCTTTCAGGAGCTCCGTAGTGCTTAAACACAGTTTTCTCTCCTTTGTGATTTTTATTGCAGAATTCCTCTCTTTGTTGTTTGAGTTTCAATTTACTCCATTGCTTTTCAAATCCCTCCAGCCTCCCCTCGATTTTATTTACCTTAGTCTCAAAGGAAGCAGTGGAAGCTTGAAGGTTATCGATTTTTAAATGAAGAGATTGAAGAAGTTCTTTTATTGAGGTGTCTTGTAAAGTGTTTGAAGGTGGAGAGGCTGTGCTAGGCATGGAAGATGATGTTGTGTCTGCAGGGTGGGCTCACTTGACCCATCATGCAATAGGTTTTATTTAATCCACATGCTGCTTCTAAGCACCTTCTGGCACATTTTTGTTTGGTTGTCCATCTCAAGCAATGTCGTAACACTTGAGGAGACTGTTGTCGTCAGGGTTTCAAAGACAGTGGTGGGCTTTTAGGCTTGTGAGTGTGTAACAGGAGCTATGACCTTTGCAGCAAACCCAACAAATGATTTATGTTGTTAGAGTGCTGCACAAAGCCACTGTGGTCAGCATGTGCTTTGTGTCAGGATGACTTCGCACAGCCTCTGTCTGTCTGGGGTCTTAATGAGACACTGGGCAAACAGGGATCTCGCCTCCTCAACTTGCTCAGAAATGTCCAGGAACAAAGTGGGAGGAGGAAGAGAATCACAAAATAACCGTTGGGAGTACAGTGAGAGGAAAATGCCTTTGCTAGTAAAGAGAGTTTATCACCAAATAAACTTGTTTAAAGCAAAGCAGGCAAAGATGTCTCCAAGTTGAAAAGAAGTTTGCTAGAATCATAGTCCATTCATTTAGCAAGCTGTTCTTTTTCTCCGTTTACTTCTTTTTCTTAGGCTTTGGGTTTGAATTGGGATCCTCTGGGTCACAAGTAACCAGGTTGCTTCCCCTGTCTCTTACCTTAGTTTTACATCTTTTCTTCATTAACAAAAAGTTGCTATTCTAATGAAGATGTTAAGCCTCTGGCCTTCTTAAGTAGTCAGATCTGGCAGTTCAGTAAACCATAAATGCCCAGCATCCCTCTGACCAGCTCATTTCTGTCAAGTTGCTTGGGATTTAATCCCCATTGGAGATTGTATGTTGTCAGTAGATTATCTAATAGTATTGGTAGAGACTGGGAAAGTTGTGAAATATTTTGTGGTGAGGCTAGGGCATGCTGAAAGGGCATGAAACAGATTGCAGTGGTGTGAAACTTTTTCCAAAAGATTGTAATTTGACTGGTGGGCAAACATTTAGGCTGGATTTTGCATTATTCAATTTCATTTGTATTTTCTAAGGAAGAACATTAATATTTCCAAACCTGATATACAAAGTACATTCTCCTTCAGAAGAGTAGTTTTTGTAACAAGCTAGCCCCTCTTTCACCAGTGGTTGGCTCTGGCAGATGAATGAGTGGTTTCCATCAGAGTACCTGAACAAAACTCCCAAACATTGAGGCTACTAGGGAAGCTTGGACTTGAGAGCAAATGTTATGGTGTAGGATTATTTTTATTTATTTTAAATGTATCAATGATGCACAAAAATGAGACTGTATGCTTAAAGAGGAGTTTAGAGAAGTCTTTTTTGTTAGAAAACTGACTGTTCTCTGCGATGGGGGACACACAAAACTCAGCACATTTCAGGTTCAACTGACGCATTGGAAGATGATACTGATTGCTTTACCACTGATACAAAACCTTCCAAGAGATGACAACTTTATTTTTATTTTTACTTTTATTTTTATTCAATGGTGAATCCATATTTTAGCTTTAAAATAATGTGTTTTAAAGTTTTCTAAGAAACGATGAATCTACAGCAGAGCCCTCTTGTAATTACTGCCTTTTTTTTTTTTACATGCTTACAGTCTCTATAATGTTTTCAATAATTTTACTTACTTTTTTCCCAGTCAAATATTTTGGATCAAAGTAACATTAATTGCTGCTAAAGAGAGTATAAGCAAAATTAGTGATCTGCGTGTTTTACAATAGCTATTGTCTTCTAAGGTTCTTTATTCCGCAAATTTTTTGTCACTCAGGACTGCAAGGAAAGTCTTCCATCTGGCACACCTTGCAAATAGCACCACTGAGTTCAACATGCAGCATTTACCTCCTTATATATAATGTTATCAAGCTTTAGACCATGCTGATTATTTCAGTATTAAATGCAACACTTGTGACTTGTGATATTACACGTGACAAAAAAAAAAAGAGCTATGAAAATTAAATATCTAGTTTATTTACTGACCAGAGTAACACTGAACGCCTTCTGAAGCTGTTAAAATGATAGAAGATAAGGACATTTTTACTTTGAAGTAACTTATTCAAAGCATGTTTGTAATGCTGTAGGCTGGAATTTTCAAAGCAGCACAGGAAAGTTAGATACCAGGCTCTCATTGAGTTTCAGTAGGGTGATCTAGAGAACTGAATTTAAGAATATCCTTGGAAAAAGGAGATTCAGTAGGTCTAGAGGGAATCAGTCTGGCAGTTTCTGAAATTCCTTTTAACAGGGAAGAAACTTATTAGTACATGTTCTTTTTTGTGAATCTTAATCTTCTTTCCCAACTTAGCAACACTAAAAAGAGGTCCTGAGTTACTCTTACATGTCTTTTCACTTTTTTAACTTGAAAAATAATTTCAAGTGTTAAGAATTTTAACACGTATGATAATGAGATTTCTCAGCATAACATGTAATGCTGAGTATCACCATTTTCTAACTATATTGACTGGTGTCAGCCAGATCTTTCTTGTCTCTGAGAAGGAACCTGTATATTTAGCAGGATTAGGGTACCTGCAGTTTGGAAATTACCATTATGGCACTGGCTGCTAGTTTTCTGCACCTCTTCTGGTAACTGGCAGAAGTACACTAACTGCCTATTTTATTTCCCCTGCATCTTTTCTATCTTTTATTCTAGAGGAGGTGACCCACAACATCAGT
The DNA here is from genome assembly GCF_965638725.1 of Aptenodytes patagonicus. Lineage (NCBI taxonomy): Eukaryota > Metazoa > Chordata > Aves > Sphenisciformes > Spheniscidae > Aptenodytes > Aptenodytes patagonicus. The sequence continues at coordinate 18,534,876 of NC_134961.1, read as the reverse complement.
TAGGGACCAGGTTACTTTGGCTATTTGTATCACTTGCACTAAGTGCTTGAAGTGTCACAGCTATCAAAGATGCTACATGATGTATTTAGAGAAATTGGGGGATAAACAGAAGAGGGTGGCGGAGGATATTTTTGTTCTGCACAACAGATATATGTATGAGGGACAGAGAAAAGTCATCCGGAAACAGATGATATTTTCTTCTCTGCTTTTCTTAGGACTCCTTGTCCAGATGTAGTTTTCTGTCTCTGCTCTTCTCCCATGAACACTAAGTTACCTGAGGTTTCAGACGGGGCTGCAGAAGACCAGTGATGCATTTTCTCTGTAAAGAAAAGGATTATGTTGTGTTCATCACAAAGAATACTGAACTTTGCTGGCTGCTTTAGGCAAGAAATCAGTAGAAGGAATAATAAGTAACATGTTTTGATGTCCGACAGTTGGGCTTTTTTTCACTTCTTGAAGCATGCTGTTACTATCGGTCATACTATCCATCTCCTTTGAAAATCTGATTAGTGTTCGATTATGATCTCTTGAGGCATTAAAACCTATGGGATTCTTCTAGACAGTTAGAAGTGCAGTTCCTCGATTAAAAAAAAAACATTAAACTTATCTGTGCATCTGTTTCAAACAAGTCTTCTACCTATTAAAATGAGAGACCGTGCGTGTGTGTGTAAAAAGTAGGATAGCTGTTTTCTGCCAAATGGTTCTTTCTTTTTCTTTATGAAGCCAAACTTGTCCTCTTGTGCCACACAACATAAATATAATAGGTCAGATTCTGCTGTCAGTATTGTTTTCCTGGATAGACTGGATGTTATATGTTCCATGGGTTGTTGGTTTGTTGTGGTGGTTTGTTTTGGTTTTTTTTTTTTTTTTTCTGTGCCTGAATGAAAGCCAGGATGTTATTGTATCACTTCATTTCATATCAAATTACATTGTCACATAATGATGTAATTGCCAAACACAAGCAGATGCAATTGTTATAGTGCAATAAAATATCACAACTGAGAACACTGTTTGTATTTTCATTTAAAAGTTTGGTTTTCAATATGAAAGTTTGTAACACAGTTGGAATGTGAGTTTCAAGATGTCTATATTTGTCTTCAACCGATGTGGTTTTATTTAGGTTTCAGAATTAAGAAAAAAATTGAAAGTATCAGTACTCAAACTGTAGAAAATACCTAGGTTGTGCTGAGGTCTCCTCTGTGCAGCAAGCACTTCAACAGTGTGAGTGCTTTCATCAGTGAGGATGGATTTTTGGGCTGGGGGACTTCCCGATGGGAAGGGGAGATGCTGGCATGAGTAACTTTCAAACATATTTTGTGTATAGCAAATCACACGTTGCACCATAAGCTGCATTTCCATTAGTCAAGTTGACCTTTATTGAAAAAGAAAAATGTGGTGTGTTACAACAAATTAACATATATGAAATGCAAAACTATAATGAGAATTTATCTTTTTTTTTCTTTTAAAGTCTATGAAAAGAAAATTGCAAAAGCAAATATTCTGTAAAAAATAGAGGCCCCCAAATTCCTTTTTACAGTTACTTAAGTATTAAGACTTAAACTAATATTTCCTTTTAACTGTTTTTCTGAATGATTTCTTTTAATTGATGCGACTGCAAGTGGGAAAACTTGTGAATTTACAGATATTTTAATGGATATGATCTCTTTAAATTTTTTTTCTCCCCCATCCTGTCTGCATTCATTACAGGCAAATCAATGAAAATTGATAAACCCATGATGGAAAAAAAGGAATGTATTTGTATTCATTACAGGGGATTGGAGATGATAATAAAATGAAATGTTGTTATAGTGAGATATAAACCCAACCTAAGGAATTGTTCAATATGTGAACAGCTAGATACATTTCATTACTGTGATATGGAGAAGCTTGATAGCGGAAGCCAATAATTTAAAAAGTCTTGAGCACAGGGTTATGCTGACTATCCAGTTCAATACGTTAATTGACAATAAATCCTGCTTGCCTATAAAAAGCACTTGACTAGTCATTTTCAAGATGGTCATGATTTTTTATGATGCGGAACTTTTAATTTACAGGGATGATAAAAATAGATTTACTTTCAGCCACTTGTATTTGATTTAATTACCTAATCAACTATAAATCATCTACTATTGAAAAAGTAATTTAACAGAGATGATATTTTGTCATCATTTTTTTCTTAAGTAGGAGAGAGTATTTTGTAAAGGAAGGTGAAATAGGTTTTAGAGGAATTAAAAAATTCTATCCTTTCTTAAAAAGGATTAGGAGTTCAGAGTCAAGAAGTTCGATTTACGGAATGAAGGCCTTGATTTTTGGAAAGACTTGTTTATGGTTACCTAATCTCCTGTTAAGAAAGCAGATAGTAAAAAAGCTGTATGGCAAAGGACTAGCTATGGATATTAGTGATCTGAAACGGGCCTTGTGCGATGGAACTTCCCTCTGTCAGAGACCTGTTTGGGATAATTCAAATGATGAGAAACATACAGCGTGGCCGTGGAGAAAGAAATTACTGTACCTTGTCCAGGCAAGGAACAGAGAAACCAATCTAAGTCAGAATGGGAGTGACTTGATAGAGGATTGTGAGGCTGTCTATTGTGAATTAAACTGCAAATTTTAATCCCTAAATGAAAACAAGATGATGAGTTTTCCTGTATTTTAATGGCTATCTCAGAAAAACTGACATAGTACACGAAAAAAATCTAAAAAAACTAAAAGAAAGTGTAGATTTTAAAACCCAGTATTTTAAAGGAAGAAGGATGGGGTTTTATAAACAAAAGGTAACAATATTTAGAGTTTTCTGTATACAGGCAATCTTATTAAAGAGGCAAACTATATACTGGGGTGAAAATATTTCATCCTGTAAGATGTAGGCTTCTAAAGTCTAGCTTGAAAAATACTGTGAATATCGTAAATGCCATTGACAAGAGAGTAGGTATGACATCCCCAAAATCACGTTTACACAATGCTGATGGTGCTCTAGGTGAAAAATGTTTCAGATAAAGAGCTTTTGGAATATATTCAGAGAGGAATTTTTGGTCAGATGAATCACAGGTGTCAAAAAGGACTCAAAGATTACAAAATAAGAATTTATTGTAAAATTTTTGCTTTTGGTATTCTTGTTTGACATTATTTTAAAAACAGATAACCCCTCAAATTCACTACAGGCATATCTCCTCCTGTCGAAGTAGCGGGGGGAGAGGAGGAAAAGGAAAATGAAATGCACACAGCATTATTACAAGAAAAAAATTGTGTGGTCTAGATGAGGAAAAAAATAGTGTGTTAGTGTGGGATTATGAAAATAATAAAAGCTAAGAAAGTACAGAAAGTAAAGATAGGAACAGTCATACCATTAACATTATGAACGAAGAACAATCAATGCTAGAAAATATCTCCTGGAGAATTCGGGTCACTTTATGAGTTGGGAATAAAGCCAGCTTCTATAATAAGGGTAAAAGAATCATGTGAAATAATGAAAACCGAACTGGAAAATGGAGATTTGAGACTAAATTACCCTGATAGCTAGAAGGCTTTATTAAATTTAAGGAAATAAACACAAAGGAAAGTGTGTATGTTCATAAGAAAAAAGCACATTTTTTTTTTTTTTATTGTTAAGAACAGGTTTTAAAAAACCTAAAGAAAAGGATATATTATAAATCCTATAACTCTTTCCAAGGAAGTCTTAGGAACTTCGCATTTTAATTTTCGCAATCAAAGGTTTTATTCTGGGAAGTCTAATTCACAACCAATATGAAATTAAATCTGCCTTTACAGAATTCCTCAGAATTACCATAGGTAGATGAAAATTGCCATGTTGAGTTAGACTGGTACCCTTTTATCAGATGAGGCTGAGATGAGGTACTTGGAAGGCAGTATAAGAAACCCTGAATAGGATCATTAGGATATAGTTTACCTACACAGAAAAGCTGTTTTTTCCTACTCAGAGAGAGGTTGGATTTGAAGATTATGTTCTTTCCAACTGTTCAGGGCTTCTTTTTAAACCTCCCCTTTTACTCAACTGAGTGTTAGAATTCACGGGATTTGAGAACGATTATTTAGTACTACTAGTCACGTATGCTGCTAGGGATGAGCTTTTGAAACAACGAGCCTTGTTTCAGCTCTCATTGACTTATCTTATTTCGGGTTTGGGTCCGGATATTAATTTTCTGAGAACAGATTGATGACTGTATATGTTAGTTGACTGCGTGGCTTTGCTCAATATAAGAAACTCTAAGTTGAAGCTGCCCTGAGGCACTCCAACGTTTCTGTCCAGAGTACAGGTGGAGATGGTGACTTAAATGGCCAGGACACGTACAGGAAGCGTGACTAATCTGGATGGGTCAGACTTGCTGCAAATGGGCTTACATATACATCGTTGATCTACAGTGATGACATACATAGCATTTTCTGTTGCTGGAAACCTACATATGTGACATAAAATCCTTGCACAGGATGATACTATTAGTATCAGTGGGAAACTGAAAAGATATAGAACCTCAACAGCATTTTTCTTTCTCTTGTAGTTGTGTGTAGTTACTACGCCTGTAGTTTAATTCTTCTGTGATTAGCAATAATTCTAATACTGGTTTGCTCCAGGAATTACTCAAGTGTATGAACTGACCATGCATGAAGTCCCTTTGACAAGCATACAAACCAGTAATTAAGTTTCTGGGTATTTCCTAGGGGGAAAAGAATGAGTCTGCAAAACTGTTCTTTTTAGTGGTGGCTGAATGCTCTTTTGGCCTAGAAAGTCACTTAGATAACAGAAGTCTAAACATAATGTTGTGGCTATACTTTTCATGCGCTAAGTCCTGCCAGATTTTTGGTGTGAAACTTAAACGCAGAATGTAGTCCCAAAATAAGTACCATGATGAGAGCAGTATGCAAGATGTGATCACCCTTTGAATATTGAAGAGTACTTTATTGCCTGAGTAGACACTGGGCTTGTTCAAACACAAATGATGCTTCTAAGTATCTTTAAAGGTGGCAGTGTCTACTCTAAAATTTACTGGCAGAAAGGAAGAGGCAACGTTACCTGTTTTGGTGGTTCAGACAGTTACCTGTATTAATTTGCCTGGTTTATCTGTTAGTTCCCTGGGAGCTTTTGACAAAAACCAGAACACTGCCAAGTAGGTTATCTTACACACATCATCTTCCTTAGTGTATAGTAATTTTCATATTAATTAGCATATAATCACTGAAAGGTAAAGGGTACAGATATGCAGTGCTTTAAAGGAAGTAGGAATGGGGTTGCAATGGAAGTTTTGATGTTGATACTACTCTGAGCATGAGAGTTTGATATGCTCTCGCAGGTCCATTTTAACCAACAACCTTTTGAATTCGTGTATATGAATACTTCCAAAAGGTTTGCTAAGATTCCTTTTTCCTGACCTCACAGTGCAGGGCAGTTGCTGCCCTTCCAGGAACCAGAGTCGAAGCGAGACAAACATACAGCCTGTGAAGAGCAGCTATATAGTTCCCATAGCAACAGTAACTCCACAAACACCTTCAGAATTTTCTTCCCCCTTCAATATTTATTTTGTGTTTGTATACTTTATCAGGTTAAATGTTTTAAAGACAAACTTTTGATTAATTTAATCCTGCTTAAATTACTTTGGAAAGGAAGAATAGCAGAAAATGGCAGAAAGAGAAGAGAACATGGCATCTGTAATTACTTTGGTGACTGGTTGTTTTGATGTATCCAGAGGTAAACTTGTTTGTATTTATTTTTTGTCTAAATTTTTGCCTTAAAATAGTCCTTCTCTTCCCAAATATGCCATGATAAACCACACTGAAGTCAGTTTTATTGGCTATAAAACTGATGTTGTTGAGGGGGGAAAAAAAAGTGTAATATATAATGGAGTGTAACTGAGTCCTCAACTTTTAAGATATTTCCACTAAGAATTCAAATTTTTTCCCTATGCTCAAGGACCACTACTCGAAGTTACATCAGAGGTATGACAGTCATTTACACGTAGCCTTATTTCTACCCTTCTTCCCATCACAATCTTAACAAATGTATCCCTATCACACGTTCTCAGGCAGAAGTATTACAGACAGACTCGAGGAGTTTCCTTGAACAAGCGTAGGTCACAACATTTTCATCTTTTTAATTGTATGTTTCCAGGTATTCTGTCCTTAAAAGGCACTCTGTTCCCAGATAAGGGCTGTGAATGATGCTGTGCTGCGGCTGCTTCCGTAGAATTAAGGCAGAATTTTGCTATGGATTTTTCTGAGGAGGACTGAGTCTGTTCCGAATGTATGATTTTTTTAGACTGAACTAGGTGTGAAATAAGTATCAGATAACTGGCATTTGTTCTAACATAATAAATGAATAACAAAGCTTTTTTTTTAAACAGAGAAGAAGCTGTCAGAATTATTGAGGAGCTGTTGATACTAACAGCAGGGCAGAAAGACCCTTTTCATTATTGTAAGACACTGACTGCCTTTAAATAAACTCAGTCCTTCCTGAAGGCACTAAGTAAAAGCTGTAACTTCTTCTGTTACTACTCCAAATCCAAGTATAAATAGGGAATTGACCCAGACAGCAATTCCTTTTGTTTTAACCTTTCAAACCCTAAAAAGGTGTATCTTTTTCTTCACTCAGTGTTTGCTAAAAATGGTGATTTATTATTTTTCACATAATGATCAGGATGTTCTCTGAACGATCATTTAAAGCGTTTCCAGGTTTCTAACTTCGTTCTCTAAAACAGATTCCCTAATTCCCTCTCCCAGAGCAAGTTTGTGTGTCACATCTGTAGTGCTCCTAATGAATTGCTAATGAGGCTTTGCAAATGTGGAAGCACAGACAATGAGGTGGTGGTGCTAGGGCGCTGATTGAGAGCTGGTTTGGTGAGCAAGGATTCCGCACCTGTAAGATTTAGTTATTGTCTCTCCCCCTGCACTTTTCCCCATGTGACTTTAATGCCCAGAGCTTTAAGAGAGGTAAGAAAGATTCCTGGCTGTACTCAGATGTTTTCTTTATTTGAATAGGACTGCTTTGTATGCCCTACTTAGAGTAGGAGTCTACAGTTTACGTTCCTAAGTTCTGTAGCTGAAAAGGGAAAACAAAATCCTCACCCAACAGTAAGAGAACACCTGATTTACCAAAATTAGTCTCACATTCAAAATTGATGAGGATCACATTTTGAATTGGTAACAGATGGAGAAGTGCTGAGTTTTGCCTTAGTGTCTATAATGCTTCTTATGCTAGAATGTGTTTTTATTTCTTGCATAGTTCACTTGAGTCTTATAATTCTAGTAAGATCCCCCATAAACAAAACAAGGCATTTTAGAGTCTACAGTGTCTACTGATTCCCTCCTCTAAAGAACAGCGAGTCTGACTTTGTTCAAATGAAATACGAGCTAATTAAGGTGAAAGCATTTCATCACTTATTGTGGTTAGTCAAATTATATTAATTTAATCCACTTAGTCCGTAGTACCTTTTTTCACTAAAAATAGTGAAAGGAATGGTGGTGAAGAGAGTAGGTTAGTTGATGAATTCCCCACTTCTCAAGAAAATGAGCAAAACTGAAAGACTTAAAGAGTAAGTAGTTGGTGTTAATTACCTTTTTTTGTATTGCCATTTTGGATGGAATTAACCTCTTGGTATGTGTCTCGTATGTAAAATGTGGGAAACTACATTACTCTGGGAACAGTGTATGGTCTGTTGTCATTACAGAACGTGGCCACGGACCTTTATTCAACATTTCTGCAAGTTAAGAAATAATTTTAATATGCTTTTCCTTACTGCTTAAGCTGCTTACTTACCAAGTTCAATCTTCTTTCTAAAAGAGACTCTTTATTTGTGAAAGTATTTATACAAAGAATACTGGCATTATTTTATAGTGACTTTCTAAAGAACCAGACAAGTCTATTTGAAGCTTTTCTTTGGTATTAACTAGACATTTTATCATAAGTGAGCAGGGCGTTTCTGGTTCACTAGTCTTTATTGCTTTCTTGAATGCACTTCAACCTCATTCACAGTTCAAGTCTATATAATCCTTATGCCTTTCATACTTTTAAATCCTCCACAGTGTTTTCTATATATCTGACTGCTAATATCCTCAGAACTCGGGTCTTAAAGCATTCTCCTGAGCTAGCATAATTACGCACTGAGAGTGAAATACACATTTTCACCAATCCCTTTACTGCTCATAAACAAGGGCAACGTTTTCTTTAATGCCAACATCCCCCAACCTCGATTTTCCCCTCTGAAATCCCAAATCCATTCCTTACAATGAAAATATGAACTGTAGCTTGCTCATTCATTTATTCTTGCTCTGAACACTACGTTATGAATCTGCTGCCCAATTTTCTTGAACTGAGTATGCTGTCAGTTTGCTGCTTGTTACTTTCTTAACCCCAATACTTTCTCCTTGAACTTAAAAGAGAATTTGTTTTGTGTAAATATGCAAACAAACTTGACAAAGGCCAGTCAGGTTATAACTTCTTTTCTGGATCGGTAAAAGCTTGTCTATCATTGTTGTAAGATAACTTTACATATTTCACATTACACAGCTATGCTACTCACAAAACCAGTTGGATGTGTTGGAAATGATTTGGTATTCTCTTGCATGTTACTAGGCACACTTGGTGTATATGTTGATTATGATAAAGCATGGGTGTAGCTACAGTGAAGTATTCTATAGCTGAATACCTATCTTGGAATACTTGTGGATGTTTACCGAGTCTCCTGACTAGCTTCACATGCTGTTTTTCAAGACACATGGAATCAACTATGTTGCCAGTTGTATACCCTACTTGGTATTGCCAGTTAAACGATGGCACTCGGGTATGGGCCTTTGTAATTCCGATCAGTGCCGAGTTAGGACTTGTGTTTCATACGGTTGATTAATGAGCACTGGCAATCAGCACCACTGATGCCTCATGCATCAGTATAGTGCCATACAGCACAATCTTATGTCATTGTCTTCTGGGAAAGCACGCATAGCTCAGGCCCATCGGACCTGTAGCTGTTGTACTGTTTTGTGTTACCGTACAGGGTGTCTGTGCCCCGGAGCTGGCTGCAGGGGCTTCTGTGAGGAGAGGCTGGGGCTGCTTCATGCCAGACACAGCTGGTTCCCTAATGGCCCCAGCACAGGGCACAGCTGAGCCCCTCAGCGATGCTGGTGATGTCTCTGGGAAAACAGGTTTAAGAAAGGGCAAAGTCCTGCCTGATAGAGTGAGGAAAACAGTGTGAGAAACAGCCCTGCGAGCCCCCAGGTGGGAGGAGGGGGAGGAGGTGCTGCAGGCACTGGAGCAGGTACCATTTCTGTCCAACTGATGTTAGCACATCAATTAATAAGGAGGGTGTTAAATGAAAATTCTTCTGCTGATGCAGACACAAAATTAAATAGAACTTTTGTTTTTATCTTGTCCACCATTCTTTAATCTCTTACATTTCAGGCAGTATGAGGCATTGGGATGATGCATTAGAATGGTCACAGGACACAAATGTATATTTTCATGGAATAGTTTGGGTTGGAAGGGACCTTTAAAGGTCATCTAGTCCAACCCCATTTTAAAAATGTATTGTAAAGCACTCTACAAGATTGGGTTTGGGCTACTGCAGAATAGCCTTGTTTTGGTGGATCACCTGATCTGCAGTCATTACAAATGAGAATGTAAGTTCAAGATGATCTGCTGTGGGTTGCTAAAGTAATTGCAGAACGAACAAAGTCGTGTTCTCTGCTCTGCTCTTACAACTTGTGGTGTCTGTCTGTTCTTCTGTCAGCTCTCTTTGCTTGGTTTGCCACTTATTTTAACAGAAACCTGTTCAGCTTCAGGGAGCACAACCAGAAAGCAGCCAGGTCTCCTCTTTTGCTATGCAAAATGTTCAGCAAATCTGTTACCCTCCATCTCTCACCCAATCACAAAATTCCCTCTCTGAGGTTAGAACATTGTGTCAAAGCAGGAAAGCCTCAGCTAGATTGATTTATAAAGCTAAAAAGAAGACGTTTTCTGACTAGACTCTGAGCAACAGCTGTGTTCAGGCTATGCTATTTCAACCCTAAAAGTGTAGGGAGTTTCTGTTTAGATCCATAAAAATTCTTTCAGCAACAGTATCTACACATCATCTTTCCAACCAAGGAATCGGAATATTTTAGCATGCTATCATGGCCATTATGTTTAAGAATCTTTTTTGTGATTTAATCCTGCCAGTTAGGGAGTCTCTTTCTTCTGGGGGCTTCAGTATGGCATTGACTATGCTGGTGGACCTCTGCCTTGGAATATACCTACTAACCTGTTCTTTCTAATTCCTCTCTCTTTGAAAATTACTTTTCCAGGTTTTATTATATTGGTTTAAAGAGTTGTGTAGTTTCAGGTTCATCTGAGTTGCAAGTGTGCCCTAGCTTTTCTCTTCAAGCCTTGCTCAACAAAGGCTGATGGCAAACAAGCTTAACAAGTTGTTGGTTTTGTGGAATCATTGTTTTCATATGGAGCGTGTGGGACAACTATGTTTCATAGACTTGCTCATTATCAGGAGTGAAATCATGTGGATTGTTAATCAAAAAAAGCAAGAAATATTCGAGTAAATATGGATCTTGAAGCTGTCGTGCTACATGGGTCAGATGACATGTCCTTGTTCTTTACAAGCATTAGACTCTGGGTCAGTCTGTGTTTGGATTTGAGGATGGGTAGGCCACTTTGGCCTTGTATGGTCCAAGATGCTTTAAGGGAACATTATTTCAAAAAACATGACTAAATATATAATGCCAAAGTGTTTGCCACGATGGAATCTACTTAGACAGCAGTTCTGAGAGAGTCAACACTGTTGTTTGGTCATTTATTATGGTATAGATTTTTCCATCACTTTTCTATCCCTATTTTGAAGTCTGTGTCAAAATGAAGGAACTGTTTACTGTACATATATTCCTATATGATATTAGGGAGAAATGGCAAAAAGCAGAAATGTCATACAATTATTTTGAAGCTTGCAAAGATCTTTTTATATTGCAAAGTACTTTAACAAAAAATTAATCTTTTCTGCTGTGACTAGTTTTGTCATTAAGTAAATGAAACTATTTTGGCTTTAGGTTTTAAAACTAAAATGGGAATAACTTTTCTCCTCTCCTACATAGCAACTGAAATCAATATGAATGTTACTAATCAAACTGCCTAGACCCATTCTCATTCTCACCCTTACCACTTCAGCCTTTCCTGTGAGTACCTTTCAGTTAGCTGAAATACAAGGTATTTTGAATGACCAGAGAGAACAGAATCAAGTCACACATGCCTTTTTCTCCTGTCTCTTCCTGTATACTAAGGTGGTAATGTTTATTATTATCTGAGGACTACCCTCTGCTGCACTACCCTTGCAGTGAAAATTGAAATATTGGAGTTGGCTATTATTAGTTAAAAAACCTTTAGTTAGTTTAGTTTTCAGACCATTTAAAGGACTCAGTGAAGAAGAACATACTTTTATTCAGGTGAACAGCATGCTAATTTTTTCTTAGGTTTTAAGGCACTGCAGATTATAACTTTGTAACTATACTGGAATGAAACAAAGAAGGGCATGCAATAAAATATCTTAATCGTTCCACGTTTTCAGGCAGTTGGCTTGATCATGTGTTTGTGTCTTACCTGCTCTCTTGCATAGTCACTAGCTGGAGGAGAGACATACATGTTTTATAAACCACCTGTACAAATGCAAGGCTATGATATTGCCTTCTGTTGAGAGTATGTCACATTTAGATTCAAAAAACAAGGAGTATAGTTTGAAATGGATTCTTCATGCATGTAGTATAACTCTGCTTTTTAGCAACACCATGTGAAGCTCTCACAGCAAACCCTCCTGTGACAAGCGTGAGTGCAGCAGCTCTTCATCACAACTTTGTGTCTCAGCTTTGGAGCTCAGGAGGGCTTCAGAGGGACTGAACTCAGGTGGAACTGAGGGCTGGGAGGTGTAGGGGAGGCAGAGTCCTCTTTTTGCCTGCTTTGCAGGGGGAGGAACATGGTGGTAGGGAAAATCAGCTTCCCCTGATCCTATAGGAATTTGCAGTGCCTGGTTCAGTAACAAGGCCTGGTCTTAAAATTAAAAGTAGACGTGTCTCTGAATCTGGCTAGACTCCTAGTAATTTTGCTAAAAGTCAGCAGTAATATATGGGTCCAGCTACCTGCCTGATTCCTCAGCTGCAACAGTCAAGCACTTGGCTTTTCCTTAAAATATCTTAAGATAGTGTTTTCGGTATTGATTACATTAATCAGCAGTTAGCTTTCTCCTGTGGTCTAGCAAATCCCGAATCTACCGTTCTGTATCATAAAGTAATGCAGAAAGTCTGAGAAGGTGGGGAACTCTTACTTTTAGAGAAACGATGTATGTTCTTTTGCTTATGTCTTTTTTTTTAAAATATACCATTATTTGTAATTATACACGTAATGATTATTATAAAGAAATTTAAGTATGGAGCACATTGTTTTATGGTTATTACAGCTATATTTTCTGCTGAAAATCAGCCATCTACAGTGTGATGCAAATGGATTTGCATGACTCACTATTGGTAATCAATGAGGGAAAAAAAAACATCACTGAATGATTTGACTTTGGCTAGATCTTTCTGTGCTTTACAGCCCTTAGTAGGGAGCTAGATTTAACTAGTGGTTTGGATGGTGACCATGAGAGAAGCGGGGTGGGAAATATTTTCAGTGACATCATTGGCTTTGCACTGAGGCTAACATTAGCTTTTTATGTATAGTCTGATATAAGACACAGAATCAGAGAAGTTACAGAAGTGGTGAGTTCAAGGAGTAGAACATGCTATATTCTAGATCACTGCAAAACAGTTCACACAGAATTTAGGAAGCCAAAACAAATCAAGCACGTTAAAGTACTTCAACCAAGAAGTAACAAAAGTGTCCATCCAGACTTCAGCATGCTTCTTGAATAAGATGGGGTGAATTTAATGAGCGACTTCAAGGAGTAACATGATAGTTACGTCCTGAAAGTGAATGAAGATTCAGAATCTGGAATTACACCAGTGTTGTAGGAATTAACAATCAGCTGCGTAAAAAAGAATCATCTGCAGTAGACGAAGAGACCATTAGTTCTTTGAAAATGTCTGGTACCTAAGACGACTGTTAACAAGGAGACCTTAGTAGAAGAGAAATTAGGGGTTTTTTTATGAACAGCAGAAAATGAAGTCTGGTTTCCTACACTTTTTTTTTTTTTTGCATCTTAAATCCCTTGCATGTCTCTATTTCAAACACTTTACACGTGTGCATCCTCCTTGTATTGCAACCTCCTTTTCCAGTTCCCTCCAACACTGCCCTCTCCACCCCACACTTCCCTCGGAACCTGCTCATGTCATCAGTGTTCTCCCTCCAAGTCTCCCCCTCTCTTCTGGTCCTGACAGCACCCTGACTCCCTCCACACTTCTCTCCAGTGTTTCGGTCAGTCACCACTGTGAAAAGGTATCTCTGTATCAATTGGCAAGCTAGGTGCTTCTGACAAAGATGAACTCTCCTGTTTTTCCTTTGACAGGATATAACAAAGTCTCTTTCCTCTACCCAAATGTCAAGCTTGGTTAGAACTGGTCAGGGAGGTGCTAAAAATACAGTTAGTGTCCGAGAAAGAACCATAGCACAAGAACATATGGTGTCACTGGATCAAATGCTGGCCTCTACCTCTTGCTAGGGGAAACACCAGTTCATGTTGCTGGGTCCAAGCAGCATGTCAAACCTTCAAAGGCCCACAAACAAAAAAAATGAATAAGCAAGTCACGGTTCCAGCAACATTACACTTGGCACTCCCTGTCACCAGGACTACAGTGTTAGCAGCTCCCTGGGACTCCAGCAGCAACAGGAGACATCCAGGACTGCAGTCCTATTGTACTGATTGACAGTTAAAGCCTGTTATAGACTCTGATACTTCTTAAAAAACATCTGTATCACCACTTTATGTTGAAGCAGTCTCTGGTGAGAGTACAAAAGCGTATCTTCTGCATTTCCTCAATTAGGCTGCTTCATGAGTACAGGTTAGCTGATCAGATGAAAGGATTATGGCTACGTATGTATGTGTTTTCCACAGCTCAATGCTTTCCCCCACACCTCTAAATTCCATGCAGGCAGAGGTGTGGGAGACTGTGTGAATTTCGGCTGTATGATATCCTTTTCATCACAGCAACATTGGACCTGATACGTACACTCATAGTGACGGAGCAGATCCACAGATGCCAGCAGCAAACGTGCTATGTGGATAAGGCTGATCTGAGCAATGTAACAAACCTGAATCTCCAAAAACGTTGCCAGCAAAGGTGTTTTTAAGAGGGCCAAGTTTCTTCTGTGAATTAATAACTGGTTAAAAAATAGAAACAAAGGATAGGCATAAATGCTAAATTTTCATGCTGGAAGGGGGTTACTAATAAGGTCTCGCAGGGCTCTGTGCTAAACTTTGTGTTGTGTATTTAGAGAGAGTTTCTCTGACAAAGTTTCCTTGACGTAAATTTATGCAGGACAATTTAATCTATAGCAGACATGGAAAAGTTACAGGAGGATTACTTAATATTGAGTTATTGGACAATTAATTCAAAGTATTGTTTATAGAGAGGAAAGTAATTCTAACTTTACTTATGTCATTATGGGCTCCAAATTAAATATTGTCACTCACAAGACATCTTAAAGTCATTGTAAATTGTTCTCTTAAGACATCAGGTTAGTGCTGATTTGCTGCCAAAACACTCAGGAGAACATTAGGAATTGCTAGGAAATCAAAAGAGAACACAACAGAAAAATACCCATATGAGGAAAGATTAAATAAACAGGGACAGCTATACAACTCTGAGAAGTTACTTGGGGGAAAAAACCAACTTCTACATTGGGGTTCATTAATGCTCTGATCTAGGGATTTTATATGTTTTCTCTAATGAGACAGATGTCTTGAAATTTTCCCTTAAATGAAAAAGAAGCTCGAATAAATCAGTGTGGGATGACAAGACAAGAAATAGGAAAATCTTGTCTCTATTCAGCTATCAGCTGACTTCTGATTTTGTGTGAACAGTTAAAGTCGTCTTTTTAGTTTCTGAAGTGAACCTAGCCCTCTGACAGTCAACATTTCCAGTCTGCAGACTATGAAAATAGACCTGGTATCCTCCGAGAGCTAGATTTACATAAATTCTTGTTTTCCTAATGTTCGGATGCTTTTGCATTTCTCACAGGTTTAAACTGGTATAGCTTTTCTGCCTCTGTTACCAAGTGTTGCAAAATTTTAAAATTTGATATCACAAGCATGTGAATACCATGTTCTGTTCCTCCTAGGTAACTATAAATGCCTTTTATTTTTCTAAATGTGGGGGGGGAAAAAAATTTGTTTGTTTTTTTTTTTTCTTGCTGTATGGGGACTATTACATTAATTTTTATGGAATAAGTGAGTCCAGAAAGTTCTGGTTTGCTACTGCATAGAGTTAAATAATGAGAAAAGATCCAGATTTTCAAGTATAGAGACTTTGACCCACTTACTTCCCTGGCAAACAATCACGTCTAAAAATATTTCTAACCTTTCTTTAAAGTTGCGGGGAAAAAAAAGGGTAAGTGGTTTAAAGCATTTGATGTATAAAGTAAAGCATTCATTATAGCAAGGTCCCCTAGTCCCTTTCCCTTTTAGCAGCAGATTTTATTTTAAAAAACCCACACCTTTTTACTCAGTTTTCAATTGCACCAGTGATGGTGGTATTTGCTCTTTCCTGGGGAAAAAGAAAAAAGAACTTGATAGTGGCTCACATACGCTGCTTCTGTTAGAACTCAATGTTGTTTCCTTGAAGAGGAGACAAATGTTTGCAGAAGAGGAGAGAAGAGCAACACGGATTTTTAAATACAACTTCTGTTTGTGATCTGGATGTTTGCTTGCAGCCATACTGGTGGGACTGACAAGTAAAGGGCGTGCTCTCGCTTGCCACTGTGGGACCCGGCTGGTAGGGCTGCAGGATGAGGAAGCCAGGAGACATTCTGTTTGTCAGGAAGAAATCCTTCCTGACACTGCTGAGGCCTCTCCTGTATTTTTCCAGCACAAGCAGCGCACTAATGCTGTCAACTTTCCCTGACATTGCATGCACATGAAAACCTTGCTCTTTACCTCTTATTACTGTGCTAGCAAATGCAGTTATACTGCAAAATGTCACCATTACCAGTTTGTGTTACTTGCAGGGTGGTTTTATGCTCTGTCTTCATTTGGAAAATGCTTTGCTGGCAGATATATATTTCTCTCCATAAAGCATTCCTAGCAATCTGAAAAATAGCAGTTTGATCCATAGTGCTGTGTCTAGCTGACAGTGCAAAGAGGAGATTCTTCCACGTGTTCATGCACTATGCATGAAATGCAATTACTCAACCCCGAATGTGATCAGGGCATTAGGCTCCTTGTGTGAAAAATTTCCTTGTATCCTTAGTGATCCCAAGGGTCTTGTTTGATAACTTAGAAAGTAAGACGAGGGGAGAAGAGTGTCTTTAAAATGTGTTTGTCGCAAAGGGTTAAACAAAGAGAAAGCTGATTTGCCGAGCTGGAAATGGGTGACGGGATTTACAGTAACGTTTAAAGGCAGCTAAGAAAATTTAGGGAAATGCAAAATCATGTAAAACCAGAACAACCCTAAAGCAATAATAATATTCAGAAAGTCACAGTGACTTGACAGAGTAGAAAACACTGGTTTGGGTTTTTTCCATTTCAAAACCAACAAAACTGGATGGGAACTAGGTACCCCAAAGGCTCGTTTCTACTGCATAATCACTCAGATAAGAATTTGGAAAAAACCCCACCCATAATCTCACATAATAATATCCACACATAAGAGCTCACTATTCAATACCACCACCACCACCAAAACCTAAAGGATGTCTGGTCTCCTTATTCATGGATCTGTTGAGTCTGTGATTTCGAATTAATGGAATGAGCACAAAGCAGATACAGAGCCCCTGGCTTCATGCAGAATCTATTCTGTTTCATCTTGTCATGCTGACATACTGAACTCCTTGCTAACATCGACTCGGTAATTGCCTCTTTGACTACTGAATGGTCATTATGTCACATGGATCGTATCTTCTGTACCAGCATCTTTCAGATTTTAGAAGACGGAGATAAATTTAAAAGAAAACTCTTAGGCCAGCATCATAACACAGTTTGCTCCTTTAATAAATATCGAGTTCATCTAAATAGATATGAAGAAATAGACTAAAATACTGGGGGGTCAAAGTAAGTGGGTCAAAGTCTCTATACTTGAAAATCTGGATCTTTTCTCACTATTAACTTTCAGCAATTCTGAAATAAAACCAGAGAAAACTCTTTTTCTGTGCCAGGTAGATTCAAATGTCTGTGCCAAATGTGATGCTTAGTAATGCAGTCAGAAAATGCAGATGGGTGAAGCAAATCATGGCAAATGCAAACAAATTATGCTATATAAACTACTTTTTTTGGATCCTAGACACTGGAAAAATTTAATTCTAGCAATATAAAAAAAATTCAGGTTTAAGAAGAAATATGTCAGTATAGTTATTGTCAGTTTTAATGTTAACTAATAGCTTCTTCAGATCCAGATTAATAAATGAACTGTAATAAAACTATGGTGTGCACATCAGTTGGAACATAAAAGGTAGTGACTGCAAATCCTTGAAAATAGTGCCTGCCTAACCAAGATATTATCAATACCTCAACATCAGCAATATGACAGACTGAACTATTATCCATCATATTCAAATAACAAAAAAAAAAATTAGATTAATACACATGTTTTTAACCTCATTTATATTCAGTAACATTTGATTTATATTGTTTGGGCTGACTTCTGTGAATATTCAGACAAGAAAATTTAATGACAGTAATGTTGCCGAAACAGTAAATTTTAAGTGATTATTAGAGAATGTTCATCAGAAAGTTAATGCGGAACTTGGAAGCCTGAGTGGTCACAGTGGAAGTCAGCTGCCAAGAACTCTCCTCACCCAGAGGAGAATCAGAAACAATAGGATGAATATCAGATACTCATAATGTACACTGTTGGTGTCCAATTAATAGACTAAAAATTGGAAAGAGTTTGGCAGATAAAGCAGGGATGAATAAATTACACAATTATAACCTGCCAACAGACAAAGATGCAGAATTTGTTAAATAGTTTCCCACTCCAAAACATTCACACAGCATTTTTAATAAAACAGTCTTATACAGGGGCGTATCGCATCCCAGAGAGCCTTCCCAGCTGCAGTCGTAACAACTGCAACCAATCCAACCCCAAAGCTGAACTTCTTTTTAAGCCAATTTAGTTCCAAAGGCCCAAACTGGACCCAAAATCTCGCATCTGTAAAATGAAGTTTTGTAGGGCACAGTGCTCTTGATCAGGTTCTCAGAGGACAGTTGTCAGCCAGCACCACAAGTAGCTTTCATAGTTATTCATGTTGGCAGTCTCGGCAAAAGGACTGATGAATATGCAGACGCAAGGCCTCCATTAATTGTCCTTCCTGAGATACATTGGCAATAAGGTGGCATAGTGAGAGTTCTCGCTGCTGCTCTCCTTTGTTTGCTTTATGTTGTAATGGAAATCTTCCTCTCCACAGCTTTTAATCCATAAAACTCTAAATCCCCTCCCCGCGATGAAGACTGAGTGCTTGCACAGGTGCTGCCTTCCTGTGCAAACCCAGGGGCTGTGGGGCTCTGAGGTCCTGCACAGTACTAGCAAATTTGGCATGTACAAACTTGCTGCATCTGGGAATAGGAAATTCCGGAAAGTTTGTTTCAGTTTTCTGTTTCATTATGGATGCACTGTTTTGAAATCCATGAATGTATTTAAGATCTATGAAGACAGGTAGATAAATAATTTTGAAGATGTGGGCTTTAGTGTTTTTGTCTCTCTAAGTCCCATCTGTAACAGAGTACAATGGCATGGCCTTACCTCACACTTGTACTGCAAGGTACTTACTCTCCAAGTAGGTACACGAATGTCAAGGGATTATCTGTGAGGACGTGTGGTAGCAGGTCCATGGAGGAAGAACATAAATAGAAAAAGTGAATCATGTCTTTTGTTATCAGAATGAAATCTCAGGTTTATATACGTGCAGGTATTTACTTATGAAAAGAAATTCAAGAAGACCACCTGTCTATCTGAAAAAGTCTAAGCTGAGTGGCTAGCATATATGATTATTCAAACTGAGGTTTAAATAGAACATGCAAGTTAATGTTTCCAAATGCGCAAAAAGCACGGAGCTGCCTTCAGTTAGCACTTCTGGACAGGACCTTGACTTTACATCTATTCCAGAAGACAGTAACCAGCGTACTGTTGATGCTGACTGTAAAGTAGTGCAATGAGGAAGCGTAGCCTGAAAACAAAAGGACACTTTATTATTGTATAGTATGAAAATTACTGTGCAGTCTGGGATGATAACCAAAAATGCTATAATGGGGATTCACTCTGTTTCCAGGGGTCGGCAATCATACTCTCTCTTTTTTTAATGCAATTTGTAAATGGCTCCATCTACTACTGCTGACATGCCACTCGTCCCTGCAGCACTAATGCTGCCATGCTGATAGTTCAAATTTTCTGGGAGTGGCCTTAACTCTTAGTGATTGACAGGAATTGCTGAGTTCCAGGAATGCCAGTTCAGCCCGGAAAGGTGTAGAAAGAAAGAGATGCTACAGAAAACTTTTGAGAGAAGGCAAAAAAAAAAAATTGGAATTAAGGAAAGGATGCTCTGCTGCTCAAATCTATCTCGCGTTAGCACTGAAATCCAGTTGAAGGGATTTTTGTCACTCTCATTCAAAGTTACCAGGCAGGTGAAGCCCATGGAATCTGTCCAGCAATATAATGCGCTCACCTGTAATATATTGACATGTATCTTATGTTGTGCTTCTGAAAGAAAAAACATTTTCTGGAAGTAAAAATACCTAAAAGGAAATGAAAATCTTGGTATTTATATTCTGAGACTCAATAGACTAGCAGCATTTCACACCGGACATTCAGTCTTTAAAATGCAAACGATCACAGAAGATATAAGGGAAGACAGGATCGGACCTAAACGATTTAGACTCTAAACCTGGTTTAATTCATGTCAATAGGAAAACTTCTGCACATTTCAGTGGACCAAACTGAGCTTCTGACATGGTATTACATTTTGTATTCATGAGTTGTACAATTCTCTTTCATCTATCAGAATTTCTGAGTATCTATAGTTTTTAAGACTTAGTATATGTGATACTTCTGTCTTTGTACGGGTCAGGGTAATCTTAATTTGCTAAGATTAGAATAGATTTAGATCAAATGACATTTATTAATCTGATCTATTTAATAAATGTATATGCACATATATAAGCAGGTTTATGACTCTCCAAAAGCAGGAGCAGAGTTCAGGAAAAATGAGGAAACTGAACCCTTGCACTTCGTAAGCAGAGAGATTTGTAAACATGTAGTGTGACACATCTCGGGTATCATCTCTGAAAAATTGTGGTTGTAGGTAAGGTGTAGACTGTTTATGAGCTTCTTGTGGATCACGTGGATTTATTACATTTAGCAACACCTGCACTAGTTGTATGCTGGCTTGCAGTACTGTGGGTTATGCCTACACAGAATGGTTAGCAGCGCAGCTTTTACTTAATTATCACTGTGGGTTTGTCTGAGAGCCATAGGCCTACTTTCCCACTTGTCTGCTATGTTTAATTGTTTGTTACTCAGAGGAACACTTCTATCTAACTTGGGCACTAAACATTTTAATATGCTGAAGGTTAACTACTGAAAAAGTTAAGTTTCTTTTTTAATGAAAAAGGAAACCCATATCTGCCCCTCAGGAGGGCTTCCTCTCCAACAGCTAACATGTATTAGCAATTATCCTTCAGAGGAAAAAGCTGTCTAATTACTCTATTACCTCAAGTGCAGAGCACTCACCTGGGAAGCCACCAGATCAAGGTTCAGGTCCCATCACTGACTTCAGTATTAATTTATGACTTGGCATGTGTGTCTGATAATCAAATAATGATCTGTTTTACAGAGCTAAGATAGCTTTTTAGGAGACTACTCTCCATCTGAAATAGGGTTTCACAATTTTCCAAACTGTTTTTTAGGGTTTGAGGTAGCAAAAGATGTTATTCAAGCACTCCGATAACGGTAAGTATAACAATTTCAGAAAACACGAGCAAGAAAAAACTTGGAGTTTCCTCTTTTCTTCTTTCACAAACAAATACAGAGATACTTACATAAAACTTAGACAAAAGTGTTCTGGAAGTTTAGGGTAATTTTTTCCTAGCCAATCTCTATCTTATTAAAATCAGTCCTTTCTTCCTGCTCCATTTACAAGGAAAGTTCAACTGCACTATGCTGGCATTGGTTATTAGTTTGCTAGGCGTTTCTGATTTACCTGAAGAAACAGGGCTTAAAGATTTTTCAAAGCTGCTTTAGCTTGTGCATGGACAAGCTTGTTACTTACACATTTTGTTTTTCCAAAATAGCCCTTGAAGTCTTCCTTCCTAGTGGTTCTGCCTAGTGGTTACAGATCTTCTGTTGACACGTCATGCAAACGTCTTTCTCTAGAGAGAAATAGGTATGTCTTCACTAAGTGAGTCACGGCCAGTGATTTCACATCTCCTGCTGTTATTGTGTTCAACTGTTAACTTCGCGTTCGTGTACGTGAGTTGCCATTCAGGTTTCTGGGGTGTGATGTGTGTTTGAAGAAAACAGGGGGAAAAGTTCATTTGCTCAGAAATATTCTTGGAAATATTTAGCTTCTAAACTTAGCTATGAGAAAAATTTGAGGAACAGGCAATCTAAAGATTGCAGGTTGTAATTCCTTTGGTAGTAGGACTTTGGGGCAATTCTTGGTGCTAGCATTGTTTATAAGGGGCAAGTCTCCCGGGCACTAACACGATACAAATAAAATCAGTAATCGTTACAGAGTAAGTCTTGCACGAATGGGCTGCCCTTTCTTTTCTATACCGAGTTAGATTTCAGCTGGATATCCTGTACAAGCTATTATGAGATAAGTGAAGGTAGAAAAATGGGCTGTATTGGTGATATCTATAGATTGATATTTTTAAAGCAGTTCAGGCAGTGTAGCTACCATCATCTTTAAATTAAAGACGTGTTCAACAAAATGTTTCATAACTGACATTTGAAAGGCAAAATTCTTGTTTATCATATTTAAACCACAGGCAATATCCAAGGCATTTTCTCTCTTTTTATAGCTACAGTGTTTAATAATTAAAAAAGGAATTTCAATGAGTTTATTAAAACATAAGAAGGTCAGGTATTAAAAGAGAATTACATCTTGCAAAACTGTAAGAAGTTATTTTGTTATTTATACAGTCATTAATATTACTGAACAGAACTGCACCACAAATAATAATTAGATAGTCCAAGCAAATTCTTTCTGTTGCTACTGACTACTTTAGGCTAAAGCGGGCCTGCCCAAGTGAAAGCTTGAAATGGCATATTGATGATTCAGGCTTGAAAAAAACCACAACCACCTACCTACTTTGCCTGTGCGACTGAGGTGATGCAATGACTGAAAGAGGCAGGTGACTAACAAACAGAGTATTTGTGAATACTGAAGAACATGGATTTCCCCCTTTCCTGTGAGTTGATGGGCATCACCAAAAGAAGCTATATCAAAAGCCATAAAGGCTAATGTGTCCTACTGAGGAACTGATCTTAGTTACTGACAGAGACTGAAGCCTGAATATATGCCTAAGCAGTAGGCATTAGTAGTAATTGTGCAGTCAAGAAGTACACAAAAAACCTGAGACTAAAAAAAGTCCTACAGCTGATAGAATATGCTGAGATGGCATGTAGTGAACTGGCTAATTGTATATAGGTAAACATCATGAACCATAATCTTTAGACTTAGGTTACCGAACAGATAGATCTCTCTCTTTGGCTGAAAGGTACCTTTCGAAAAATTCAGAGGAGGCCAACAGGCTTTGGACTGCCCTTACTGCTTTAATAATCTGCTTAGGGGAGGGATATTCAAAGAAACTCATTTGCACATCTAAGTGCTGCAGTAATGCTCATTTATGTCATTTTGTTCTTCCATCTGGATTTCAAAATATCTGATTACAGGTGAGAACTTAGCAGCTTGCAAAAATGAAATCCAGAGCGCTCATAAACCATCCTAAACCATATGGGAGTGCCAAACCATGTGTAAGAGAAAAACAAACAAACCAACCCCAAACTCAGAAATTCAAATTAAGCATTCAGTAATTTGTTATCTAATTAATATCTACTACTAGATATTGACTGGTAAAACAGTTTGATCTACTCAAAGGAAATCTGTAGTATTTGATATATAGTGCACCCAAGTCGATAGTGACTATTAACCAATTTTTGCCAGAGATTACATAAGCAAAATATATGAAATTTACAGTAGGAGGCACAGTGAGTCATCTGTTACTTTCAAGAAGTGATGGCATTTCCATATAGTTATGACGAAATTAATTTTAGATTAAAGCTTTCTATAAAAAAAATGATATTTTAAATGAATATTGTTCACCCAGAAGCAATTTCTGCTTTGCTGACACTCCCATAGAGGAGTGTCAACCAGATGTGGCAGATCTCATCGTATGCCTGAACCATAGAAAATTATAAAATACAGAAAAACAATTTGTAAAAAGAACATGCATCTTGACTGTCCTGCCCTCTTATCTGCATTCAGTCAACTTCAAATGTTCCCACCAGCTACAAAAGAAAGCTTAAATTGGAAAAAGCAAAGAGGTGAGGCAGAGAGATTCTTTCAGATACTTTCAGCCTCCTCCACAAAAAAAGAATTCCTTTTTCTTCGGTCAGAATGAATTACGAATTACATTCCAGAAGAAAAGCTAATCATTCTCTTCCTTCAAATTTATCTTGTTCCCCAGAAAGTTTAGCAATGGGTTCTGCGAGAAGCTGAAGGGTATTTTATTCTCATCTTCTGTCTTGTTCCAGCACAATCAGGTGCTCACAACACACCGCTTGCCTATCCAGCTAATCCTATCCTGGGTCAGTTCCTCTACTTTGTTAAAGCTGCTGATCTGTAAAGTCACTCCTCTGTTGTGCCTTGAAGGATCCTTCTGGGTCAGCTTCTTTTATTTAGCAATGTGTTTGACAAGACAAGTTTGTTTAAGGGGCCTTTTCCAGTACTAACCACACGACTAAAGTTAAATCCAACTACTCACCGGCGTGTTTTACGCCTTTGGAAGTAGTTACACTTCTTCTGTTATCTCAAAGATTTTTATTTAGCCTAATCATTTGTTTCTAAATTTTTGTACCAGGAATGGCAGAAAAATACTGAATGCTTTGATAACTCTTTGATCTTTTATGATCCATATGTGAAGATCATGACTGCATTCTTGAAATGCACTGGTAGTTTCCAGTACCACCAGTGTTAGACTTCCACAGCGGGATGGCAATGGTTGCCCTGACCATGTAAGTCACTGCAGCATAAATTCAGTTAACTTACTTCTAAAATGTGTTCCCTAAACTCTGCAGTTTTCACAGCTTTTCCTTTCAGAATGATGGAATCATTCAGAGTCAAACTGATTTTCACGACCTTTGTTTTTCACTTATATGCACACCCCCCCATTTGTTTAGCAACTCTGACTGGACTGTTGATCCACTGCTGCGCTTTGTTTATTGATGAGAAATCTCTGTTTGCAGACACAAATGACAAAAGTACGGTACAATAAATGTCTCAGTTATTGGCAGTACTCCTGAAAAACATAGTTTTGAGACTCAGCTGTTAAACAGCATTGTAAGTTTAGGGAAATTTTTTACTCCCAGTTGAGCCTCTTTAGCTTTATGGTTAGTAGCTTAGATGCAAATTGCAGAAGTAGACTTACTGGAGATTCACACGGATGGCAAGCTAAAATATTTAGCCACTGCTATATTCATTATCTTTACACACTTAGGTGGATATGCTGGAAACTCATACCGTGTCACACTTCTATTGCTGTGTTGATAATTATTGGCTGATTACATATACACTGTCTTAAATGCTCCCCTGTGTTAATTCTGTCCTCCTAATTACTAATTAATTGAACTTTAAATGGCTCATAGGTTGGTTTAGGTTTGGCAAAGTTCCCAAAAGATTGCCTGTAAAGTTTATTTGAACTAAAAAAAAAAAAAAAATCATTTGCTGATAACCTCAGTTAAGTAGATGTTCCTGGCAGAATACAAGTTCTTCTTGTGACTGGCATGAACCAGAAATGTCATGGATAGATTTTTTTTTTTTCCATTTTTTTTCCATTTCTTACACATAGTCCATAGCTTCCTTCTGGAGCTGAAGAGAATGTTATTAAATTTAAATGCTTTCCTTCTTGTCTAAGATGCTGGCTTGACAGCAGTGGAAAATAATTTTGTCTATTTATCCACATAAGTACTGCGTCCACTCAGAGCAAACGCAGGGGATCAGCATCAGAGTCGGGAAGATACTTTGCCCTCCATTTCCAGTTTGCCTTTTGTGTATTGCAGAGTGCAGCCGCAAGGTGCTAGCATGTACTTATCTAATACCTTAAGAGACAAACGAAGGACCGTTACATAATAAACAAGGGATGGATTTGAAGAGGATATATAGAATTAATGCTCTTGTGGGGGCTCTGAGCAGCCTGTGAGGCCCTACATTCATTCTCCAATCTGATATTAGCTTCTCCCATTTCTTAGCAGGCCCCAAGAGCAACTGCCAATGGATCAGCAGAGGCTAGACATTCGAACCTTCTCAAATCATTTTAAATAGCCTTGCCTGAGTTTCATGTTGAGAGTGAGCCAGGTGGAATTTTCCATTTTCTTTCTAGCTTTCCAAATAAGAACAGTCCTACTTTCTTTTGACTCTGGTTTTATATAACCAAGAAAAATGACAGATAGCCTTGAATTTGGAAGATTACGTTGGCCTGTTCTCAGCTGAAATGTTCTGTCATCATTGACGTATGTGTTTAAATGAGCACTGAAGTGTGAATGGCCATCTGTCCGGGAAGTACGAGAGATGCTGATTACTAAAATGAAACCACAAAAAAGCTTAGTGCTTAGCAGCAGCACCGAAACACAGAGGGAGAGCGAGCCTTTTTTACACTGCAGATATTTATAGTAGATGGATGATTATAACTCAGCAATTGCCTAGACTCCCTGCCCCCATATTTTTCTAAATATGTTCATTCTCAATTTTTTGCAAACACTGAGCCTTCAATGTTTGCATCTTTTGTAAAAATAAACAAGAAGCACCACTAGATATTTTCCCTGTCAAAAGTAGTTGTTTTCCGAGGGGATGTTGTTCATTTTCTCATGAAGAGTTTTTCTCTGCTTTATAAGGCTTTTAGCTAGAACGTGCTCTGACTAACTTCAAATGAAGGTTTGAACCTACATTCCCACATGATTGCTCTACAGCAAGGCCGAAGGCTATTCCTGGGTGCATCTCTTCCTCTGTAAACCTGAAAAACTTCCTAAGGAAAGGCTTTTGAAAAATCTATAGAGATTTTGATCTTTAGCGGGTTGCTGTATCTGATTCAGCTCGATTTTTGGCTATGAGTGACAAAGGTTCCAGCAACAACCACTAGAATTGGGTCGGGGTTTCACACTAATTTCAATGTTAGGAAAACCTCCCTACAGAAGGTTTTTTTAAAATTACATCTTCTGATGTGAAAACTGCTGTTTTATCAAACAACTTTTTGGGACAGTCTCCCGTAATATTTAATCTTAATAATTCATGACCATGTTGGCTGCTTTCGATGGTTTTTTGTGGTGCTGAACAAGTCACCTGTCACTATCTGCTCAAACATGAGTGGGATGTCTTTTTAGAGCACTCACGTTATTGATTTGAATAAAAGCAATTTTTTTCCATTTCTGCATTTGCATTTTTCATTGTTTCTTGTAATTACTTTTCCATTATGCATATAGTTATGAAGAGACATAAGGGGTCAGTTTTTAAACTAAGCTGTTGATTTCCTGAGACTGCACACACAGTTTTTCTGTGTTAACTTCAAGCCACAAAATATAAACATGTAAAGCAGCAGATACAGATACGTCATGTTTGTAGGCAAGCCTCTTACAGCATTTTCACTTTCATTAGAGCATGCTTCCTAATAGCGGGGTTCTCTGTAAGTTACCAAGTCTTTGTGGAAAACTGAAGAGATAATTAGACAGCAGAATATAACTGCAATTTATTTTATTTTTTGCTTTACAGTTTAAAAAGCACCTAAGACAGAAAAATATGTAGGAAGCCAATTAAAATAAGGGCTTTTTTTCCCCTTCTTTTTGTTTGGTGGATGGTTCAGAGAACACAGTGGCTTTGTGTTCTTATTTATTTATTTATTTAGAGTGTAATCTGAGGAAATGAACTGTGAAACACAATTAATGAAAATAGCTGTGCTGAATCACATAAACTGGTGTCTGCACAGCTGCCACTCATGTCACAAATGCATCTCTTGCCTAATGTCCACCAGGAGAGTCGTTAGCCAGCCGCTTTTGTGGAGGGCCTCCTGTGCTTTAATTTCAGTATATAATAGAGCGGGGAGCTGGCTGAGTAGCCTTACGATGTTTTTTTTTCCAGCAAAGATAACGTACAAGAGAAATGCCTGTTACAGCAAGAGTGTGCTGAGATGAGGAGGGGTGCATAGGCAGGGTTCAATTGCTAGAAGAAAACAGAATATCAGCCCGGGTAGAAAATACCCAGAGCAGTGTCGGGGCTGTTCAACCTGAAATGTAAAATGACTGCCTGTAGTTTCTTGATATCAGATGGCACTCCTAACTCTAAAGCTTTTTGCTTCTGTGTATGTCATTATGTTACTTTTATTTCATTTACTGGGTATGTAATCCATGCCAGCAACAGAGGGTGTCGCGAAGGAAGCGCCAGATGTGCTGCAGGGGCTGGTCTGAGGAGGCTGACCCAGGTAAGCTTTACTGAAGTGGCACAACGCCAAAAGCCTCCAGAGCCTCAGGATCCAAAACCTTCTTTTAGCTTGCTGAGGAATTAAGGGGTGGGAGAGGTTAAAGGACACCTCTTCTCTGAGCATTTGACAAACTAGCTGAACACTTCCAGTGCTGTATACTGTGTCGCCACTGATAGCGGTTTTATCAAGATAAATCTAGTCTTGCTCAGGAGGATATTAATAAATTATCTGGTAATGAAAAATGTGAGAGGAACCACACTTTTACATCAAGGCCTGATGATTACTTTGATAGATGCAGTGGCGAGATTTTCCTGACAAGGCAGAAATGAAAAACATGACACATGGACCTTTAAGGGTGACCTCAGAGGAAAACGCAAGTTGCTGAATGATACAAAAATAGAACAGGAAAACAGAAGCTGAAGGGGCTCAATGTCAACAGCCAGACAGATAGGCTAGGCTGATCAACTGATCATTGAGTTTAGTGTCAAAAGCAGAGCAGAGAGAGAGAAGCCTTACACTTGGCAGGACAATAAATGTAGCAGAGGCAGCTTTGAGGAAGCATCAAGTGTCAAGAATTTTAAGAATAAAGAGCAGTGGGAAAGTTGAGGGGAAGAAACAAGCGAGCATTGATAAACAGTGGGCTAGTCAGGAAATAAACCCGGAGAGTGTCATCAATAAAACCGCCCACCACTTCTGCAGGTATTTTAGAAACAATGCTAACAAAAAACAAATGAAGGCAATTGAAAATGTCCCTGCATTGGTTTAAGATTCGCATGGGGGGATGAGAGATTAGGTCACTTTTGGAGACACAAATTGCCAAAAATAAAGCTTGTCAGAGCACAGGTGTTAGATATAAAATTGTAGAAGGGTTGGGTGATACTGGGGTGTGACACTTGATGGATCTGAGAGTTTTATTTAGTGTTTAACTCTGCTGCAGTTCCTGTGAAAATGTGTACGAGCTGCCTTTTTTTTTCCTTCATATACTCCAGGTGTTATTGATGCTGTGTGGCTGATACTCAAAATGGGCCAATATAAACTGGAAATAACACTGACACTTCAAAAATGTATAACAGAACTTACCATGAATGCAAACTGATGGAAAAATAGTGGCAAAGTGGGGCAAGCTTTTCTGTACTAATTCTTCTAAATGTTCATACTCAGGACCCATTTCCATGTGTGTGTGTTTACAGACATCTGTTTAGTCTAAAAAGAGAGAATTTGGATGTCCACCTGTCCTAACCCCTACATATTCGACAGGTCTATTTGGAACTTTCATTTTGAAAAAGGTAGTGAGTAATCTCTGTTTTTAGAGAAATGCTCACCTTTCCAAATGAGTGACCCCTAAAGACCACAAACAGCAGACAAATCGATTGCGGATGGGGAGTGAAAGGTGAAGGTTCTTATGTGATCTTTAAGTGCATGTGTGGATTAGAAGACATTTAGGGATCGGTTTTGAAAGGGTAAAGGCTTGGTGAGCATGTGTGCGTGCGCGTGCATGCACACGCGTGTGTGTTAGGGAGGTGGTTTGGGTTTCTTTTCATTTTGTACTGTTGTAACTACAGGGCAATCACTTGTCAGATGTCAGGAAGGTCTAGCATCTGATTTTGAAGTGGAACATAACAGATGATCTACCAGGGGGTTCAGCAAACATCACATATAGCTTTAAACTGTCATTACAGAAAAAAACCTAGGAAGGTGACATTTGGTGACATACTGGGTGACACTTGAAATGACAGCACTTGCTTTCAGATGTAGCATTCCCTCCTGCTGTGAATCAAGGGAATCTGTACTGTGGCTATGACTTCTTTTATTGACGACCCTAATTTCTGCAAAATGCAGGCAAAGAGACTGCACACGGTCCTGTCTGTAGTATCAAGTGGGAATTGGTGCAGTAGGAGAGGGCAACCGGAGAGAATTTACCATGCATGGCATGATCTGAATGACTTAGCTCTGTAAAGGAGTTATAGCCTCTACTCTACTTCTTCTAAAGAGTTTAGTGAGGAATGAATGAAGAGCAGCAAAAAGATAACCCGTTGGAGGAGTGTATCTGCTTTATTCCATAGAATTCCTAGGACTGCAAAGTTTCACGAGCAATAAAAAGAGCAGTTCAGCCCTTGGGTTTCACCAAGCCCCTACTGCTCTCAAGAGTCATCAATAAGTGCTCACCTTCTAACACATGTAAATGAGCTGAATGCTTACTTCTGAAAGCTCTCAGAGCGATGGGAAAACTTGGCTAATTAGCAACTACCCGAGTTCTTGTTGGCTGCTTCCTTTTCTTGTTGCGGACCAGTGAGCCAGAGTTTCTTTTGATTGCTCCTTACTTTTGCTCATAAGGGTTAAAAGGACTCCTTGCAGTACTGTGATCGCTGGAACGAGGCCATCTTTGGGTATGTTTGGACTGGAATCTATTGAAGATCCTTGTAAATGTGAAAAGCTTGTAGAGTTTGGGGTCTGTTTTGGTTTTTTCTTTTGTACTGTTAGAACTACAAGGAAAAATGGAGCTGGTTTCAGACACCGTTTAAACCTATTTACCAATTTTCTATGAGGAAGTTTACTTTCTTGAGCATTCTGTGTAAGTTTAAAGAAAACCCTAATGTAGAAGTTGCAGAAAATCACCAACAAATGGGATGTATTATTCCCATTATATATTGTATCATTACTCAAACCAGTATATGAAACAACTTTATGAATCAGAATTAGACTTCTGGGAAGATATTCTGCGTCATTTGTTATCAATATTATTTTAGATGCCATTAACTGGCAATAAAATTTGGATGCAAGTAATTTTAATTGTTGAATGTTATATTAACACATAATGCTCTAATCATAAATATTTTTTTTCTGGTGCTTAAATGAAACTGCTGTACTTTAACAATTTTGTTATATTCAAGAAAAGAGTGTTTGATTTGCAGTCTCTGAGGTAGAGGAAGGGACAGGAGGAAGCATGAGAGGTAGTACTGTACCCCTGTGAACAGCAAATTACATGCCTAAATTTTGTTTTTAAAACTCCTATTAGTAGAAAACACCCTGTAGGATTTTAACCTGTGTAGGTGAAACAAGTATGTAATTTTTCTTTCTTTCTTCTTTTAACCTGCTCTAGAGTCTGCTTAATGACTGAACAAAATCCTGAAGCTCCTGATCACTAATATGAATGGGTTAAATATATATCTATGCAGCACAACAGCTGTAGGGCTTAGCAGTAGCACAAAAGCCTTATATTGGTTCTCTCCACAGGGAATGAATTTTAACTTCATGAGTGTGACTTTCCAAGAACTGGTCTCCATGAGGAATACAAGAATCACCTTAACAGATTAGTCAGTAGTCTATCTAATTTAGTGTCCTGTTTCTCGAGGCTTGTATAAGAAACAATAATTCTGGTTTATGAAGCAAGTGAAAAAAGAGTCAATATTGGTTGTGGGGGGAAGGGAGGAACAATGTAACTACCGATCTCGGCAGTTAAGGAATTTGGATGGAAAGTGACATTCCTAACACTGCTGTTTGGATAACAATGGCCAGCTTGGATAGGGTGCCTGTCTCTCTCTCCCCCCTTCCCTCTTCTACCTCCCTGATTCTGTATCAGGAAGCTTCTTATGAGGAGAAAACGCAAACAAAACTTATCTGAGAACCCTTTAATTTTCAACAAATTTCTTTCTCACAAGGGATCTTCTGGTAGTCACAATTAACACTTCTAATAGCCCTTTTTTGCTAGAAATGAGATTATGTAATGACTTGCAAAGCTTTCTCTGGTATTTCCATCTTCCCCACAAAGACCGTGGAGGGCCTTGCTGGCGTTAACATGAAGAAAACTTTCTTAGGTCTGCTGTAGCTCTTGGCCTCAATAACATCTTGTGTCAAAGAATTACGGGGGTTGTTACAGCTTGGAGATTACTACTGAATGCAAACAGTGATATTCATGAAGTGGCTGAAAACAGATTTTCTTTAGACCGTAAGTAACCGCGTGACTTTTCCATCAAATATTTGTTAGTTTTATTCCCCCTGTAAGGTGGTGCTTGTCTTTTCTTCACAAGTCTTGGTTTCTAACTGTTGTAGCTACAATAAAATAATAAGAGTAGTCACGGTACTTTTTGCATCTCTCTGAAGAACCATCATGGCTAGTGTGAGAAAGGAAATAATAAAGTTAATTGTCTAGAGAACCTGGGCTCATTATCACACATGACCACTGTGTTTGCTGTACTTTTCCAGTTGTTCTGATATTTCAGCTGATGAGGTAGGAGTGAGGCCTAATTTCTAATTGAGTGATGCATCAACAGCATTCTGTTCTTTTTTTATTAAAATGTTTATCAGGTGTCCTCAATTACAGAAACATTAACCAACCCACCATTTTACCTGTGTCTAATACTGATGCTATTTAATTTTTTTTTAAAATCATGATCAGGAGGATGTGATAGAGTGTAGGCTTATTAAACTTGCAGATGTTACCAACTAGGAGAAATCTGAATGCTGGATGGCAGGAGTCTGACGATTAGATATATGGCCTTGTTATAGATATATGGCATATATATAGATAGATATATATATAGTTATATGGCTCTATTCAACAGAGACAAGAGGAAAGAACTGGGCTTACATAGTAATAATCAAGTGCCTAAACACAGGATAGAAAACAGCTGGCTAGGTGGAAATTCAGTGGGAAAGGATCTTAGGCTGGTGCTCTGGTTTTTCTTGGTAGCAGTAACATCAGCAGGAATTTCAACCGTCAAGCTGACCTCCTACTGCCTTGCAGCCATTGATCTGCTTCAAAACTACCTAGTTGTTTTTCTCAATTCATTTTCAGCTGGATCAACAGCTCAGCTGGCAGATGTTGAATCACTGGAGCCATCACAAGGGACACAATAGGGATGTGCAGCCAGGGTCGCTGGGATCACACCTTTTGACAAAAATGTCATCCTGGGAAAGCTTAAAATAATGGTGAAACTGCACATGTGTTCTCCATGCTGATGGCAGATGGGATAAGAAATTCTAACTATAGAAAAGAAAATTTAACTCAGATGTTAGGAAAAGCTTTTCCTTGGTCATGAAATGTTGGAGCAGAGTGGCTAGGGAGGCTGCAAAGACCCTGTCTGCGGGCCTTTAACAACCTCAGGTGGACACACATCTTTTGGGAAACCCCATGTACGATTTTTCTGCCTGCAAGCAGGGAAACAGATTTAACTGATCTCTGGAGGTCACTTCCAGCCCTCTGATTCATACCCCTTAATTATTTGTAGTGCAAAATGAGTAAAATGAAAGGTTTTTCTTAAGGGACGAGGACTGAATTTTGCAGAAATCACCCTTTTATTGTTAATCGCTGCAATGTAGGCAACCGGATTAGTTGCCTTCTGTTTGATCAGTGTGGGGAAAAAGGAGGAAGAAAGAACATTAATCATATCAAATTTCTCGCTTGGCATTTTGACAATAAGATGGCATTTACGAAGAACTTGGGTCATACAATATATATCTGTCTGTCATTAAAAGAACCACTTTCCCAGCAGTTTTATTAATCATAGAGCTTACTACAAAAAAGTGTCAGTGTGACCCACCTACGACATTAATCCAACAAAGATATTCTTGATGGTTATCTTTATCTTGGTATCTCCCACTAGAAGATGCCAGTTTTAAATGAACATCCCTGTCTATTTCAATAGAAATGATAGGACTGCTTTTTAGTTTGTTTGTTTTTTATGACCATGCTGCTGTTTTGTACAGGATTATGCTTAACTGTTCATTTTAATGTCTGGAATGACTGGTGAATACTGATGGAGAAAAGCGTGGAGAAATTTGCAGTCACTGATTCTCCTGAACATTTTATACAAACCAATCTCTATTCTCATTTAATTATCACAACAATTTATCATAAAAGTTATTAATTGAAAATGTTTGTCTTTAGTCAAAAGACCTGCTCAATCTTCGAAGCTGTGTGGTTTAATTTTGAGACTGTGCTAGAGTTTTCCTCAGTCCTTTTCGCTCTGCAACTTCATTTTTTAAAGCTCAGAAGTGACACTAAAATTGCCTATCCTTTTTGTGTTTTCATTTGAATAAAGAACTGAGGGAGCTAAAGGGTAGTAGTAAGGGCTCTTGAAGTGTATTTTACTTCTTTATATTTAGCACAGATGTACATTCGTCAGCTTCTGAAACTAGAAGTTCAGCCCAATAGATCTTACTGATAGGCCCACAGCACCAAGATCTTAAGTTGCTTGCTAGGAGAAGTCTTGCTCTTAGCAGGAATAATTTGCCTGGATAATTGTTTGGATTCCATGGAGACTGATGCCTGGCTGGAATACAGAGGCAAAATGATGCTGCAAAAAGCCCTTCAGGACTGTTTATTCCCTTTTCAGACAGAATTGATAATTACTGCTCCTAGTGCTATAGCACATCACTCTCCTTTTAATTTGTCCAATAAACCGTGTTCTGCCTTTTTTTTTTTTTTTCTTTTTCCTAATGAATGAACAAATATATTTTCTCTAGGTCACAGTGGTATTAATTCATGACATCTTGTCTATGCACCTCCTAAAACCAGTTGAACTGATGGCACTCAGCACGCAACAGACTCAGACCTTTTAAGCACTTCCTGATAGAATTTGGGAGGGGGACAAACTCAGACAGTCAGAAGGAGATTACTGGTAAGAAAATCCAGGGAGGCTGCTGTGTCCTGCATTATAGTTACAGTAGTTCTTTGGAAGGGCAATGGCATGTAGCTGCTGGCAAATAGATCTCTCAATTTATGAATTTTAAAATGCAATATGCAGCATAGAACAATATAAATCCAGGAAGACTGCAATTTATCTGCACTTTGTTGTCTTCAGTCATGCAAAGACAGCAGTATTACATCATATAAGGAGGAAAGTTTGGTTTAGTATTTTCTTCCCTGAAATCTCAGACTAAGAGGCAAATATCCTTTAATGATAGTAGTCCATGTAATTTCATTGTGTTCACTTAATAAAGAAATAAATAAGGTGAGAAATTATATATGTATGCTTATTACAGTTTTATAAATTTATAGATTCCAGTAAAACTAGGCGTGTGCTTTGATGATATGCTAAATTAAGTTAGACTTAAGCACTTAAGGCTCTGCTTTACTGAAGTGGATCCAAGAGGTGCGTCTTTTTAGAGTATTGGTAGAAAGTGACTGTAAAGATTTCTGAAGTACAGGACAGAATTAAAGGTTGCAAAGGCTTGAGAAATGGGTACCACATTGGCCAACAGTTGAGGTATCGTGGTAAAGAATTGGTCTTTCTCTTATTTTCTGTTGAAGAAATTTCACTTTGTATGCAAAACAAAATGTTGGGTCAGATGAAGAATAACTCTGTAACTTAATGTTTGCAACATTCACCTAGAATACAGGAAACCGTTCAAATAAGCGCTGTACCTGGAGCTTGCATGTTCCAGACAGGAACTTATAGGCCTTTCCTGCCAAAAAGTTCTAAAGGAACTACTTTCTTTTTTCTAGAGATGGGGGGGGGGGGAGTGAAATGTCCTTTTGTTATGTGCATTGTATTAAGTAGGAGTTTTCTTTCCTGACAAGCCCTATTAGATATGAAAGCAAAGATAAATGATAGTTAATCAGGTTATTCTAAAACTCTTTATATAACGACAGACATATGCTCTATTTAAGCAAGAAAGAAATGAGCACATAGAATTATTAAGGTTGGAAAAGACCTCTAAGATCATCGAGTCCAACCGTCAACCCAACACCACCATGCCCACTAAACCATGTCCCTAAGCGCCTCATCTACTCGTCTTTTAAATACTTCCAGGGATGGGGACTCCACCACTTCCCTGGGCAGCCTCTTCCAATGTTTAACCACTCTTTCAGTAAAGAAATTTTTCCTCACGTCCAATCTAAACCTTCCCTGGCACAACCTGAGGCCATTTCCTCTCGTCCTATCGCTTGTTACTTGGGAGAAGAGACCGACACCCACCTCACTACAACCTCCTTTCAGGTAGTTGTAGAGAGCGATGAGGTCTCCCCTCAGCCTCCTTTTCTCCAGGCTGAACAACCCCAGCTCCCTCAGCCGCTCCTCATAGGACTTGTTCTCCAGACCCCTGACCAGCCTCGTTGCCCTTCTCTGGACACGCTCCAGCACCTCGACGTCCTTCTTGTAGTGAGGGGCCCAAAACTGAACACAGTATTCGAGCCTGTGCGGCCTCACCAGTGCCGAGTACAGGGGCACGATCACTTCCCTACGCCTGCTGGCCCCACTATTTCTGATACAGGCCAGGATGCCATTGGCCTTCTTGGCCGCCTGGGCACACTGCCGGCTCATGGTCAGCCGGCTGTCGACCAGCACCTCCATATGTGCTTATGGGAGTGGATTCTTGCTCTGGGAAGCTCAGGGGTGAACATGTTGCTGTCGTGCCCCTAACAAAAACAGCATACAGCATTTCCAGTAGCTTTTTGTACTATCCAAGAAAACATTATGTATGTCTGAGAGAGAGAGAGAGAGAGACGTGAGCTCATTTTACCGTGGTGGGAAGCCGGGGTCCCCATGAAAGTGTATTAGCAGAAGAGCGCGGTGAGTGAAGCAGCACGAAAGGGATGGGACTATTGCAGCCATGGTGGCAGTAAGACCGAGAGAGGAGGATTTGTTTGTTTAGGCTCAGACTACGAATTTACCTCTGCCACTTTAGTTTAAAGAAAATAAACTGTGCTTCTGCCCACAACTACATAATTACATTGTACTCTAATATCTCTCGACTTCAAAATGACAGCTAAAGCAGATTAAAGCTGTTTACAGCCTATGGGAAGTAGTATGGTGGCTGCTGGCAATATTTCTTTCTCGCTCAGTAACCAAAGTCCGGTCATAAATCTATATTCTTCTTCAAGGAGGAAGGCTGTGATTAAAGGATTCCTCCTACAGCTGTGGCTTGGTGATAAGAGCTTTATGTTCAGGCCCTCCTAAGCAACAAAAAGAAAAAAATCATTTTTCATTAAGTTAGCTACTCTAATTTGGGCCGGGGGGGGGGGAAGCAAACAAGTAGTTTGGTCAATGACTTACTGTAGATTTGGTAGAGAGCATTGTATACAGTATTTCTAAGCAGCAGCTGGGATTTGAGAGATAGACTACAGCCCTTGTACCACCTCATCTGGGTCCCTGCACAGCGATAGTTTTCTCTGCAAGATGGATATTGTGAATTTAAAGAAGTTTCTTTTTTGAATACTTGTTAGCTGTCCTAGTCCTGTGCCAGAAATGCAGGATTACCTGCCTGAAAAACTGCAGACAGGAACCCATGAATTGTCCTTCCAAAACAAACATCCACACGGAAGGAAAAGAAATCCGAAAACTTAATACTGCTGATGTGCTTTTGTCTTCAGCTGAGGCCTTCAGAGAGTAGCTGTAGAGACCAAAGGGGAGTTCCTGGGGAACCGAAAGGACTTTGAACAAAGACTTTAAATGCTCAGAGCCATACAGTGCTGGCAGACATCATTCTGCCAGGCAGAACTTAAAATGAATGTTTTTGTGATACCTTTACCCCTGGAAAAATAACAAAACTGAACTAAAAGCACCAAAACAAGACACAGTGACCCAGAACACCTCTATTCTGATGCATATTTTGCAGGGTTTGAACACTACTGATGACAGAGCTCAGCTTGATTATAGTGTGGAGGCTAATTAAACTATACACCAAAATCACTGTGGGAATATGATGATGCCTGGTACAAGAAAGAAACAGGAGCAAACTCTAATCCTTCAGCAACTCAAGGCATGAGTTATCTCACTGTGGTGTATGCCCCCAGTTCTGCTTTTTAATTCAGCAGTGACAAAGGGTGCAGTCAGAGATCCGCTGACATGTTTTTATATTTTCTTAATTTTTAAATTAGAATATATTTATATTGGAATCTTTTGCTGGTACTAAGTTTACAATGTTCAATGTTTAATTTGCATAATAGTGCTGTGCAAAATGGGATGAGGGTTAATCAAAGGGTTTTATCACTCTTTTTAATTATCTTCATTATGTTGGAACAAGATGTAAATTTTAATTTCACCTTGTTAGCTAACGTTTTTCACCAAAAGTTTGGATTTGCAAATCATCTGTCACTTTTAATAGGAGCAGATGCTAGTGATTTTGAAGAACCTAAATGCCTCAAGTATGGTAGACGTTATTAATTTGATTGATACACAATTTAATATAACTTAGCAATTATTAATGCCGTTTAGCATCAGTGTCGATGTTCAGAAAGGTAGCCTATAAGCAAGACCAGCAATGCAAGAAAAGAGAAGGTTGTTTTTTCCCCCTAGATCTGCTTCTGGATAGATACTCCTTTTAAGCTCACTACTGTAAACACTCTTTCCTCCTCCCCATCAAATTCTTAGTCACAGCTATCACCTGGAAGGTTATTTTCTAGAGGCATATAGTTATCTCACCTTCTGAGAGGCAAGCAGTAAGCTTACTCTTAGCCTGAAGACATTTACCAACAGTGTTTTATATGTTACATTTATCAACTCTTCCAATCGCAGTGAAGCCAACTGAAAAACATACCTGCTAATGGAAAAGAACTATTAAAGTACTGCTGTGCGTTCACCTTGCACTAAGCCAGCTGCATATAGCTGTACCATAAATCACAGTTAAATGATTACATTCCACCAGAATAACTGCCGAAAGAGTAAACTTCCAACCAACAGGGAGACTATGCTAACAGAATGAAAAGTCCATTCATTTGCAGAATAAAGTTATTCAGGTGTATACCTGGCTTCATGTTAAACAATGGGAAAAGGCCTTTTCGATCTGCTGAGCTTGGCTGACTTTCTTCTTCTGGGGTGGGTATGAGGTCACTATTTTCCAGCACTCAAGCTTCCTGCTGCCAGAGGCTGTGACTCCGGAGTAAGGATGGACCTGGGGGTGCCGGGCTTTGGAGCCGGGGGTAAACGTGAACGGGAATGGGTGGTGGCTGAGGTTAGTGCACTGGGCTGCCAAATGTGGTGGCTAAGGAGCCACTTGGTTGTGTAGCAGAGGGCTGGCAACTCTGGCATTAACTCTAAACCATCTCACTAAATCTGACGGAGCTTGTCCGTCAGGAAAGACAGTGCAGTGATCAGGTGCTCTCCACTGAGATTTAGGAGACTTTAATTTCCATCTCTGGTCCAAGCACTGACTTCTGTGAGACACTAGGATTGCAAAGGTATGTGTCAAAGCGGGAAAGGAATAGCTGGTTGCTTTTCTTTCCCATGTTCCTCAGGAGGCAGAAAGATGCCCTGCCCTTTCTGTCTGGCTGGGGACAAACTAGAAAGGCTCAAGTCTCTCTTTAATTGTAGCCGATCAAATCTTTGTGTGGCCTAGTACCTGCCTAGTACCTTGATCTGTAGCAGCTGCAAAAAAGAGGAGGGTATCAATGCGTTAGCCATTGCTTTACACCTATAACCTCCGAGTAAGGTGATGTAGCTTGGACTGCACTATGCAGGCAGGGATGAGAAAAAATTAGAGGGATGGTGGGGAATGTGTGCCCATTCTGATGCTCTTGCAGCAGACCCTTGGGAATGCGCAGTGGCAACAGGGAATGTGAAATGCAAATGGGCAGGGCTTGCTCCTGGGGTCTGGTGAAATTTCAGCACTGTTGAGTAAAGCTGGAGGACTGCAGAGGAGGGGAAGTCACTGCACTTGCATTTTCTACCTGAGAAGGACTTGCATGCACCTGAAGTTGGAAGTAAGGCAGAAGACAGTTCCTGACATCAGGAAATCTGCAACCATTAACAGATGAAATAGTTTGCTAAATGAAACTGCTGTTTTTTCTTCACCAAGGCATTTCTTCATAATCTGGAAAAAATATTTAATATTTGTAAATTGTAAATAAGTGCTTAACAGTTGTCTGCTTAATACTTTGAAGGAATTGATCTGAATGCACGGTGGGCTTGATCCAGGCACTGGCAGATATTTTCTCTGTTTTGTTATTCTTCAGCCAAATTCAAGAGGATAGTTGCCTACTCCTCAAAGCTCATTTTTTTTGTGTAGAAAAACAAGCTGATTGCTCCCCTGCGATGTAGCCCCAGGTAGGCCTAAAAGCTTGCTGATACATCAGGATTTGCAGAAGTACAGAATCTGAGACAGGCTGCTGGAGGAAATCAGTGGTCTCCATTTCCCTCCTTCCAAAAATATCTGAGAAAGCAGAATCTGTATATCCTGAGCACAGGGGAGAGGAATAAGTCAAAGGATTTCAATGTGAAATGAGAAAGTTTAGTGGAGGTACATGAAGCTTTTGTGTTCAAGGAAACCGAAAGCTACTAAGGATGCCTTAAGGAAAAAACTGCAATCTGTGGGTCCCAGGACACTGAATACCCAGAGCAAGTCCTGCTGCACCTCAGACTTTCTTTTGCTATTGCTTAGCCACCCCATCTTTAACTTTCCTTTGCAAGCAATACGATTGAAATTTGCTGTGACTTTTTTTTGGTGTGCCGTTGTCCCTGTCACACCCAAGGAATGATTGGTGCACTGACCTTGCAATGTCAAAAAAGGGAAAATAATGGAGTTGTTTAATAGATGTTGAAGCCCAAACCCAAATGTAGGATAGATAGATGAAATTTTGGTTTTTAAGTATGGACAGGTACTTTTTTGCATTATGCTTCAATAAAGCATTTAAAGATAAGTCATGAATAATAAGTAAGTAATTTTATGCTGAATGACTGCAAAGCATAGAAATGCTCCCCCTCTCTCTCTTTTAAGTGTAAAAAATTCTTCCATTAAAGGCCATATATTCCTTTCATTCCTGAGATGCAGCTTCCATTGATGCCAGTTTATGGTCCTGAAACTTTGGCTGAAGATTAAGAAGGAAGCTATAAGAGACACCTTTATGGGTTTTTGTCTTCAAACAAATTGAATCAAATAGTTTTCCAAGAAAATGTGTTTTACATGTATTTTAAATTCCTTCTTTCACGGTAATGTCTCTTTTTCTAAGAAACTTGCGTTTTGAAAATGTTGTGACATATTACATTAATTGAATAT
Organism: Aptenodytes patagonicus; assembly: GCF_965638725.1. NCBI lineage: Eukaryota > Metazoa > Chordata > Aves > Sphenisciformes > Spheniscidae > Aptenodytes > Aptenodytes patagonicus. The sequence continues at coordinate 18,494,137 of NC_134961.1, read as the reverse complement.
ACAGCTTCAGAAACTGGGAGCACCTTTTCAATTACACTGAATGCATCTGAGCAGACTGGAGGCTCATTGCATAATTTCTAACGAAAAGAGGAAAGGAAAAATGTTTTCTCATTAAAAGCAAGATCAGTAACACAAGAAAGCAGCAGTATCACTGTCTTCTATCCATTAAATGAACTGTTGTCATTGCAATTCCAAGAGTTTGAGAAAGGGAAATCTCAGTCTGACAGGCTCTTCCAGCTTACAGTGAAGTTCTTGGTTTCCCCTAATTATAGGCCTTCTTGATAGTTATTATTTTGGAGCATAACTATGACATTAAGATAGTCACATGAAAACACAAACCTTCATTAAATGATTATATGTCCATGCTCCTCTTTCTAAATATTTCTCATTGGTTTTCCATTCTGTGACACTGCAGCATTTTTTATTTATTTTTTTTTTTAGCTGACCACAGATTACAGTTTATGCCCCCATCTGACATTACTCTTTCCATGAAGGATATGCAGGAGCAGAATATATAGCTCAGCTACGTCTCTAAGACTCTTCTGTCTTCTTGGGGTGGACACAGAGAACTCCATCACAAAACCCCTTTTTAGGACTAAGTTACGTTGCAGATGCTTCTCTCGTGATGTTTCACGTAAGAAGCTAAAGTTGGAGTAACAGGTCACGGCCATCTAGTAGGGTGGTCCCACTCCTGTCCTCCTGACTTGCATTTCCACTGCTTCCCTTGTGCTGGCTCTGACCCACATGCTGCCCCTCTCTGATCTCAGGGCTAACCCAGCCCCAAATGCATCCAGCCCCAGTAACGATGCAAAAAGTGTGTGGGGGGCTTTTACTGGTTTGGTAAGAGGAATCTGATCACCGATGGGTCAGAGAAACATCAGTGCTGGTGAACTGAAGATGACTCTGCAGAGCCTGGAGAGGACGATGGGAAGAGGAGCAGGGCCAGCGGGAAGCCGGCTGCAACCGTGACACTTGTCTCTCTGTGGCTGGCAAGCAAAATTCTGAATTGTGTGCTTCTGCAAAGAACGTGAAAGACAAATGCTATCTCAGCAAGATAGTTATATTTTAAACAGTGTTATCTAAATGAAAAATAACCTCCAGTCTGCAATAGCTTGGTAAGAAGAGCTTCAATTTTTGGTGTGAGTCTCTGGCAATGAATGAGCTATTTAGAACCTTATTGACAGCATTTGCGTAGACACGGTGGCTTGTGAGATTGCGGTTTGTCACTTGCTGTGTATATGTTGGGTTTTTTCTTTTAAATCTGTGACAAAACAAAAATACGAAGTGTTAAGTTTCCAAAGCTTTTATTAATGACGGGTTGTACGAATTCATCTTTGTACAGAAGGCTCTCCTTAAATAATGAGAAGGCAGAAAACTAAAAAGAGTTTTTGTAGGTTCCTTTCTCCAGTTCCATCACTTATTTAAGTCTAAACAGCCCAGACCCCTCTAATATGCCACTAAGAGTCTGCTGCATAAAATGTAATTATTATATATAATTAAGCCCCCATTTTCCCACTTAAATACAGAAGTACTTGATTCCTTTACACTGATATTCCTCAGCTGCTAGAAAAGTAACAAAACCTTATTTTTTTTATTGTTTTATGCACTGCCTAAACACTATTTCTCTTCACCTCATTTTTGTGGTGAAGCAGCATCACTACCAGCAGTTCTTTAGCAGATGGATTGAAGATCTTTCACCAGGGAAGCTTAAGAAATGAGAGAAGAAAAGAAAAATAACTACGAGAAAATAAGTCTGAGTTTGTCTCATCAGAACAGGTTTTGTTGGAAAAAGGCCACGTTGTTCTTCCGCACTATCAGAGCCTACCATCTGAAAACGTGGGATGATGAACTCCAGTCAAAAAGCTGCTGTTTGCCCTAGTGTGGACATTAGGCACAGGACCACTGGGACATACTTCATATTGATGGTTCTCATTTGAGTACTCTGCTTATAAAATGCTTTATGATCACAAAAGGAAAGGTGTTATACAAGTACAAATTATTATTACTTCCTTTTTCTGGAATCCATGGCTGTGTTAGTTCTAATTTTATAATCCTCATGAAAACAAGCTTCCCCCGTTAGGCGGTGAAATAATTGCTGACTTAAGGCAGGCATGGCAGGGCTCGTGCATTTGAAGCCCCCATCCTTTGCACAGATTGCTTCACTTGACGTGAAGCTCTGTGCGGGCGGGTGGATGACTTTTTCAACATCTATTAAAATTATTTGAAATGAAATATAATCTCTGGTGCTTAACAATATAAAATAATAGCCTAATTATTGATAATTCATTTTTATATTTATGATACTATATTAATAATGAAGAACTCATTTAGTATTAATATGGATGTTCTAAGTAGTATTTCCTCTGTAATTTATTGTTCATTAATGTATCATTATTAGAAAGTATTTCCCTCTAATGTTTTAGTGTTGCTATAAAGCTGAGGACATGGATAAAGTTGAGATAAGAATTTACCTTTGCAAGTAGCTGAAGACAGAGTGAAGGTTATTTTCATATTTCAGGTCTTACTTATTTTGCAGTTTGAAAGGGGATAAATGAACAGCAAAATCTAATACTTCTCATATGTGCCTGACACTCCTAGTAGAGACACAAAATGAGCAAACCTCATATTGACCCTGGAATGAATCAGCACTGTAGAACTACACACAAAATAGTACAGCAATTACATTTGCATTACAGTTGCTATACAATAGCTCCTAATGTCAAAGAAAGTTATTGAATTTAAAATTGTGTTTATTTCCTTAGAAGTTTAACGCGTTATAATCCCATATTTTGAGCAAGTGATTTGGCTAATTTATCTCATGTTGATGTCCTCTTCCCTTCAATGCCATCCACTTTATCATCTTTGCAAGGGACTGAAAGGAAGTCTTAGTTTATTTTTCAGTTTGTTGTGGCTATATGCGTGTCCCAGCAGACTGTAATAGTCCTATGTTTTGGAAGATTAACTGAAATACAGAAATGAGTATTACTTTTTCCTGTATTCAACTCGTCGTTCTGATGTTGTTGCAGTTTTTCAAGCCAAATCCCCCGTTGTAAGCCCTGGGTGAGTGGCTGTGTTAAATCCTTCCACCTTTAACGGTATTATTTAAAACAGGTTTTAAACCTTTCCAACTATTTGTAGTGCTCTTTTCACTAAGTGAGGAAATCATTATGAGTTTCTATCGTGAAAACATGCCACTGTCCACAGCATTTGAGCCCTTGTGGGTCAGTAAGAGCTGTGAACACACGGTTGCTGGAGAGGTCAGTGTGTTTTATAGGAGCTGTGAAAGTGCTGAGGGTGGTTTGAGTATGAAGCAGCAACACTTACGGCAGCTGTGGGAGCCAACAGCAACCACACGTGCTCCCCACCGCAAACAAGGGTGCTGTGAAACCTGAAGCGTAAGTGTATGATAATAGTGTGTGATACACATACATCGTTAATAGCCCTATGAATCATTCGTGCATATCTTTTCAAATAGTACCAGGAGTACTCTGAGTTTGTAAAGTTCAAGGGGACGCAGTTTATCTTGCCCAGGTCAGAACCTGGTATAATGGCTGTTCTTGGTACTAGGATGGATGTGTGTATAGATTAACATTAAGAATCTTTTCCTTGAAACGCTTGCTATATTATTTATTATTTTCTAGGTGTTTCTGTGACAGTAACAGGTGTCATCTTCTTAAGCTGCTGTCACTACAGATGTGATGGCATTAGCTAAATATATTAGGCTGGCACCATCTCTGTAACACTCCTAAGGCCTGTTGGTCACCTAGGGCTTCACTGTGTACCTTCCACAGCCGTGCCCTGAAAAAGTGGATATTTAGCATCACACTGTATGGGAAGAACCCTCAAGCTGCTCTTGACCCCAGTGGCTCTCTGGAGGTTATCCATGCTCTTGAGCCTTCAGGTTATCTGGATGTGATATAGCTAAGATGCAGCCTTAATAATATGATTTGTGAGAGATTTGTCAAGATCTAACCATGTATTTGTAAGTATGCTACAGTTAGTATACAGGAACACACAAAGATCTTACAATATATTCCCAGTGGAGAAGAGTTTCATGTCTCGCTATAAATGACTTATCAAATGACTACGTATCATTTATATCTGTGTGGAGTTTAGTATGAATGGTTTGTTAGACACTTACACTTTGTCAACAACCTCTACAAATGCATTTACTTTAAGTGTTGAACATTTCATTATAAATGGCTTACGGAACATATCTATAACCTTGATAACTCCATTCACTTTGTTAGTAATGGTTCCTTGAACACTTAAAGCATAACAATAGCCAAAACGTATATAAATATTTCATCACAGATCTATTGTTACTTATTTATAACATGCTCACCAAAAGCATTACTTTCAATTACTAAAGATTATTTATTAAACATATATAGATTATTTTTGCTACAACTAGTGTGGGATATAAATGCATTATTCATCTCACAGTAAATCATTATTGGGCATCCCTTAAAAATAGAGTGGTACCAAGAGGATTTTGGGTCTGTAGAATTTGAAGAGATTCATTTTAATCACGTGCAATTCAGATTCTGCTTTGTGTTTGTTTTTGTTGAATTAAATGAAAGAGGAAATAAGTAAGCAGAAAACCAACTCTCAGTAACCAAAGACAGAATGAGGAAATGGTTGCCTTGAAATCCCTGGCTATTCAGTACGCTCTGTCTTTAATATCTGCCAGCAATTGCACACCAAACTCATGAAACTGTAAACAATGCTTCTTTTCTCACAGTTATTCCGGTGGGTTAGATGGCATGTTTTCTGGAACTAATAATTTGGAATGAAGGCTGTTCTCCGTAGCCATAGTTTTTATTTGATCTGAATTACTTTTCTGCTAGTTCCCAGTACCCCAACCTCATTCACTTACTCACTGGAATAGTGGACAAAGCACACAGACTCGTCATGTGCATGTGCAGGTGGGTGTGTTCAGGCAGATCAAATGAATTTGGATATGTGGTTGGGTTTTTTTTAATGCTTTGTCTGATGCCTACGGTCTACAGACAGGAATCAGGACACTTTTTAAAGTCAACATATAGTAAAGAAGTTGCTCCTATCTTACAGAGAGGACAATCTAGGATTCTGATCCAGAAGACATTTATACAATGTTTCGATAATACATATGAATAGTTCCTTTTCCCTGTGTAAAGTTACTTGAATGTTTAAGTAAGTGTAAAAACCCATCACAGCTTGGTGACAAGATGCTGTGAACATTTATCTAGCTATTCTCTGACATAATTTCCTGTAGCACGTTGCTATTCAATAACTGTAAATAGATGGAGTAATTTAAACTCTTACCTAGCGTTCAGGAGAGCTGGATTTCCCCCAAAACAAGCACATCATTTTATTGAAATGACTACGGATATATGAAAGGCACAGAGTTTCAAACCTGTTAAATTACTCCTTTTTTTTGTATGCGTCTATCCATCTATTCTCAAGTAACATTTCCTCATTAGGTGTGGCTTTGTATTACCAGTTATTTCTCCTCTTTTGTTCTAAATGAAAACCTATTTAATTTTGCTCTAATATAAAGGGAGGATATAGCTGAGTGTTTCCACAAATGGGGGCGTGTAAGTAAAGAATCAGGATAATCTCTCAAACTCATTTTCTCCTGGCCTTGTGATGTTTGCAGAACATTTGATTTGCTGCTAATATACTTGGGTACAATACTGCTTATTTCTTTAGGGGAAGATGTTAAGAGTATCTATGAAGTGGTAGAAGTATTTATTTTTATTTGGCACTTACAGTCTCCATTTCAAACTCATGTAAATACCTTGCAGACTTGTCTTGTTGTCTCACTGTCATACCCATACAGCATTGAAACTAAGAGAAAGAAATGGGGAAGATGGAAAGAAGAGCACAGGGTGTGTAGACCAAAGGGAATGCATAGTAGTCACCATGAAGCCAGCCTCTGTGACCAATGTATGAGTGCATGATGCATGCATTTTCTCAATAATGTTTATTTTGCAGATATGGAGTTATTTTGTATTCTTGTCTTGATGACCTGTGGAACAAAGACCACATAAGTGGAAAGAAAAAAGCTACTTTCACTGAGGAGGGAAATTCAGTAAACACATGGTTGCACAATTTGTGACTTCTCTGTATAGCTGCAGAAACTCTATGAATATGTAGGTTGATGCAGGGCAAAAAGTGCAGTGCCCCTTTTGTGGCTGAGAGCATTGCTGCTTTCTGTCAGTGCAAGGACAGGTCCAGTGTAATTTCTGGAGGAAAAGCCACTTCGTATCCTTCTTCACTTACAACTGGGTTCAGGGGATCTTGGGGAGGGGGAGGAGATACGACTGGATTTTACAGCTTTTTTGTCACTGTACTTTAGTCTATTATTTTGAAGCTATTTTGGTTTGGAGGTGATATTTGTTTAGCAATTCTTCTCACACACTGTTCTCTTAAGCATGTAAGAGGCAGCACTTTGTAAGAAATATTTAATTTGGCTTTCAGTATTTCAAATGTCCGTTTAAATGTTTGTGTTTTGGATGTGAGAATTCAATATGAACCTAATAACACAGCCTGGCAAAATTTGTTGCAAAAATCTGTTGGTGCAACGGCCACTTTTAACAGGTGTTGTTTCTTCAAAAATCAGTGAACGCTGTTAGATATTTTTGGCATTTTCAAACGCTCATTACTGTCATCCTCAGGGGTCTAAGATGGTCATTATTAAAGAATGAGTTCCCAAGAGAAAAAGGCTCTGCCGAGACAAGCCAACAAGTGACAGAAGTTCAGTAGTTGCTAGGTGAGTCACTTATTGAGGTGGTGCATGGATAAATTAGCTTTCAAAGTCTTAAGCCGAACATGTAAAGAACACAGATGTCATGTGGCGTATTCTCCAGAGGTTAAATTTAGGTTCCACAGCTCTCACTGCCAATTTTAAAAGGAGGGAAATGTCAGCTAGCGCAGAGCTGAGGTTGAGGGTTTGTTGCTTGTGCAAATTCCACTGACATTGACATTAACTGACTCTGGAAAATAAACTGTGGATCTGCTTCAGCTGTCCATGATTTCATCTGTATTGCTTGTTAGTTCTCCAGTTTGTTCCAGCACAATACCAATTTGCTCCAGTTGACTTGACAAGCTTATGTTTTGTGCCTCTTATTTGTCTGGAGGTAATTTATAATCCCAGCTACATCCCCTGTGTGATTGCACAAACAGACAGGTATTATTTGTGCTGTTTGCCAACATTGGGAAGTTACATAATATTGAAGCAGTAAGTATGTAAACATGGATTTTTAGCAATGTGAAATTTAGGAGCGAGCGTCTGTAATACCAACAAAAATGTTAAGCTTTAGAACAGTCACAGATATTTTACTTTTGAAGAGAAAACTTTTCAAAATCAACACAAAGACGAAATTTAAAAAAAACACTTTTTTTCCCACTTAAAATCTTGCTCTCTTTTTACCTGAACAGAATGTATCTCTGGGTTTTGTTTAGATAGAACATTCTTCGGAAGATAGGAGCTTCTCTGTAGACTACACAAAGACATTTTCCTATAAAGGTGACAAGTAAACCTCTTAATGCTGTTTTGAACTCACCCACTGCTTGACCCCCTCTTTTTCTGTTTTGGGCTTTGTCCACCTTCCAGATTAGTCAGTGGGAGATTTCACATTTACTTAATTAGGAATTGGACCATGCCTTGCCACCCCCACCAATTGCTGTTTTAATTGAAAGCATCCCTAGAGCTTCTTCCCATCAATGGTGTTCATTTGTGTGGTATTCTCAGGAACAAATCATTCTAGTTGTTTAATTAAAGCAATATTAAAATAAAAAACCCTCTAGGAATGTTTTGGGGCAGCTTGTGATGAGCCCTGTGCAAACGTTCAGCAGTGAGACGGGGTGAAAGGCTTGCTGTCCTCTTTGTGTCACTGTCACCAAGCCAGCCTGTGTGGGTCATTGCTGCCTGCTCTGCCAGAAGCACCGTCCCAGAAATGGGATGGGAGAGATGTCCCAGGGCTTCTGATGCTGGCATCAGCTAGCTCAGTTGCATTTATATGCAGATGTGTGTATACTTTCTGTATTCTTCCATGCTTTTTAATTCTTTTGCTCTGGCTTTATGTCATGGTATCTTAAGAGATATGGCCTGTCTCGAGCCAAAAGCCCCCGTGATGTTTGGCTGAGGTAGTATGCTCCCACATTCCCCGTATCCAGGCTTGTGTTTTGCCTGGCACACAATAAAGTATCAGTGGCTTTCAAGTAAGTGAGGAAGGACAGAGTCATGTTAAAATCCAACAATCTCGTATGGCAGCTATCTGGATACAGCTGCCTCTTCCCCTCAGTCTGAACCACACCAAAAGCAATTTTCATGTGGCTTTTCGTTCTCTTGGGTAATCACAGACCCATGGCTGCCCGCAATCAGCAAGCAGCAAGGGAGTGAAACCTATTCCAGTATCCACAGAGGTCACCTTTTTGATAAAAGCACAAAACAGCTAATTAAATTAATGTAATAATTGTACCTAGCCAATTACCTGTTTCCTACCTGTACTGTGGTCTTAATGAGCTCAGCTAATGAACTGTAATGTATTTAATACCTGGGGAGGGAGGGGGAGGAATAAAAGAAACAGTAGTTTTCATATATGCCAGCTCCTAATATATTTTATAATGGCAGGGGGAAAAAAAAAAGTTAGATTGTTGAAAGGAAAACATTTAGTGAGGAAGGGAGGTTTCAGGCTTGAGTCCTGCTGAGGCCGTGGCTGGAATTCTGCACCTGAAAAACATCCCTGTCTGTCATGGTTTAACCCCAGCCAGCAACTAAGCCCCACGCAGCCGCTCACTCACTCCCCCCCAGTGCGACGGGGGAGAGAATTGGAAGAGTAAAAGTGAGAAAACTCGTGGGCATATTTGGACGTATCCTGGCCAGCAAAACCAGGCTCCCCATGGGCAATGGTGAAGCGTGTGACATGTCCTCCCATTCCCACCAGGTGAAGAGCGGTTCGGGTGGTTCTCAGCAGACATGGAGCTGTACCAAGGCTCTGGCTTTTATAGCTGGTGGGAAAGAACGACACTGGTTACTGAACCTAGTGATGGAGCTTTTGTGTGGAGACCGCTCTAGTAAAGTACTAAAAGGCATAGGGGGAAAGTAAGGTAAAACTGAGAATCCTGCTGTGAAAATTCAGGATTGTTTTCTCTGAATTAAGTTATGCTTAAGCTATTAGGGAGACAGTGCAGTAGATCTATTAACTGTACTATTTCAGCGCCGCTGGAAAGCAATTCACATTTCTACTTTAGTATCTTAAAATCTAGCGCTAGTTTTAATTATTAATAGGCTTCATGCTATTATTATTTGCTTGCACATATACATTAATCATTACATGGGTTTGCTAATTTTTTGTTTCATTCAAAAATAAATAAATAAACCGTGACAAGATGCTCAGAGTCCTCAAGAGAATATGTTCCCCTCTGATGGGCAAGTAACATCTGTGGGCATTTTGCTGGCTTAACAGCATGTCTGTCAGAAACTTGGTGATTCGGAAAATTTACTAGCACTCACCTAATGATTAATTAGCCTTCTCTGTAAGGAATGGGGTCTCTTCATTATGCATATTGTCACCAAGAGTTTAATCTGTCTGCCGTAACACGTATGCTAGAGACTTAATAAAAGGAATTCAGTAGTCAAGAAATGAGTTAAGATTGTTTTTGTGAGCAGAAGTAAAGTTCAGCTCTAAATATTTAAGAAAGTCTCCAAGGATTTTAATCAATATAGGTCCGTGTGGTACTATAGAAAAATTGTTTTCTATGAATGAAAATACTGTAGGACACTAATTTTAACTAAAATTAATTGGCTGGAAATACATTATATTAGATCAAAGACAGAGGTAGAAATTATTTTAACAGAAATCATATTTTATCTGTCTGTAACATGTACTGTCTCAAAATGTTTTTTTAAAGACGGTTTCATTTGTAATGTATGTTAAAAGTTCTGCTTGGCAAAGCCTACGTGTAGCCTTCTATTTCATAAAGTCTTCAGTTGTGGAGTGTGGGGTCTTTAATGTGTTGAAGGAAAAGGTCAGACTGACACTTTAGGACTTAAATTGAAATAATTTATCATCTGCATAGAAGTAAGTTAAAGATTCGTTCTTGTGAGCGAATACATCCAAATCTGGCATGTTTCTTATGAAACATGGTTATACTTGGTTAACCATCACCTCAATTTAAAATCTGTAACTTTTAGCAGATAACTCACATCACGTGTCTCATGAGCTCAGTTAAGATTGATTGTTCACATCTGATGAGATGTCCACAATGCAGTTCCTCCACCTCAGGTGGGTGGGAAGCAGATATAATTCTTAGCTGTAAATTGGCAAGAGAATTGCCAACTAACTTTAACTGATGGCAGCAGCTCAGTTCCCTCAGGTCATAGCAAGTAATGATTACAGCAATCATAGCTGCTTCTCACTCTTCCATCCCACATGAGATGGTCTGCTGCCATCTCCTCTGAGAAACAGTAGGTAGTTGTCAGTAGTTCTGTGTTTCTCTTTGAAATACTCTATGCTCTCATAGACTATAATTTGTCATCTTAACTTCTCCCTTTCCTCTCATCCTAGAGGGAGTGGAAGTGAACATCTCCCATTTACAAGCAACAACAGCTGTAGGAAGAAGAAAGATACATCCAAGGTAGGTTTGGGGTTTTGGGGGGATTTTTTTGTTGTTGTTTTTAGAAGATACAGGGAGAAATTTCCTTTGCTTGGCTACTGGAAAGCTGAAAGGTTTTTTTATGTACCTCGTCTCTGTGTATATAATGATTTCCCAGCCAGGTTCATTGCTATTGACCATTGTTGTGGTATAACTCTAGTCAGCAACCAAGCACCACACAGCTGCTCGCTCAGCTTCCCCGCCCCCGGTGGGATGGGGGAGAGAATTGGAAGAGCACAAGTGAGAAAACTCGTGGGTTGAGACAAGAACAGTTTAATAATTGAAATAAAATAATAATAATGATGATGATGAAAAAGAAAACAACAACACAGAGAGAAGAACAAAACCCAGGAAAAACAAGTGATGCAACTGCTCACCACCCATCGACCGACACCCAGCCAGTCCCCGAGCAGCGATCACCGTCCCCCCCGGCCAGTTCCCCCCAGCTTATATACTGAGCATGACATCATATGGTACGGAATATCACTTTGGCCAGTTTGGGTCAGCTGTCCTGGCTGTGCCCCCTCCCAGCTCTTGCGCACCTCGCTTGCAGCGTATGGGAAGCTGAAAAGTCCTTGACTTAGTATAAACACTGCTTAGCAACAACTAAACCATCAGCGTGTTATCACATTATTCTCATGCTAAATCCAAAACACAGCACTATACTAGCTACTAAGATGAAAATTAACTATCCCAGCCAAAACCAGGACAACCGTGTTCTGGTTGCTTGTTGTAGTTGTCTCCCATTCCATTATTCCCTTTTATGCTTTTTACCATCGTATCAACCAAGCAAGATAAGGACGTGTTTCTGTCCCTGTGTCTATAGCTAGGGAACAGAGGCACAGATGGCTGAATGACCTGCCTGGGTACAATTGTAAGGAAACAGTGAACCCAGTGCTGAGGTGTGATTTGAATCAAAAGACAAAACTTACTCTACGTGGTCTTTTTCTTTATCCCCATAAATATCTCAATTTCCTCTGCAAAGTAGAAAAAGAACCACATAGCCTCTGTAAGAGCTTCCCTACAGCCCGCTAAACGTGGCCATGAAATGACCTTCTCCTTGGATGGAGACTAAAGAGGAGACTCAGACATCCTCTTGATTTTTTCCTACTGGTGGCACTGGTGGAGGAATGACAATTTCTCCCTTATCCAGATTCAGAGTGGGGAGCTGTGCTGGAGGTTTGAGCCTAGAAGAGAACCTAGACTTGTAGGGGAAGCTGAAGCGGTTAAAGAATAGATGCGTGCAAGTTGTGGTTTACTTTTCTAATTTAACATGCTTAGTTTACTATTTTTTCAAAGATTAAGACAAAATCATTCTATGCTATAAAATAATATGTTCAAAAATTTTCGTGGCAAATGAATTTCAGTCTGGGAATGGGTTTGTTTGCAGGAGATATCTGTGGTGGTGTGTTGGTTTGGTTTTTTGGGTTTTTTTTTCATATCTCCAATAAGGAACCAGAAAAATGCTATGTGACTTGTATGTCTAATTAAAACTATTCAGCACAGCTTGAATTTACAATTTTGATTTCTTGCAGTAATCTGCTTGTGAACAATCTAGAGGCAAGGAGTTATTCATAGAAACTGTTGAGTAAATAATTTTCAGATAATGAAAACATTCAAAAAAGTCAAGATAGTTAATTAGTGAGCAGAAGAAATTAAATTAATTGAATGAATAATTCATAATGAATTATTCGCCCAGCTCTATTTTACATAGTGTGGAAGGTCTGAAGAAGAGCCAGTGTTTGAATTAACTCCAAATGTAAAACCACATCTCTATTTCTGCTACGTTGAGGTTATTTATTGATGTATAAAAACAAGCTGGGTGAGCCAGTCTATTTAATCATCTTACTCTTTTTGCTCTGTAACGTGAGTCATGCTGGATTTGAGACCATAGATGCTTTGCTTGCAAATGTGCAGTAGGGAATATGCATTACAAGGCTCTTTGTTTTTTAAAATATATTTAAATAGTGTGAGAGAAGCATGATGAAAGCTGAAAATGCTCTGTAAAAGCTATAAATTAGGTATATGCCACAGTACTAATACTTGTAGTGGACATACGTCACAGCCTTGACAAAATACTTTGGGATAATTTTATCTCGTTACTGAATAGAACTGTATCCAAAAGATAGTTTGTTGAAGCTGTATTTGTTTTCTTGGGCTTGGAGAGGGGGATGCTACTGGTTTTTTCTTTCTTTCTTCTTTTTTTTTTTTAAGCAGATTTCTTACTTTGCTGCTTATCTTTTGGGGGAAAAAATTCTAATGGCAATTAAATAGTGAAATATTGGAAACCCAAATTAGTGCTGAAGGGCCTGAATGTGGTTCTGCCCTGAGACACAGTGGGCAATGAGTGATCAGAGCTCACCTGTGTGTCCTTTTACCCTTGTTTTCCTCCCACAGTGCTATGGAGGAGAACAAAACCTCTTCTAACAACAACGTTACAGGACTGCATGAAAAGAGAAAGGCCTTGCAAAGTGATTTCTATTCCTTGTACAGCCATAATGAGAAAACCAAACTCTCAGTGTTTGATGTGAGTGTATGTGGAGAAGCGAATAAAATAATTAGACAGGAGCTACATCTGCTCTGAGTTGTAACTTCTGGTCTCAAGGAAACCCGGCTTGTGGTGGAATTGCATCTCGGAGCGTCACCGCTTCATGCAGCAGTGATTCTCCCACTCCAAGATGAGTCTGATGCACAATTATCCTAGGGAAGTTAGTACTTCTATTATCACCTCTGCGGAGGAATGGGTATAGATTAAGTGATTTGTTGGCCCACGTTATCTGCAGCAGGAGTGGAAGTGACTGAGGTTTTTTTCATTGAAACTATGGCTGTGCAGGTAGAGATAAGATAATTACAAAGCTGAGTAATACTATCCAGCACCACCTAATATCGTCAGATAGTTCTTTTTTATTCAATTTTCTCTGTAAACTGAGAAACGCTAGATCACAGATGTAAATCCCCAGAGAAACAGTATGTGTAGATATTGATAATACATGTATAGACATAAGGAAAGGAAGAGATTGCAAATTTAGTGAAATATATACAAAACATTATTGGGTACTTGAAAACATTGGAGGGATCTGAATAGCCCTGGAAACCACCACTGTGTTGTAACAGACGGGCATTTCCAAAAATGGCTTTCTGTTTGGGTTTAAGATAATTAAAGGTAGTTCCCATTTTACCCAGAGTGGCTCACTTAAGCCACAGCGTGGACAGATGCTATGCTAGAATTACATCTGCCATTTTTCTGCTTTTCTCTACTTCACATGAATCTGGTTAATCCAATGTCGGGCTTCTGTTAAGGAGCACTGCTGGGCTAAATTATGGGCTAGTTTCTGCAATATTAGTAAATTTGATCCTGATTGTGAAGTGCTGAGAAATTCTAACTAAGCTAAAGGTAACTGAGTGCCGAGTCAGAAAATCTAGGCTGGTAATGACTAAAATCAGACCACAAAATGATCCTTACTTATGTTTTATTTCTATATACTTCCAAAGGCAGCTCCCAGTTGCCAACATGCTTAAGCTCTTGAAACCCTTCCTAAAGCTTATTCAGTACAAGAATCAGGTAGCAGGTGAGTTGTGTTATCCATTTACTTCAGGTCATCTCCACATCGGCAGGTACAGAGTATGAACTGATTGGATGAGAAACACATGCTCTGACTGCAGGTGGTTGGAAGGGATGTGGAAAGAATGAAAAATATGATTGTAACTGGTTGTGTTAGAGACACAAAGCAGGCTAGAATTTAAAAGAAGAGGTTGTTGTGCATCACTGAACAGCCATTTAGATTTGACTGCAATAGTACAGAGTTTGTCATGGTGGTTTAGTTAACATGTTCGGTTTTGATAAAAAAGAAAGCGTCTTTGATCGCTTCGCAGAGAGAACAGTTTATATTTGGAATTGTGCAGGTATCTAATTCTATAAGGTCATGCAGTTCAGTGCCCCCCTCCACTGCAAAGTTGCTGAGTGGAGCAAAACCAGAAAACCCATGGAACTAGAGGGAGAAAAATGATTAAGCTGTTCCAAAGAAAACCATCTATTTGCTTATGTTCAGAATTGTGGATTCAGCCATCCTATTTTACATGATCGTTGCATAAGATGTCATTGATAGCTCAATGGAGGGAAGAATATGCTAAATTGCTTTAGACAGCACAAGACTCATCAAGGTGAAGATTTCACAGCCCTTTTCAAACCATAGCAAGATTCAGATCTTGTATTATAACATTTTAAAGAAGAAGAATGTCTTTGTTGCTTTTTAAATGACTTGTGCACTAATGCAGAGGTCAGGAGGAGGAGCTGTGCAGATGGATTTGTGTAGCTCCCATCAAACACAGCTGGAGTCATTCTACCGACCGTCCTCTGGCTGGTAGCATGCTCTTCACTCTCCAACACTGCCCAGCCCTGGCCTCTGTGCAGACATCAGTGGCATCACTTAGTAACAGTTGTGCCATGGACATTTTCAATGGCATGGACACCTGGCCTACTCCCCACTGAAACCACACCACTTCACTTTTTGCAAGCCAACAAACTGCCGTCAGATGGTGACAACCATAGGTTGTTGCCAGCTTAACCAATTATTGGTCTGTAAAGAAATATTTTGGGATGCTAACCATGTAGTTGAGTGAGATACCACTGAGAGATAGAAGGTGTCAAAGTAAGGTGGGAAGGGGTCACTGGAGGGAAGCTTCAGTAGTCACCTTCCTTTTACACTGGGTAAAAGAGACATCATCTATTTCTGAAGACTGAATTCTCCCTCAGTTATATAGCCTTCTTCAGTAGTTACGCACCTGCTGCTCCTTCTTCTTGTCTGCTATTGCTACAGTTTTTATGTGCTGATTTCAGTAATGCCTACCTGTCCAAACATGCCCCCTTCCTGTAGTGCAGAGCCACAGAGACGCAGAATTCTGATTTTGTGACATGCTGAATCCTGAATTTATGATAGACAGGAAAATAGAAAATGGGTTTGAAAAAAAACCCCTGCCTGCTGATGTCCATCCTCTCCGCTTTTCTGCACTTTGTAAATGCTAAGTATTCATATAGTTGGAAAGTTGTCAGTGCTGTGACATAAAGTGATAGAATATTTTGGAGCCATCCTTCTCAGAAGGATGGATAGAGTTTGTTTGTCAGGAAATCTTGCATCACTGCTTCTCAAGAGATGCTCTTGGACATGTTCCAGGATCAGGCTGTAGATGCAAGTTTTGTGATGATCCCTAAGGCCATTCACAAGGGGGAAGATGGCATAGGAGCTTACGTGCCCCGCAATGATCCATCTTCAGCCATGTCTGCAAAGAAAATGCTCAGCATGCTATTAGCAATCTTATTATTACGATAATTGACCCCCTTGGTAAGTTGGTCCCAAATGGAGGACATTGCTTCAGTTCTGCTGCTCTTGCAAATTGTTGACAGCATCTGGTTGACAACAGAGACCGATACGGCCTTTGTTTGTATCTAGCCTTTTGCAGAACCAAATGCCCAAACCATCACCAGTGAAACCTAGATGGATCATTTCTAATATAAATAGATAAATGCCAAATTCCTTCCCTTTTTGTGTATTTCTCTATTCTTTTTTTTTTTTCTTTCTTGAATCAAGTCACCACCTTGATTCAAGCCACCGACTTGCTTCAAGCTTAGGGTTTTTTTGTTTTGTTTTGTTTTTTTTTTAAATCTACAGCAGGACTAAACCGTAAGAATATTGTTTGAGCTGAATTATTTCAAAAGGGTTGGAAAGGAATAGCTAAGCAGTGTTTCATTGCTTATATCTGCCAATAGTATCATTAAGTAGTTCAGGATTTCTAGTATGCTGCATATAGAATATACCTATTTATATAATACGATTCCTTTGTTGTTGTAGTTATTACAAATGTCTTAAAAATAGTACAGCAAGAAAACTTGACACACTGTAAAGAAAGAGGTGTATTTATTGCAGGTTTGAATTTCACCAGGAAAGCTCAGAATTGCATCAGGCTCTCAACAAGAATAACTATCATAGTTTTTCTCCCACCTTGATACATGTCTCTGAGGAATGTCTGCGCTTAGTATTTAATGTTCTCTGTTTTGTTTTTTATGGTCTGCGTTGATTTAGTAGATCCCATAGATGTAAATTATAAAGCCTAAGTGACTAGGGCAATAGGATTATTGTGCGGTTTTGATGTTCTTTAAAAAAAATAAAAAAAAAAATAAATCCTGTAGTAAGGTATATTTTCCTAAAGGAGCGTAGCAAGGTGGGATGGGGAAGCAGCAGGGTTGCCTTGGTCTGGGGCTGCTGGCGTCTGACTCAGGGTGGTGGGAAGGGAATCGCTCCTTCTCTGTGAGGCACAGAGGGCACCCAGCCCCAGGGTTGCCCAAATGTAGGTATCCAACACCATTTCAGATGCTGCCTGGTACCAGTTGCCGCTCCGGAAAGGCATACGGTACCTGTAGGTCCTGTGTCATATTCAGTCTTGGGGAAATCTCTGAGGGGATGAGATGGGGGATGAGGGGAAAGAATATTCCACAAGGTCTAGAGGGTTCGCATGGCAGGACTGGAAAAAAGGGCAACCACTGAGCTAAGGCTGTGGGGTAGATTTGTTCTCAAACCTTTTGATCTGTCTGAGTGGAAACAGATGTGTGCTTTTTTTTTTGTATATTTGTTTTTCAAGTGACTAAACTTCATGTCTCCAAAATGTGTTAAAAAGATAAACTTCATTAAAAAAGGAAAAAATTACTAAGAATAAAGGCTTTTGCTCCACTACGGGATGAGGGGGGGGTGTTAGGTATCTTAGATGTTCCATGTACTAGTTCTCGATGGTTTTGACTGCAATGGCAGTACTACTTATCTTAGCCTCTCTGGACATTAATAGTGTAAAGGCTTCACTCCAGTGTCTGCATCTATTTAGCTGTAAAAGCCCACAGACTAGCACGAGATTCCAAGCAAAAAGCTGCTTTCAGGGTCACAAAATGCTATTTATTATTTGCCTTAGGAATTCCAAACAGTCCGCAACTGTACCATTTTTTTCTCAGTTGTCCCAATAGCCTGGTACAAACCTTTCTGTTAGCAAATCTACTGAGTACTATTTGACATGGACATTTTTCAGAGAGACAGATTTTTCTCTCATTCATTTTCATAGCTTTAGGAAGGTCTTTTTTTTCTTCTTTTTTTCCTTTGTGTTTGAATGCTGTTAGTTGCAGGTGGGTACATTTGCAGATCAACTGCACAGGTGAATGGGGGGAGTGGGTTGAACTGACAGTTAATCAACAGCTGGTGTTGTTCCTAGATCGCTGTTCTGTAAAGGGCACGATGCTAAATCAATTAAAGACAATTTCAGATTGGTTTCAGTGAGTAGTTCATGTAGAGATATGGACTCTGGAGACTCTATTCCTCCAGCCTTGCAAGTTTTGGCTATTAACCTCATACCTCTTCTCCCGAAGAGGTGTGAGACTGAAGTGCTATAGCTGGTGCTGGTACAGTGAGCGCAGAAAGAGACATTGCAGAATTCTTCAAGCAAGGGAAGAGTCGAAGCGGTGGCAATGTAAGTTAAGAATCACTATGCCTGGCAGTATAATTCTGAACTTATTTTTGGGACTCACTTGTTCAGAGTGAAACAGGGCTAAAGCACTTGAGAGTTTCCTAAGTGAGAGCGTATTTCATCCTGAACACTTTGCAGAACCAAAGCCCAGTAAAAGCAGGTAAAGCTGATGTGAGTTATGAACATTTTAAGTGTTTAAGGTCTTTCTCCAGTAAATTTTGAAGTTTTCTATGGGACTTTAGAGCACGATTTGTGCATGCTTTTTCAGCTTACATGCAGGCTGACCTGACGCAGTGGTAAGAGGTTCACACTATGTTTGTAACAATATCTCAAAAGATTTCAGTGTTCTCCAGGTAATTCTGCAATGTCTCCAAGTGAAGAAATTGTGTATTATGTCTGGATAATCTATATCCAAATCAGCTGTGTATGCTGGTACAGGCTTACCAAAGTGGGTGCCTATGTTGGATATGCACATAAATATTTGCTCTTGAAAATTGAGAAAATAAATGACCAGGGATCTGCCCAAACTTCTGGGGTACAATCAGCTTGAGGTCAAAACATGTTCATATAAAAGCAGCTGGCTAAGTTTGTAGCTATTGCTTTATTGGTCTTGCCAAGGTAGTCAATACAGAAATGAAATGATGGAAGTGCAGAGGAGAATGGGGTCTGTCTTTCTGATGTTTGGGAAAACGGGAGTTCCTTTCTGAAGTGTTTAGCAATGCACTCTATGATAGCAGCGCTTTTGTTATTCATACAAGACACATTGTGCATATTTCTCAGACATTTTTATGTCCCCCTTTCCTAACCGAATAAGAGTTGTTTTCTCTATATCTACCATATATTTGACTTATAAAAAAAATTAATTGGTAGTCTATTACTAGGTATGTTAATGGCTTGATAAAGTTTTGAAATATAGCATCCCAAATGCCATACTGTATATGTAGTTCTTAATACGTTTGCTATTTCCTTTTGCTATTTGATGATCAGTTTTTGCTGGAATATGTTTTGCAATTACAATAAGAGATTTAATGTTGTTTTGAACTCTGCCAAAGTCTGATTAGATTTTCTGTTTTGGCCTAAGTCATGTCTTTGTGCTTCAATTTTCTCTATATAAAATGTTTAGATTGCAGGGCTTTAGATTGCAGATCCTAGTAATTAACTGCAAGTCTGATTTTTAGTTCAGCATAAGGTTAACCAGCTTCCATAAAGCAAAATCCTATTTATTCAGAATGAAAGGATTATAGGGAAGAAATAAGGTAACAGCAAAGCAGTTTACATACAAGTCTGGGTTACCACGAAGTCATCAGCACTGACATGGAACTCCTAATCGAAAAGCAGTACATAATACCCTCTCAAGGGTTTTAGGACATTTGGTAGCAGTTCCATGTAACTCTCAGATCATGGAAGAAACATCTCCCCACAGGTAAGAGCATTCACTGTCTACGTTTATCAGGCATTGTGTGATTTCCTCAGGAAATAAACTCTGCAGTTGCCTACATCATTGTAAAATAACAGTTTTCATTAGTTAACTCGCCGCCTGCACTAGTGACCTGAATTCCTGCAGGACGTCCTCCTGGGCTGAAATGGTCAGCTGGCACTGCAACATCTAAACAGCGATACCAGTATCACTGCTGCTGGCTTGAAAAGTTGATGAGCTACAAAGCTGGGTTGGGAAGAGAGTATTTAAGGAAATATCCCTGAATGCTTGCCCTGTGCTTATGCCTTTTCCTGGACAATTACCTGTGGCAACAGGGAGGTCAGTTGAACCCTGCACTGGGCTTTGGTCTGACCATGTATGGACATTCTTATGCTCTTAGCAATCAAGATACATGTAATACAGTTGTTCATCAGTTTTCAACGGTACTGCAGGTATCACTATTGTTGTACCAGGCTGCCCAGAAGACCCGGTAGAGGTTGTGCTTGGTATAGCGTAATAAGAAACAAGCCCTGGCCTGAAGATCTTTACAGGCCAACTAGACAAGACTGACAAAGCTGAGGAGGGACGTAAGAGCCAAGTGAAATGATTCGATTTGTTCAAAGAGACACAGTGGGAGATGGGAGAAGCCTCAGAGTCTTGCTTGATTGTTTATCTTGTAGGTCAAACAGCTTAGATTTTACTTTTCTGTTGCAGCTTCTTTTATATTTATTTAGAACTTTATTTCAAAATTTTAATGCGTCTCCTCATGTAGCCATCACCTTTTCACATTTATTTATTCTCTTCTGTATTAATGAAAGTCATAAAGTTCAAATTATATCATCTCAGTCAGGATGGGTGAGATAGCTAAAAATTTTTCTTCTTAACTTGGATCCTGATTCAGTTCTAACTATCAGCATGTGCTTTAATCCTAATATTGCTATAGAGAGGTACAAACATTTTCAGCAGTCCTGCAAACAAATATGGAATAGATTGAAACTTTCTAAAAAATTGGACAGGTTCTTTTGTCAGTCTTTTTTTGTTCTTGTCTTGATTCGTTTCTATTCTCCAACTACTTGACTTTTTCTGTTTATAACTCTTTTTTTTCCTCCTCCTGTGAAAGACTACCTGTCCGTCCCCTGGTAATTGTAGAATTTATGCCGGAAGCTCCTTCTTCAAAGATATATCTATCCAAAAATTCTCAGGTGGGTATTGCTCTCCTTTGATATGTGTAGTCCTTTCTGCAAAAATAAGAAAATCGTACCTGTCATTCCTAAAGACCAAGTCAGATCTTTCTTTTTTTGAAGAATATATTTCAAATCAGTCACTTTGAATTCCTGTGTCTCCTTTGTATCTGCACACTCCCCAGTTCTCCTGTTTGACAGCAGCAGGTAAATCTTCTCCCCTCTAACCTGTGAAGTTAATGAAGGAAGAAGTGAAGATGAGAACTGAGACAGTGCTAGGAAATTGGAGAGAGAGAGAGGACAAGCTGGCCGTGGTTTGCTTGGGAGACTGTGAAGGCATAAAGCAGCTCCACTGCAGAAGTCTTGTTTTCAGTATTGAGTTCTGGTGAAATTCAAAGCTATCCCAAGCACTGAACAGCACTCGGTACAGCAAAGCTGCACATGTCCTCCTTTCAGGTGGGAGGCAGCAGTGGTCTTTGTGACTGGGAATGTGGACAGAGCTGGTTCTCCCTGTGTGGAATAAAAAACTGGATGTGTGCTAGGGCATGAATCAAAATGGTAGAAACACTTTTTTTTCATGCTGTCCCCAATGCACATTTAGAATATAGTTTGACATAGCTGGGAAAGTACTACATTATAGTAGTCATAATGAAAAATGAGTTTTTAGGACTGCCGTCTGATGACATGGACATGTTGGTTTTGGTACCTGTCTACTTCAACCTGACTGAATACAGAGTAGTGTCAGAACAACCTTGGCAATTCGGCAGAGCTTGCAAGCATGTGGGTAACTGTAGTCATAAAATTAGTTTAACTTGATTTTTACACTGCTGATCTGGGTCCACAGTTGTCACCTGCATAAAAATGGTAAAAGGTGAAATTTAGATCCTACTACGATATTAAGCGCTTGATCAAACAGAAATACTTCTGGTCTCTCTTCATATACACCAAAACCCCAGCAGAGGAGGGTACTACCTTGTAGTCTTGTCACTACAGAAGAAAAGAAAGCTTTGCTTGTTATACTTTTGTCTGCCTTTGAGTCAAAAAATTCGGGGCATCAGAAGCTTGCTAAAAGATTTGGGATCTCCTTGGTTTAAATAATAAATGGTAACAATGATAACTACTGCTTTACAATTAAAATATTTATTATGTCCGTTAGTAATGATATTTCAGATCTACCAGTTAATCAAATATGTATGCCAAAGATGCTCTCAGCAAGATGAAATTTTTAAACCCTGAAGTGAAATTCAACATCTCCCCTGACAATGGCCACGCTACCTCCTTCTCATTTAGTTGTGAGTCACATACTGTCTTAGTAAAGTGTGAATATAATGTGTTGCACCAAGCCACTGTAATGACCTAAAAGCACTCTAACAGGTGATCCGATTACGTGAATAAGAACCTAAAAAATAGATTTTACTAATGTTTGTCACCAAAAAACCTTAATGTGATCTTTGGCTAAGGTCTATGCAAGTTTGTATCTCTGCCACAGTTTCAAATGAAGATGTGACAGTCTTTACTGTTTGCTGTTCAGTGTCATCACTTAGATGAGAAATAATAAAGAAGTAATAAACCCTCAAGTTTTTACAAATGTTGGATTGAATTGAATTTTACAAATATCAGCATATTTGGGTAAATCTTTTTTTTGTTACTGAATTAGTATATTCTGTTTATCTTAAGCAATAAGCACATGAATATTAGATATATTTTCTGTACTTCAAATTTTGTAATTTTTTTTCTTACCAGTATTATAATTATATACAGACTAGTAAAAATTTGGGGGCTTTTTTTTTTGTATATTGAAAGAGTTCCTTAACATGGAGCACTATGAAGATGTCAATGTTGTTGGTAAAAAAGCTAAGAACATTGTTTTGGTCATTCATGTTCATAAAAAAAAAAAAAAAAAGCAAGGCATTTACATTTTAATATTGTATCATATAAATAGACATCTATAGCTCTGCATACATTATTAATACGGGTTTATTGCCTGCTTTATTGGTTTCACTGCTGCTTCTCCTCTTGGGAAGCCATGTAAAATACAAAGACTGCACAAATGCCCACATTATGAGAGCCACTATATACAAAGCAAATAAGATTGCACAAGTACAAATATTCACTTGAGTCGCTTCCTGCAATTCACATAACATAATAACAAATAGTCCATAAACGCAATCCCCCTAGCTACTACTATTATTCCAAGTATTTTATGGTTTTTTTATCTAGGACACTTGTGCTGCTATTAGAATACTGAACAAAATTTTATTCCTGTATTTTCTGACAAGAAAACAGAATTCTTGTTGAGAAGAAACAGAAAACATTAAATACTATCCAGAACCATCACAACTGTGTAGTAGATGCTAAGGAGGCTTAGTACCGAGTTTCTCTCTGGTTCTAAAGAACTAGGTTTCTCTAAGTTTCACTTCAGAAATGTGTTTAAGACTTTAACAAAAGAGATATTAGTAGTGTAAAATACATGCGAAAGGGGTACGCTGGAGACAGGATTATTTTCAAAAGTTAACCTTGTGTCAACCACTGACGTTGTCTTATAAAAGCTTCCTAACCTACAGAATCACAGACTGATGTTGTGCAGGTTGCGAGTTCAATAATCCCCATTTCCAGCACTTTCAGAGGTTGGTTCTTTTTTTTTGGTGCAAAATGTAACAGACTTAGTACTCCTCTGGATGCTGAATATATGAGAATTGGTGATTCAAACTGGAAATGTTGTACAGTCTTTTGTGTGTGCATGTGTGGGAATAACGGCAAGGAGATTTCTTCTGTAGCGTGCGGGGATACCACATGCAAATACCTCCAGGCAGGGTTGCACTTAGTAGCAAGCTGCTTCTGGGCTTATGTAATGGAAGTTCTGAGTAACAAAGATGTGAGCTCCCATTGCGCATCAGACTGGAAGAAAGACAGTGTGGACTATTACGAGCAAATATTTCCATATTTCAGGTGAAAGCATCAGACTTAGAGCTTGGTTTCCTTTTTTTTGTTTTGTTTAATCCACAGGAAATGATAACATCTCTTTTGAATATTTTACCTGAAATCTTTAAGAAAACAAACTTTGGTTGTTGAAGAAATGAATGTGAGAAAAGAGGATGAAAGATGGTTCTATGCCTCTTACGTGCAGAGAGATCTTTCAGACAAGTGTTGTGTGATTTAATATTAGATAACAGCATCAAGCTGCTTCAGCTGAGGCCAAATGAAGGAAAGGGCCAGTGTCCAGAGAGCACTGCTGAGATAACATCATTTGCACATCCACCAATTGTTCCTCTGCTACAACGTGCCATAGGTTCCCTTGTAGCTGCTGCATACGGTGTGTTCCTGTTAGGGGGCCAGGATGCTCCAGCAGTTTCTCTTTGTGACCTCTTCACTATAATTTCTAAAGGCATATCCTCTTTAATGTTGCTCCAGGATTTCTCTCAATGTTTAGAAATGTCTTATTGGTTTTTTTGGGTGGCTTCCCCCCCCCCCCTTTTTTTTTTTTTTTTAGTTTCTCCAATGTCCAAACTTTTTCAGTCTCTTCCCACACGCCACACAATTCCCCATCCATTCTTTCTACTTTATACCAGTTGTAACCTTCTGATTGTCTTTCTTCCGAGTTTAAACCTCCTGCACTAAACTAAAATGCATTTCATTGTGGACAATTTATGATGCTTTCAGGACCAACTGGTCACAGCAACTTTTTAAGTCCTTCATATGCCTTAGGTTTGGTAACTCTTCATTCACCTGGCTGTCATTTGGTTCTCTTCATGCCAGTTTACCACCTCTGTGATGATTTCTTGCATCTCTTTTCTGTGTCCATGGCCCATCCTTCTGTGTGCTGCCCCAGGGCTGCTCCCATGAATCCGTGCTCCCTTGCAGACCTCATGGAGCCTGTGGCAAGACCCAGAAGCTCTCTGCAGGCCCCACAAGTTGAAGGACTGCTTTGTGAAGTGCCCTGTCTTCCAAGGAAAGCTTCAAAGTGCTGCCCTCTTTGGTCCCTTTAATATGGCAGCCGTCACAGCAGTATTTCCTACTTCAGTCACTTTGTTTTGGAAGGGCAAGCTACTACATTCCTCAGGATTTGGAAAGGTGTCTCCCTTCCCTGGCAGATCTTCCAACATGAAAGGAGCTTTCTGTAATGAAACAGAAACAGAGAAGAGCTTTATAAAGGTCTCCGTGAGTCTGACACCTTGTGCTCAGGAGCAAGTGTTCTGACTTCTCCATTCCTACCCCTGTCAGCATTGATAAGCCTCTCTTGCCTGACATGAGCTTTTATTGCCCTTGACTGCTCTCCATTTATATAAAGGTTAAATCTTCCCCTCTGTCTGTGCTTTATAGCAATATGCTATTTAGAAAACAGTGCTTCCACTAAACTCGATAAAGGCAGATGAATTTGGCATGGTTGTTGGGGCTTTTTGGTTCTCTCTGTGCGTGCCCCCCCCCCCCCCAGCAATAGGCCGTTGAGTTAGGTGCAGCTTAAACTTTTTCATGTTCTGACATGCTACAATTATCACTGTAACAGGGGAATTACAGGAGGAGCAGCTGTTTGTCCCTGCTCAATACAGAGGCAGACAGCACAGTGCAAGTCTGTTGTGTCTAGAGTTATGCCCACAAAAAAGGGGAAAAAATTATACCTTTTAAATGATCTAATGGGTGGTTTTGTTTTGCTTTTTAGGCTCAGTATTACCAATGGGACACTTTTCAGACAGTAATGTCAAATAGTGCTATTTGCCATCTAGGTGTGAATGGGGACTGTCTTATTCCCCTTTGCAGGTAGGACAGAAGACTTTGGCGTCTCTGGAAGGGTGAAAAATCCTCTTGTACTTCCCCAGCTCTTCCTTGAGTGTAATCCTGAAAGACCCGGGTTCAGTTACTGTTTGTGAAAGGTTCAGTGCTGCGTTTTCACAAGCGCTATCAATGAGCTTAGTTATTATCCCGGTTACAGTATCATATTCCTCTTCAGGTTGCACTGGTTTTGTATGCCAGAACAGTTTGTCTTATGAAGGGGCGAGGAGAGAACTTTTTTGTTCTGCTTTTTTGATTTCAAATTGCTTTCTAGATACAGAAATTATGTTACGGCATTTGGAAGGCTCTCACTTCTCTAACAACATACTGTGTATGTAACTTGATAGCAATATTCTTTCCTTTTCAGCTCCCAAAAGTCTTATCTGTCCTGCTTCTTTTTCTTCCTGCAGGAAACAGGATCTTCAGAGGGTTTTCTGAAAGCTCTTTGTAATATTAGCGAACATGTACAGGAAAACCCTGAGGTTATGTTCAACTCCTGGTATCCTTCACTTTAGATTTAAGAAATTCCCTTAAACTCTCATTAGTGGAGACCTTCTCATTCTTATAAAAGTTTAAAGAAAGTCTTTGTCTAATCAGAGGTTTAGCACAGCTCCTCAGCGTGGTTGGAGAAAGTAGATTCTTTGTGCTTCTCTGTTCATTCTGGAGCAAAGACAGTTGTTACAAATCTGTGTCTTTATTGATGTGACCCTCTGGTTCCCTCATCACTTTTAGACTTATTCCCTTTTCCTCTCTTCTGCCTTCTGCAAATCTTTTAATTGATGGGAGGAAAAAGTCAGGTTTTGCTTAAACACTGATGAATCCAGGCAGGATTATCTGGTTTCCCTCTGCAACTGTGTGAGCTGGTATTGGTAGAAGAACACACTCTGCGTTCTTGCCGGTTTCTCACCTAACCTGGCCCACTGTACATTAGGGGAATTTTATTTGTGTCTTTTTAAGCAGTGGCATAAGGAAAAAGAATTGAAGTATCTGTGTTCAGCAAAGTTTGTTCAATTTATTTTGTTGTGAATTTAAAAATATTTTATGGTTTTTTTTTTTTCCAAGTTCTCTCTTCATGAAACCGAGTTACGCTAAAAGTTTAGAAACTTTCTCACACAATTAAGATGAGGAGAAGCTGGGAAACGTCACAATGGAAAGGAAGTAAAAGAGTGAAAAGAACTGTTATTGTTTTTGAAAGCTCATAACTTCAAAATAAATATAGAAGTTTAGGGGGCTCATTATGCAATTTTAAGGTTCTTGAGTGAGTCTTGCAGTCCAGATTCTATTAAACAGTAAAAGGAAAAAAAATGTTCTTTGTTCCCCCTATGTAATTCCTGAGCTGAGAGCTGCCTTCCTTTTAATCTTGAGGGCTTGTAATTAGCTCCTATATCTGACTCCCTTGTCTTTCTGTCTTTCTTTTCCTCTTCCCTCTCCTAAAATAACTATGCTCCTAAAACAAGAAACAAGCATCCCATCCACCTCCCCAGGCACATCTGAGTTGACTGGCAGCTCTGTGATCTGAAACTTCCAGAATTCACAGTCCTCCGTATAGTTTCTTCCCTAGTTTAAAAAAGAAAAAAAAAAGGTTAAAAAAAAAATCATTTTTGTTTCGTAAAGCTATTGGATGTAGATATGGCTTAAATGTATATAAAACAAACACACTCAGAAAATAGTACCCCAGCATCAAAACTTCTGTGGCTGACTTGTCTTCTCTAATTCGTGAATATGATGTATGGGCTTTCTCAGATAACTTTTAACAATTAGGAGTCTTAAGGAGTTCCTGCAGCTTAATACACATCAACCGACCTAAATTTCACAGACAATGTGAATGTACCTCTAGCCTTAAGTAAGCTCTGGACAAAGCATAGAAGTTTAAATCTCGCAGGAAAGCCAGCTTTAACCTACTTGCTTTTGCTACAAAATACTAAGTATCATTAGAAACTTCAAATGCATAACGCTGGCAGAATCGTACAAATGTTTTTAGCTATGTTGAGGTCAGAATTTAAACTGTGATTGGTCAAAAATTAACAATGAACTTTGAGTTTCTACCAAATAGTGACAGTTTCAGCTAAAGAAAGGAATAATTTTTGTGGCAGTGTTTTGGGAGAGAGAAGGAGACTTCTGAAAACATATAATGCTGGGAGAAATTCCACTAATGAGAAGTGCAGGTACACTGTACTCAATGAATAATGTATCAAAAAGAATCAGTGCATTTCACATTGCTTTATAAATAATGGGATTTATCATGTGTGGGGGTCCATTCACAGCTAAATAAATCAGTGCGTGGTTAAGTATCTAGTTCAGAGTTCCAAATGGATAGTTTTATATTATAAAAATGAACTTTTACTGGCTGTGAAAAGTGACCTCTAGAAATAGGCAGCAGAAATTTTGATGGCACAAATCCTCTAAAATGCGAAAGGCACACTAAATGTTGCAGCATCGGTAGCACAATTTCCCACAAATTGCTTTGCTTTTCGTTAATCCTGTTTTTCAGGATTACCTCAACAAGTAAGACAGAATTTTGTTTTTGTGGTCCATTCTTTGTCTTAAACATGGTACAACCTAAATGAGGTACAACTGCATTCGAATGTGCCAATTATTTTTCATATGAATTCTAAAATACTTATATCAAACTCAACTTATTTTGTTGGGCTCAGCCGCTGGAGATTAGCCGTTGATAGCTTTTTGTTAGTATCACATCTATTTAGCACTGGTTTTGCTTATGGAATTTCTCTCCATTCAATCGGATCGTATTTATTTTATTTATGTAGACCCACTATAAAATTATCTAGAACATGGAAGTTTCTAAGGGCCTTGTTCCCTTAATTAAACAATTAACTTGCCATTTTGGATTTGATCAAGAAATGATTGAACATGACAGATTGTCTCCCCTCTGGAGCACATAACTGTGTCAGGGTCAATCATGTTTCCTTTGGAGTCAGAGGGAAAGGGTCTTTCTCATAAATTAGAACACATTACTGATTTACAGTAGTAAATACCATACATAACTGATTTTGTTAATGTTCTTATAAGAGTAATAAAATAATCTGGAGACAATTTAGTATGTCAGCAAGGTGGTTATTTAAAAATAAAATTGCAACAAACTGAGAAGACCCATCAGCTGGGTGAAATTTTTCAATTATTTAGGAAAATGAGAACATAGGTAATGTGAAAAAGCCTAGAAAGAGTGATGGAGCTGTAAATCCTTATTCTCTACTTGCGTATCAAAGCTGCCTTGTTGCCTTTAGCCCTACGTCCTGTACTTTGGGAAGGATGGGGTGGTTGTTGATGTTTTGGAGGCTATGGAGGAAATTATTTCCAATCTAGCTAGCTTTCCTAATGCTGAGGAGTGCTCTGTCTGGGGAATGCAATACATCAAGACACTTTTTCATATCTTAAACCAAGTTTGTCATCAAGCCAGTTGGCTGTATTGGTCTGCTGGCCTGTATTACTGTGCTTGTCAGTGTCAGAGGATCATAGAAAGCAAAATTAAAACCAAGCAATGCAAATTATGAGAGCACTTTGAAATCCGGCAACCGTGTGAAAGCACCTCATACAATTTATGTGGAAAACAATTGCTAAGTATCCTTTGGATAATTTGCTTTTTCTTCCTCCATCTTTCTGCCGCTGAAGGCATTGTTGATTTTATTCCCAGGTTTATTATAACTTTATTATGTTTTTGGACTATTTGCTAGAAACAAACGTTCCTTATGCACTATTATAAAATGAATAAATAAATATTTTAAATGGTGCTTTTATCAGAAAACTAAGAATCTCTATAGCCGCTTCTACTCTGTTGAAATGAACACCCATCATTTTGGCAGTTGTCCATCAGATGTTTGCAGAAACTGAGTTATTTGCATACTGGAAACTGTTCACAGATACATTAAATAACATTTTATTGTGGACATCTGGTCTGCTAAAAATCTGCCAAAGTTTGTATCAGATTACTGCAGCAATTCAAATTTATAGAAGGAATCTGTTCTGAAAATATGTTAAAACTACTGTCCCTCTTTCATTTCCTAGCTTTTAGACAACATTATTTTGCAAAAGCTGTTCTTGTTAAGAGTCTGAGCCTTCCCTGCAGAATAGCTTCTTGTATTTGTTTCTAGGAAGCTTATAAAGAACAAAGAAATATTTGCATCTGCAGTTATGATTATCCAATGAAAAGAATGAGCCTGTGCTCAAATATGCTAGTGTTAAAAAATAATAAATAAAAATTAACTTTCCAGATAAGCTGCTATATGGCTATGCATTTCGTAAAATGACTTAAACCCAACACATATGCTCTAGACTGCCTACAACATCTGTAGCTTATGTAGGAATAATTTAACTTCACTCTCTTCATTTCAAATATTCATTAGTTTAGAGCTGTGTATTTTACATTAGAATAGATTAATGACTTTTTTTGCCCATTTATTTTTTTCAGGTGAAATTCAATGGCCTGTTCTTTTATGAAAATAAAAGTGTGACTCCACCCCAAAAAAGAGGAGGCTTTTTTTTTTCCTCTTTCAGTTGGTGTTTGATGATACTTATAGTACGAGGCCAGTTTCAGTATGCCTTACTACATCCACGTTGAATTGTATTTTGACATGTCACTGTCAAAGGGCCTAGGGTTTCTGTCAATCAAGCTCTATAGAGTAGTAATTAATTTTGTTATAAGAGTGTCAGTGTCTGAGAATTTTCTGAGATAGGGCTCAGCCTCTGCACTGTCCTAGGTTGATTGGCACCAGTTCTCTTTTAATAACATGGAAAGGATGCTTGCTCTGTGTGGCTTTTGGATAGTACAGTGTAAGTTGCACTATTGACAAGGAACAAAAGGCCAAGTCCTGCTGTGATATACACATAATAAACGAGTTAACTTTAATAGGGGGTGATGGGGACGGCATTCTGCAGATGTTTCTGGGAGAGACCTGTCCATAATGAGCCCTAACGTGGATTTAGCCTGCGGATCCACAGTGTGATTTCTTTAACAGTAAATCTGGCTTAGGACAGGAGCCTTTTCTGTCTGAACCATTTCAAACTTGCCCTGATGGCGGCTATGATCATACGGTGCAGATTCAGCCATTTGAATGGTTGTTTAATGTGGCCATGCACTAGACCCGCTCTGTGAAACGATCTTTTTCTTTGAGTAGGTGTGTGTATGAGTTGGGGAGGGGGTAATGTTTTTAAATACCACAGCTGGATCGCTTCACAGATCTATTTTGAAATGTATCCGTAGAAAGAACTGAATCGGCACAACTGATTTGGAGAGTAAGTTGTAGTGTTAAGGAGAAGAAGCAACTGATGAAGATAATGATTTCTTGCCCTTGATTTATCATAAAGGAACTGTAATTTATTTTTTGGACAATGTGCTATTCAGCCAGTTGGAACTTTCTGCTTTCTACTTGCTACAACAGCTTTAAAAAGTAACGCATGTGCGCTGCATGTCTACTTTTCACAAATTAAGTTCCTCCTGCCCAACAGAAAATAATTAAAAATTTTACTATTGTGCTGTGTTATGACATTGATCTGAGGAGTCCAAATCATTTTACAAGAACTTGAGGAGGTGAGTCAGGAGAAGAGCAGAGAGAGGAACCACACCCCCACCCCCCAATTATAGTTCTCTGAACAATTTTTCAACTTCCCTTATGAAAACGATCACATTTAAGCATTACACGAATAAACATTGTATGTTGGGTAACTGAAGTACAGTTAGTGATAGGAATTTCAAAACTAGTCTGGGTTGGTTTTGCTCCATTTCCATGAAATTTAAAAGAATGGCACCGGAAACACAAAACGGCCAGTGCTTCGTGTTTTAAAAACATGTCATTCAATCACCCATCAGATAGCAAATATGGCTGGAAGAGTCCTAACTAGAACTATGCACACTATTTAAAACACAGTCCAGACATGGTGTCAAGTTATCTAGTTTCAGGCGTTATTTCAGTTTGAACCTTTCCGTGTGTTCTTTAACAAACTGACAGCGGTGTGAAAACTTACATCCTATTTCAGGCAAAGCCAGGCTGATCCCTGACTCTCCATGAAAGCCATAGAAAATCAAGATACACTTTCTGCATGGTTTGTGGGGGTTTTGGCGGGCGGGGGGTTGTATGCCATATCTGCCTCCACCACATTAAACTTAAGACCCTTCAAGTCAGGGACAATTTTTGTTGTTTGCCAGTAGTAGTGTTCTGAGCTTAATTTTTTTCTTGATATTTGATTAAACTATGCACAGTCTGGATTAACAAGCTTTGTGAACATCCCATTGGAAAAGGAATCAAGGTGTGGTGAAAAGAACTATGGGGTTCTTTTTGGTTTGGGATTGGATTTTTTTTTTTGGTTGGGTTTTTTTTTTAAGGTGTTGGTTTTTGTTTGGTTTTTTATTGTGTTTTGGGGTTTTTATGGTGTTTTTCTGGGTTTTGGGTTTTTTTGGTGGTGTTTTTTTTTTTTTTTTTTTAAATCAGATTTTCTGACTCAACTCTCACTGGTCAAATGGGTTCTCATAAAATGCCCTTATTCTCCAATAAGGGTGAAACGTTTTCAGTACAAATACCTTTCTGATTTTAAGAGTGGAATTCTCCAAACTGCAGGCAGGAGACTGGTTAGGATTACTTTGGCTGCTTCATCAGAGTTATCTAGTAGCATTCCATTTTGCTTGATGCAGGTTGATGGTGTCTAGGAAAGGGATGCCGTCTTGGCTCATTTGGTACTTCTGGTGTGTCAGGAATAATCTAGATGGAGAATGAATGTTGTCTTACTTTCATCCTTTAACAATGACAGATATAAGTCTTGGTTCGTAAACAATAAGGACTCTCCTCAGTCTTTGCCCTTTTATTTTACCTTTTATTGAAACATTTGGTTAGCAGTACGTCCTTCATTCTTCCTCTGTTGGAATATCTACGGGTTCTGATTATTTCTTTCCTCGATCTATTTTTTTTTCTGTTCCTTAATTTTTTCTCTCTTTTTGAGAGTGGTACTGCAGGCTTTCAGGGTCTCATGATAGCTAAAATATTTACTGTACAGTTGTTTAAGTTTTCCAGCATGACTGAAAAGGAGACACGTATTTTAATAATCTAGTTTTTCTTGTGCAGCCGATTGATTTTTCTGAACTTAGCTCTGTGGCAGAGAAATGACTGTGTCATTTCTGTGTCTCAGAAACTGAAGCAGGAAAATCAAGGACCTCCCAGAAATTAAGAACTGAAAACACACTCCTTGGGCACACGTGCAGGAGGAGAAATTCTTCGCTGTATCCCTGACTGCACATACAGCTAAAATGATTGCTGATTCTTCTCTAGTCCACAGCCTGGAAAGGTGAAAGTGTCTCATTTTAGAAAGAAGGCATGCTACTGCCATAGCATCTCCAAAAGGAGGGTGGAAGCAGGAGGGCCTATGCTTACTTACAAAGTTGAATAAGACTTGTAAGGTGCAGTAGGAACAGACTAACTGGGGCTCACGTTCAGCAGCTTGCAATTGTGCTTTCATCCAAGACTCTGCTGGAGGCAGTTCAGTTGAAATAGCTCCTGAAAAGATAGACATCTCCCAAACTACTTGTTTAAAATCTGCCTCCAGTAAAATTTACTCCCTGCAGCTCCTATCATCGCTTCTATCCGGAGCTGCGTTATGTCCTCCTTGCCTCCGAGTATCTCACTGGGCATCACCGTTGATGCATCATCAAGAACAACAGAACACTGTCTTGTGTATAAGCTCCAGGGAGCCTGAAACCTCACAAAGACACTGTTTACAGCCTGCTCATGTATTTAGGCTGCTTTTGTGATGCTAGGAGCTAAAATCTTCCTTAATTTTAATGAACGATGAGACTCCGTAGGATGATACCCATATGTCAGTATGTTCTCTTACCTAAACTTGTTGTCGATAAAGATGGGGGGATTCAAACAGCATAATTACCACTAATAATGTACCCTTGCCTCACTTTGCCCTAGCATCTTGTAGCCTAGAAAGCTGAACAGTGTGTTGAAAAAATCAGTAGACAGGCTTTTGTACTGAATAACTGCATTGAAACCCTTGCCAAGAACTCCTCTAAGTGTGGAGAGGAAGGGGTAGAGTTTTACATGCAGCATATGAAAATGGGCTTTTTGTAACAGTTAATTCTGGAAGCTTTCAGCCTTAATGTAAGACTGCCATAGAGTGGTGAGTTTGTTTATTCTTCACATTGAATTCTACTGCAAGTTATGCAAGGGTGGTCAAAAATTTTCCGACAGCAAGTTTTTCCATCACAAAATAGTAATTCATTGAATTACAATATGTGTTGGGACAGGGTTGAATGGTTAAGACACGGCTTTCTGTACTCCTCTTTTCTCAGAGGAAGTAGCCCTTGAGATCCTGATGTCAGGCTTCTGTTACAGCAGGCTCTGGGCTCTGCAAGCATTTCCAATCTTCATTCTCCCACTCCCTCTCCCCCCTCCACTGAAATTGTGCTCCCTGTTCACAATATTGCTGAGCTGTCTGTAATGATAAATGATGTGCCTTTCTTTAAATTTCCTTTCTGCTCAGTACTAGATATTGGCCGGCTTGGATGTGTGTTCTGGGTGGATAAATTACTTTGGCAAGTCATAGAGAATTTATGCACATGGCAACAGATGTACTCTGTGTGGTAGAATTTTTCTTTGTTGTTCTAATTATGTAACTTGATTTTACCTGAGGCAATTATATTTTCATGAACAAAGATTCGGTTGTTGGTTTGGGGTTTTTTTTGTTTTGTTTTGTTTGGGGTTTTTTTGGTCTGAAATATGAACCTCTGTTCTGAAAGAAATTTTGGTCTCAAACCTTGTTATAGGCCAAAGTAGAACTGGGCCATTACTCAGCTGCACATCACCCTTTACTAAGCATCGATCTTTTCACATGCATGACTTGTATTGTCAAGTGGATCTTTAGAGGTTCAGAGAATAGAGGATGGGTTTTGTTTCTTAATGAGGATTACTGTTGTTTGGTAAAGGTAACTGTACACAACATTTGGGAGGAATTTAAAATGTGTGGAACCAGGCTGCACTAGAGATGAAAATGTTTTTGTTCTTAATTTGGAAAGTAGTCTACCTTTGATAGTGTCATGGTTTAACCTCAGTCAGCAACTGAGCACCACACAGCTGCTCGCTCACTCCCCCCCCCGCCCCGGTGGGATGGGGGAGAGAATTGGAAGAGCACAAGTCAGAAAAACTCATGGGTTGAAATAAAAACAGTTTAATAATTGAAATAATAATAATACACAAAGCAAGTGATACACAATGCAATTGCTCACCACCTGCCGACCGATGCCCAGCCAGTCCCCGAGCAGCGGCCCCCCCGGCCAGCTTTCCCCAGTTTATGTACTGAGCATGACGTCCCATGGTATGGAATGTCCCTTTGGCCAGTTTGGCTGTGCCCCCTCCCAGCTTCTTGTGCACCTCCAGCCTTCTCAGTCGGTAGAGCATGGAAAACTAAAAAGTCCTTGGCTAGTGTAAGCATTACCTAGCAACAACTAAAACATCGGTGCGTTATCAACTTTGTTCTCCTCCTAAATCCAAAACACTGTACCAGCTACTAGGAAGGAAATTAACTCTATCCCTGCCGAAACCAGGACAGAGAGTCAGAGAGGAACTTTTCCTATTTCGTACTATCTTTGTGCCTTTGTTTCAAAGGAGCTGTGAAAATAAAGCTTCATATAGAAAACCAAAATTATTTCAGGCTTTTCTGCCCCTTTCCCCTATAAATTTAAATGATTCCTGGCAAAAAGCACTGGGCTTATAGGAGCAAATACAGAGGGGAAAACCCCTAAAGGTTGGCTGTGTATTCATAAATACATCTATTCAGCCTGTGTCTTCAGTATGTGCTGAAAATATTTCCATGGACAGATTTTGCTACATGGAATTACATTTTCAGGCATGAGTTTTACCGAACTTTAAGGTAGTATGCGAGATTGCTAGTGGTCAAAAAAATGCACAGTGGTGCTGTCGTTTGTCTGACAACAGTAAGAAAGAAGTGTAGAAACCATTTTAATTTCTTTTCTCAGTGTCTGTATTTTATGAATCTCTTACAGTTGTAAGTCCTTCCCTACAAGGTAACACAGTCTCTGCTCCACAGAAAGCATCAGAGGAAAGCTCCTCTCCTGCTCACAGAGATACAGAGAAGGACCACCTGCCAGCTGGCCACTGGAGATACCCCAGAGTTACAAGATATGATTCTTTCTCTTCAAGAAAACGCATCCAGATGGGAAGAGGGGATTTCATGGTGTAAAAAAGATCATTATCAGCAGTTGCCGTGTTCTGGGAGGCCTGCGAGGCCCCCAAGGGTGTCTGATGGGGAGTCTGGGTCCCAGGCACCTTTGGGCTGTGTGGGTGTGGAGGGACCCCTCACAAGGAGCCACATGGAGAAGACAAGGAGCAACGGGTACAAGTTGCACTGGGATAGGTTTCATCTTGAGATAAGGAAGAAATTTTTTATAGTGAGAGCAATCATTCACTGGAACAACCACCCTAGGGATGTGGTAGAGTCCCTGTCACTGGAGGTTTTCATGATGTGATCGGACAGGGTGCTGGATAATCTCATCTAGGCTCCCCTTCCCCACGCATGGTTGGGTTGAACTGAACTGTTGACACTTTCTGTTACTTTATTTGTGCTTTGTTTACAGCATGTTTTTATGCAGCTAACTCCAAGAATCCTCTTGGATAAAGCTTCTGCTCTTTTGGTTAGGGTTCTGTAGTATTTGATATTTGAGCTAGTCACCTTAGCAAATAATTGACATAACTTTTAACGAATCATAACCAGATGTTTTATTACAACTTGTGATTGCTTAGGACTTCTAAAAAAACATTACATTTTCTTTTAAATCCTGAAAGAATACAGGAAGCATGTCTGGCACTGAGATTGTGAAAATGGAGAAGGGAATAAAGACTAGGGCTATTTCTTCAGTCCATTGTGTGTATTTTGGACTCTCTTGCTGGGCTAAAATAGCTACATTGTAGCTAAAGGTTGCTGGAAGAAAATTGTCTTTCTCCAGGGGAATTCTAGAGATGGATCTGAACTCGAGGCAGGAAGTCAAGTCCACGGGTCAGGGTCCGGATCAGTGGGGTGCACGGCCAGGCACAGGCGTGGCTGCAGCGTAGCTCAGGCAGAGATCAAGGTCTGATGGCTTGAGTTAAATGCAGCTCCGAAGCAAACGGGGCCAGGCCCCTGCTTCTTACAGCTCTTTTCACAGCAGTCTGAGGCACCCTATCAGCGCTGGCCTTGAGCACAGTGCCGGGGGAAGAATTGCGCCCAGGGCTCTGACACAAGCTCACCAGGAAGAGATGATGCCCTCTGTGTCCATCTTCTAGTATTGGATGACTTCTTAAGGACCTTCTATCCTTGCTATCCCAGCCCTTGAAGAAATGCTCTGCAAAACAGAAAGCTGATTGAGCATCTCCCTACACGTACCTAAAAATGCAAAAAATCAGTCCATGCAGTGCAAGTGATAGCAGTTTTCTGACTTTTTTATTTTTCATTTCCCCAGTAAATATTCTATTCAAATGGAAGGTATTATGGAAACATATTTCTGTTTGAGTAATATTTCTGTTATACCAGGATAGCATGTGCCTGCAGCTCCCCCCTCCCCTGAATATCAGTACTGTAAATAAGTGGCTGGTCTAAAAAAGAGTAGGTGGTGCATAATATCAAAACCAGTAACTTGTTGAGCAAAGATATTTAAAAAGATTCTGAGTACTACATAATAAAGGTACTATCAGCAAATACCAGACTAACATCTCAGCTAGCTTTACTGGGTTGTGAGTTATTGCTGTGGTCAATAGATCTCTTTTCTGTAGCATTCTGCTTATGTAGGTGATAAATCTTACAGTCTTATGGGAATAGGGTCAGGCTTCTGCTACTCTGCCCCATTATTTTTCTCCTACATCATTTAGAAAACTGCTGGACTGGACCATTTTTGGTGCAGCGACTTTTTGTTCAGCTACATAGTAAATTTTATTGTGCATGTTAAATTTTAGCTCAGACCACATTTTAAAGTCCATCTTGATAGAAAGTGAAAGTGAAACAAAATCTTAAGCAAAAGAGCAAATAAACGTGAGAAGTAGAAAACAAATGCTATTTTAAATGAAATTTTTAGATGCAAAATACAAAAAGATAAAAAGTTTTTTGGTTTTGATCATAAGGGGGTTTTCTGAATATTTTTCAAATCTGAAGAATGAATAATCTAGTAGTACTGGCACTCATTCAGAGAAATTTTCAGTAATTCTGTAAGCTCTGGGAATATTTTAAGCGACGGGTGGTTTGAAATTCCTGCTGTTGAAAGAGAAGCAACATAAGGTGATGTTAGGTAATAATGGACAAAGTATTTGAATCTTTCATGATTTTGGTGCCACCTCAGTATAGCCACCTGCCAGGAATCACAGCTTCTGCTCTACTCCGATGTATGCTAGCTCTGTTCCCTCATTTTCCTGGAGACGGAGAGATGTGCTACTGCCCTGCAGGAGCAGGCAGCGGGAAGAGGAGGGGAAGGAGGAGCGTGGCTTGCTTTTAGCCCTTGCTGTGCGTGAGCAGAAAAGACCTTTCAGTTTTGTTGTCCACGTTCAGGCAAAGGGACAGGACAGAGACACAGTGGAGTCAAGATGTGAAGGGCAGTGAATAGCAGAGCACAGGGTGGTATCACAGACGTCCCCAGGTAGCATTAGCACCTGGTGGTTTTAGCATCTTGTTCTGGATCAATAATTATGAGTTACACACCTGATACCACAATAAAACATCGCAGTCCAAAGTGTATAAGGTCAGCATATCACTGCAGAACCACAAGGTAGACGTGGCTGGGCAAATGTCTATTATTTATTTATTCATTAGGCCATATATGCTGCAGCAGAATGCTGAATTGCATTTATGACTGTTTGTTTGAGAAAGCAAGGGCTTGTTTTATTTCTAACTTTTAAGTCTGAAGAGTACATAAGGACAGTTCAAATACATAACAAGCTGCTGGAAAGAAGAAAGGAATAGTCTGTATTCTACTTGAATGGCAAAGTAGTAAATTTTTGCAAGAAAGTATCAGCCCAGCTGTTAGGGGAAACCCCCTAATGTTAAGGATAAAGAAGCAATGGAATAGATTACCAGTCAGGGATTCTCCATCAGTAGAGGTACTTAAGGAAAAGGAAGTGTCAGGGAAAAGTGGTGTGTTCAGGATGTCCCATCAAACCCTATTTTTCTTTGATTCTATGATGCAATGACTGCAATGTCCATGATACGCATAAATCTTTGTTTCCCAAGTATGGTTTGTTAACCCTGAGAAATTGGTTCAAGCATCTTTGATGTTTCTTCTTCTATTGCTTTTGTCAAACAATTGTTTTTCCCTTTCTGACTAGATTTCTTCATTACCTTCCGCACAGATTTTGCTCTTCACTAGGCCTTCCAGAGAAGTCCTCTGCTGTCCTCTTTAATTTTCCACTCCATAGTGCTTTGGTAGTGACTGTCTAGCTTGGAGAGGACAAGTGCTTCTGTTATCAGTTCTTTTTTCAGTACCTGGAGTAAGCTCTTTAGATTTCTGTAGGAAAGCTCTGTGGATGTAACAACAGGTCTTTGACCATATCTTTTTTCATTAGTCCCCAGTGCCAGTCTAGCTTCTCAGTTAGAGACAGACGAGAAGCAGCTGTTCAGCTGTGGGAGAACTTGTCAGCTACTCTTTCCATAAAGGAAAGGTAAATAGCTGCTATGCCACTAGATAAACCATCTGTTAGTTTCAATGAAGAAAGGAAGATCATGAACTTGGATTTTTTTTCTTAGACATGCTGGCTGAAACTATTTAGGTTGTTAAGTACTTAGCTCTTATCTGTAAAACCTTCCTTCATCTGTTATGTCTAAAGCCCTGTGCGTGGTTTATATAGAACCTTATTATGTGCAAGGACTTTCTTTACATGGTTGCTACTTCTAACGTTTTTTTTCTACCATTGGAATGGAAAGGTACTAAATTATTTCGTAGCATCAGGCTAGAAAATGTGCAGCAGTCTCTTGTGTTTTGGACTTTGGCTGACCATGCTAAAAAAA
Source organism: Aptenodytes patagonicus (assembly GCF_965638725.1). Taxonomy (NCBI): domain Eukaryota; kingdom Metazoa; phylum Chordata; class Aves; order Sphenisciformes; family Spheniscidae; genus Aptenodytes; species Aptenodytes patagonicus. Next base: position 18,454,639 of record NC_134961.1, on the reverse strand, counting down.
AATTGTTCCCCAACTGTTGTAGTGCACAGACTGCATAATAGCTAGCTTCTGTGTGCTAATCTGAAATAAAAGTCTTAGCCGTGAAAATAGCTACCCAACCAGAAAATAAAGGAGTACGTTAAGCTACTCTAACCTAGTTTTCATTTATTTTTAAATTGAATAAGCAACATACAAAGAACAAAATTTTCCCAATACACAAAAATGGTCTTGTACTTTAGAGTCTAATATAAGAAGAGACCAAACAACAACATGGCTTACTGTAGCATCATCAAAAGGTAGAGTAGTTCTGATAGTATTATAGGGCAATAGGAATGGGTCTGAGTAATGAAGTGGCTTCCACCAGCTTTGGAAACATACCGCTGCATAAATATTGCTTAAATCTTTATCAAATTGATGGTATCTACAAGCAGAAGCCATGCATTGTTTATAAAAGCTATGCAGATAGGTTAAACTTGTTTTCTTACAGGAATCATTAAGCATTTGCCGTACACAGTTGTAACCACGGGTAGTAAGAAATGAAAATACCATAAGTTGTATTGCCACTACCCAAAGCTGCTTCATCCCACTGGCACTTTTGGCCACATGTCAAAGCATGTTCAGCTTTATAGTAGTAACATTTACTTTGTGGTCCTAACAGAATTCCAGTTTCAGAAACATCTAGTTTCTCCTGGGAGCTTTAAGATTAAGATGGCTATAAGATTTATTTCTCCAACTGTTGGGTATTTTGCCATGTGTCTTTGAAGAAATCTTTCTGATACATTTTTCTCTGTATTTGGTTCCACACGTAAATCCAAACCCTTCTCATTTTCCCCTCCTTTAGCTCAGATGTCTCCTGAATTGTTCTTCATATATGTATGACTTGCTACCTTCTCATCCAGCACCTTCTGCTTTTCAAAAAGATCCCTGTTTGGAAGACAGGAGACACGTAACATCACTGTCATCTTGTCACAGTTGCTCATAGGAGGAAGGAGAAGCTATTGTGGAAGTAATACTCGGTCTGTGAGAAACGTGCTTAGCTCATTCACATGTGAGTGAGGAGCTGGGATGTACTGGAATATGCTCAAGGCATATGAAATCTTTGGATAGTTTAGCTGTCAAATTCTAACAATTTGCCACCAAGTTTCATAGGTGTATAGCTCCTTCTGCCCATTAAATCAGCTCAATCTATGATGTTGCAGTCACTGCAGCACAGAGCCATGGAAATTAGTTGCCATTAAAATTGGAAAGAATCTAACTAGAAATAAATCATAACTGTTAACAACAAGGCTTATTAACTGTTCAGACACTACTATTACGTAACGTAGCTGGTAGTTTTTTCCATCTTTTTATCTTTTAGATGACATGTTTTAATCAAATGCAAGTTATTAAACTCCAGTGCATGAGTAACTGGTAAAAAGTATTTGGCCTGGCTTATGAAAAGTCAGACTAGATGGTCTAATGATCTCTTTTGGTCTTGCAACTATGAATCTTGTCCCAGAGTTTATCATCATTTTCCCAGAAGGCTGTGAGCTATGAAGGGACATGGAGTCAGGAAAACTAGAGATGGATTGTCTCATAATTCTGAGATCTGCTCCTGTGAAATCAACTGGTAACTTGCTAAAAAAGCAAAGAAATCCTTTTGGCTCTAACTGCCATGCAGTATAATCCCTCCTTAAACATGAACTTAGATTTAGCCCCTCACTGTAGTTGGGCATGAAGCATACATCTTGATCGAGGCCTCTTTCTGACCTAAAAGTCTGTACGTATGCCATATGCAGCTGCAAAACTGTCAGAAGTTACAAAACCTGGAGATTTCCTTGTATAGGGCACTGGAAAGATTAAGCGTATCACTAGCCCCACTCTTAATGGATCTGGTGTGTAGTAGGAAGAAGATTTCTCTTTTAACTGCCTCTTACCTTGATTGGCAGATAATGTCATTGTTTTGACTGGTAGTCCCCAGTCAATCATGCGTCATACTGTAATGCAGATTTCCCTTGACTCCCTGCAGGATATACTAGACTCTGAGAGTCCCTTGCCAGAGGCTTTACATATTACTGTACTTCTCAATGATGGGTAATTCACCATTTTTTTCGCTTCTCTTTGCTTTGAGAAGTGGTTCTCTAGGTTTTGTGGTTCTTCCCTAAACAGGCAGGGCTAAAGTAAAGACACAAAAAAAGCTCCTTAAAGTTTTTCAAAGACATTGACAATTGATTCTCAAATTAGAAGACCTTGCGGTTTATTGTATGCAATGATGGACCAACTGTTGAAAAAGATACAGTTCAAAATAATGAGCATTTCAAGTAGAAGAATATAAAAAATTCTCTGAGATTTTCTGCCTGAGAATGTCATCATATGATATAAAGAATTTCCAATGCTTTGCACTAGGAACTTTGAATCCTGAATGACATACTGACTTCTTCATTTTTTCCTCCACTCAAAAATCAGGAGCTGAAATCACACGCAAACATAAGGTGTCTTGTTTCATGGGTCCCTCACTGCAAGAAGGACGTTGAGGTGCTGGAGCGTGTCCAGAGAAGGGCAACGAGGCTGGTGAGGGGTCTGGAGAACAAGTCCTATGAGGAGCGGCTGAGGGAACTGGGGTTGTTCAGCCTGGAGAAAAGGAGGCTGAGGGGAGACCTCATCGCTCTCTACAACTACCTGAAAGGAGGTTGTAGCGAGGTGGGGGTCGGTCTCTTCTCCCAAGTAACAAGCGATAGGACGAGAGGAAATGGCCTCAAGTTGCGCCAGGGGAGGTTTAGATTGGATGTGAGGAAAAATTTCTTTACTGAAAGAGTGGTGAAACATTGGAAGAGGCTGCCCAGGGAAGTGGTTGAGTCACCGTCCCTGGAGGTATTTAAAAGTTGAGTAGATGAGGCGCTTAGGGACATGGTTTAGTGGGCATGGTGGTGTTGGGTCGATGGTTGGACTTGATGATCTTAGAGGTCTTTTCCAACCTCTATGATTCTATGGAACTGCACAGTCCTGTAAGTATGAAAACTACAACAAATATAAAAAGCAAAAAATAAAAACACTTGGTTATATTAACTAGATCAGTTTTGCCTATTTCAGATGTTTCATTAGTCCAGACTGACCTCCTGGCATTACCTAAGAGTAGGAATGTTGTCAGATAGTATCAGCCGGTTATTGGACAATACAGGGAAGTGGATTGCCTATAATTATAGGTGGCAATGGAACAGTAACTCCTTGATCACATGTTGGATTATAATGGACATATTGAAAACAATGGGCTGGTTTATTTTCCTGAAGTCTCATTGCTTTTCTAATAGTACAATTATAAATCATGGAACAATTTCCTAGTGTCTTCCTTCTAAAAATAAATTAAATGAATTGGTTTAGGTAAATATCCTAATGAACAAACCAGGCACATTTAAAGCACATCTGAGAAAACAAATTTCCAGTATCATGAAATCCTATCAAGAAAGCGATTTAACTGAAAATAAAACTAATGATGCTGGACCTTGGCCTACTTATAACCCTGAGACTTCAGTTTAGTTACATGTTAAAACTAGTTCCTGAAAGATTCTTATCTTCATTTTGATATCTAGTGGCATGAAGAATTGGAGTGGAAAGGTATAAAAAAAGGTGGGTTTTTCCTTTTCCAGAGGACCATTCCATCCTCGTTCTTTAAGTAGCAATGCAACTTTGGATATTGGTTTTATATAGTCACATTTAACCGCCTGCTCTGCCTTTGGAAAGCAAAGAATACCTGTAATATAAATTAGAGCATTCTTTTTTGTCTTGAGGCTACATTAATTTCTCTAGAGAACACCTGCATCTAAATGATGGTCAGGACACTTAGGTTTTTTTGTTTCCTACCACTACCTTAGACTATGAAAAAACTCTAAACTGAGTAAATACTTTAGACCTAGAAATTGATGAAATTTATTCTGCTGATTTAAGTCAAATTATATCAAGTCTTTAGTACAGAATTTTACATATTTTTAGTAATCTTTTATAGTCCATGCTCTCATGTGCTAGCTGTCTCTTCCTTTGAAAGTATTCCTAAGAGATCACTTGTCTTGATCCTCCTCCGTTATGTGTAATTCCTCAGAAATTGTACGAGCTGCCTCACAAAGTAGTATTAGAAAAATAATCAAAATGGATATTATTGGTTTTATTCACTGAACAGAGCATGTGCAAACATGGAACATGAATCTGTGATCATGTGAATTAGCTAGTCTTACACTGAGAGAATCAGAAAATGCACCGTGGGCCAACTGACACTGTTTTTCACGGTAGTAAGTACTCAACTCATTGGTTTCTTTGTTAGGGGAGGCTTCGATAAGCTTTTTTCAGCTCAAGAACACTGAGGACAGACGTTTCTTGATATTGTGCTTCAGTTTGCTAACTAATAGGTTCTATTTGGTTAAAAATGTGCAGTTAAATTGTCCCTTCTGCAAGTCTGTACAGAAATAATGAGGCATTTATGTGTGCATTAATTATAGATTGAAACTATATCAGATTGGAAAGTGTCTGTCTTCTCGTAATATAGCCTGTGGGCTACTGAGCTCATCTCAGAGTTACAGTAAAGCAGAAAACACTTTACTTTCATATATGGACAGTGTATTCAGTCAGTAGTTAGTGGCATTTTTCTGTCTGTGATAAGTTTATGGTGATATAAGAGATAGCATATAGGTGTGAAGATTACCAGCTCATTGGTAAAGCAAAGAGACCACAGATGAAACACTGGAACAAATAGCTTAGCCTATGCAAAATTGCAAGGTGGCTTTGTTGTTCTTTTAGCCTGCTACCTTCCTTACAGATATAGTGCAGTTGCAGTAGCGTGGTAGTATAATAAGATGATTAAAGTTGTATAATCTAACCATTAGAAAAAATTTCTTAAAGCATTTTTGTATTTGTGATCCTTTCCTTCATATATATGTGTAATATTTCATCAAAAAAAGTAACAAAAAGTTCTTACTATACTTGAAAAAAGAGTAAGGAATGGAGTTAACCCTTTTCAACTGTCTAGAGTAAAAACTGTGTGTTTCAAGCCCTTTTTGAAGTTGAATCTTTCAAAATCTAATCTTATGAGTGCTAGTATCTGTTAATTGGGTAGGTACCTAGATAGTTACCCATGCAGTGGCATGCAATATATGAGAAAATTATAGGAAGAAGCAAATTGTGGATAAATCAATGAACCTTTTGGACTTTAAATATTGCAGATGAAAATCCCTGGTTTTGCCTCTCATTGCCTACTTTTAATGTTTTATTTCTTTATCTGTAAGCTATTTGTGTGCAGAAGGAGATTGTAAAATTATCATAATTTTACTTGTTTTTTCTACTTATCAAATAAATAAATAAAAGTTAAGCCAGATTGTTCTTAATCCAGCAGAATCTGTTTCCACTGAACTGTAATACAGTATAGTAGACTGACAGCCCAAACTGTGTTAGTGAACTACAGAGTGTGGTCTTTAAAGTAAGTCTTAGACTCTAGGGAATCTGGTTTATAAAAACAGAACCCTACCTTTCGTATGTTCTACCTGACTACCTGATTTCTGAATTAGTGGATGTGTTTAGTTTTCATCAAACATCAGAACAGCTAGAAGACTTGCACAAAGAAATGACCTATTCATTTTACAAATTAATACGATTCCAGACAATGGCTCACTTCTTAGCACGGAGGTTTTAAGAAGGGGTGTAATGTAGTACTATGTTACAGCATGTGTGGCAGAGTATTCTGTCTGTTTGGGGCTGTCTTCAAACCTTTAATGTTGTTGGTTTTTAAGCTACATTAGCAAAGTAGCAGGTCATTTCTATGTAGAAGATAATGGAACAGTATGGATTTAACTAAAGAGAGTCTGAAGATGCAGAACTTCCTCTCTAATGGATGTTAAAGCTAGTCTTACTGTCCCCGCACCAGGCTTTTCTGATACTCTCTGCCATAACCGATACAGACTTCTTGGAAGAAAATATCCTCTTCCCTTAAGCTAGGCTGTGTAAGCCCAGAGAAGCTGAATGTTAAATTGTGGAAAAATTGGGTCGCACCTTTAAGAAATAGTGTTAATATTGGGTTAGACTCCAGATGCTCTTTATCATATAATCGTTATCATAAAAAGTCTTAATGTAAAAGATCCTAATAGAGTCCCACAGTATCTCAGGAACAACCTGGATTGGCCTTTACATTTAAATTAGAGAATAATTAGATCCAGGAGGAGAAAAAAAAAGGTGAAGTGTGTTCTGCTTTTCTCTTCTAAGGGAAACACACACACAGAGTCCCAAAACTATTAAGTAGGCATTGTGAGAACATGGAATTCATTTAACACTGTGGAATGAAAACTATTTATTTTATCATCCATAACAGTACGAAAGGGCTGCATTGTCCTTCATCTGCTCACAAGCTCTCTTTAACAGTTGAGTCAGAGTTAATCTCAAAATAAATTGATATGAAAAAGGACAAAAAACACCAACAAAAAGTAGCCCTTCCACTGCCAATGTCTTCAGGAAGTAGCATGAAAAGGTGTACACAGACGAAGTTCCTGAGTTTTCTTAGAAAAAGTGGTAACGCTGCCTACTAAGGAAAGTAGCGCTACAGTGAAAACTTTTGTGATGGAAGTTCTCAGTATAAGCCTTTTATGTACGGAGAGTTGACTACTTGCAATCGAGGCAAGGATGTAGTGTTTTGTACAACCTCATTTGAGATTACAGACAGTATTTGTTAATTTGCAATGGTTCTGTTTTTTTTTTTAAATATTTTTTGTTATCTTTGAGACCTTAAACATGAAAATCCTGAATTGCTTGAAGCCAACAGAAAAAAACATTATCAATTTTGAGGTTTCTCTATAATTCCTTACAAAATAATGTCTTGGATAATGCCATCTGTTACTGAAGCCCTGCTAATATCTATTGCCTTATCATTCCTGCCTGACACACCTGCTGCACATTGGCCTCATGAGGAAAGGGGCTAAGAAATGAACTGTGACAGAAGAAGGGGTTTAGCCCTGCTCTCTCTTCGCATTGACTCCTGTAATGGGCGCCTGACGTGCTGAAGGTGAATCACTCCAAATCCAAGGCTCTGCCTTAGCAGAGTGTGCCAGTCTGAAGCACAGTTATTCGGATTTTCTTCAAAAGCTAGGTTGTTATGTTGTACTTGAACGAGGACTAGTGCTTAAAAGGCTTGATGGGGCATAGAGGATGCTCTTTGCAACAGTTTTTCAATGAATTTTTGCTAGGCCCCATGTATATAGACCCAGCAAATTTCTACTAACCACAGTTGTATTAAAAATAAAATGCAACTCGCACATCCCTAAACGTGGCTCACAGTTCAGTATCTGTTTCAGTACTGGTCCTTGGAGAATCTGCCCAGCCTTTCCTGAAATAGGGAGTTACAGGAGAGAGGCTTAAATATTTATGGCACCTTAAAGCATGGAAAAATTACTGCCTATATCACCATCCGTATCCTGTTTCAAGGAAGCAAAACACAGAATCACAATACAGTATGGCATATTTTGTGTGGTAACAAGTATTGGAAGAGTTTCTATTCCATGAAGTTAGAACTGAGGGCTAGTGCAGAGGTTGTTACCACTGTGTTTTGTAAATCTGTCTCTATTTTGTTCTTTTAGAAGTGCTAATACTTTTAGATATTCACTGGCTTTCCTGAAGGTTGGGAAATAGTTGGGTGTAGTCATCTGGAGCTGAAATATTTCCTCTTACTTGCCTCTAAGAGATTTATTTAGACGTCCTCACTGTAGAGAGAAGATAGCTTGTGTATGTGCCCTTAAAAAAAGCAGTCCACAGAGAATATACCTATCTTTGTGTGACAGATAAATAGTTCCATCAGGATGAAGTTGAGGTTAACCTTGTATTATAACGTTTTTGTTATTCAAGCTATGGTTTAAGCCAAGCAAACTCCTGAAAACCTCTTGAGGATGGAAAAGTTTTTATCCAGATGCAATTTTCTGTTTTGGGGATCATCAGTTACCTAAAGTGATGGCTGAGTATGTCCTGGTTTACGTAGGGCTTTTAACGTAAGCATGTGAAACAGAACATGCAAGATGACACTGTGAATAGCTGTTCTGCTTGGTGCGGTGGAGTTTAGGAGGAAGGTGAAAGGTGTCCTCAGGCTGCCTCGTGGACACCTCTTGCATATCCTCTGTACTGCTGGGGCTGTGTTTTAAATACTAAAGTTGAGCCTTCTCCCTCTATTTAATCCTATTACATTTTACAGTGGTTTACGTTAACAGGGAGTGTTGTAACAAGTGACTGTGCCTCCTGAGTTTAGGAACACTTTATTGGGGTTGACAGAAGCTTTCATTTTAAACACATTTCTATAAAGTGGAAAAAGTCTGGAACACCATATTTGGCAGTTTCCTCTCATGCTACCATTTTGTTCCAAATGAAATATGACAACACAATAGTTGCAGTAATTACAGTAATTGACTTTAGAGAGTTCAAGATGATCATGTAATTAGCTGCTTTATGGGAGAGAGATCACCACCATCTCCCTATTTCCACGCTTCTGTGGTCTTCAAAGGTATTTTACACAGGACTGTAAACCAAAGCACTTCTACCTGAATTCTGAATACAGTTCACAAGGCTGACTTGTGAATTTAAAAACAAAACCAAACTGCCATAAGAAAAAAAATGCATCACCTCTTTTCCTAACTAGGAAAAGTTGTCATGTTGGTGCTCTTGCAGAGCCAGCACATGATGAGAGAGGTTGTAATCGGCAGAGAGATAATTCATTTAAAAATGTCTCTTTTACTAAGGAATTGCAGATAATTTCAAGAGAATAAATTAGATGTCATAAAGGATCTTTACTGATGTCTTTGCAAACTTTCTGGGAGAGGAGGAGAAGGCAAATAGTCTACTGAGAATTTTTATGTAAGCTGTGAACGAAACACGTAAAGCTCTAATTGTTAGGAAGCCACTGTGCTCTAAACGGTTCACATATAATAGGATCATTTCTATGCAGCTTCAGTAGAACGTTCTTCCATTTTCTGGAAAACAGACTTGTGGCATGGCAGACGTTTTGTGTTTCTTTGCCTACAAAATAATTTTGCAAAGAAAGATTGTAACAGAAACCAACTCCTATCAGATTTACCCAGTTGATGATTAGTTGTAAAAGGAAAATAGAGACCTCTGATACATGCAATAGTAGTAAATCTTTAATTTTGGAAAAAGCTAAATAGAGAAAATCTGTCAAAAGAAGATTATTACAGATGTACGCAGCTTTGGAAGCTCAAGACAGAATGATATTTTCCTTTTCAACTTTTGTATACTATTTCAAAACAGTAGACATCAAAGCTGGAAAACTTCAAAACATACAGTTAATCACTGAAAGGGCAATATAGACACCTGAAACAGAGTATGGGCTAGAGTCAGGTCTTTTAGTCAAAACTACTACATAGAAAAGATATTCTGAGCTATAAATTCTAATTAAAATCCCTCAGTGGTTTATACACAGTTTTGTACTTCATTAGGGTCTGCAGTAAACTTATAGATTATTATCTTCATCTTCAGAGAAGTTCAAAACTTAACAGCAGCAAAGCTGAGCAATTTTATCCGACAGTGAAGTTAGCCCTGCTTTGAGCAGGAGATTGGACCATAATGACTTCTTGAGGGTCCCCTCCAGTCTGAGTTATACTATGATTCTATGGTTAACTTCAGTATCCTCTTAATTCAGGATGATATCATCTGAATTCAGACTCAAGGGTAATAGGCATTAATCACTTTTGTGATCCATGGTAACTAATCGAGTGATCCTGAGGCAGCCCACTTGCTACGTAAGAAGTTTTATAATAACCACGAGAAGCTCTAGCTTGTAAATGTCCATAATGGGATTGCTCCATGTTTGGAGAGACATTCCTTGCACTAGGTGACACCTGAAGTGCTGCCTTATTCTTTGACGTGGCCATGGGGAAAAAATTAGGTGTAGAAAGGAAAGATGGAAATTTTCCTGCTTCTAGGTAGGAAGCAGTAGGTGGGTGATGGACTTGGCTGTTTTAGTACCTAGGGTAGCTCACTGCTAAAAGTTGTTACTTGGTGTGCATGCACACATTGAGACTGGCTTGTTCTTTCCACAAACAAGAAAAACAGTTATCTTACAGTGTGCATTAGTAGAGATTATAAGAATCCAGATTCTGATGGATTTACCTCACCATCTGTGAACCAGCTTTACTTTCAGATCATACAGTATGAATTAGCACTTGAGTTTCATAGGGCTTAAAGGGTTTGAAGTTGTAGCAAAGTCAAAATTTCTATATGAAATATGTAGCAGAGCAGATAGCTAAGCAAGAACATCCACAGCTTTTAAAAAGCTGCACCTCTAGATTTAGAAAATTAAAAGTGAAATCCTCTTCAAAGCGATAAATGCACTGAAGCCTGTATTAAATAACCTCCTAAGGGACTTCCAAAAAAAAAAAAAAAAAAAAGTCGTCTCTTAGGGGAGGGAGGTTGATCTTCTCCTGCATGTTATTTAATGTTGCAGTTGCCTTCCCTGGTGCTTTAAGTTTAAAGTTTCAATGATGCCTTGATCTGCTGATTAGGATTTTGATGATGTGTTAGCTGTGAACAACTACAAGTGAACAATTTTCAGATGGAGTTTCAAATGGACAGCTGTGCAGGACAAGAATAGAAAAACAACATTCTTTGGACGTCTTACATCTTTCAATAAATTGACATAGCTATTGCCCAAATGATCCTTTCTTATTAGTGTTGTAAATGATCTGCAATACAATCATATAATTGTTTCTCAGCTATCTGGGAGTTAGTGACTTTTTTTTCCTCCTTGCTTCTCTTGTGAGTACATAACTTAAAGGTTATTTTTTTCCTTAGCTGTTTTCCTGACTTCATTCTTTCTGTGTGTAAAGGAATTGTTGTTATCAGACCAGACTTATCACTACTGAGAAAGCGTGTGTCTGTTACGTCATGACCAACCATTCCCATGTCAAGATCATTTTTTAAATTTTATTATAAATCATAGTACCACATAAACTTAAATTATTATTTCTTTAACTTCTTTTACATAGGTTATTTTCCTCCACAATCGCTCTGTTTAAGAAGAAAAAAAAAAAGGCTGTTTAAAAAAAGTAGGAAAATATTTCCTGGCTTAAAAATACTAGATAATAAATTTCCCTTTTAAAATTGCAATAAAAAAAATAAAACCCTTGGCAATCTGAAGCTTCAAGCTGATACTGACCGAGTTCCTGGCAGCGTTGCTCAGTGATTTCTGGCTTTGAACATATGAAACTCATGGAGAAAGCTACAACTATTGGCAGAATTTTCTGTAGACTGAGGGCCAGGATCAACGTGCTCCTAACAAAGTACGCCTGAGTTGCAAAAATGCTTCAGTGACTGATGCGTTTGTAGGTAACATTGCTCTGGTGCAAAAGCAATTGCAATCTCTGTAATGAAGTACTTGTGTCAGAAGCAAGCGTGTATTGATTGTCTGGATGGGATTCTGAAGCACCAAAACCAACTCCATTTAATGCATCCATTTAATCCATTTACTGCATACCCCAGTGAGATCCCAAACTATGAAGCACTGTGATGTGCTGCTCCAGATCAGAGCTCTATGGTAGAGAAAGTTCCATATGTGAAAGATTTTTGCATTTCAAAATTGGCTCTGTTCTGCATTGGAGTGAAACAAAAAATCCCTGAAGTTTTATAAAAAAAACACCAAACAAAACAAAAAAACCCTATTCAACAACAACAAAATAACAGAAAAACACACTTCTATCCCCTGCAATCCTCTTCCACCTCTCCCAAGGATGATTTAATAGATTTCACTGAATTTAAACATTTTAATTTTGTCTTTTAAGGTTTACTGTGCATTACCCTTAATACAAAGTCTTTTCAAAATGACTAGTAGAAATACTTCCTTCTGTCAGGTCAAACCAAGCTTCTTTGGACTTTTTCAAAATATCTGCATCTTTTCTATAAGGTATTTCATGGAAATTCAGGTAATGCTTTCATTTTGAAGGAACTCAGCATTCTGTGATAATATGGTTCGAGCGAAGTTTGTCTAGTCAGCTTGTCTGGAGATATTTTGAAGAGACAGTTTAAGGTAGATGTTGGCAGGAGATGGTTTCCAGGTAAATGTCACCAGGGCCAGGATTTTGCCTCTGAGTAGCCAAAACCTGTTATCTTTCTCTGCTCTGCATGCAAATGGAGAATGGCACACTGTCCACAGAGCGTTGACTAACAAAGCAAATGCTGCCTGTTGCCCCTTGTATCTAACAGTATTTTAGATGACAGATGACTTTCCATGGGAATTGAGTGCTCACCTGCTTTCATGCATGGGGAAAAGTTGTTTTTCATGTGTGGCATAGAGCCATGGGAAGTTAAACCCCAATGAGCTTTCACATCTCCACTCGCTTTGTTTACTTTTCATCTAAGCTTGCTACCATTACTGGGGAGGACCTTACCTCCTTGCTAGCCCCGTTGACATCAGTGAAACTAATTATAGCAATGCAAATACTGTTCAGAATGACTTACTCTTTCTCAAAACCTGCGCTTTCAAACACCCTGTGATTTTATTGCATGTAATTCTGGTGTGGAGGGAGTCTCGAGTAGTCTTCTTGTTACTCCAAGTCCAAACAAACCAAACCAAAAATTAAATCATATTTATATATATTAACCTCCTTAAAATATTTATCTGTATTGTCAATTGCTTAAAAACTCCACAACATATATTTGTTTTTCATGTACTTTTTCTTTTCTTCCTGTTTTGCTGTGTAGCGCATCTGCTTGAGTTTCCCCATTATTCTGGTGTTATTTTTCAGGATGAACAGGGGAGCCTAATCAACTTGAACTAAATCATTCATTGTTTTACATACCCCTATGGTGTTCCTTTCTAAGGAAACACGAGTGGTTCTCACATCAGAGACAAAATATTTTTCAGCCATCTGAAAGCTGAACGCGGCACTGTGTGGGAAGGGCATTTTTCGTTTGTAATTGTGTGCACAGGCTCCACGCGTCTGAATTAAAACCAGCTTTCAGGGAGGCAGTTTAGCAGCGCTCGCAGCTGGCAGTACAAAACCAGAGCCGCTGTAACAGGAGGCAGTCTGTGCAAGTCTAAAAAGGATTAGCTTGAGTGACTTCCATTTTCTCCTTTCTGAATGGATGAACATGGTAAAGTAGTTATTTCCTGCGGTTACATATTATATACAATTATGCCACTTGTGTGAATTATTATTTTTTCCTCTAGGGAAGCCTGCACAGCTTGCTGGGTTTTTTTGTTGGTTTGTGGTTTGTTTGGGTTTTTTGTTTGGTTGGTTTTTTTACACCTCATAATGATGTGTGACAGGAGCTTGTCTGCCTTTGAAGAGATTACAGGTTCCCAAGTTTCAAATTCCTTCCGCCCAGGAAAATGTTCATGTGTGCTATGACAGAAATGAGCTGGCAAATATTTTGGCCAAATTCTGCAACAGTTTTAGGTCAGCCATGATGTAGCTACAAGTTCAGTATGTTTAAAAACTTAGTTCTTAGTCTTTGTGTAAAGTCATCTCCAAAATTGGGTATCTAGTAATGGGATACAGTGACGTTTCTTTCCACAGGCAGCACATGCTGTTGTTCTTTTCATTATAGAAGGAAAGAACGATTAGGAAGTCGTCTTGCTCAGGTACCCCAGTTTGACACAGTGATTAACCGTCTAGCTTGGAAGATCTCACTTTGTCTCATCTCTAGATCTTGGTCTCAGCTATTTCTTTAGGCCTTCTCCCAGAAACACAAAAGGAACAAACCAGGCAACTAAACAGCTCAAAAAATGTGGTGTCTCTAAAGCGTTTATGGTCGTATCGACAGGGATTTAATTGTTCCTTCCACAAAGTCTAAAAGAGGATTTAGCCAATCCGTTGACATCAGCTGGGTCTAGCAGCCTTAGCCCTTGCAGCATAACAAATGTATGGAACTACATCAAAGACACACCACTTTCCTTTGATTTTGGTTTAGCCATTTCCATTTGAAACAAATGTTCAACTCATAGCACATTACTGATTGCTGAAACATGTTGATCTATAACGCAAGTTGTGGATGAATAACAGCAACAGGAAAGAGTAGTTTTTGTCTGATTTGTTTTGTTATGCAGGTGTGAACAACATGGACTCCAATTGCCTGTAGAACATATTATTAGAAAAAAACCTATCTCAGCGAGAAACACATAATGGGATTTTGTTGTGGATTTTGTTTCATCATTAGGCGAAATGCTCCTACCTCTTAGTTTCATAGATATTCCACTGCTGGCCTTGATATTCACTGTATGAATTGTGGCTCGGGTGGCAATGCATTTCCACAAGGAGACAAGGTGATAACTCTTCTGGCTGGTTATCGTTTTTTCAAGAATAAATCTGGAGGAATGGATGTGAAAAAATATCATTGGATCAATGGCAATACCGGCAGAAAAGGTAGCTGCTGCAGACAAGGGTATTTTTTTGTTTTCTTTTATTTTGGCAAACATGGTCTTTCATATTCATCGTAGATTGTGCAGGGCACGTGAAGTGAAATGCAAAGGTGAAAGAAGAAGGAAAAAAAAAAAAGCAGCAATCTAGGGAAGTTGAGTTTTGAATTATAGTGTCTCATAAAAGCTGCAATAAAAACTGGGGCTCTGGTATAAAAACACAGGAAGGAACTGTCTCTTTCCTGAAGAGATTTTAATATTGGGTCCCAATCCTGCAAAGAATTACACCACTTCTAAACTTAATACATAAGTTATTGAAGTCATCAGAACTCCAGGACTCTGAATTGCTATCTTTATTGCCAGAACACTACATCTGTGGAGGTGAACATCCTGTTGAAGTTAATGTGAGTTTATAGTGTAAAGAGTTAATATTAACATGTCTTGTGTGCACAATCAAGGCTACAAACACCAGTGTATGGACAAAGGGGCTAGAATCACATATGAGGCAGCAAAATAGCTGATATGATCTCAAGTTAATTCCTTTTTGTCTGTGAGTAGTATCAATATTTGCCTTTTCAAGCTTTTCATGCTTGATTTGCCCCATTTTGTTGTTTTACTCTGGCACATCACTTTCTTTATCATTAGGCCTCTTAACTAGACAGAAACTCTGGGTTTTTGCAGGCTGCTCAATTTTGGGGAAAAATTGGTAACGGAATCAACTCTCTAGATTGCAGTACTTTACTTACAGAGCACAAATGAAAGACTGCTCCCCCAAGATTTCATCATGCAACACTTCACCAAAAAGTCTGTCTTTTGTATTTGCTTGTTTTTCCATAGGAAAGCAGTTAAATGATTTCTTCTCAATTTCTTCCTCTTTTCTTGCAATTTTTTTGATGCTGTTCTTGCATTTCTTTGTCTTCTGTTATATTTAAAACAATAACCAGAAGATCTCTACCTCAGTTTGTTTTAACTCCTAGCATTCCTTTTATTTCGGGTGATAACAGGTTCCTCGGTTTAGCTTGAGGCTCATATTTTTCATTAAATTTTACTTAAACAATACTATGCTCACTGGCATTGAGATTTGATCCAGCCTGTGTCTCTAGGCTGCACAGTTATGGTGCCTCTCTTTGCAAAGGTGAATTCGGTGTATACAGGTATATTTCACGTGATATAAAAATGGTTAAATCTCTTAAATTCCTTCATTGACGTGTCTTGTCAATGAAGGCTGCGTG
Source organism: Aptenodytes patagonicus (assembly GCF_965638725.1). Taxonomy (NCBI): domain Eukaryota; kingdom Metazoa; phylum Chordata; class Aves; order Sphenisciformes; family Spheniscidae; genus Aptenodytes; species Aptenodytes patagonicus. Next base: position 18,439,069 of record NC_134961.1, on the reverse strand, counting down.
TTTCATGCCTGATTAGGAATCATTGTCTTCTGTACTTTATTCTGGTGTCAGGGCCAGGATACAGTAAAGGTTACTGTGAGCAGCCACTGGCAGGATCCCCGCGACTGGTCACATAGGGAAAATGCTCGGCTTTGCTTGCTCTTTTATTTCAGTGCTGTAGACCCCATGGTGTCATCAAAGTGCATAGCACGCTTGCAAGCAGAATGCCAGCACGTGAAGGCAAAACTGAAATAACTGAGCAAAGCTGCGAACAGGAATATATTTGATCTAAAAGTCAGTTGCCTCAGATGTGTTGGTATTAGAGCCTTTTATTACAAATATCTGGGGAGACGGTGGAAGGAGAGTTACAGGAGAGGGGGAAGTCATCAAGTGAAGCCTGTAGAAGTTGCACCTGCTCTTGCCGTTAATCAGTCTTTGAAGACTACAGGAGAGGAGCTCCAGCCTCATGGTGCTGACTTGGAATTTGGCAATGTAAGCAGATGTTATCCTGTACCTAACAAAGAGAGGATTATGAATCTGACAAGACTGGGCATATGGGATAAAGTAATCTTCTGAAAGACTGTTATCTGCTCTCCTAACAGGGAAGCAATGGTTGCAATTTTTTAAATCTTTTTTTTTCTTTTTTAAATCATTTTAAGCAGCTCTTGAATTTTTGAAATGAGACTCGGTGTACGCTGCAGTCTCTTTAACAACTCTAAACAATATAAAGTCAAAACTCAAGGTAAATGAATCGCCTTCAAGTAGCACTTGAACTCTTAGTGTGTTCATGTGAGACACAGTCTCTTCAAAGAGAACATGACTTCTCTTTTTGCCTGTGGATTTGCATTTTTTTCCCTTTGCACAGTCTAGTTTTGATGCTAGGAGAGATCATGGAAAAATAACATGCAGAATAGTTCTCTGTATGCTCTGAATTGTTACTACCAACAGGATTAACTGATCTGTGGGAGTGTAGCACTTCTAGAAAACAAGTCTGATCTCATAGCTGGAGATCTGATTCTTTCTGTGCAGAAAAGGATGGAATCTTATGAACACTAATAGAGAAGTTGTCAAGGAGCAGACTGGTACTTCAGGGCAATGAAACTTGTGAAAATTTAGGCTATTAACAGGCGTCTATTTTTTATCTTGTGAGGAAAAGGGATAAACTTCAGATTATAATATTCAATATAGGAACAACAAAGCATACTAAATTACTTGTCTTAGATTTAGTTGCTTTTAAAGTTTATCCATTTCTTATTAGATCCCTTTGCATAAAACCCAGCTCTATTATTAGCCCAGTTGACTTCTGCTAGTATTACTTTCATGGTAATTCTATTTCCTATGTAAAGGCCTTCAGAAACAGGCTCCACAGAATTGTTAGTAGCCTCTTATATAATAGATGAGGGAGGAATACTGTTGTTACATATCTGGCTTTTTTGGATATGATTAATAGATCTGTGCACTAAACCCCATGTCTTTTGAGTCTTTGTTTAATAGTACAATGGTTAATCTTGCAGTAACTTGAATTTGTTGAGATTCCACCAAAACAGTTCTGGATTGAAAGAGATTCGTTCAATTTGAAAACTTTTTGGGCATGGTAAACCAGCGGACCAAACTGAACGCGTAAAGTTTATTTTAGCAGCAGCTCTCATCCTAGGAGATGAATCTGTCTCTCAAAAGACCCTCCAGTGCAAATCAAAACAGAGAGGGTACATTGCCAGGACCCTGAGGGCACCAACAGGCTTTAATGGCTCTAAGCCGCATCACCCCCCTACCCCGCATCTAATGCCCACCAGCCCCAGTGAAGCTCAGGCCTTTGTTGGAGCTACACTGTGGGGTACCTGCCTCCAGCCCCATTTTAAGAGTACAGGGGATTCCTTCCTGGGCCTTTCACTTGACATGGGATTTCCTGCAGGAGCTTTCCTGTTCCCACCAGCCTGTGTCTTCCCTCTCTTTGAGCAGGCTGATGATCTTTCTATATTGTCTGATTCCCAGTCTCAAACTCATCGTGTGGAAGCCAGCTGCTGGTCACTGGTGCGGCAATACTCAATTCCTGTAAAGACACAGCTTGTGTTTTTGCCACAGTTGTGAAGCGAGGTTGGCAGTGTCAGCACAGATTTTACACTTCTGTCATGACAGCTGCTTCTACTAAGAACATTTTTTTGAGGTTAGCTTTGGTCTTACGTCAGTGCCGTTAATAGAAGAGACAAAACTTTTTGCTTAGGACATTGGCTTAGTAGGTAGATAAGCCCTTTAAATACTACCTTGCTTTGTGACAGACGTGCTTATTCAGTTGTCAGTTTTACCCCTATATAACAGGAGGACCCTCTTTAAGTATGTGGTGACAAGTAGATTTATAAGGATCCAACCCGTGTAGGAATTGTACAGCTGTTAAGTGCAGTCCGTGATAATTTAGGGAGGAGGCTAACCCCTCGAACGTGCATAGTTTCTGTTTCTTTTATTACACTAATAAAAGATTTGCACTGGTTGGAATAACTGTCTGTGTGCTCTTCTACAGCTTTCCATCTCTAGCTGTTTTTTGGGAGGGGAAAAAAATACAGATGTGAGAACAGAACAGAAAAAATAGAAAAGGGAAGGGAAAAGATAAAGAGAGGAAAAAAGTGTCAGATATGCTATAATACAAGTTGTAAAGTTGGAAAGGTTGGCATTGCTGTAGATAGTTCAGGAATTAAATTCTTCTTTTCTTTGGACAGAGAGAGAAGAAAGCCATCACTCCTCTTAACTTCTGACATCGAAACAAACATTATCCTGCCTCATGCTTCAGATTGTGCCTCCGGGCATGCTGTGCTCTAAACAATACACATAGCTAAATAACAGAGGGGAACAGATAGTCAAAATCTAACGAAACTACACTGAATCCATGGAGGGTCTGGAAAAATGCGAAGGTCCATACTGCTACCCAGGTATTTCTGTACTGATTCTTCTTTGGTAGAGGATGAGCTTAAAGACATACCTAAAGAGCAGCTGCTGTTTATCGTTTTTATCAAGAATACAGTGTTTGTTGAGAGGTCTGAGTACACCAAACATTGCAAGTGTAAGAATGGTTCCTGTTTTTGCTGATACAATTTTTGACTCACTGATTTGTATATATCGTGTGGGAGTATGTGTTTGTGCTTGTTGAAATGATGAATAGTCCCCTGACTCAGCAAAGAAAACTTCACTTTAATCTTGAAGTTGTAAGACTATAACAAACATAGTCTTCTACCACCCTCTAGACTTAGAATAGCCATATTTGCTACATCCACTGTGCATGACTTGTAGTTCCTCAGTGGATTACTAGTGCTTACAAAACCCTGATACCGATGCAGTTAAACCAGTTAAACTTCCTTCTAAGATAACTGTTTTTTTCTTTGCAGATGGCAGTAATACAGCCAAATTTGCCAAAGTAGTATAACCAGTTTACTGCCATGATAATTGGGTATCCAAGTACTATTAAAATGATCTTATGGTTGAAGTTGCTGTAGATAGCTCAGCAGTTAAATTCCAGACAGCGTATTCCAGACCATTCAATTATCAATCCTCTAGATAAAATAAGTAGCAATGGTGTAATGTGTGTAATGTGGTCTTCAAAAGTGTTTGAACTGCTACACCAGAAGGAGAGGCTCCGTAATATGATCTGTCTGTTCTTGAGTTGTGAGTGGAAGCGTGGGCCAAAGATTAAAGCAGCGGTTGGGAAAATTTAAATCTTTTATCCTAGACTTTGGACACCTCATCTGCTTGGTGTGACCCTGAGAAACTCATTTGTCTGTTGCATGCGTACTTGATGTTCCTTAAGCTTGCCCGTGTTGTAGATTCTTCCAAAGAGGGACTATCCTGACTGTGTGTAAAGTGCTCAGGGAAATGAATTCAAATCATAAGCGATAGATTTTTTGCATAGAACTGCGCAGATTTTCCTTTTGAAGGGAAAACTCAAAACCTTCCATTTGAAACACACTGTTGGTTTTTGACTCTTCCACTTCCCCTAAATAACTGGGTTTTGTTGTTGCTGTTAAAACTCTTGGAAAGAATCATCGTAAGAACACACAAAGTTTCATAACATAGGCAAAATATTCAGCTGGAAAATGTCTCCCAGCTCAGCCTCTCAGGAATAATGCTAGCAGTGAATAGCACTGTCTGGCCCAGTTCTGCTACCTGATGTGAAAGGAGAAGTTTCATGGGGAATTTCATTTCCCTTTGCTCTGTGTGCACTTGGCTCCCTTCTAGTCATTGGGTAATCCTGGCACTTTTATTAGTTGAGACCAAACTGCTTGTACTTGAAATGGTTATAGGTACTATTTGCTGAAAGAGGAGTGGTCACATTCATTATGCTAACTTTATGGCACACTGAGGTAGGATTTTTTATATATCTAAGATAGCTTAAGTCCTATTTAGTGATCTTAAAATTCCAATAACATGCTAAGAAAAAGGTTAATTTTCATAAGGCGTAATGCCTGACTAAATATCAAGGCCTTGAATCCCCCAAATCTTTGTTTTATGTTAGGTAAGCTTCCTGTAGGTACCAAGTAAGGCTTGGCGCTAGATTTAAATGGAGACATCAATCCCTATTTTTATCCAAAAGGAATACAGTGACATAGAGCCTCATTTCATGTCCTTCATTTCTTTTTGGAAGCTCATGCAATGCTTTTTTCTGTACTTCTAGTATATATTTATCAGTCTAATATGACAAGATAGTTAAATGTAATTCTTAATATGCTAATAAGGGCAAAACTCTTCTCATTTAAATAATGTGATGACCTTGAATCAGTGTTATTATTTATGCTCAGATACATTTGCCAATTTTATCCACAACTGCCTCTCCCCAATTTCCCCTTAAGTGTTTAGCACTTGGCACCTCTGCTGCAAAGAACCATGCACCTGTTTTAGCCATGCATTGCGGTCATGAAGGAAACACAAATCAAATGTTGTTTGATACCGACTGTTTCCAGATGTCCTTATTAGTCCAATATTATTTGATTTAGCAAATGTAGCCCTGCTACTTTATTTAATACCACTGAATCTGGTTTTTAAATCCCAGAGGGTGCCAGAAATACCCTGTTGTTATTCCCTCCGCACATTTTCCAATCATACTTAAAATTGTTTTTGCACATAGAATTGACAAGATTAGGTCACAATTAGCTGTCTTGCTGGATTTTGATTGCATCTGTGTGAGAGGAAAAAAATCCTTCTGCTTATGAATGAGTTGGCTAGTTGTGCTTCTGTGCTTGGCATGCAACAGTTCTTAGTGGCTCAGAGGATGATTTTAATGATTCAACCAACTTTGATATGTTTAGACATAATATAGCAATGCAGCGCACACGGAAATATTAGTGCTAAATGAAAGAAATTTCCGTAATCTTTTCTATCTTACTCTCAGTACAATAAAGAAATCGGCAGTAGATTTCATGGACCAGGTAGAGAGGAAATGTATTTTCCCTTTCCTTCCACTCCCCACCAAGCAATCTCATTAAATGGTTTTTAATCATAATATTTTTTATTCGGTAAATAATTTTGATTTATTTTCAACCTATGAGTTTCTTGAAAACAGTTTTATTTAACCCTACCATTTTTAAACTCCACTCTTCAGGGATTTTTTTCCAGTTTTGCTGAGAATTTAGAAGAGATCCATTCTGAGGGAGGATTATCTGCTATTTGCCTAATGCAGATTTTGCTGCTTCTCCTAAAGTGTTTAGTGCTGAGGGCTGTAAGAGCCATCTTACTGAAATAGATGAGCCTCAAGTCCAGTCCAAAAGAAGTGTCTATATTCTTATTTGTTGCTGTCTGTTACACAGCACTATCTTCTCCTTGAATTTACTAAACAGGAGAACAGTAAGTGACAAATACAGGAATAGATCTGATGTAAGTCACTGCAACTTCATCCAGTTGTGGGATCAAACTGAAAACTACCCCACTCTCTGTTGTACAAAATAAATTGTGGAAGGGTTCCCAAGTGAATTAGAGCCTACATGCAAACAAGACATGTCCTAAACATTTGTATGAATGCAGATCTTTTTGTGTGAAGGCTTGGGATAGGGACAGAAACATGCAAGAGCCAAGCAATTGCTCTTAGCTTTAATGAATGTTCCTCAGCTCTGAGCTTTAAATGTTCTGTTCACCCCTCTGCATGCCCTGGCACTCTGGCTGCGCTAGAGAAGTGCAGTATTAAGGACAGCGCTAAGGATGTTTTTCTCTATGCTTGGACCAACTCAAAGCAATGATGTTCATTTCTGAACGAGAAAACTACCGGTATTTCACAAACTGTGTGTATCTGATACCTTGGTGGCCTGTTGTCTTAGTCACGTTAAAAGCAATTGTTATATCATCCTTGTTCCCAAAATACACAACTGCAATTCACTGTCAGTGTGTCAGGTACTAATATTCTCTGTGCTGGAAGAAGGCTGTCTAGGAAGCTTTAGACTTAGGTAAAGGATTGCCTCTTTGCTTTCTCTATTCCTAAAAGCAACTCTTTTCAGAGATACTGTGAACGGGACAGGATGGTTGAAATTGGGCTAATAATGGAAATCTGTGGTTTAGATAAGATCTTGTCTTTTCCTGTTTATTGTGCCTTGATGCTTTGCATTTCTGGGCTTCCCAGCTTTTTCTCTGGATTCCGAGATGTGTTTCTGTTCGTATCTTAAGCTTACTAGACTTGAAGACTCAATAACTACTCCTGTGAACAGTAAAATCTTCCTCTTCTTCCATCAAATCCTAAATTCTCTGAATGCCTGAATCCTTCTTTAATGACTTTTAATACTAGCCTTACATACTTATGTATCTATATTTAATTTAAGGTAAATATCTCAAAAGCGATCAATAATCGCTGAACTAGAAGTTAATAGAAGTTTTATCTTTGTTATTAGTACTCTAAGAGTTAAACTACTGCTGAGACCTTTAGGGGGAAAGAAAATCACCATAGAATCTCATGGCTTATGTTATTTTGGGGTATCTCTTGAGTTACTGTTTCCTCCAGTTGAAAAATTGTGATTTCCTTATTACTCTGTTATTTTGCTGTATGGAGGTTCGATCGTTCCTAGCATACAAGGATACAGTCTTTTCTGAGGGGATATTCATATCAGAATGCAATGCATTTGCAACTCAATTTAAAGGGAAAAATTATGGGGGGAAAGGGAGCTACTGCTGATCAGACAGTATGTGGCCCCAGAAATATACCGCTGTTTGTCATTAGGACCTATGTAAATACTGTTACCTTTAATCTTCAACTGGGTACAGTTATGATTCCTAAAGAAGAGCTGCTTCTAGGTTTGTGGTTCAGCGAGGACCAATGCACGTCAGGACATGAGAGGTTTGGCATTACTAAAAAAGTGATTGGTGTCCATAAATACCTGTTTTTATTCTGTGTTACCAATGGAAAGGGGTAGATGAATTTTGAACCTAGAAGGAAATGATCTCTGGTAGTGCAATTCTTCATTGCATCAAGATTCTATGATTCTAAGAATATTTACTTTTTCTTACCAGCTTACTCAATTTTTTTTTTCCCTCTCTGGGAGTAGATTAGGACAGCTTGGGCTGAGTAGAGAAGGTGTGAAGAAGAGAAAGCAGAACAATGACAGATATTTCTTTCTCTGAAAAAAAAAAACCCCAACCCACAATTGATAGGACTATGGGAATGCAGCTGCTAAAGTGCTTTTGCTTCTCTAATCTTTCTGACATCTGGAATTGCCGAATCCATGAAAGATATACCAGTGCTTCAACAGATCTGTTCAACAGAGTGTGTAAATAGATAAGATTTAATTCAACTAATGGAGGAATAAAAAAAAAAAGTGAGGACAGTAGCTTCAGTAGACATTGCCAGCACTGCTTGCCTTTTTTTTTTTTTTTTTTTTTTTTTTTTTTTTTTTTTTTAGCAAATGCTATTACTGTAAGAAGCAGAGCTGATAGATTTACTTTCTTTGCTGTTGCAGCTTAGGAAAGTTCAAGAAGTCAGCTGTCAGATTCTGGGGCCCTTGCAGGCTAAGGAATTTCAATTTCAAAGTACACGAGATTGAAGTCTTGAAACAAAAGATCATCAAACACTAATAATTCCTGACTGTTGCTGGAGCTGTGAAGTGGGTAAGAAAGTGTACCTCTTTTTAAGGGGCAGTGAGTGTGACAGTGAATCTTGCACTCAATTAATTTTGTGGGGCCATATAAGGATGATATGAGGGTACTCAGATGTGAACGAACAGATCATTTAAGGCCACTGAAAAAACCCGCCACATGAATGCCCACAAAATTGCTTTCAAAGTATCAGGAGAAGTTCTATAAGAACTGCTGAATCTCATTTCCAAAGCACCTCAGGAAGCAGACTTGTCTTAGTAAGTCTTGTTATGGAAGAAAGCGTGGTGCACTTCAGACCTCAGCTCCAAGGTAGCATGTGAAGTGTTAGCTGCTAACTCTAAAGTTTATTCAGTTTAGCACACAGGTATTGTTAAATGTATGCATATCACCATATAAATGACATGCATGCATGGTATGATTAAACTACAGAAAAGTGATATTAGGCAGACCAAAAATCTGAATTTTCACCTTTGAATAATATTTCAAATTCAGCCTGAATTACTTAACAAATTTTGCCCTCCCTAAACTACGCTTTGTTAAGTGTATTTTTCAGCAAAGAAACTATTTGTCACAAAAATTGCAAAACTTTCTATACGACGACCTTTAAATCTTCTTGTGTTGCTGCTTTCCAAGACAACTTTTTTCAGCCTGTAGATTTACTTTGCAGATTTGTTTGCAGATTTAGTAGATTTACGCTGTTCCCAGATGTATTATGTTGCATTTGGCTGTATTAAAATGCATTTTTTAGGTTGCAAGTGATTCAGATCTCTCTGTAATAGCAACTTGCCTTTGCTATTTACTGCTCCACAAAGATTTGTAGCAACAAGAAACTGTACCAGCAAAAAATTCATAACATAGACTTACTGCTGACAAAAGTCTGCAGCGATGTGGGACCAAGCTCTTTCTTTGACCTAAGACTGGAAAGGGACCAGCTCTCCGGTTTCTTCTTATTAACACCTACATCTTGAAGTCAGTCAACCGTTTTGTTGGTATGTTTTGTTTACATCATGCAGTGCACATTCTTAATCAAAAGTTAAGTTAAAAGGCAAGGTATATGGCATCAATGTAGCTGCCTCTATAACTGACCCAAAATTGCTTAAATAAGTAGACTAATAGAATAATTTTAAGATTTGCAACAGCACCTACGTCCTATGAAAACAAGGCTGAGTGACTTCTTTTCGTTGCTGATAGTGTCCTAGATGTAATGTGTAAATGCTTTCTCTACCGCTAACCAGAGAGTAAAGTGATGTCTAGTTCTCCAGGTAATATTTAAAAATAATAATATTAATAATAATAAAAAAATGGAAATACTTTGACAGTCCTTGAATCTTTTAGAATTTCCTCAGCCTGTTGACTTTTTAGCAAAAAAAAAAAACCACCAAAAGAAGCCAAAAATGAGCATTACTAGTTCAGAAACCTACGTAACTAGTCCTTTAAGTCATTGGTGTATATTGTCTAGGATTGTTGATACAGAAAAAAGTTTGATTTTAGCAAGTGGTCCCCACTAATTTTCTTTTGACAGAAGGTGAGCTGAATGTTCTACATACGGCTGTAAAAGACTCCTGCTTTTTATTGCAACTTGATAGCTGTGCCAAAAAAACCCACAAACCCCCCAGATTTCTTTCATCCAAACTTGAGCTTGTTGAGAGTTCTTTTCTCAGATGCTGGCCTTCAGCTAAGTGCTGTTAGTGGGTGTGGAAGGAAGTGGAAACGGCGTTTCCCCAAAGCAATGAGGCGTGTTCAGCTGGCAGCAGCGTGGATTTCTGCAGGGGAAGGATGGGGCAGAGCTGGCGAGACTGAGCTAGCAGAGCTCCTGCAGCAGGCAGGGTGACTTTTGAACAGAGCAGAAGATAAACCTGTATTTTGCACTTGAAGGTGGAAATAAGAAGGAGATATCCCTAGGCATGGGAAAGGACCTTGCAGCATTTGTTTTAACTCAAGAGGCTGCTGGAAATCACTACACTGAAAGCAAGATTTAAGAAAAGGACTGGCCCTACAGAGTTATCGTGGGCACTTGGTGGCTTTGTTTGCAATTTCTTTTAATCTATTTCCCCTAGTAAATCTGAGCTCTCTCTATTTTAAGTTATTATTGACTTATTCTGAAGTCAGTAGTTTGTGGTCTTGCAAAACCTGCCCTGACATATTATAAGCCAGCGGTGTTTCTTGGTGTGCTTGCTTTAAAGAAAAAAAAAAAAGACAGCTTCATCTCCAGACTCAGTGATTTAGGATCCTATTGCATTGTGTGACATGTTTATATGATAATATGTGAATGCGTATGTCTGCAAGATACACTTAGAATTAATGACACCTTGCACTGAACGATGGCTTGGAAGAATTTATTGCATTTTCTTCTACGGGTTGAGTGTTTTGGAATGGCAAGATGTACTAATCGATAGGAGTTGCTTTTAGCTTGTGGAAGGCGAGTCAGATCCCAGATTCTCAAGACAGAAATTACAAGAGCAGTTACTTAAGACATATGGTTTTAGCAAAGGCCAATGGATGGATATCAGTAGGAAAGCTCTTTCAGCTTGAATTGTCTGTGGTTCATGGGAGATGCATACCTAATTATGCAGACGTACAGAACAGTAGCTTATGTGTTATACGTACACTGACACACACAGGGTGTGTTTTGCTTCTCGCTCAGAGTTTGAAGCTGAAGTGCCAGCTTCTTTCACTATTGAGGAAACCGCGCCAGAACGGCAGTGAAACTTCTCTCCAGCACACTTAGTAGCAGGCTGCTGTGAAGCAAGCAAAAATAGGCTGGGCATAGCACTGTGCTAATCTGGCTATATTGCTCCCAAAATGAAGTTAGCTTGAGTACAGCCGACAAGGCTACAGGGAGCTTGGATATATTTCCACTGTATTGCAAGTACGGAAATAGATGGTACCCAAAAGAAAAGAGAATTTTTATCCTGTATATCAGTAGATTTCCCCAAAACATCACAAAGGGCAGATTAGTCAAGAATTTTAATCAAGTGACTGAGTTTGTTTGGATTAAAAACCTTTCACCTCTATTTTCACTCAGCTCCCGTGTTTGTGTGATTGTTTCAATTTGCATTTATGGGCCTAACATATTGAAGCATCAGCACTCACATCTAAAATCAGCAGTGTTAAGACTATGCACTAGGAATTTTTATTTAATCAAAATACTAATTTAAAAAAAAAATTAGACAGTGGAATAATGAGAGAATACCAAGGAGCAAACAGGCCACTTCGTTTTTAAGTCTTCCCCTGCTGTCTACAGGAGACATTACATTAATTTCTTTTCTTTATCAATTTATTGCTTTTGCCTTTAGACTGGAGGGAAAAATAAACCCCTGACCTTGCATGGCTGCACTGAGGACAGCAGCATTCACTGCTACAATCACTTTTGGGGTGTTTTGTAAATTTGTTTAAAGGACTGATAATAAGGGGAGAAATAAACCACTTTTTCAAATCTGTTCAAGTCAGAAAGGAATAGTTGGTGTGATTGTCTATGCAATGCATCATTGCCCTCTTTCATTTTACTGCAGTGATAACTGCTCATGCAAGATCCGTGTAGTAGTGATACAGCTGGTGTATGAAACTGTAGAACAGGAGTTCCTGGTTTTATTTTAGCAAAGCATCAGAAAATGGAGCAAACAGCTGCTTGGGGCAATTCTAAATGTCAAAGTAGAGGCCACCATAGCATGGAGGAGCATCTCTGATACAGAAGCCTTTGCAGTTGAGTTGCAGAGGTACGAGGGCAGGCCGCAGAGAGAAGCCTGCCAGCACTGCTCCCTGCACTCAGAAACGGTGAGTCGTCATGAACGAAAAGTATCATCAGTAGCAATGGGTGCCAAGATTTATGAAGGGCTATTTGGTCTGTCTAACAGTGCCAAGAACAAAGTCTTGCTCTTCTCAGTTGTCCCAGGGTCTATCCAAGAGCTTTTGAGCTGGCTGAGTTTATAATACTTGAGTTACTCCATCTTCTCCCCTATTATTTTTTTCTCACCTGACTGTGGATAGTAGTAGCCATCTTCTTGTGTACTGAGAAAGCTTATATTTTGAGGGAATGCTGCTGGTCCCTGAGGTGAGACTCCCCTGGTCTCAATAATGCATTTTTGAGGCCGGTCAGACTGAACTTGGAATATATGGAAGTTTCCCTCATCTGAAACGTGAATGGACATTGATTGAATAGAATACTTATCTGTATTTGATCTGTATGTTTTGCATCATTTGTAATGAGTTTGTATGCAGTGGTTATGTTTTGGTACAACGGTACTTAAATGATAAACTTTTGAAAAGTCGTAGTTCATTCCTTTGTGCATCAGCCATAATGCTATCCATTGCACAGGCAAGCCCTCTCTAATATGGGGAATTTGTAGCAAAGAGGTTGTCTAGCCCTTGAAGTGCATCAAGTGCTTTCTAGCACTTTAAAGCACTGTATGTGAGCATATTACAAAAGAAACACCAAGTATCGCATTTCTGAACAGTTGCACTCCATCGAATCCTGTGTCCCCATCTTTGAGTGTTTTATGAAAAAAACTCCAAAAACCAGTGAATTTCAGAAGGATTGTATGAGTGTGTCGTGTATCAGTCGCCCCTGTCGCCGGGGTTGGAGTGGCCGTAGTGCGTGTTGCCCGGGTTTGAGTGGCCGCAGGGCGCGTTGCCCGGGTCTGAGTGGCCGCAGTGCGTGTCGTTTTACTGTCAGAGCCAGAGACCTTCTCTTCCCTTTGAGGGTACTGAATGGTGTTGAACAGGGCTCGGTAGGCATGGGCCAGGCCCCAGCACGTTGCAATGAGTTGCATCTCTCTAGAGTTGCCAGGGTGACAGCATACTTTTTCCAAATATTCTACTAACTTTTCAGGATTCTGCATTTGCTCAGGGGTGAAGTTCCAAAACACTGGGGGTGCCCATTGGCCTAGGTACTTGCCCATCTTGTCCCACACACCCTGCCACTCATAATTATTCAGCCTTGGGGCAGATCTCTGGATGATATTCTTAAATTGCTTACCAACTTTAGACAAAACCGAAACAATATTCCCAAGAAGTATTAATAGAAGTATCTTAACTGCCCAAGGATGCTCAAAATACTGAAAAATTACTGTAATGAAGGAGGAAACATCATAGAAGAAGGTAGTGACACTGCCATTCTGTATTTCCTCCGTAAAAAAACTCTCAGAAAAGTTACTGCAATTGCTAGTTGTCTCCACGATATGGTATCCATGGTACAGTAACGGCTTCATTGCGAAGTTTACATACCACAGAAACGTCAAGGTCAATGTTCTAAAAACAAACCTCACAAGCGAGACATTACTATTCACTGCAGACCACAGCAAACTGCAAAACCCAACACCAATCTTTAACATGTACAGCAGGAAAAAGAGCGCGATGCAGATTATACAAATCAATATCGAGAACAGAGAAACCAACATTGTGACCCTCAACTATTAACAGATATAAGTTCCTTAATACACTCCGGTTAATCTGTTATTATCTCAAACCCTTCGAGCCCCACGTTGGGCGCCAAAAAGGACTGTCGTGGTTTAATCTCAGTCAGCAATTAAGCACCACGCAGCCGCTCGCTCACTCCCCCCCCCCCCCCCCCGGTGGGATGGGGGAGAGAATTGGAAGAGCACAAGTTAGAAAGACTCATGGGTTGAGATAAAAACAGTTTAATAATTGAAATAAAATGATAATAATAATATGATAATAATAATAATAATAATACACAAAACAAGTGATGCACAGCACAATTGCTCACCACCCGCTGACCGATGCCCAGCCAGTCCCCGAGCAGCGGCCCCCCCGGCCAGCTTTCCCCAGTTTATGTACTGAGCATGACGTCCCATGGTATGGAATGTCCCTTTGGCCAGTTGGGGTCAGCTGTCCTGGCTGTGCCCCCTCCCAGCTTCTTGTGCACCTCCAGCCTCCTCAGTCAGTAGAGCATGGGAAGCTGAAAAGTCCTTGGCTAGTGTAAGCATTACCTAGCAACAACTAAAACACCGGTGTGTTATCAACTTTGTTCTCATCCTAAATCCAAAACACTGTACCAGCTACTAGAAAGGAAATTAACTCTATCCCTGCTGAAACCAGGACAGAGTGTCAAGAATTCGGGCTTTATCCCAACAAAAGGCCTTTTTATTATTCCTTTCTTCACGCATATTGTAATTAGCACAGCTAAACTGAAGCAGGTATGGCATTAAGAAGAATTGCCCCCTTACCACAAAATCTCCCACAAGATGCAAGTCTTGGGAGGAAGATCCAACAGGACTTAAGCTATCGCTAACTCAGCTTTGTTCCTCCTTTTGGCTTAGAAACTGAGGAAAACAGGTTCCCTTGTCTCAGAAAGTTGAAAGGCTTTGTATCTTTGAATGGCTATAGGTACCTAACCTCAGATATGCTGTGGCAGGGAGTGGAAAATGCTAGTGCATGTTTCATGTAAAGAAAACAGGAATTATGAGATACCCTGTGAAATGGATGGTGCCCAGAGCTTTGGAGTGTGTGAAATAATAGGAAAAAAAAAATCCATTCCATGTTGGAAAGGCCTTTATGTTTGTAGCTGATTGTTGCTTGGAGGGATTTCCTACTTAAGTCTGCCATGGTCAGGTTTTTTCTAGGCATTCAGGAGCTAAATGTATTTATCAAGGTGATGGAGAAGATGATATTACAAAAAGATAAAAAAAAATTTCTCTCCAATGAAGACATTTTGGTTTTCTGAGTGATGTATATTTAATAGTTTTGAGATATGTATAACATGGTCTTGAGAGTATGTTGGTGAGCACTGTTAAGTACTGCTCCTTATTACTTTACCATTGTTTCAAGAGCCGTGAAAAGTCTTTTGGAAGATTCTTGTCATTTGCATCTTTGGTGCTGTGCCAGATCCTACAGACTGCAGTGAATCTGTGACCTGCAGCCTGACGTGCTTCTGCTTTGAGCTAAGGTGTGAGCGTTATAAAGGGTATATTCAGACCAGCAAGAAGGAAAAAATTGAGGGGCAGGCACAAGGAATTCTTACGTCGAAGACAAGGATTTGCCATCTACCTCCACAAAATAAAAAATATCCCACAAAGTTAAAATAACAGAAAAGGTTATTCATTCTAGGTTTATAGAGATGAAATAGTTACTTTACGACTAAGACTTGGTAATAAATGTACACATATAAGGCAGTTGATAATGTTGGCAATGTGGAGTAATATTGGCAATAGGAATCAGGGGATTTCAATAGTCAGTTCTGCCACTGATTTACTGTGTCAGACTTTGTCAGCACTGTGCCTCCATTTCTATTATGATAAAAGATGGGTGATAAATTTGCTCCTAAAGATCTAGTGGATTTTTAAAGATTTTGAGACTGTAAAATTTACAGGGGTTATGATTGTTTGTAGCATTACTTTAAAGTAAAAATATTTCTAATTCCATATTTTATTTTTTTTCTTCATAAGGAATTTTACTTTTTTACTGAAAAGTTAATTTACATTAGAAGTAAATGTTTCATGTGCCCCCAAAGGAAATATTAATTTACTTCTCAAGGTTTCATTAACCCCCAAACTCTCATGTCTTCTGTGGTGATAAGACAGCTTGTCTCATTCATGGTCAGCCACTAAATCATTTGTGTCACCCCTTATGTTGATGTAACACCACTGCACATAGAGCTAAAGCCAGAGCGTTAAAGTGGTTCTACTGTAATTTTTGTGTTGATTGCTTTGGGATTTTTCACTGGTCTGTGTCTACTGGCATAAATTATTGTCAGTGGGATCAAGAAAAGCAACAGCAGAGCGCAAGGACTCAACCGTGCGTTCTCCAAGCAGTTGTTATACAGATTGCAGTCAGAGCAGCCTGGGGAAACCTGGTGCAAAGCAGCTACCGGTACTTGCCATGCTGTTATCGACCTGCCCTCGTCATGGAAATAAGTGAATGTCAAAGGGTGCAGGGGCCTGTCTCCTTGTCCATCGTGCTGAAAAGGTTTCAAACATTTGATTTAAAAATACTGACAATAAAAGGAAAAACTAGAAACTGTTTGAAGGATGTGGAGAGGAGGAGGAGGAAAAATAAAGATCCTACGCATGGGCTCAGACAGCCTGGATTTGCAGGCAAGAGCCAACAGGATGAGAGAGGCTTGATCTATGGGTAAAGTGTTAAACTGGGATTGAGACACACAGGTTCACCTTTTGGCAAAGGCTTCAAGAGTGCAGTCAGCTCACACGCTCTGTGCTCGGGGTGCCTCTGCAAATCCGAGATAACAGAGTTCCTCTTCGCTCACCCTTGGCTGGTATTGTCTGCGAGGAGACTCAGCTTTTTCAGAGAGAAGCTGTTTTGCTCTGTACGTTGTACAATGCCATGCACAGTGTTATCCAGATTCCAGAATGGCTACATCAGTGTTACCACCCTATATGCTTGATGCTGGATACAGTTTGGATCAGTAATTTATCATAATTTTGTGGGATGGAAAGGAGTATCATCAGATTTCTTTCTTCTTGAGGACAGAGATTTTGATTAATTTTTTCCCCTCTCTTCAGGGTTAGCACTTTGCATTATATATATTTCAAGGCAGGGAAATTGCTCACTTGACAGCTGCGGATAAAAGACAGAATTTTAGATAATGTTTTAAATTCACCAGGGACAAACCTGCTTCAAGGTAATTTATAAATTAAACTAAATTCAAATATTGTCTCCTGGCATGTATCTGTAATTAGAAAACTCTCTTGAAGAGGAAAGAGATGGCTGGTATACAAATTATTTTGCAGCTAAAAATAGGAATGTCTAGAGATTGGGTGATATTAGGCAAGTCATGTGTTGAACAAGCTTTCTTCATTTTGCATTTAAAAGTTTTTCCCAGCTCACCAGCTTGACTAGCTTCAAGCTTGCTATGTAAAAGTTGATGGTGAGAGAGTCACAGTATGAGATGTTGAATTATTTGTGACTGCGCAGTTTCTTTGGTGTGAATTTGATTTCAAAATTCCCTCTTTTCCCACTTCCCTTGTTTCTCTCTCTGTTATCTGTCTTTCTGACACCTGAAGGGGGGAAAAAAGTACTCCTTAGATAAAAGCTTTTTATGTTTTGGGAAATGTTATTTCAGAGCTGGTTTATGTTTCTTTTTTTGGATCGGGTCCTTACGGTATCATCAGCCCACTTACACTGGTATGCGAGAGCATGCAAATGCTACGTGAGGCCATGCGGCAGCCTTAGCATCAAAGGCCGAGAGCCTCTAAACTTCCCTGCACTGCTGAGCATCTGGAGGTTGGCCTGCCTTGCTCTCTCTTCTCCTCTCTTCTTTCCCTTCCAATTTATTAAACTCAGTGCACGGCAATCCTATTTGCATTCTTGCCTTTCACCTGCTCTGCTAGTTGCTTTCATTTGAGCAGTTGCTTACCTGTCACTGGCTGCAGTGGCAACATTTTTAGGCGTGGGGAGAGGCAGGAGAGGTCGCTGGGAGACATTTGTGTATTGTTTGTCATAAGCCTTGTAGTTGCATTTGGGCTCGTGAACAAGGGCTAACGCTGCCAAGTAAATGCCACTGGCTTTCCCAGTTTTACAGTTCTGATAAAAATTCTCTGCAGTGGGAGGTCATTCATTCAAGCACATGAGTCGGAAAAGAAAAGAAACAAAAATATCCTTTGCAAGTGGTAGTGTGTGCTAACATATCTCTAGCAGATTATACTTTTATTCAATTTCTTTGTAAGAGGCCATGTGTCAAAAAGCTTTTTACCTAGATCTGCTAAAATGGTATATGGAAGGACAACATATTTTCTTCACCTTTTACCTTGGAGCAGTAAACATTGTGGCTGGAGACCATTAAAACCTAGTTGTGTCAGCTCCATTTCTAACTCTGGCACTCTTTCAGGGTTAAGTAGCACTGATATTAATGGGAGGTGACATCAGTCAAAACTGTGCCAAATCCAGGTACAGCAGGCTCCAGGGCAACCTGTATTCAGTAGGTTTCTAATTCTGACCTGCAATTGCAGTCATTTTCAGAGGCTTAATGCTTTCCAGCTGAGTTTTCCTTATTTCACTGTAACGCAGAAGCAAAGCTGCAGCTGTGTTGCAGCTAACGGACAAGAGAAAAATGTGTGGGAAAATATCCATCTTATGTAAGTAAGGATTTGTGAAATTTGGAAAGTTTTCAAAATGGGAGAGGCAGTATTCCTCGGTATTTTAGAAGACGTCCACTATTTGGCCCTTGGAAGGACATGCAGCAGCTCACATACCCGCTGCTTGTTAAGTGACTTAGCACATGCAGATCTGTACGAAGCAGAAATCCGCTAGCAACAACAATTATAACTGGGCAAAAAATAACAAGATTAACTAATTTATTCACCCCCAAAATAACAGTCGTCTCATCACTAAAACAATTTTGCAAGATTGCGGTAGTTTTGAAGGAGGAGAGGAATGCTGCGGAAAGCAAGTATTGGGGCTTTCCAGTTTGAAAGGAAATATTACATTTTTTAGAAGTAAAAATAACTAGATGCAACAGGACATTAAAATATGCAAAAACATGAAGACAAAGCCACTGTTCTTATTTGGATTTAAATGTATATATTCTCCCTAAATTAAAATTTTTTGAGGCTTTTAATTCAGCAAGTTAATCTGAAAATCAGTTTTTGACATCACAATAACAATAGGGTCACAAACATTCAGTTTTAGGGAAGACCAATGGGCGCAGACCATAACTGTGGCATGGTGGAAAAAAGACAATATAAACATTTTGGCACATGTAATGAGAAACAGAAAAAAATGTTGAAAAGAAAGATAGCAAGTCATTTCTGTTCCCTGTAAAGGTTCAAATGGAAAGAATGTATACTTTAAGTAATATAAGTTATGATTAGACCTGTTGGTAGCCTTATGAACTGTGTGTAGTATAACTTTTTGCTCAAAGATGCACTTCAAACCTCACACTGCCAAATGTTTCACCACCACTTTAATGAATCCTCAGCCACCAAGCATTGCTGATGATGCTGCACTGTGAAACGCTCCTTACAAATGATTTTAGTCTCTCTCTATTAAGTTTTTCACTTCCCCTGCCAGTATGTAGGAGCTACCTTGAATAGTTCTTTTTTTTTGTTTGTGTTTCAATGCATTTGCAAGGTAGAGTCTTTTCTCCGAATGCTGTGAAATGGATTATTTTATGTTACATGGTGATGGATAAGCCTTTTAATAGTTTTGCAGAAATTACTCCAATAAACTAATTACTTTCTCTAACGTGTGATATCTGAATTGAGATCATAGGTAAAAGAGTTATCTGAAGAAAACACCTGGGTTTGAACTTTTTTCTATTTTTGCAACACAGCCCTCAGCTGTCAGTGTGTTTTCTGTATCTTGCCTTAAGAAAAAGTCTTTATTTCATCATCTGAACTGTTTTGTCCTTAGAAAACAGAACTTTGCCTGCTGTGTTGAAGGGAGAACCTGGGGGACAAATGATCCTGCTTGATTTAATATACAGCAATCAATAACTCCATGACTTACTAGCAGACTCACTTCATACATGGAAAACCTTAGGAAGGTGAATGGGAAAACAAACATCAACGTGTGATTAAGTCTTCATTATTCTTGTATAATGTAGTAAGAGAGTATTAATGAAGATAAGTTCATTTGTTCTTAGGATTTTGGAATTAAGTGTGGAGGATTATAACCTGAACGGTATAGCTTTTTCCCACACTTCAGCTAGGGAGGTCATTTCCAGGGTCATTATCCTCATGCAGGAATCTGTGAACACTGGGGGCTTTTAAGCTGAATTTGGGACATGAAAGAGGCCTGTTTGAGGTCTAACCCCGGGGTGCTGATGGTACCCAAGTGGGGCATGGTTTTACTGAGGCAGGGATTGGAGGTCACTGCCAGGTGGTGCTGGGGTTTGGTTTCCAGCCAAATTCTTGCATTTGGCTTCCTAGCAGTGCAGACAGGTCTAGAATAAGGCTATAAAATACTTTTCTTTATGTTCCTTGGTTCCTTATTGTGCTGGTTTTGGCTGGGATAGAGTTAATTTTCTTCACAGTAGCTAGCATGGGGCTGTGTTTTGGATTTGTGCTGGAAACAGTGTTGATAACACAGGGATGTTTTTGTTACTGCTGAGCAGTGCTGACACAGAGTCGAGGCCTTTTCTGCTCCTCACCCCACCCCACCAGCGAGCAGGGTGGGGGGGGCACGAGAAGCTGGGAGGGGACACAGCCGGGACAGCTGACCCCAACTGACCACAGGGATATCCCACACCATATGGCGTCATGCTCAGCACATAAAGCTGGGGGAAGAAGAAGGAAGGGGGGGGACGTTCGGAGTGATGGCGTTTGTCTTCCCAAGTCACTGTTACGCGTGATGGAGCCCTGCTTTCCTGGGGATGGCAAAACACCTGCCTGCCGATGGGAAGGAGTGAATGAATGCCTTGTTTTGCTTTGCTTGTGTGCGTGGCTTTTGCTTTCCCTATTAAACTGTCTTTATCTCAACGCACGAGTTTTCTCACTTTCACCCTTCCGATTCTCTCCCCCATCCCATTGTGGAGGGAGCGAGCGAGTGGCTGTGTGGGGCTTAGTTGCCAGCTGGGGTTAAACCACGACATTTGTCTTCTCTGGTGTGAAGGTTTGGGGCTTAAAAGGAGGAAAAGAGATTGCAGACATGAAAGTGAACTCTAGGGAACAAGGAGGTGATAACACCCAATACCCTGCTGTATTGCTCTGTGTGATGCAGTTGATTTTTCAGTTTTTTTATCTCTTCTTTGGATTAAGAGGCTCTGAGGCACAAGAAGACTTGATGTATGTGCTGCTGCTTAAATGTAGTGATGTGTCTATGCTGTGTTGGGTAAAGGAGCAATTGAAGAGTGAGTAGGCATACTTCAGCTTGCCCTCCTTCAGCTGATACAGGTTAAAAAGCAGGGAAAACTCAATAGCAGGCTCATCAGCTGCCTAAATACCTATGGCTTGCAATCAGCTTGGGGAATCTGTTAAAGCCCTTGTTGTACAAGTTAAAGCTTGCTCAGACGTATCTCACGAGTTTGCCATCACATTCCTGAAAAAGCTATCTAGACTCATCAACAGGCAATAGACAACGTGCAGAGTCAGGGAGCGATCATGACCTCTTAGACCAGATCCTGTAAGTAGATACGTGTCATCCTCTTGGAAATGTGCCTTGGCAGCTCTTCTTTTGAAGTCAAAAGAAGAAAACAGAGCTGACTTTGGAAGGAAGGTTCTGTCCAGGGTTCATCTAGACTGGGGGCTCTGACTGCTGCTCTCGGTTCACAGCGTTTAAAAAATGTAGTAAGAATTGTGGACATGTTTGCAACTGATGTGATGAGAGTGCTGTTGCGTAACAGCTTGTCTTATCTATGTAACTTTGTTCTGTACAAAGCCATACTTCAAGGTGTAGGCAGGGCAGATGTCCAGCTCTGTCTCAAATTAGTGTGCTGTTTCTCTTGGGCTGAATGCACTTGCTTCTGTCATGTTTTCCTGCACTGCAGTTTTTAGAAGTTGCTGTATTATCGGGCCCTACAGAAACTTTTAGGGTACAGTTCTATTGGTGAATTCAGGAAACATTATTTTTAGTAGTTTACTGCTGAAATTAAAAATAAAGTAGTAGTAGGCCAAAAATATGGACATACAGCTGCAGGTAACTTACATTTTTAGGCAAGTTTCTAACGGCGTCATCAATGGCTGCTCCTTTTAAGCATGCTCAGTGTGACTGCAGTACAGCCTGGACTTTACTTTTTATTGCAAGGGAGGGTTTAAGCCACTTGATTGTCTTGTTCATCTGTGCTAGAGATAGCTGGACTGTCCGCCAACTGTACAAATGGAAGAAAATGGGACCTGTTTCACTTACACATCTTATTTGTCTGAATATTGAGAATCCTGACAGTTTCCCATGCCTTTCAGTAATTTTTAATTTATATAGGAACAAATTTCTTATATCTTCAAAGATACTGCCTTTTTTTTGATTCATTGTACAGATTACCGCAAGCTGTTTTTTCAGTTTTGCTTCTAATACCTACACAAAACTCAATTAAAGCTAATACCAATTAGCTGTGAATGATTTTTGAGAACGCTATTAAACAAAAAATATGAGCAGATGGCTACTATTTAAAATATGGGACTATGTCAGGTTTAATATCCGTTATGTTGCTGTATTTCCAAGCCATAAAAGTGACAGGAATGGCATGCACTATGTAAAAGAAATTTGTTATGGTCACTTAAAAAAATGTTTTTCATTATTATTAACTACTGGAAAGTCAGATATGGATAGTAAATATTCTTTGATATGTAGTATGGATTTTCATGAACTGACACTTCATACCGCACAACTTAAAATATTCGTTCCTGTTAACAAGTGTTTCGCTGTATAAGTTTGTGAGATGTATGTAGCTATAGCTACCTTATGCTTACCCTGTGAAAAGTTACAGATTGTGCAAATAGTTCTCAATGTTGTGTTCAGAACATTTACCAAGTGAATCATGGGGATAGTGGGTTGCCTGAGTAATAATATTAAGCCATACCAAAGGTTCAGCTAACCAGCACTGGTCAATAAAAGGTGTCCAGGGCAGAGAACACGAAAAAGACAAGCATGAAAAAAGACCTTTTAGGATACTTCCCCAATCATCTATGACTTACAAATTTTTGGATACTAGTAGTTGTTAGCCCTGGATGAGATTTTTTTCCCCTCTGAATATATGAATATACTTAAGTCTTGAATCCATGTAAAATTTCAGCACCAATGGAATGCCATGGGAATAAATTTCAATACTTCTTTATACTTAAAAATATCTTTTAAATGCTCTGATCATAGGTTAAATAGCTTTGTTCTTTTGAATTTCAAATTTGCATCTGACAGTGGTTTCCTATTAACCAACTCCAGTTGCTTCGCTCTTATTATAGAAGATGCCTCAACCATGGTCCTGATTTTTAAACACGAGTTTATCTTCATCCCAGCTCCCTCCCCCGCCCCCCTTTTTTTTTCTTCCTTCTTGTTTTTGCTGATTAGTAGTCAGCTTAAAGTTGAGCAAACCTCAGTTATAGTTTCTGGACTTGCTTAGTGGAAACTGCAGGGGTTGAGAAGCATCTTCAGAGTGGATTGTACACTGCAACAGCCAGTGCAGTTACGCACAGAAAAGACATAATAGATGAACTGCAGAGCAAACTGAATTAGCTACAGCTACAGTAGTGTAATGAACTGGTGCCTTTAGTAATTAGCCAGGGCTGAAGTGATCTACTGTGGATTATATTCTTTGACTCTCTCTAATAATCTAAGTCGCATTTCCCCTGGTTGACATTTACCAAAGGCCTCAAGTTAAATGTATTTTTTTTCTGGTGTTTCATAGCTCACTTTTGAATGCTCAAAACCTGGATGTTAATGCTGAGAGCTTCAGTTTAAATTGTCCTTTTTGCAATTTTGTACGCTTCTAACTTTATTACAATTCTGTCCTTTAAGCCAGATATATCAGACATTACAGCAGTTATATTAGAGTATAAAACTTGTCTGGACTCAAAAATGGTAATAAAATTTAGGTCCTTTTCCCTGGAACTGGCTCTTTACGGACCTGTTTTCCCAAGGGAATATCCACCAACTTCTTCAGGGCTTCACTCTAGTGTCCAGGCCTATATCGGGCATGTGTGGTACTGGGTATAGTGGTTCTGGTTCTGGGCCCAGTCTGCAAATGTACAGCACAGGTGCACCCCAAGGTGTGACTTCAGCACTGCTGTGACATCTTGCTTGATGATCCCAAAATAGCTTCTTCTCCTGGGCCTCCTTCTTCTCTGTTGTTTTTTTTTTTCCCCTTATGTCTTTAGATTTTACTGCCCTGCCCCAAACCAGAAAATATTGCTCATTCTGTGCATTTTTATATTACTACAAACTTCAAAAGTTAAAATACTGAAGCTTTAAGTAATATAAAAATGAAATAAACATATAAAGGTTGAAATATACATCTAAATGTTGAGTATTTGATGCTTCCTTGTGAAGAGTTGATGATCCTTGAACTTTGGAGTCTTTTCTGAAGTTATAGTGTCCAGTTTTACTTCATAACTTAGAGGCCTCTAGTCTAACCTTAACATAGGAGCTGATATTTTTGTTCATTTGTTGCCTTTGAGAATAGGAGCTTCAGGTGAAAAAGTTCTAGTATCATAACACTCATGTCAGTCTGTTCATGTTTCATGTTAAGGGATCCTGACTGAGAAATCCAAACACTACTCTAGTATGAATAATAAGCAATGACACGTGCTTCGTTCAATATATTTACAATCTTCTATTTCTCTCTTTTAAGACAGCTTTGGAATTGTCATCTCATATGTAAACCTCAGGCCGATGTATGTCAGGTGCTGGCATCAGGATTATGAAGTTGAAAAGCAAACTTGAGCAGTCAACAAATTTTGTATTTTCATCTTGCTCAAAATATGCATATGTTGATAGTATTTACTAGCACTTATTTGCATAGGGAAAAAAGCCTTTAAATGCTGCTGCTTATCTGGTCTTTAGCCCCGTAGCATTTATAGCAAAGATGCTGTTAGCTGAGCTGTGTTATTTAATCTGGTGTTCAAAAGAAAATGTCAACCAGACCAGCTATGAAAATTAAACTATTCCAATGCTTTTAGGACTTCTTTCTTCCATTAGCTTCAAATGAAAATAAACACAGAGAATTTTCTATTCTTTACTGAAATCCTTCTGTCCCTGTTTCTCTTTATGTGATTTGGAACTACTGCTTCTGCTTTTCCTTGCTCCTTTCCAGAATCTGTCCATTGCTTTTGCTTTCTGTTGTGTTTCATTTCTTCCTCTCTTTTTTTAATATTTAAATCCTTCAAACCACCTGAGTTTTTAACGAACCAGTTTTCCAAATCAACCAAACACCTAACAGTGTTGGGATTTCCTGTCATTTTGCCTGCAAGCATCCCTCTCCTTGGTGCCTGTTCAGTGACTTGTTCTATGCCCACAATATCGTTCACTTGAAACAAAGGTTACATTGCCTCCCCGCAGTCTCTCTGGCTGGTCTTTGGCAGCTTGGAAGGATTCACAATCATGAGTTCATAAATATCTCTTTCTGGATGCATATTCTTTTAAAATTTAGCTCTTGGAATGCCAACCAGAGGGTTGTGTTACATTTGAATTTACCAAGTATTAGGAATGCAAAAACTGTTAGAGCTAGGCTGGGTTTTTTTCTTCTGTTTGTACAGTTGATTGACTGTTTCATATTGAGTTCTCTTACAAATGGAGCGGAGACGATTCTTGATTCTCTGCGTTAGTTGAAGATATGGAGTGTTCCATATAAAGCAAATAACACTGCTAATCCAAACCCTATGTGAGCTCGTGTAAAAGACCATGCCGTGAGAGAGGGATTGAGCAGAGAAGGGCGTATCACAAAATTGACTGGAGAGCTTATAGACCCCTGAGCTTAACGCGTCCCAGACTAAAACATCCACAGCAGATTACTGTGCAGTGAGGTTATACTGCTTTCGAGGCCTGGGCTGCTTTGCTGGCATCTTTGCACGTACGGTAGAGTTACCTGAGCCCAGACAAAACACCTGAGGATACCTGGGTTACGACGGGTTGGTTTTGGACTGCAGAGGTGAACATAGCCTTGTGGTCATATCGCTTGATGCTCCCAGCCAAAAGAAGGGAGGGGGATGGAGAATATATGAAGTATATATGAAGGAAAAAGGTGAATGTGTGCAGCCTCATAATCCTTTCTAAAATGTCAGGTTTTTACAACAGCAAGGCTGTGCCTTCTCCTGCGAGGAAGAAGAGGGCCAGGTGACTCCTCTGGCTCATGTCCCTGCTGCTGAGGGCTTGGGCTGGAGAAAGCAGGCTCGGGCTGTCCAAAAGGAGAAAACCAACAGTTAAGTGAGGTGGACTATCACAGGCCCATGCTCAAACACATTCCCTGGCCCTCTTTTATGCCATGGCATAAACAAAACCTGATACAAACGTAAGCAAACTGTATCAGCATAATCAAATAGGATCCTGTGTGTAGTGATTGCACACAGCACAGCTGCACGGGGTGGAGGTGGACGTGGGACTGACTTGCCCAGAAATATCTCTCGAGAGCTTCCAAGTTCTTGACTCCCTCCTGTGATTTTTGGACAGTGTATGAGGTGCATAACATGAATTATTGCATTTGCTGATTTGTAGTGTCATACAGGACGATTCAAATGTTGTCTGAGTTGCTACTTCTTGAAAACGATGCAGTGGAACCTATACCTGGCTTGCTTTAATTGCTTCAAGAGGAGGAGGCTATTAAAAGAGATTTTTTTAATCCCAACCTGTGCTGTAGCAAAGTATTTTATTCCATTCCCATCACAAGTGCTTGAACAGGTATCCTAGGGAGACAGGCCTCTCCTCCTCTTGAATGCTATTGTAGAGGTATGTAAATGAAGAGTAGGGATTTTATTACCCTGTTGCACAGCAGTACATAATTTAAAATCCAGAAACATGACCATTCTGATATTTTGTAAAAAGAGAACCTGAAAGATGTACAAGAATGAACTGAACTTTTATTAAGCATGAATGAACGTTAACAATGAGTGAATATTCCTGGAAGCCTAGTCTCCTTTGCTGTTCAGCTGTTTTAAATGTAAGTAATCACAATGCAAAGACTTCTCTGTTTTGCAAAATGGGACATGCCTACTAACCTAAACAGAAATCCAGATCTCATATAAAGCCATTTTGAGGCAATAAGGGGCGATTTCATCTGAAAACAAGCTCATGTTTTTTAATGGGAACAAGGTATTTTTTCTTCACGTTTGAAGAATGATTGATATTGGAATGGTCACTTGTGATCATGATATACTACTCTACTTGCCAGCTTGCTGCTGATTCACGTGACATTTGCATTGCATTCATATACAGATTAACAGTGGGGATAGCCAGATCATCTACTGAATATCTTTAATGAGAAAAGTGCCCCATGAAGGAAAAGTAAAAAGTCTTACTAGTATTTCAGAATACTAGCTATTAAGATATTTTGTATTAAAAAAAGTTTGAATTATGTTTTTATTGCTTAAGTTTTACACCAAATTTGATGTGAGACTGCTCCCATCTCTTACATAGCTAATACTTGACTGTTGACTGTGCTGTTAATATGTTGCTATTGACTTTCAGTGCAAAAATAACAGTTTTATTTATTTATTTTTACACCTCTTCTTCCTTTAAAAATAGTTTCTGCACATCATCATACACTTTCACTTGGCAAAAGTCAGAATTTTGGTCACCCAGGCTTGAAAAATATTGTTGGAAGAATTGTTAGAATAAGGCAAAAGTTAAGATGGTCATTCATCCAGAACTCCAGCCAAACTCTAAATGAGCCATTCTTTATCTCTGTGTAAGTTCAGATCACTTTCCTGCCTTTCTCCTTGTTTAGCTTTCTGTGCTTTCATCTGAGACTAAAATAAAAAGACCTAAATTCTGAAAAGATAAATGTAGCGCCTTTCCAGAGACTCAATAGAATTGAAATAGTTGGGAGTGTGTTTTGGGGCATTTATCCAAGCCTAAACAAATCTCTACATAGTCTGAGGAACAAGAACTAAATTGCTATTACAAAACCTGCTTTCAGAGTTGAAAAAGAAAACAGCCAGCAAGTGCGATAGGCAGAGAAAAACAATCCTGCCTTTCCCAGCTGAATAAGAAATAAGTAGATTCAGCCTCTAGTCTTTTTCCTTTCCACTTCACCTATGAAAGCAGTATTTTGGGGGCAGTATATTTTAACCCAACTTAGAAAAAATAGTCAAAAGAATTGGTTCACCCCAGACAGTCCACGCAACTGTGGGGCAGAGAATGGGACTTAATCTGTTGTTCAATTCACAAAGTGATTTCTACAAATCAGTTCATGGTCTGTAAGCTTGGTTCATTTTGTTGTATGCAGAAGCAACCTGATGTGTTGCTTTTCCCCGAGTCTGTATGTGCTGTGCAATCATGTACTCTTAGAGTGAATTAATGATTTTCTGTGTGCACAGGATTCCCTTATTCATTCAGAATCCTCTGTTCTCATTAATATTCTAGTTTTAAACACTATGAACACTGTCAAAGCAAGTTGTTTCAAGTATTTGAATACAAATGTATAGAAAATAGTTGGCACTTCTTACCACCCCTCCATGTAATTGATGGATGCCTTAAACTCACCTAGTTTATTCAGGGAGGATTTCTTCATCCTGGTAGAAAGACCCTGGCTTCTGCTTCACTTGCATGGGCGGTTTTGAAATTTGTGTCAGTAGAGCAAATCACGTGCTCTGTGTGTATGTGAAATGCAAACCCACATATAGAAAACCTCTAGGAGACATTTTTGTTTGACTAAAAAATGTTTGCTGACATTACGGAGAGGTGCGTCTGCATGTAGGGAATTGATGTGTGCTCCTTGCTAGTGTGGTGGTCATTGCTTTCAATGTACTCCTCCTCCTCCTCCTCCTCCTCTTCGGAGAGGCTCTTACCTGTGGGCTAGTACCTGAGCAGAGAGGAAGGAAGGATCCCTGTTTCTTTGGCCTCCATTTCGCATGCTTTTGCATAAGTGCAATGTACTGCACCTTTAGTCTGTAGCTTTAAATGTGCAATGTTAATGCTGAAGACATAATCATGACGTTTTCACTTTGTAAGAGGGGAGAACTTGTTTCAGATTTATTTTTCCCCTTGAAGTGGCTGTTGTATCTGCATACTCGGAACATGCAGGAGGAAAATCTTACACTAGTCAGTCTGCTGCTGATGGTTGAAAGAGGCTTAGAAACAGCATAAAGGTCAAAAATATTGTAGCTGTAAATGGAAGTGTTTAAAGTTGGAGAGAGATTTATGGAAGAGGACAGCATGAATTGGCACGGGAACCATTCCTTTCCATTATTTCTCTAAATGACTCTTTTAGTAGTGTTGAAATCAAGATAGTCAAGTTTGAAAATTAATGGGAAGGAACAGCAAATAATTAGGAACAATGCTATCAAGTAGGTAAGTACTCTACTTTGACTACTGGCAT
This sequence comes from Aptenodytes patagonicus, assembly GCF_965638725.1. Lineage (NCBI taxonomy): Eukaryota > Metazoa > Chordata > Aves > Sphenisciformes > Spheniscidae > Aptenodytes > Aptenodytes patagonicus. The sequence goes on along the minus strand of NC_134961.1, from coordinate 18,410,166 downwards.
ACCTGATCCCATAACTGCAGTGAATATGAATATAGAATGAAAATAAGAGGAGATTACCCTTCCATCCGTCTCTGCCCCAACTATTAGTACTCAGACCCACCCCCCCAACTATTAGAGTGGTATGGTGATACTGTCTAGGGAGTGGTATAGATATTAATTTATTTTATTGCAGTTGAGAAATAAAAGATGTCTCTTTTTCCTAAAAGTGAAGCTCCGAGTACCAATTGCCTGTACAAAGAAGCTATAGAATTGAGCTGAGGAGGAGCTCTGTATTGAATTGGAGGATGCCATCATATACCACTAGCTGTAGTTCTCCAGCATGAAGAACACAAGGCCATGGGATATTTTGAATATGATATTCAAAGTCTCAAAACACACAGACTTATGGGATGTAGCTATGCAGCTGTATCTCATGAAGCGTATGGGCCAGATCCTTGGCTGCTTTATGCTGTTGCAGTTCCAGTGATTTATGCGCACTGCCACCAACATCAAGTTACACCTGCTCAAAATCTGCTCAGTTAACTCTCTGCCTTCGGGCAAATTTTCTCTTCTCCAATAAAAGTGGTAGGAAAGGTAGCAAGCTCTGTAAGCATTATTACGGTTCTTCTATGGAAATTTTTGAAGAAGGCCACTTTAACAGAGATAAAAGTAGTCTCTGAATATAGGTAGCTGACATAGGATGTTTAAAGGGTGCCAAGGCTGAGACAAGAATTTCTCTCTGGCTCCTTAGGAGTAGCTCTGAGACTGCACGTGGGAGGAGGAAGAGCCTGCTTCTGATCTGTGAATGAGCGCTGACGGGAATTGTCCGTGTTCCCTCCCCTGCCTCACAGAGCTGAGCGCTTCTGGTTTGGGCATTCGTGCCTGAGTAGATATAGGGGAGACAGGAGAGGCAATTTTTTTTGGGGGGGGGGAGAAATCCAAGAGTGTGGACAGCAACAAAGATGAATAGGTTAAGCTTGAGGAAACTTCCAACAAGCCTGTTAAAAACTAGCTGTGATTTGAACTGGTATCTGGGCTGAACCTGACCTTCCTGGGCATGCAAGTCCAGAACTTAACTGGTGGTGCTTAGCAAATATTTTGTGTTACACAGTGGTCAGAAAGGAAACATTTCATTTTGCTATTTAGCAAACTACAGAAAAAGTGCTAGAGGGTTTGAAATAACCTTGAATGCCCTGTGCTACCACTGTGGATGTTGAAGGACAGAAATTCTCCCAACACATTGCTCAGGTAAAGGGCAATTCTGTGTTACTGACCTGCTAAACCTCCAGATAATCTTTACGCAGGTATTGTCATTGTGACTGCATGATGGATACATGACATTACATTAGCATAGTTTTTATCCCTTATTTTGATTGCTTAAAGGGAGCTGTTGGATGAAAACTGTTTAAACCCCCTAGATAGTCTTCCTCTGCAAAGCCAGAAGAATAATTTGAATGGCTGAAATCTTCTGTAAATCACTGGATAACTTTACAACTCAGAGTGAAGAAGGGGCCTTCATACCAAGATCTACCTCTAAATAACAAGCCTTCATGAAAGGTGTTGGTTTTCTGTTTTGTTTTGTTTTTTTATTATGAATGAGCGACTTTTGCTTAGAGAAGAATACAAAGACTTATGGAGATTTTTTTAAAATGAAAACCGGTGTGGTCATTTCAGCCTTTTGAGTGCTTTGAAAGGCAGTTTCATGGCTCTTTGTATCCCACATGGCGCATAAATTGTAGTGTAGCCTGCTGCAAGTTGTACGTAATAATGGCCTCTGATCTAAATTGACTTAAGAATTTGGTTAGGATTCACTAACAGTGTAGAGGGGTTTGAGAGAAAACCATCTTCCCTGTGTATTTTGTAACGCTGCTGTTGCAGTGCAGTGTCTCAAATAGGTTTTATCATACCTGTTGGGGACACAGAAATCTGTAAGTCCCAGTCACACTGTTATTTCAACAGGACAAAACAGGTACATACATGAATGCAGCAGAGGTAAACTGAACTTGCAGCAAATTCTGGATCTGCTCCTTCCCGTGTTAACTTTAGTTCTTATGAACTAAATATGAAGATAACTTCATATTTTTTATGCTGATGACGCTGTTTTCTTTATCACCATAAATCATTGTTTTATGCTGATGACACTGTATTTCTCTATCGCCATTAATCATCTATAAGGCTTGAGAAGGAAATGTTAATGAAGAATACAATTTATTAAATGTCACCCAGTGGGTGGGCTAAAAAGGTGGATTAACTGTAAGCCTTATTATAAACAGGGCCAAAATAAAGTAGTGACCCAAAGAGAGACTTGTGGGTCTGGTGTGAGACCTACTGGAAGAGGCGAGCAGGACACGAACGGCGGCTGTGGGGAGCAATGAAGGGTTTTGCAGAGTGGGTGAGAGCCCGGGGAAGGCTGGGGCAGCCTGGCAGAGTGGGGAGAAGCTTCCCTGGAAAAGCACGGGCATATCTTTATGCGTATATCGCAGTGTGCTTCAGAAAGACATAGCTTCCAATTTGGCATTGCTCTATTACTCTTTGTGAAGCCATGGCAGAAATAGACGGTAATTGAAATTTAACTTTTCTCCCCCTAAGGTCCCCCTGCTCTTTGGAAGCACGGGATACCCTCTGATATTTCCCTTGTTTGACCAGAGAATAATCAACTCTTGCAAAGCAGGGAAAGGGACTTGAGTTGAATGGCAGCAAAGACCGACAAAACAAACGCCTCCAGCCATAGCTATTACTGAGAGACTGTTTCAAGCCTTAATTCAGATAAATCTTTGATTGGCTAGTTTGTCTGTGCTATAAACTTTAAAGACCGTGTTAGTTACCTGTCATTTTCAGAGATTGTTTCTATACCCTGTCCACTTGAAGTCTGTGTGTTTCCCAGAAGGCACAAATTTCTTTTTCATTTTTAATTTTTAATTTTTACCACACTTTGATTATGGTGATATTATATGGGGTCAGCGCTCAGTCAACTGTTAAATAAATTGCAAATTCTACAAAACACAGCCAGCAGAGTCATTACTAACTGTAATGCTGAAACTTCAAGCAAAATTACATCTGGCTACAATGCTATTCAGATGCATAAATTATACAGCCTCTGATTATCTTAAAGAAAATTCAGCCATTAAACTTATTTTATGGGCACAAAACAAGGGGAACTGCCAAAAGGAATCTGTGCATCCTAAAAGTCACAAGAAGAAAAATAATTGGCAAACCTTTTCCGCCTGCAGTTTTATAGAATGTTCTCTCTCCCTCCTGATGTTCAATCAGCCTCCACCACTGGCACAGATAAAATCATACAATGGCAGAACTGGTAGGGGGAACACAGCCTGTGTAGCTTTTGAACAGCAGGTGGGTCAAACGTTTCAAATCTGACCCCAAACAGCACATATCGTTACATGGGGACGTAGAAGGGAGAATCTCCAGGGAAGAAAATTGTCATTCAGCACAGAACAAAATAAGGATGCTTGATAGTGGGCTGTTCAGTGTGCTGCAGAATTCCTTCTGAAAGCTTTCCAGCTGCCATGGCGCATGCGAGGAGTCAGTCCTCTTCGCATACAAATAGGTCACTGATGCGCCTGCATCGTATCAGCATTAAGACTAGAGAAGACTGGAGTCTGGAGTGGCTGATGGCACAACAGCTCCAATGGCGTACAGGTTACAGACCACACCTGTGTCAGTAACCCCTTAAGCTCAGCGGGAAGGCATATCGCTTCTTTCCTTGTTCTCCCACACCCAATTTTATGTCAGTATTGCCAGTGTTAAATTCAGAGTTATCTTTGAAGAATAAGTGAGCATGTTGCTTAAAACAGTCCTGTCACCACATTTGCTGAGTTGCTTCAATGTATTTTAAACCATTCATATATTTGACAAGTAATTGCCGAAATAGGTTATATGTCACTGACCTTTATCAAAGTCTGATTTTTTTCCAAGTCTTGTCTCACAGTTCCCTCCTGTAAAGACATTCAGGGAAGATAATTGCTCCCTAAACTAATTGCCTTCTCTGGTGTTCTTTTCTGGACTTCTGCAAGACAGAGGAAAGCTTACTATTATTTGTTCTTCAAATAGATCTCAGCTCCTCAGTCTGGAAATAAGAGGAGGTACGCCAGTTCTCTGTTTTCATTTTCTTCCTTCCTTCCTTCTTGTAACAGGAATTATGATTCAAGTGCATTGTTGCTTTCATTCTGGAGTATGCAGATCTTATGGAGGAAATAATAATTTTATAATCCATTATGTGTTATTATATTAAGTATAAATATGAGTAATAGGAGTAATGGATAGTGCCATGATGAATGGATAGAATGGATAGAGTTCATGCGGAAGTACTGCTTTACTATTACTAACATTATGGAACCTGGATCTATTTTTTTCCTCACTGATTAATCATAACTATTCAGTATTTCATTCTAAATCAATCTTGAATCACAAAGAAGCGAAGATTAATGTTGTTTTAACAAAGCTCTTCTTTTTAATTCAACTATACGATAGATTCTGACTGATTTAGTCAGTGGCTAGCGCACTTTTATCCAAGCAATGAGCTACCCACTGGTTGAGGTATATTGATAGCTATTAAATATGAACAAAATTATTAATGGTATTGAATCATATCAGGGTTTCATGTAAATGGTTGGTGTCAGAAAATAGAGACTTCCTATGGTGTTACAAAAGGAGTTGTTTCTTTTAGTCTAATTTTGCCTTTTGGAGAAGGCTCTTTCCCTGACGTGAGTGTGGTTATAAGCGTGCAGTGCGATGCTTGCCTGCTTAATGTTTATGAGCAGGTTTGAATCTGTAGCACTTTGTGAGGACTAAATGTTTCTGTTTGCCCTTATTTAGAGTTAGATGCAAGCAGTTTGTTTGCACCTGTGTTTGGTTGTCTGTTACGCAGGTAAGGTGTGCATGACACTCTACTGACAAGATGTCCTGGAGAGCTCTGCTTTTACAGCAGGAATCTTATAGCAGTCCTATTAATGCCACCGATGAAAACATAGCGGTCTCACCATGTGAAAGGGTGATGCAAATCTGTCTTCCAAGATTACTTCACTTAAATAGAATTACTTGATTTTTGAAGGTAAATCCCAAACTATGTTTAATTATATGTGCAAAGTTTGAAAATAAATTAGTATATTTCCATAGGAAAACAAATGCTGTAAAATTTTTGACCAGGCTTAGTTCTTGGAAAAATCTGAAAATCCTTTTGTTGAGTCCACTTAATAGCATCTCTAAGCACTTACAGTGAATTCCATTGGCAATGGTGAATGACTTCATTAATAATATTAATATATCATCTTAATTTGTCAGAAATATATAAATGCCTTTTCACTTTCAGCTGCAAGGAAGACAAGAACTTATCTTCCTAAGAATCTGCTGCACTTAGCTTAAGACAATTTCTGCCTTTCTTTTCAATTGTATTCTATTAATTTTAGAGTGCTGAAGTATAAATAATAATTTCTCAACTTGTTGATCGTCTGAGGGTCTGATTTCCCTCCTTTGTTTGAGCCCATTCCATGCAAGTTAAAATATGGAAGGAGGAGGAAAGCAGGGCTGGGAGAAAGAGGAGAGAGTGAATTTTTTTTTTTTTCCTTTTTTTCCTTTCCCTATCATAGTTAGCCTCTTCTTAAGTGACGATAGCATGATATTCAGAGAAACTCTTTCTACTCATTATGTTAAAAAATGTTTGAAGCCCTAACTGGCTGAAATGGCTCCTTTTGACTGTTTAAGAATAAATAATATTAAAAAATAGAACATATTTTAAATGTGAAAATAACATCTTTTAGGTTACCATTATAGAACATGTTAAAATCTAACTTATGTAAGTAATGGCAGGTAAAAATTAAAAGAAGACAACAAAAGGCGCTATTTTTATGCAACTGGAAAGCAAGATAGTAGCGGTGGTTAGCTGTGAGATGGTGATGCGTGAGCTCTCTACTCAATTTTTGTCTCTGCTACAGGCTTCCTGTGCTAGTGTGGGTGAAAATGGCTGGGATGTTTTTTCCTTGTATTCCTTGGGTTTTTCACCTGCAAGATTGAGTTTATACAGTCTCTTTACTCCCATTTCCAGCTTCTCTGAGGAAAGAAAAACTGTCTCTTTGGTGTTCAATCCACATAATAGATTAATTTGATATGCTTATTGGCTGTAGCACTTGGTCCCTACACTGTGCTCCAGCTTCTGAGAGATGAATCCTGTTGGTGCTGCTTGCCTGTAAAATACTGTAGAAGATGTTGTCAGTAGCAGCACTGGCTGAAATCATGTCCCCTTCTGGAAATCTTTACTCAGAAATACCAACCAATTTGGAATACCTAATTTCTGAATGCATTTCCAAAACCTACAGTTCTTAGCATAATTGCAAAACAAAATTTATGTTCTTGTTTTATTTGCTTCATGGAGCCCTCAGCATAAGACAGACACGGACCTGTTGGAGCAGGTCCAGAAGAGGGCCACAAAAATGATCAGGGGGATGGAGCACCTCTGCTATGAAGAAAGGCTGAGAGAGTTGGGGTTGTTCAGCCTAGAGAAGAGAAGGCTTTGGGGAGACCTTATTGCAGCCTGTCAGTGCTTAAAGGGGGCTTATAAAAAAGATGGGAACAAACTTTTCAGCAGGGCCTGTTGTGACAGGACAAGGGGGAATGGCTTTAAACTAAAGGGGGGCAGATTTAGACTAGATCTAAGGAAGACATTTTTTACGCTGAGGGTGGTAAAGCACTGGCACAGGTTGCCCAGAGAGGTGGTGGATGCCCCATCCCTGGAAACATTCCAGGTCAGGTTGGACGGGGCTCTGAGCAACCTGATCTAGTTGAAGATGTCCCTGCCCACGGCAGGGGGGTTGGACTAGATGACCTTTAGAGGTCCCTTCCAACCCAAACTATTCTATGATTTTATGATATTCTGCTGTATGGAGCAGGCTCCTTCATGAGGTCAGGTTGTAAACCTCATGAGGCTCCACAGTCTCTGAGGGCCAAACACTTCTCTGTCATGGGAGTGATTCACGGTAGCGCATCATGGGAGAGAGACTCCACTTTGTGAGTTCTAAATTCATAGAAGAAAATATTTAGGCAGATCTCAGTGTGAGCTATAAAATTATTATAATTCCCAAGAGGCACCACTGCTGTTTTTCCATATCTAAATATTTGAGACTTATTTTTGACCGTTCTTTCTAAATTCAAGGAAAGTGCACAGTTTTCATGAAAAAGTGTTGCATTTTTGAAAACCTTGCTGTCAAGTAAACAAATACGCCAACTGCCCTGGATTTTTAGCCATATTCCTTATGCTCCCTGCTTTTTATCTTGAAATATTCATTTTCTGAAAAATGAGCTTTTAATTTCATCACCATTCTAGGGAGGTTATGAGGACTATGTTTTCAAGCTTTATGGAAAAAATTCTTGCTCTTTGGTAGAAAAAGGAGGAGAACACTAGTGTCTTAATAGCAATACACTGAAGAACAAACTTACGCAAGAAAACTTGCCATTCTTGACAGAGGAAGACTGTCCCATTTATGTACAGATCTTAAAAAAAAAAAATTGGAGATCCACTTTAGAGGAGTTGTTGATAGCCATGCTAGCACTTTTAGCTTCGGTTTCAGTTCTAGATTTCTGCAGTTCAGGCTGCAGTAAGTTCAGAGGCGACTGTCATCACATTTCGTTTGTATCTGCCATAGTAGAGTTCCAGTAGAGTTTTGGAACACTAAGCCGCAGTAAATGAGAACTTGGGTAACTGCAAGAATCCACAGCCATTTCACCTCACTGTTTGAGAGATGTGTTCAACTCCCTTTGAAAGCTATTCAGTATACTATATTTCTTCTAAACTTTATTTACCCTTTTTCCAGTATTCTGAAGCTGAAATAATTCCACAAAGATAGCTGCTGCCCTGGTGTTTTCTACTACCGTATCCGACAGCCTTTCTACTTTGGAGATTTTAAAGTTGGTAAGCTTACACTGCAGACATGCGCTCTTTCTGTGTGTGAATGTGGATTGCAATCTTTTAGAAAAAAGGAACATTTAGAAATTGGGAAGCTATTTAGAAGCACAAATATGTTTTTTTAAATGCAGTTAAAATGCAGAAATGTCTTCTGTGCATTTGCTGTAGCTTCCTACCTTCATTTTTTTGACCTCTGGCAGAAGTTTAGAAGGAAATTGGAAAAAAATATTTCTCTCAATTGAGCAATTAAAAAAAAAAATCTATGGCAAATTCTGTAAGCAGTGGATTATAATAAATCAAATTTTATACTCCCCCTTCTGGTTGTGCTTTTAAGGAGTGTGCACACATGGAAGGCAGGAGTAAGACTGTCAATTTGTTATTTGAAAACAGTTTTAAAATCTATTTCTAACTGTGAAATGTGTTAGCTAGGGAGCATATAATTTCTTCTATTAAGATGCTGTCTGTATATAATTTAAAATAACAATGTAAGCAGATATGCCAGTGTTGTGGTGTTTTTCATTTCAAGCAACTTAAAGAGAGAACAATTTCTGTTTGCTTGGGATTGCAATCTGATAGTCCTTCTCACACGGAGCGATACTTTATTGCTTAAATGTTCCTACCAAGATCAATAAGTTTACTAAGGACACATAGTATGGGTCAGATGAGCAAAGTCACAAGGCCGGTACACTAACAGGTAATGAAGGCTTATTAGCAACGTAAGGTCACTAAGCAATGGAAACAGAAGTGTATTTATTATAAAATGCTGCCTCCACAAGAAGTTCATAAAATTCTACCAGTGTAGCACAAGATGCAACAGTATAAAATAACTTTTTTTCAGTAAACCAAATTAAGTTCTCCATCTGTATATGCAGAGATGTTCAGAAACAAATGACGGATTTCAGTATGAAGCCTTGGCAGTACATGGATTTTTTTTCTTTTGGGCTGCAGACTTGCACATCCTTGCTGTACGTATCCACTTGTTTAAGAATTGTTCTGCTGGTGTGAGTGTTGGCAGAAGTGCGCACGTCTCTGCAGGTGTGGTAATGAATTTTACAGCTGTGCCAGCTGCGGATTGGGCCCACTGAAGCCTCATTTATTTGAGACTTACATTATTAAAAGTGTGCTATTTAATTCACTAGGGAAGCTGCTGTCAGTTTAGAAGTGCTAGCGATGCTTATAGTTTATATGTTTTGAGAGCCCAATAAACATCATCTACTTCAGTTGCACAGTGTAGCAGTTTTAGATGCCTGGTTCCTTTCCCGGATTGTGCTGCCTTTCTAATTAAATCAGACTTGGGGATTTGAAATTGAATTGGTGCAAAATACACAATAAGAGACTGTAAGTAGTTTAAGACTGGCAAGGCCTGGACATGTACTTAACTACCATGGAATGTCAGAGGAACCCGAGGTTGCCTTCCTGTCCTGTGACCGTGTCCCACTACAAGACTCTCTGCAAACAGTTCTAATGCTGTTTTCTGTCACTTTTTATTCTGTAAATAACTTTTGTTCTTGAATGAGATATGACTCTCCTTCCTGTAGTGCTGCTTTAAATGAGATGACGGTAGCACCACATCCCCAAATTTGACTACCGTCATCAGCATTGAGAAGGAAACATTGAATGACCCATAAAAGCATCCTAAAGCTGCTGAGACAGGACAAAAGATGACAGTTGGAAGGTAAACCACTCTCCTAAGGAATATAAACCATGTGTTCAAAAATAGGAATAAGAGGTATTTTTGGATAGTAGCGCTACTTTGTATTTATTTCAAAATGGACAATAAATGGAAACTGCAGATCAAATCTACAAGCTCTATTCAGATCGTGGCTGTGCGTTAAATGTGAAGACGACAGGCCTTCCAGCTTTTCCAGTCAGAATAACCGAGAAAGTAAATTATATGACAACAATATCACTTAGGAAAGGAAAAAGATGAACACCTCTGATCACAGTGTAAGAGATATGACATCTTGAAAATGGCAGCTATAAACCAAAGAGGTCTAAGGAGGGCAAGTAGTGCTTCAGATAAAAGTATGAAACAAGGGTTACTTGGAGCGTAAGGAGAATGAGAAGCATATACTGTGAAAAGCTACAGCCTTGGGCAGAGTGGCATAGTTCTTGAACAAATAATTAGAGGAAACCCTCAATTTTTATAAATATTTCTCTATGTCTTATAGTTAAAATTATTTCTTTGCAAGTTTCTTGCAGCTTTTGAAAGATGTGCAGGAGCCCATTGCTTAGAAACTTTTCCACAATGCAGCAATTCATGTGGGGCATCTTAAATATTGCCATTTTGCAATGCCTCATTTCAAGGCCATAAAACTCCAATATCACTAGACAAGCCATTGCTGTGATACATGGCAAAGCTGGCATTCCCAAACAACATAATTTTGTATGGATTTAATTAAAACACATAGAGTGTTTGCACATTCAGCTGAAATCAAAAGCGGTGCCCACACATTCATCAGAAACTGAAGCATGGCAACTGTTAAAGCAGAAGAAAATAGGTTACAGTTCTGATAGCGTAGCCTGTATTAGTGTAGTACAGAGGTTAATGCATATGCTTAATGCAGCATAGTTTTAAAGATTGCAAGGATATCAAATTTGGACCACCTTCCTATCCTTTTGAAAGCATTTTCTTATTTCATACTCCTGTAATCCTTTTAAATATGTATAAATTGTGCTCAAGTTATAAGGTAGAATGATTTTTACATGTATAAAAATATGTTGACTAGTGCCTAAATGCTAGACTCCATGGCTGTCACTGCCTATTGTATATAATTTTCCTAGACACACAGCTAGCCTTAGGCTGTGAAGGTAGGAGCTCTGTGTCAGAAAGGCTTTGACAAAAGATATATAGCTTTTAATTTGCCCCAGGAACACAGGGAGCAGATTTATGACCTAAAATACAAGGCTGAGAATTGGCTGTATGCTTTCAGCTAATGGGTATAGAAATGAGCAAATTCACAATGGCTACTTCATGCACAGGCTGCCTTTTTTGCATGCTGTATAAACAGTCCAGAAAAATTTACAGGGTTATAATTTTTAAAAAAATAAGGTAAATGGAAGGCCTGTGAATGCATTCTATATCTTCTACCTCTTCCTGAGCTTACCATTTCTTGTAAAATTATAACTCTAGCCTGCTTTAATTGATTGCTTTGTTTGCATGTGTATCAGACTAGATTATTAGCATTTTTAAAGAAAGATTTATGAGGAGGTGCATTTTGTTTGTTTATTGGCTATTTTTCATTAAGGACCGTTGCAGACATTGAAGAGTCTCACAGAACTGTGGAACTTGCAAATAGTTAGGACCAGTTCCACAGGTAGTATAAAATCCTGTCAACTTTATCTGAATGAAGTTGCACTGATTTATGCTGGCCGAGGATTTGGCCTGCAGAATTGATCTTGGATTGTAAGAGAAAAACTCTGACGGTGTCCTCTGTTCTTAACTCCTTTGACAAAGATAGCTTTAGAAAACCATTTTGATTTTGTGGATTTATCCTTTGTCCTGACTGTCAGCAGACATAGCAGTTTAAGATCAAAGGGGAAGAGATTTGAAGATTAAACGTCTTTGAACTGAAAATGTCCCGCAGCCCCATAAATTCCAACAGAGATCACTAAATCGAGAGTGCAATCATCAGCTGATTTGTTTTAATGATGCATGGATCGAAAGCTGTCTCAGAGGTGCTGTGAGCTCTGTACATATACTCAAAGCGATGGTGAAGGTGCACCGTCAGGGATCCCGTGCAGGGGAGTTCTCTGATCATCGGTACCATCCCGTCTCCGGGAGCTGCTGGGCACGGCCTTCCTGAGGCCCCCGTCTCCTCCTCTGACTTGTGCACAAATAGGGCTGACCCGATAGGACGTCTTTAGCCTGTTGATAGCTCCTAGGCCATACAGAGCTCCCATAATTGCAGAAGCCTTATGGTGATACTAATCTTGTCATTATTGTTAGATAAAGGGGTGCAAGGAAGTGGATTTAAGCTGATGACTGCAGCCAGGAGAGTATGTGAATGAGACGCTCTGGTCCGCAGTGGCATGCACCAAAGGACTGTAGCTCGTAATTTCTGTTAAGGCCATATTCTCTGCTCTTTTGTCTTCAGCTGTTAAAGACACTGAGGGATAGAGATTCTACCTCATCTTAGAGAGTTTCTAGAGGTTAATTATTCTAACAATTAAAAATTGTTTCATTTTTCCTCATCAGCTTCCAACAACTGAATCGTATTGTGATGTATCCTGTTAAAATGCCTTCTACCAAAACTGTAACTGCTGGGTTGAAAGGAATTGTTGGCTCTAGCAGTGACGGATGTTTCTTTGGAAGTAGTTCTAAGGAATAACTACTGTGAGTGAACACCAGCAAAAGATAGAGAAACAATGAGTTGCCTCATTCTTTAATTCTTCAAAGATTTAGGAACATGAAAACAACATAATAGAAAAAACTCTGGTAGGATTATTCTGCTGTAAGCCCTATTTATTCTTTTGTTTCTCCATGTAATATTAGTATTCGCATGCTAATTAGTGATTAGAACTGAATTTTCTAGGAAGAAATTTGTTTTTCTAACAAAACTTATTTTGGGAGGTAAACTTTCTACTACATTCATTTTTCATAGATAAACAATCCACTTAAGCCTACGTGCCAAAGGATAGCGTAAAGATGTTATTTGAAAAGAAATTACTACCTCAAGTACCTTCTGCGTAGTGTATTTGCAAAATGCCAGTTTTAGAAGGGCCATGGGATTATTGACTTAAGATTAATGGCTAGAGATTATATAATTGTGAATTCTATGAGAAGCCCTTGTCACAAGAAAGATATAGATTAAAATGTTGCTATTTTCTTCTTTTTCTTGTTTTGTTAGCATAGCCACGTGAAAAAAGAATTGAGACATCAGAATGACAATGACTCATACTTTCTGTGACTGTTACTGATTTTTTTCTGTTTTTTTTTTTAACCAAGAGAGGCTTGGGTACTACTCGTAACTCACTAGATTTTAACAAACGCTGCATTTACTGAACTGCAAAACTGAACTGCACTTTCTGAAGTGAAAACACAAATAAAATAAAACATTGTTTCATGCATTTAAAAGTGAGACAACCCCCGGAGCAAATAGCAACTTCCCAGTGAAATCATCTTGGGGTTTTGATGGAAGAAAGAGTAAAAATGAAATTTCTAGTACCGTAATACCTGGCATACTCATGCACAAGTATATAAAATATACTTAAAGATCTGGAGGTCAGGTTTGGTGGCATTGCCCCATATGCTTTTAACCAGTAGGCACTTAAGACTCTGTAAACCAGATGGTTTTGAAATGACTGCATAAAACCCCTCTAACTTTGGCTAATTTGTAGTGATGGTTTCTACAGATACTGATTTCCTTTTTCAGGTGGAATTTTTCTAATCTGACTTTTAATGCTAGAGTTTCCTTTTTGCTGATATCTTGATACTCTGGCAGTTTGTAAATGCTTGGCTCATGAACTGGGTCCAGTGCTGGTAGGTTCCTGCGAATAGAGGACACAGAAGTTTATTTCTGTTGCAAAGATTTTATAGACTAAGCACTCTACGTGAAAAACTATTGCATTCAAGTCAAACTCCTCTCAGACTTACTTCTTTCCAGCTAGTTCTATGCCCTGCATTTCATATGTTGAATGACTGCAATGAAATATAACTTTGTGCATGTATAGAAAAACTCTTATTCTTGCTTTTTGATTGTTATTGTGGATTCAGAACTCTCTCACCGATACTAATTTAATTAGTAGGCATAAAAGTTGTTCAGGGCCCAAAGAAACATTTTTCTGGGTTTCCATGAAAATGTGTAACTGATACTACTCTCAGGAGATAGATAAATGCCTATGTCAATCAGCGATTAAATAAGCAAGAGATCTCTTGTGTGTTGGTAGAAACTCGGTGTTACAACTAATCAGAAAAGAGGAAATCTTTTACACGGAACAGAATAACAAAAAGTATATCAAGATGACCTCAGACTCAGAAATGAATGAAGAAATTTTTAGTAGCCTCTCAGACTCTAATGAAAAGTATGGGTAAAATAAGCACTGATCAAAAAATGGTTTAAGTACTAAGTAAAGCTAATATCCCAGTCCTGCAGACCTGCGTGGCTCTGTTAACCTTGCACACTGGCATCTCAACTTTATTAATGGCTTTTTCTGTTTGTTTGCCACCCACATGCACTCTGTAAATGCTGCCTTTGCTTTGGCGATGAGCAGAAGGCCAGCCTCTTGGCAACTGGGACCTTAGTTTTTAAAGAGATTGAAGCTTGACAGATAAGAGCTCGGGTGGCTTTCAGCACCCATGGGGAAGCAGCTTGTCAGCAACAGAACCAGCACATAAAGCACAGGGCTGCAGTCTGCTGGGAACATGCCTGTCTCCAGCCAAGTTGCAATGCGTGTAGGCATTTCTTCCTTACCAACTTGAGTGACTACCAGGCATTATTGCCTGCAGGCTTGAAAGGAACTGGGCCTGTGCAGTGACATCCCTCTGGTCTCCACACAACCCCTAGACAAGCTGCCACCAGCGAGAGAGGACTGCTCCCCAGCGAGTGTTCCTCCCTGTTCCCAGTGTCCGTGACTGCCTGGTTTTTCTGCTCCTTGATGACCCGTATAGTTCTTGTCCAAGGGCTGGGCAAAAAGAAAACAGTGAGCTTCTCCAGCCAAAAAGCACAGAACAGACCCTTAGAGGTGTTTCTTTGGGGTAAAATTGCTTTTACTGCAATGCAGCTCTCAAGCTAACATCCCTGGAGGTATGTCATACATGTCATACATACATGTATGTTTTTCCCCTCCTTCAGAAGAGGAAAAATTTTCTAGGATTATTTAAGAGCCCTTGAAAATCCTTAGGAAAATGAATGGGCGATTTCCCTCCCAGTGGGAGGGGAGTTTTCACTGGAATTGGCAGCTTCTAAACACAAAATACACCACTACCACCCCCCCACACACACACAGGCAGCCTCTCTTTAGAGCCTAGTCTGTCAGGGTGGTGGAGGGGAGTAAAGATTTGCTTACTATTATTTTTGTATACATATCCTTCCCATTCACGAAAGACTTGCATGGCCCCTTTGTGCCATTATGTCTAGAAGCAAGAAGACATTTTTAATAGCACTGTCGCTTTTCAACCAATCCAGTGACAGATACGAGTGAATAATATAAATTCTCTAGCCATTCCTTGGCATTTATTTCAATGTAAGTGTATTTTTTTTCAAGTAGAAAACCCAATAGTAATTTATCAAGGGACAAATCATTTTTTCTTGGCAGTGGAGTCTGCAAAATCCCCATTTTTAAAGCACTAAATCTCCCTCCTTTGACAGGAGTAAGAAAGCATTAAAAGCTTTGATTTAGCTGGATCATACAAAATAGTTTCTCATAATTATCCTTTTGGATGATATATGCTTGTCTTTTTTCCCCTTCTTATTAAACCTGAGGTCTCCATTTTTCATCCAGCTGTATTACTAAATTAAATTGCCTTTTGTTGTATTCAAGTTAAGCACTTTGCCGAAAGCTTTCCTTGTTCAGGGAAATAACATTTACCCAACGTGCTCCCTGTTTTACTGTTTAAATTTACTGTTTGCATTTGTTTGGTTTGCTAAGCAATTTGAGGTTATTGTTTGTTTTAATAGGAATAATGAATCAGTGTAATTTGTGTTGTATCTTAGAGTACCGTATCTGGGGGAAAAAACCACAAAAAAACACAGCTCACAAATTCTTCTTTCGAATTGAAATGTAGACTGCAAAAATGACAGAAAGAGCTTCTCGCATGTCCAGCTTTACGAACTTTCCATTTTTATTGCTGCGTGAAAAGGAAGTCTAGTTGGCTATGGAAGAATTCCACGGGGGATATAGTCACGCTCATTGACAAAATAATAGAAAACAGTTCAACATGCCACCTTTCTTGGACAGTTTGCATCTGCACGTTAAAAAATTGCTGTGGAAGTCAGAGGCAGCTTCAGCCAGAGTTTTAATTCTGTTCTTGCAAGGAGAAAGCTAAAATTTTATTGGACAAAATTATATAAAAATCTATACCAAAATTTAATAAAAAAATATCCATGATCAGTGTAGCAAAATAAATTGCTCACTTAAGGATTTACGAGATGCTGTTCAAGATATTATAGAAGGAAATTAATTCAGAGGCCGTTGTTTCCCAGGTAGTTCTTTCCAGTGAACTTTGCCTGGGTGAATGCTCAAAGAGCACAGTGCATGTGAAACAGCCTCCCTGACCATTGTGCCCTTCTTGCTTGGGATATTTCAGATCATGCCCTGGGTCTGTCTCTGGACGCGTCATTGTTTGCCCTTTGCTCAGCTGCAATGGATGTCGCTGTATTGGAACTGGTCTCTCCTGGGCTGTACCAGCAAGACTTACAGCCATTGTGGCCAGATTATGGTCTATAAAGACACACGTTATTCTCTTTAACATTGATCCCAAAGTTAATAACGGCATGAATTATACAAGGCCTGATAAATGTGGAACTGAAGGTGGTAATACGGGTCAGTGCAGCTTTATGAAAAATAGATCGTCGGACTCATGTGATGGGCTTTTGAAGAAATTCTAAATGTCATTGATAAAGACTGCCATCATTGATGTAGACCTATCTATGGGTTTGATTTTTGTGGCATTCGCTTAAAGTGGTGAAAGATCAACATAATACACTAGTGGGTCTAGTGTTAAAGAGAGCTTATGCATGCTTTGAACTTCACCAGGCTTTCCGGGCATGATCAAGTTACGGGAAGAACTGACTTTCTGTAGAGAGGTTAGAGCAGAGCGATGAAGAGGATCAGAGATCTGGAAAAGAAAGCACAGCAATCCATATAAAACAAGTAGACACGGGCTTAAAAATTCTACCTAGGAAGGTTTACTTTGACTACTGGAGAATGCCAATAGACATATGGAGGCTGTGGAACTTTTCTAATTTGCGGGGGTTTTAAAACACGGATATAGACTATCCTAACTTGTAATAAGAGGAATGGAATAGGTTACTTCTGAAAGTCATGTACAACTTCCATGATACAAGGATGGGCGAGAGAACGTGCAGAAGAGGCAGGAGCAAAGAAACCCAAGGGAAAGGGTAACACACACTGTGTGGCTGTGGAGCCCCTGAAAAACATTAAGGCACAAGCGACTAGTGCTCTGAAGGAGATTGTCAAACAAGATGTTAGAAACTCAGAGGGTACAGGTACAGTCATCAGAGCTGGCTCACATGTTTATGACTGTATTTGTAAGATTTTATTGAAGGGAATAGGGAAGAAGTTATGTGACAGTAGATGGGAAGGGACGACTGAAGAGTTTCCAGGAATGCCAAAAGATTTGTGGCGTGTGTGAATGTGGAGCATGAGTTTTGGCTTGTTGTACAGGAAGTTATGGTCATGGTGGCCTCTGTCAGCCCTGAAAATCTATGAATGTGTAATTTCCAAGATAGCTTTGAAAATCTCTCCTAAAAGGCTCTATTCACCCTTTGTATCCTTCATAATAAATTGGAAAGACAGTCCTTTAGAGAGAAGTTTTTTCTTCTCAGTCATACTCCCATTTTTTCCCATTTTTCATCTAAACCCTGCTGCTGTAACAGATGCTGATATAACTTCTTGTGTTGATAGTTTCAGACACAGCATTAGTTTGTTGCCAATTTGATCATCTTTTAAATTTATTTACTTATTTATTAAATTAATAGTCCATGCTATTTTTGTTTTTTAATCTTTTTCTTCCCCTGCAGTGCCCCCTATAAATGCTTTGAAAGGGAATGCAAGCCTTTGTAATAAAACAGTGTAGTAAACATTGTCCTGATTTCAGCTGGGATAGAGTTAATTTTCTTCCTAGTAGCTGGTACAGTGCTGTGTTTTGGATTTAGGATGAGAACAATGTTGATAACACACTGATGTTTTAGTTGTTGCTAGGTAATGCTTACACTAGTCAAGGACTTTCCAGCTTCCCATGCTCTACCGACTGAGCAGGCTGGAGGTGCACAAGAAGCTGGGAGGGGGCACAGCCAGGACAAACTGGCCACAGGGACATTCCATACCATGGGACGTCATGCTCAGCATATAAGCTGGGGGGAGTTGGCCGGGCGGCGGTTACCGCTGCTCGGGAACTGGCTGGGCAACGGTCGGCAGGTGGTGAGCAATTGCATTGTACATCACTTATTTTGCATATGCTTTTATCATCATTATTATTATTTTCCCTTCCTTTTCTGTCCTATTAAACTGTCTTTATCTCAACCCACAAATTTACCTTCCCCCTCCCCCCCCCCGATTCTCTCCCCTATCCCACTGCAGGGGGAAGTGAGCAAACGGCTGTGTGGTGTTTAGCTCCCTGCCGGGTTAAACCACAACAGTCCTTTTGGTGCCCAACATGGGACACGAAGGGTTGAGATAATGACAGATCTGACCAGAGCGTGTTAAGGCAAATTTGTTATAAGCATTCATCAGATTGGTTTAACTGTCACTGGTCACAATGTTGATTAATTTACTCTCAGAGTTGGCGTGCTTGCTCTCAAAATTGTGTAATGTAAAACCTTACTTGCTGTATATGTTCCCTGTTGTGCTGTCTGTCACCTCTGGGAGCTGGATCAAGGATATCATTTTGCTGCACTGTGTAACTCTACTGGTTTATGATATGATAAAATCATTGGTCATGAGACTAATTTTTGTATTTTACTTTTGTATTTGTACTTGGCATTGTTGTCATCTCCATACCTCAGGAGACACTTTTTGGAAGCTATTCATAATTACACCTTGTACCTTTTCTCCTCGGGGAACCAATCTATGGAGGAGACGGGGTGACACCTTCCCTTTCTCCTTCAAGCAATAGATTTTCTGCATGGTTTCTAATATACTTGTGATGTTACTATTAGTGATTTGCAAGTACCAGAAAGGTCTGTGGAGCTCCACCTCTGGGCAGCTAAATATTGCAGAATAGGTAGTTATCGAAGGCTTGTGAGAAAGGCCTGGACCTTTAAGTCAGGGAAAGATTCAAATTTCATAATACGGCATTTTGGTTTGGGTAGTTTGAAGTCACAAGCTATTCTTTCTTTTGGTATTTCAGTTTTTGCATTTCATCTAGATTATAATGTTGATAATAATTAGAAAAGTGTGGGCTGAATTAGTTTTTTTTAAAAAGCCAAAAATCAGTCTTAGGAGTGCTGCCAACACTGCACGGATATTTGATGTGATAAAGGTACACACACATTGTCACATGCTAGTGAATGGTAAAATTTATCTCACAGATTTTCCAAGTCTAGTTAGTACTTTTTCCTTCTGCTAAGGCATTGAAGCATATAAGCCATACAAAGTCTTTCATAAGTTAAAGTTTTCTGGCTTTTTTCTGCAAAAAAACAGCTCAAATATTACTGAAATGGAATTTGTCTGCACTGCTCTAGACATATGCTCCTGCACTAATGATCACTTCCTGCTATGAGATTAATCAAATATTAATAAACTAATAATGAATGCCAGATCTACAGAACTGTCAAGCTTTCTTTTGGATTAACAGCACTTTTCACTGAATTATCTGTGAATCTACCTTATGGTCCAAAGCTCGTTATTAATTTCTGAGTATTCTGAAGTATCAGCAAAAAGGCAGACTTATTATGAAAGTAATAGTTTTCCTTATTGAAGTATGCTGCATGAAACATCTACCTGGTTTCCAGGCTCTTAAAATAAAATTGTTTTGCTCTTTTGGGTGGATTTTGGCTAAAATTTGTGTCAAGCTTTCAGATAGGAAATTCTAATTTGTTTCCAAAAACTATAGGCACAGTACTACAGAGCTCTTGTATGATTCTGCTAATTATACAGTCTACCTTATATTTTGGATTTAGTCATGTTAGTAAAACCATTTAATTATTAATGATAAATAGGGAGAAAAACCCCTACCCACATGAAAGTTGAAAAGCTCTGCTAGAGTATTTTGCTAAGTTTCCCAATTGTCATTTAGGCAATAAGAAATTGGGTGAAACTAGAGGGATATGAGACCATTTGTTCATTACATACACTGATAACCTGAAGTTCTCAGCATGCCAATGTATTGTCAATCACATGGCAAAATTACATGGAAAGGGTGAATTGTTGCTTTGCTTGTGTGGCTAAAAAGATATGGTAGCAATGAGAAGACGTATTACAGACGGATGAGAAAATGGAATGAGGAAACATTCCTGTTACACTCACCATAGGCAATGCACGCTCTTCTTTAACTAAGCATCTGCTAGTATCAGCCTTCAGACCTCAGGGGTTTTTGTCACTGTACAGAGGCTTGTTTAGCCTTGAGCTTACTTGGAGACTATCTGCTCCATTGGGTTCTCTCGAGGGATGTCTCTAGCGCACCCAGACAAACTTGAAAGCTCTCTAAATAGGGAAGCCACCGAAAAACTGAGGAACCAAATGATTCTAGCGATGAAAGGCAAATTGCAGTATACAGACCTTCACTTGGATGTGTCTCAAGACTTGGAGGCTTTGCTGCTCTGTGTTCTACAAACAGACTTTAACCTTGTTTGGAGGATCTAGAAGGAGACACTACTGTGCCTGACACAGAGCATGATACTCCTTGTATCAGTGTGCAGCTTTGTAAGGTTTGCAGAAAGATGTTGTGAGGAGAGATGAAAAATTCACCTAGCCAGCCAGCCAAGTCCAGTCCAGCGATCAATGAGCAAACAGACTTTCACTCTGCTGCTCCAAATTTGTCATTAGTATGTTAATGAGGCTCTGATAGCCTCAGGTTATTGAGAACTGGTGTCCTGGGACTTGTTTCAGGTATCTTCTGATCATCCAAACGAATTGTTGCTACCTGACTCAATAGTTAAGAAACCTGAAAGGAGCGACAGGAAATGCAGTCCCAAAAGGAAAGGTGATGGTGCATAATCCCATGTTATGAGAAGATATCAACAGACCCTCAGAAGTCTTTGGCATAGGATTTTGCCTTCACTATGAACTATCACTAGGTACATTTCCTAAGTAGACAAGAGTTGTGATGTGGGTAGGATGGCATTTTGTGCCTTCCTTGTGGCTGGCTCTTATGGTCTATGCTGACATTTAACCCACTTCACTACATTTTTGAAAGCTATTTTGTATGTGGTCCTCTGTAAGTACAGTTAAGTCATGTTTGGCACTGATTCTGCCCCGCTTTTTGGAGATCCGTTGGCCTGAAGGCACTTGTTGTATTAGGATTTAAGAATTTTCAGGATTGGACTCCCTATTCAGACAGTAGCATTAGGATAGGACAGTGATGGAAAGGGTGGATTTACATGGTAGTGGGTTATTTGTTTGAGGTGAGCTAACAATCTGATTTTATTGAGGTACTTACAACTTTGGAATATCCCATAAGCCTGAAAAGGGCATCTGCTTGTTTGTTGCAGCTTTAAGGGTTCAGTATTTTTATTGTTTTAAAACAAAACTCATCTTTTCCTTAATTATTACTCATCTTAATGTATTTTGCATTATAAAAAACTCCCACAAAACCAAAAAAAACAAAATCCAAAACCCAAACAAAAACCCTACTCTAAACAAAAATCCTCCAGTGTCTGCTGAATGAACTTCTACGAGTGTAATAACATTCAGATTACATAGATCATGCTTGTGGTGAATAGAATAGTTGAGGAATAGATGAGAATGACAGAGGAAGACTGAGGACTGACACATTCGCTCTTATTTTTAATGAGATTATGCACACTGGGATGTATTAGGGAGTATGTAAATTGACTCAAATTCAGACTTTTTAAAGTACAGATAAGAGATTACCAAAAATCAATATGGAACATCATGAAATAAACAATAAATGTAATGAAAACAATTTCTGGCTCCTCTGTATCCCATAGGTATAAGTTGAGGGCTTCATTCACGGCCTGCTGGGATTTGAAGAGAAGCCACAAATGTTTCCGTTATTCACTGGTCCTGTAATTTAAACAGGAAAATCACTATACATTATCATTGCTTGGCAGTCTTTTATCTCATTATTTAGGCCAGTCCTTTTCTGTAACTGAGAAAGTTGTACTGATAACAGGCAGGTCAAGTTGTAACTTCAAGAGGCATTAATAAAGTAGTTATTCATTCTGGTGGTTCTTTATGCTGATAGAGAGCCAAGCCTGGGTATGAGGAACAGTTCTGAAAGTTATTACTCTGTTCTAGAGAACCAGCAGCTCACCTCAGCTCCTGTCATTGGGAGACGATGGGAAGGGGAATCCCAGGATGGTAGACTAAGAAAAGGCAAAGAAATTGCATGGGATACAAGGAGGAAGATACCCTTTCACCATAGGTTACACCAGTAGTTGTGCATTCTGGAGATCGTTTTATTAATGCAGTAACATATAACTTATAATGAATGTGATAATTTAGTTGTGTATGCTAGAGCCTCAGTCATCTTTATCAGGAACACTAAGTTTCTGATCCGTATGAAGCTTCTTCAATATAGGATATCTCTTCTTGGATACTTTTTCAGGAAGAGGCTTCATGAGGGCTTACCCTTTACCTTTGGCAGTCTCTGGTAGCTCTGGGCCTAAACTTGCCTTTCCACAGCACCTGGTAGCTGCGGAGCAAATCTCATTTCCTTCTGCTAAATAAACTTTTTCCCCATTTTATCAGCTGAAGAGGATATCCTCATAATAGGCGGTGGTAAGTGAGTCTCAGAGAATTCAGCTCATGCATCTTCCCGTGCTGCTTTGTGGACATAGTGAGTAACAGAGAATTGAATGTTCTACTCCAAAGTCAGACTGT
The DNA here is from genome assembly GCF_965638725.1 of Aptenodytes patagonicus. Lineage (NCBI taxonomy): Eukaryota > Metazoa > Chordata > Aves > Sphenisciformes > Spheniscidae > Aptenodytes > Aptenodytes patagonicus. Next base: position 18,387,587 of record NC_134961.1, on the reverse strand, counting down.
TATTCAGAGGCAGTCTGGAAACTTCATTCAGATTCAACAAAAACCTTGCCATAACTACTGGATTCCTCCAAACTGGCATGTGGGAAGACCAAAAAGATGTAAGTGGCTGGTTTTTTGGGATGTCGGAATGGCAACTTAAGATTGTTAATTATCTTTAAAATTATTCTTTCTGCAGTCTGACTAGACTTATAGATGAGAAAAATATGAAAGGGGAGGAACTCTGAAATTTATTATGAAGTCAGTTGTGAGGCTGTGACAAAAAAATCAAATACAAAGCTAATTATCTACCTTTTTTAATCTATGTCAAGGCTTTCATTTATTGAAACTTCTGAGCAAATGTTTAAGTCCCTTTCTAATCCTAAAGCACTTGGGCATAATGCTAAGTCTTACTACCATTAAAAGTGACTAAAACTTAAAGAATGCTTAAATATTCTACTGATATGTTGTTTATTAATTGGAGGTTAAACTACTGTTCTTGAGCCCTTTTGGTGGTGGGAGGCTTCATTCTGAGCCCCAACCTGAATGGCAGTATCTGCCCCGTGGAGCACCATCCAGGCTGAGACCTCCGAGGTGTCAGGGTGCTTTTTCCAGCCAGTGCTGGAGATCTGAGTGAATGAATTGGTATGGGGCAGTCTGAGGAGTTGTCGTTTCGGTCCAGGCAAACACTGTCATAGTTATACTTTATTCAATTAATATTTTAATAGAAAGTTGTTTCTAATGTCTGCAGGTGAGGTAGCCAGAACCTAGCTCCTCTGAGCTGCATAGATACTAATTTCAAAACAATTAAAGAATGCAGAAATCAAGAACAAGAACTGAAAATTAACAGTTGTCAATTCACTGCCTTAGCATCTGCTTTTATTGTTGAATTAAAAAAGCTCTGGCAGCTACAACTGGCTCCACCAGATGTTGAAAGGACTTTTTAAGATGAATAGTAAAGAGCGTGTCAGATGATGTAAGGAACATTAATTTAAAAAATAAAATCATATTCCTGTCAGAACTGATGCAGAATGTAACGAAATATCAAGGACAAGAGTGAAAAGATGTTTTTTTTTAAAAAAAACCATGTAGGATAGGATAGTTTAAGAGATTTTCATGAACATCAACTTCCTAGTTCTTACAAATATGGCACAGGTTTCAACCAACAATTCTTCTCATGTACATTGATTCGACTCCTCACTTTCATGGGTGACATGAAGAAATGTTGTTTATTAACATAGTTGTGGGGAAATTTCATCTGGATGATAATAATATCACTATCTGGTAGCCAACTAAACAGAAAAGAAAATCAACATATATTGAACATTGTCTTTATACCCACAATGAAATTCTGATAATGTGTGTTTTCTTATACATACATGCATGCATGCCTTGAAGGTGATTAGAGGACATTTGCATATTCAGAGACTCTTATTAAAACCAATGGGATTTTGATCATGCAAGTAATTTTACATGAAATTTTCATTAACAGAAAATAGGCTGTTATGTCTGGATTTTATTTTCATTATGTGTGCTTTTGGTGATTTGCTGTGCATCCATAAAGGAACTTCTCTTCCCTTACTTCTTGTTGGCTAGGCATAGGATGGGTAGCAGCAAGTGGTGGTGTGTGTCTCATTTCCAGCTGTATTTTGGTCTGGAGCAGAAAAATGGTTAGGTTTGTCTCTGCAGTGTCATCGCCTAAAAGGCTGTGCTGGGCTGGAGGTCGGTGCGGAAATTGTTTCCCTATTGCTGTTAATAATACAACATATATAGAACAGAATCCCCTGTTTATCTCTCTCCTCTCATAAATTTCACATTATCCATAATCTTTTCACATTACTGCAGAGATCTAGGTACAGCCACTCAATTAGGCTGTGACTTTAGCTATTTGGCAAAGGGCTGTTCATTGGTAGTGAGCATGGATTAGGTCCATCTATTTTCAAGGTAAAATTTGGCTATCAAAGAACAGTTTTGCCGTCTATCTACGAAGTAAATTTCTACTTTACTATTTCTTAACAAGCAGTAACTGAGATCAGTGGCTGTTACCATTCCTCAGCTGGATTAGTTTGTTTGGTCACCTTTAGCCAGGCACAAAGTCACTCTGCAAGTATAATACAACTAAAACATTTAAAGCAATTACTTATTGGGTAGTGCGCACAGAAATCAGCTAGGACTCTGCTTAGGTACCACTATGCTCTCTGGCCCTGATAAGGCACCTAAAGACTACATGCTGTCGCAGGAGGCATCGGTTATGAGAAGAAGGGTTGGCCTCCTAGGATGAATCTTCAGTGTGGCTGGGTTGCTGTCTCCCACCAGGTCCATCAAAATGGTAACGCTGACGACTTGACCTGATAACCCAACCAGCCTCCCTGGTTTTCTTCCTGCAGGAGTTTGTACTTTTCCATGTTGGTATTTTCCTTTTGAATCCTCGAGCTACTAATAATCCCTGGTCTCCCCAGTGCTACCTCTACTTGTAACTTTACCTTTCTTATTTTTCTACAGGCTTTCACACATCCCTAGGATATCTCAGGAAAACTGCTAGGAAAACTTTGTAGTAGGAGCTTAATTCTCATTGGGTTTAACATTTCTAGTTAGCAAAACTTTCCTTGCGTTTATCCATGAAACTTGACCATTCACTTTTTTTCTACTTTTACTCTCTTTGCTAAGGGCATAGGCTGTTACTTCATCTCTCTTCAAAAATGCAGACCATGATGAGCAAAGCTGCAGGGGCATCCATGGTTCAACCATTTGAAACCACAAATTACTCCAGGAGACTGCCAAGTCTTAGCACCCTTCTGAATCAAGCCCATTAAAGTAATTTCTTTAGAATTTTATAAATAAATAAGTAGAAATTTATGTTAAAGCATTGTAGGTTTGGGACTAAATACTCTTCTTCCTGGAACAGGTATTTATTTTTCTTCTCAGGCAGGATAAGAGAAGCATATATTGAACTCATCAGATTTACCAGCATTCTGCTAAGTGAAAGAGCAGCCTCTCATGTCTGAAATCAGGACAAGATAGTTTAAAAAAATCGTAATGAAATTTAAAAATAAAAATAAAAATCAGTAAAACAATTTTTATTTGAATTCAAGTTAGTATATTTCATTGGGTAATAGCCTGAAAATAAAAACTTTTCATGTAGAAGATTCAGTTCTGAAGATGAACGTTCTTTTTCATCATTTTTTCTCTCTTAGTTTAATAATGGTGCCTATGAGAAGGAAGGGAGTTGGGATTTGATGGAAATATCTCTTTTTAAATGATTTATAGTGAATTTTGATGTTTAAAAAAGCATGGTAATTCTTATTATATATTGGTATACATCACAAATTCAAGAGGTTTTGTTTGTATAAAACCGTAGAAATTTCCTGGACCGTGTTTTGTTCCGTTAACCCTAACTCTGCACATAGACTACAGTCTTTAAAAAAAAAACCATTAAAAAATCAAGGTTCTTTCCATCTATAGTCCTGTACTAACATTAAATTGGCAACAAATCTATACCTGATTTATTGTAAATCCAGTGCCGTTGTTAATTCAGGTAAATTCTGGTAAATTTGACCAGGACCTTACCCAAATAGCCTTGTGAGACAGTGCTAAAGTACAGATGTGTAAAAGGTAGTAGATGTTGGTCCCACGGTTTTAGGTTGTGATTTCTGTCTCTCCCTGTTGTTCAGATGCTGCTTCCTGTGGAAGATCTAGCTAAAGTATAAATTGAGAATTTGCATGCAGACTAGCAGAGGATTCAAATAATTTTATGCTACCTTGAATCCTGATAATTTTGAGTTGTTCTCTGGCTTCTGGTTTAACGGATATCTATAACTACAAGTTACGGTTGTTTGTTCCACAGTATTGTACTTTATGGTGCAGGCACATCTAGCCAGCAGCACTTAGACCAATATGTCTCTCACACTTGCCCTCCACGGGAAATGCGAAGGGGTCTCCTGGGGACAATCTTCAGGCTTTGTGACATTATAAGCTCCCTCAAGGACACTTGAGAATTTTTGTCTCTCACCATATCTTCATATTTTCTCTGTGAAGCTGGATGCACATCAAACTCCTCTATCCCTTCAAATCTTTATGGGATAGCCTTACAGATATGTTGACAGAATTTCTACTGAGTAGCAATCAATGGTTACGTTGAAGATTTAATTGCTCAGGGTTACCGGTGTTTGATTGCAAGAGCCAAGTTAAAACCAGAATGTGTTATGTAGTGCCTGATTTTCTTACCTTTCTTATCTATTTCAACACAGGGGGTATAAATTTTATACACCTAACAAATGACCAAGACTGAAATTATATTATAGTACTGTTCTGGGTACAGTAGCCTGTGTATTCCTATTGTTCAACAATGCAAAATGTGCTCATCAGGAGCTTACCTCTTCTGGAAATACAACCCTCTTTGTTGGTTTGGTTTTTAACAAAATTTTAAATCTTTATTTTCAGAGCACCCCACTTTTCAATGTGAATAAGGTCCTTAACTTCTTTTATAGAAAAAATAAATTTGCTCAAGTTGTCTTCTGTGCCTTTATTGTCACTGACGACTTGATCCCTTAAGGTGGGAGTCTGTTTTTTCTCTGTTTTAGCGGTGCCTAATACAAGGGAATGACAAATAATTAATGACCCCCAACTAACGCAAAGTCACTGTGGCCTTGGGATTTTGTGCATCCCATAAAAATCTGTTCACAGCTATGTGTTTCAAAGGTTTGGATAGATACTTCTTTGACAGCTACACAATACAGTAAAATGGAGAATGTGTATTTGGCTAGCAGAACTTTCTCCAGATTATATATCTCAGCAGTCAATGTTGCAAGAGCTATGTAAAGGTAATTGATAGTTTAAGACCTTAACAAAATTCATCCTGTTGGGCTTTTTATAGAAGGCTGGGGAATCCAGCTGCTCTGCACCTTAGCCAGTCCTATAACATACTGTCACTATTCTTGCCTTCAGCAACGGCAAGTTGAGAGAAAGGTAGATCATCCATACAGCCCACTGAACAGAAGAAAAATTGCAGTGTGAATTTTGCTTCTTCAGTAGAACTGTCTTACTTCTGAAGCTAATTTTTTTGCTTTTCTATATTCCCTTCTTTAATCCAGGGGAAAAAAATCCAGTAAAGATAATGAAACAAAAGGGCAAAAAACCTTCAGAATGCTCCCTGCTCTGTCGAACTAAAACTAGTAAGCAATCAGTGTAGTGTGCATCTAGAAAGGATACAGAGTATGCTTTTTTACAGTGCTATGCTATTTACAAGAAGTAAAGCCTGGAATGAGTTATGGAAGTCATTTCCTCATGTATAGAAGTGAATTTTATCACATCTCTCGCCAACTTTATGTCTTCTACTTTATCACTAGAGTTTCTGCTGGCTTATAGCCACTGTCCCATTTTAATAAAGAAAGGAGAGAGGGCCTAATCCGGAAAATGCTTTAAGCCCATATTTAATTTTAAGGCTGCTGAAGAGTTGATGACATTGGTGGAGATGTTCATGTTCACATAAAATGTACTATGCATGTGTTTAAAGGCTTAGTTGGATTTTTCCCAAAGGGGGTTGCTGAAGTCCTGTGCGAGTGTTTCAAGTAGCACTATTCTTAACATCAGTGAAAGCTTCTCAGGGAATTCAGAAACTTCGGCTTGGGTAAAATACAGCATGATTTTTATTTGTGATTTGGATTTGACAATATGTCTAGAAAGGTTAATTATTCTTATTTGGAGGTGGTGCTGCAACAGAGAATACTGTTACACATTTTGTTGCAAAAATCAGGCCATTTTGTAAAAAGTGGTGGAAGAAAAACGATCTGTTGGATAGTTCAGGAGTTTGATTGAAATGCTGAATGAGGTGTACATTTTGAAGCAAAGCAAATCTTTCTTGAAAATCAGAATGAAGAGAATGGTCTCTTCTACTTTTCCAGTTTGATAAATCAACATTTGGGAGTGTAAACTGTTTTCTTTGCTATTAACAATAGTGCTTCCGTGTGAAAATGTATACATAAGAACGTGCCCAGTATTTCTTAGCAGCTTCTAGGTTGTTTTTGTTTTTTCCTTTTTGTCTTGCTATCTGCACCATAGTTCAGGTGGACTGTGAGAAAATCCCAGACTAAGCCTGCTTTTTTCTCTTTTTATATACTCCATCTATTGTATTTTGTATGTCAAATAATTTCTCATCCTGCTTTGCAGTAGCATTCATGCACGAATGATACTCAGATTTATCATTCTGTTGGACTCATTTGTGGATTCATTGTAATAAAACATAATACAATTTTGATGCTTTTGGATGCAGAAAACATAGCTGATGAAGTCTCAGAAATACTGAGCTGATCCAGTTGTTCCCCCCTCTGCCCCCCCAATATTCTGCTACAAATAACATGGATTTCCATTTTGCCTATGGAAGGTACTGCATTAAGATGTTGTTCTTGAAGTGACATGAAAACATTCCAGAAATGAAACAAATTCAATGTGACACTATTCTTTTGAATTAAGTTGTGATTAAATCTGGTCAATATCACAGTTTATGGCTTTGTGAAATAGAATGATTTTGTAACTGCTGTCCTGTTCTTAACATAGGTAAGTGAATTACTCTTTAAAATACCGTATATATTTTTAATTCTTTATTGACATTGCTAGAACTTTGAACTCCTTTTAGAACATATGTACAGTGTTGTAAAATGTGATTGTTCCATAGACTGTGTTGAATTTCATGGTAATTTAAATCCACTGAGGATATTGCTGAAATAATTTGATGAAGATAATCTTTTCTCCCAGTACAAATTGTCAGGTTGATCTTTGTTATCTTAAAGTCTAAATAATTATTTGTAAATGGTTTAAGTTGATTGTGAGTACTAGATAATCAAAAGTTGAGGACTTCAATGGATGTATTTCACCTTGCACTTCTTTTCTCTCAATATTGTAAAGAATTAACTTAGTCCAGGAATGTTTGCCATCATCATTTCTTTAAAGGAAATCCCAGAGAAAATTATGTTTAAATATTCACACTGGAAAATGAATTCTAAGCATAAAGGTTTTGAGGGAAAAGGCTTATGGACATGGTGAAGACAAACAGATTGAAATTTGGCTTGATGTTGTTTGTGCATCTGTACGATATTGAAATCTGATTCATTTGGCTCTTTGTCATTTGGAAATCTAAATCTTTTGCCCTTATCTACATCTAGTGCCTTTACATTTGCAGCAGTTTTCCTACCAATTTTCTCACAAATGTGTGCGAAAATATGTGAGGCTGTATAAACAGCAGTGATTGTGATCAGTGTCGTCACAGGTTTCCTACAACTATTGCTGCTTACCATTCAAAGTAGGAATAAATGCTAGCTTGTTGGGGTTTTTGTTTGTTTGGATCTCCTATCTGTTTTCAAGTTGAAAAAAACATATGGCAGGTCATATCCTCGGTACCTTGCTGAGCGGCAATGAGCTTTTAAGGAAGGTTTAATCGTCACAGCTACTGCCTTAAAATGGACATAGCAGTTCTACATAGCAGTTCTACTTAGCCTGTCAAGCATGGAAGAAATTGCTGTAGGTGAAATCACCTCTTACTGCAGGCGAGACCAGCTTTCTAACACTGTGTCAGTGCTCTCCTCTGGCACCAGTGAAAAGAGAATATAAACCCAGAATGGACCTGTGGGAAAAAAACAAACAGATGATCTTTGCAATTGCCTCTTTTTAATGTCCCCACCTACTACCTCTTGCATGAGGAGTCTCTGAGGGTAAAAAGGTGTGAGGAAAAGTGGTGGGATGGATGATTGTTTTAAGGCACCTAACACCAGAAGAGGCAAAGGGAAGTGCGTAGACGTTGGTGAATGCGGTCCTCTTGGCCTCCGTTCCCCGCTGGGCTGCTGGCGGAGCGTGCAGTCAGTGGTGAGGGAGATGAACCCTTGCGGCAGATTTCAGAGGCACGCTGGGGGTTCCCTCTGTCCTGAAAGGCAGAATGTCTTTCTGGAAGTCAGGTTTCCTCAGCAAAACTGACATCAATATATTGAACTGAAGCTGAACAGAAGGCGGCAGCAGATCACCTTACTGTGCTGGGGTGGAGGGGCAGGGAGCAGTTACACCCATGTTGCAATTTAAGATCAGAGTCATTGCGGGGACCAAATGTAGCCTGAGCCCCCAAACACTTTAATTGCAGATGGATGCAATTTTACAAATCAAACAACTTCCCATCTGGGGGTGTGTACTGTGGGGCCCAGGGCTCCCCCCGGGGTCTCTCCCTCCCTTGCGCCCGGGCACTGTCAGTATAATAAAGCACTGGTAGGGAATTCCTGCTTCTGATGGGCCTGTTTAAATTACCTCAGGGGCTAACGGCCACCTGGCGCTCACTGTCCCTCCGCGCCCCATGGTTTGATGGGGACCTGCAGGTGGTTTGTGCCCAAGGTACGTCTCTGCTCTTAGGGCCACGTGCCTCCCTTCATCTGTGGGGCAGCCTAACCTACGAGGGGCAGGCCCAGCCCCAGCCAACTGCCCCAGCCTGTGGCCCTTAAAGCGGTTGGAGGCCAGGGTAGGGCTGTGCTACCACAGGCAGATCCCTACGCTTCTAGATGTTTAACCTGCTGGTGGCAGGGATGGCACTCAGAAATATCATCCCGAGATTTCTGAAGGCCAGTACAACCCGTACTGCAAGAGGGGCTGCTGTGATGGTATCGTTGGATGCAGTAACCGGCATTGGTTATCAGAAATGTGATCGGTGGAACGGCAATAAGAAGGGCTGGCAGCCTGGAGGGACCTCATCTAATGTGTGATTAGCAGTTCAACAGCACGAGCTGCGGTCTGCCTGCTGGCAGATGCACAAAGCCGAGTCCATCAGGTCAAGAAGCAGTTTAATACAGCAGGGGCTATGTGCAAGCGCTGATAAGAAAGGCTGGAAGCGAAAGGCGTGAAAGGTTTCTCCGTCTCCTGTGCCTGCCCAAGAACACATCCCTCTTTAGTTTTGGGGCATGGCTTTCCAGGTATGATAATAATAAAAATGAATTGTTATAAGCTTTGTTGTTTCATCTTTCCAGACAGGCAGCTTCTGTTCTTATGCAACTAAATCTTCCATGTAGTAAAACATAGTTGTTTATTTTAAAACTAGCATGGCTTGACCTTGCTTAAGTCACTGAATTAAAAGCTGACCAAAAGGACATCTGGCCTTTCTGTTTGGTCAGGAAGATCAGGAGTTATCTTAGCTGGCTGGGAGATGCACCACTACTAGGAGAGTAGGTAGGTATAGGTAGACAGTTATCAAACCTCAGTAGGCCCCATGGACCATTAAAGGCCATTTTAGTCACTAGAGCTTTTGAGTACCTGAAGATAACAGGTATTTGGCTTACCAGTTTTCTCCACTGCTGTGGAAGATTTTTTTTTTTAAATTCATTTTAACATTCTTTTATTCTAGGCAATCTTTGGTGGGAGGAAGAGATTTAGAAGGTCACATGTGATAAAATTTATAGCACAACCACTGAGCCATTAGAGAATTAAATGAACAGCCTGCATGGCCAGGACAAGACCTGTGGACTCTCAGAAGAGAGGTGAATTTCACCTGTTCTCAGGAAAGATCTATTTCTCTAAAAGCTGCTATGCTATCACTGAAGATTGTTTTTTTTACACAGTATACTCCTCCTGCATATTTTCAGCAGCTGAAGAGCAACGTGTTTGCAGACAAACCATAAAGATCAGTGTTTTTCCTTCCCTCTAAGTCTTCCAAAGATCCCAGTTTGATCTCAGCATGATTTTGAAAGCTTTGATCTTTTAAGGTTTAATTTAGTCCAATGACAACATGGTTCTCCAAGGCAATTCACCTTTCCCTGACTTGTTTAAAAGAAGAAGAAAAAAAAGGGTGAAAAGGAAAGGCAAAAAACACTTTGTAAGTGAGGAACAAAACCTTCATTAGAGAGAAAGCATCTGAAAATCTCCTCTAGCAAAATAACCCTTTGCAATCCCATTAGCCTACCATCAAAAAATTGTTCTCTGTAGTGGTATACTCTCTACACACCCTTGTTTATCCATTTTGAGATACTAAAAAAAAATAATAAAAATCCAAATAAATAGTTTATTTACTGTTTCAGTTCAAAGCTAATACATTTAAAAAGTGTAAAATTGTTTCACAGTTGTGTAGGACAACCTTTGCTCAACTCAAATGGAAATAAATAACAGTTCATTGTACCCCAGCTGAATCTTTTTTTGTCAAACACTCAGATGCAGCCCTCTGTTAAAAATCTCATTATATCTCTCATCACATGGCTGCACGTTTAGTTCAAGTTGCAACAAGAACTGGCTGCAGTAGCTGTATCTCCTGTAACATATGACTGTAATAATGAATGTAGCTTTGGAACCTAATTCTCTTTCTGTTTTCCATCCCTGTACGACAAAGGGAAGGTGCTAGTAGGAGTCCTGAAATATGCTTTTGCTCTTGGATTTGTTGGTTGTTTGGGGGAGCACTGGGGTGTGTGATTGCAAGCATGGTCTGTTTCATGGTCATTTCACAATTGTCAAGGAGCACATATAGAAAATAGGTGCTACTTTTTAACGGATGAAATTAAATGGAATAAGATGAGCACAGCTGGAATGCTGCTAATATATTTATTTTGTACCATACTGGTGGGTAATTGGCATTGTAACAAAGACCACTTGTCTACCCACCCCAATTAAAGTTATTGCTAGTTGCCTGTACCAAGGGTTTAGAAAGAGCTAAGAAACCATAATGTACTTAACTGATTATGTAATTCTGTTCCCTAGAGGGGAAAAAAGAGTTTCTCAACACAGTTGGTGATGAGCTTGTTCCCTAGAGCATGAAACGTTAATCTACATTTCTAAAGCCTCGTAGCTGAATATTAGTTAGCGGCCTGTGAACCCAAAAAGGTTCAGAGCAGGGTGAATTGTTAGGGGGTGATTGGTGCTATGAATTTAGTGCTTCCTTTCTGTCACCGAGATCTGCCTTTGTGTGTACTGAATGCTGTTCAAAATTACGGTTGAACACATTTTCTTAATTGCTAGTAAGTTGTTCACTTTAATTTTCATTTCATCACTTGTTTCTCATTCTTTTCATTGTCAATTTGATGCAACAGAAAAACATGACTTACAAACAGCATTTCACCGTGCCATCATCTTGGCAAAGTACAATGGTGTTTCATCTCACCATCACTTTGGCAAGTGTATAGAAAGGATTATATAACACAAAATGTATGCTTTTAGAAGGAGAAAATTGAGTGTGGGATATGAATCCTCGGGCACTCAGCATGTTGGTGTCACCAGTGGGGTTTAGAAATAGAGTAAAATTCCATTTGTCTGCACCACATTATATTGGATTAAGCTTTTGAGGTTTGCAGCATATGCTTGAATAAACAAGTAACAAACTATTTTACCTCTTGTCGTTCTTGGGTTGACTTTTTTGTCCCCCTCCATCTAACTGAAACACCGAACACTGACTGTAGTGAAAGACAAATTAGGATCAAATAAATGATGTGATGTGCTATTATGCCTTGTGCTATTAAGACAACAGTTTGCTGTGTGTTGATGATGAGCTAAAGCTTAAACTTGCATGTGGGACGCGTAGAAATTTCACCTAACTCAGAGTAGCCATACCTGTTGCAGGTTTTTTTTCTATTCTGGTACAGAAAAGGGGTGCAATTGGAGATGATCTGGAAATTTTGCCTACCAAATCCCCTGCTACTGCAGGAACCTAAAACCCTGGTGATAGCTTTGCTTCTACCTCCACCCAGTCTGTGGCATTTTATGATCCTTATGCAATTTTAACTATTCTGTTGTTACTTATTGAATATTGGATACCGCATCTGAGGATTCAGTCCAGTGTTCCTAAGCAATATTTAATATCTATTTAATATTAATATTCTTCATCAAAGTCACTATTTTATTTTAAATAATGATTTTTCTCATGACTTTTTAGCCATTGATCATGTTATCATGGTTCTGTACTTGATATGACAGCTTAGAAACTTTTTTATTTTCTAATAATGAAAACTGAGGTTCTCATGTTATTGCTAGCATCTGAAAATGGCAGTTTTAGCCAGCATCAAGAGTAATGAGACTTTCAGTTTGGTCACAAGAGATGGTAAAACTATTTGTTGTAGCATTTCCAATTTTTTGCCCAGGTGAGAAATACTAGAAAAAAATATTCTAATGGGTTTTGACTGTCTGCTCTGTTCCCAAAAGGATTAAAAAACCCTCTTTCATATTAACTTAGAAGGAAAGGTTTGGGATGTTGTTTTCTCTGATACATTTCATACATTTCAGTACCCCAGGTCTAAATAATTTGGAACTTCAGGGATGTGTGGAATAAAAACCAAGCCCAGTATCAGTGATGGCATCTAAGACAAATGGATTTCATACCTTTTTTTAATGCCATGTCTTGTCAAATTGGTAATGCGTTCATATTAGCTGATTCTGCAAGATATACAGCTCTGTGTGCCCACATATCTAACATAAAAATCAAATCCTTTATCTTTTCCCATCACTTGCTAGGTAGCTCTCTTCTTCTTAGTCTTGCTTTTTCTTTTTTTAAAGGGAATTACGATAACTTACTGCTTTATCTAATCACAGAATGCAAGTAAGAATCCACATAATTAAGATTTTAATTAATTTTATGGCCCTAACTTTCTCATTTTGCCAATAATATCAAAGTGAAGGGAGAAATTTACAATTGAATTATAATAGTAAGTTTGATAAACTGTAAAGAAAATTTAGTCTAAAGCATTCTTAATCAAGAAGACACCTTGACAGATCTATGGATCTGTTTGTGGTTCTTCGTCTGGTACCCTAAAAAAGGTTGATTGGAGGTGGAATTTTAACAGACTTTATATGTATTTTCACATCATTAAAAATAAAAACATAACATCATTCAACTGTTATCTTGAAGTAAGACATTATGGATGTATTCAAATGCTAAACAAGAGTTGGTTCTTCCAGGGTCCCAAGGAGGTGCACCCCTGTGAGAATTTTGTTGAGAGTCACATCAATAAAGTCTTTGTCAATTACTTGGCAAGATGCCAGAGACAGACAGCCACAGTGTATGTGCCAAAAACCTGCCCAGCATCACACGTTTTAGAAGAGGAAGGACTTAGTGCCTCCCTTTCGAGATCCCCGTCCGGTATAAAGAGCGACAGCAGCCAGTGGAGTAACGTGATGGAAAAAAGTGATCCAGGACACACAGTAACAGTGGGGCTCAGAAGGGCTGCCAAGGTAATTTGACAGCTGCTAGTGGAACTGTGCACTCAGCACTGATTAAACAGGTTGGGTTGCTGGCCTGGGGCTCAGGCTGTGCTTGGGGATGAGATCGGAGCGAGGCTTCTGAGAACAATAAATCTCAGATACGTACCAAGAGCAGGGAACAGAAGAAGTTGCTGCAGCAAAGCAAGAGTGCAACTAGACCACTCTATGAAACAATTCAGTTCAGGGACTGGGGAGTCCCATGGCTGTTGTCTCAGCCTAGAGTAAGATTCAGTGTTCGAGGAGAAAACTGAGTCGTACAGGAAGAGTGTATCTGACAAGTGGCTGTATGCACCAGCAGAAGTGCTGCCTGTGTGTTCCTTCACCAAGAGCACTGGAGTGTTCTGTGACTTCAGTTCAGCCTAGAGTTAGGTTTAAGGCTCAGAGAAGAGGACGTGGGAGCCCTGTAGAATGTAAAGGGGTTTTGGATAGTCAAGTATGGGTTACTCCTAGACATATCCTCTGTACAGTCTTAGCCTTGGACATCACCTGACTGCATAACTACAGGTGAAAAAACGCCACAAACCACAATTATTTTGACCCTTTGCATTAGAGGATTTGGTTTATTTTCTTCTTCCAGAACACGTGATGTTACTCAGAATTAAAGTTCTGAAAAAGATCAGTGTAAACCCCATGGGAGGAGTACAATTATTACCTGTGTAGGCTTGTATCTCTGGGATTGCCATTGGACTTGGCTTACGCTTAGGGTTCAGAGAAGGAGGAATGGGAGCCTTATAGTGAGGCTGACTCTGCCAAGGTCAGATGAGGACTGCTATTAGATAAATTCTCTGTGCAGCCTTAGGAATATTGTCCTGTGGCATTAGTCTCAGCTCACACTTAAGATTAGAGTACTGAGAAGGATAATTAGTAGACCTATAGGAAGACTGGGACTGAGAAGAGATTGCAAATGTCAACTGAGGTCTGCTACTAGAGTTATCCACTGAGCAGTCATGGTCCCATGGCATTAGTCTCTGCCTACTGTATTTGGCGAATTTGGTAAATCTTATAGTGAGGACTGGGAAGTCTAGCCCCATCAGAAACTCAGTCCCATTGGAAACTCGGACCCCTCTCGCTCTCTCTGAACCTCATGTCTCCTGCACCAAGTGCTCTGATGCATGGCGGTGCCCTACTTGGCACTACAGCACACCTGAACTGGTGGCATAGACCAGAGTCTGTAGTACGCACGTCAGCGGATGCACGCTGCAATTGCACATAGCCCTCAGGATGGCGAGTTCTGCCCCAGTCCAGGTGTGGTAGAGCTGCTGTTGTGCTAATCTGTCCTGTGATTTACTTAGGTCAATGCAGTTTATAATCTACTTCTATTTATGTGAATTTTATGAAATGTCACCTGCTTTGGTTTTTTTTCAGTGTTTATATCGATGATATGTTTTTTCTGGTTTGACAGTTTCTTTTGTTAATCTCTTTTTAATAAAAAAAAAAAAGCTGTTCTTCTGCACATGCCTTCCAGCATGGAATTGAGAGTCATATGTCTCTGCACCTGTCAAGGGTATACAATGTGTGACAAAGATCTAAAATGCGACAGAAACTTTACTGAGGTTGGGAATGTAAAAGGAGTGGGATCCATTCCCCTAGTAAACAGCTCTTTCTGATGTATAGGCTAGCTTAATGATGTTTTATTTTGGATTGAAAATGTTCTTAGTATGAGTTTTTGTTAACGCTGGCGTGAAACATTGGGACTTTGAGGATAAAATAAATGGCATGTCTTGAGTTAAACCATTCATGACATATTGTTAATAGGTAACCATAGGAAAAATTGCTGGAATTTACAATTCTAGGGAAGGAAAGTGGGACACCACCAGCAAGCATGTTAGAAAAAAACACTACCTGCTTTTTCATCCTTCAGAAATGTGAAGTGGGCTAAGCTCTGCTTCTGTATTAATTCATGGCGAATCATTTGCCCAGTTCTGACACTAACAAGAGTCTATTTCATATTTGCAGGCCCCCAAACCTCCCATGGTAGTTCAGTGCATTTCAGCATGATGGCTGATCAGGCCTGCACTCTGACATATCCTGCACTGATCATTTATCACAGTCATATATGATTTATTTACTTCCGACCCTTCCTGAGTCAGCAGGCTGCCTTCAGGATAATATGGCTACTCAGTTTAGTTGTGCTGTAAATTAATAGATTCATTTCACTTCACACTCACAGATTGTGCTTGCTTGGATTTCCTTTCAATTAAAAATATAGCGGGAATTACTATTGAACTTCAGAATGTTGATTTTGACCAAATTACTTTTGGGTGTAACTCTGACTCTGGAAGAATTTAGACTTGTGCACCTCTGGAAAATTTGGTGCTCTCTTTTCTGTTGTTTTGCTACTTTGTTGTATGGTACCATTGCAACTGTTTTTTTCTTTATAGTACAGCAGAAGTTTTGTCCCACCACGTACTTGTATGCAAGTCAATCTGCGGGCATTGGGGATAAAAATGTACAGAGGAGCTGGAGGCAAATTTCTTTTAGTACCCTACTAAAGTGGAGATAGCATTACCAATCCCATAATGTTCCCGTTGTAAATTCCAGCATGAGGGAGCATGATGGAAGCAGGGGTTGCAAGGCCTGCATGTCCACGAGACATGTTAATCCAGGGCTTCTGTTCTGTGAGGCTCCAAATTATTGCCGATCTGCATTATATTGATCTGGGCATTTTTTTTCTCGCATGGAAGAGTACTGACAAAGCATGGTTGAGCTTTACAAAGATGTCTAATTGTGTTTTTAAAAAAAATTTAGAAATGTATCAGCTAATTCTGGGGAGATATTTTTTCTATCTGCCTTTTTAACATACAGGGACATGTTAGTATTTAAACCTTGTTAGAATTTGGGGGTACCGTGAAGCTACTTTGCTTTAGCTCTCCTTTGACTATATATGTGTGCATATTCCTGTAGGCATCTGTCATAAAATCCTTATGTGGTTATAAAGCTTTCCATTCTGCTGAGACTCCAGGCAAAGCATCACAGGAAGTATCTTCACTGGAACCCGTTGCTTTGAAGTAAAAACTCTGCCAGTCCAGCATTAACAAAACAGTACCAAAATGTATGACAGGTCTCTGGATCTTTGTCACACAGACTATGCTTTATCTGTAATAGGTATGAGTTTAATTCATCCTTCCTAAAACGAGTGCGGTAGTAACACAGGTCAGTAAATGTTGCAGTCAGTGCTGCAAATGGGAGAATTATAGATCGTGTGCATGTATGTGCTGTAACCTTTCAGAGTGAAAAGCAAATTTATTTATATATCTTTCATAATTCTCTCTGTTTGCCTGATCATTGCCCTTGCTGTGCTGTGTTATAGCTTCTTATTAGCTTTCCCCTTTGTAATGGAATATTTTATGCTGGATACTCAAATATCTATAAAGACACTAGTAAAAAAGTCTACATTTATAACAACGCAAAAAGGGCTGCTGGGATGTCTCTAATGTCCCTGTATTGGTATTGGACACGGATTTAGTAGTAGAGAGATGCAACCAAGGTGTTCCAGCAAATGGATTTATTCCGGTGCCAGTTAGATCAGCATGCTTGCACCAGGCTGTAGGTAGCCTTCCCTGATAACCTTGATACTAGATCTCTTAAGACTAGGGAGCTCTACGAATAATGTGGTGAAAATTTTAGAACGTAGAGGTAGGTAGACTCATTAAATATTTATTTGTCTTTTAGCATTTTCCTTTTCCTTCTGCAGAATCATCTTGTCTTTCATAAGAGAAAATTGAGGTCTATACATTTTTGGGTATCAGACTCCTGGAAATGGCTCTCATTGTAGCAATCCATTCTTTTGCTCTTGGCAGCTCCTGAGCCTTTCTATAACTCACTGCTTTGGGGTATTTTTTTCCCCCATATCTCTATCTGAAATATGGTCCTGAGCTTTAATCACTTGTTTGATTAAGCATAGTTCAAATTTATCTCTGGGCTTGGGAGATTTTGTATCACTTTTTCAAGTTCAAAAGATGTGATCCTGTCTTGTTTCTACAGCTATGGCATCATGTGCATGAAAATCAGTGCACCATTTTTTTCTAAACTTTGACATAAAGTTCATGATCCACTGACTGTATGATTATCTGCAGTACTGTTAATTTGGAATAATTATGCATCCTTATGCAAACTGGTATGTCTAGCTTTATCAGCTATCCCTCACCATCTTTCCCTGGAATTTTGGTCAAGAGCATAATACCTAAAGATTGGGTTAAAGAATCTGAATAAGCAGTCTGAGGTTAAAAAGCTGATCACAGAGCAACTTTTGATTAATTGCTTTTTAGTATTAATTGCTTTTGAAAATCCTGTTGAAAATCATGTTTTTTGTTTAGTAGCCAAAGTTTCCAGAGTCATGTTCTTGAATTCTGGTATCTGTCTGTCTTTTTAAGATCAGCAATTCCATTCATCCTTTTGGCTAACTATTTGTTGTCCTAAGACACATCTGGGTTATTCTTGACTAAAAATATTCATAGTGTCATAATTTTACTTTATTCATTCAGTATTGGAAAAGTCAAGTGAAGCTGAATGCTTCAGATTCATTCCTTTAAAACTAAAATATTAAGCTTCTGACAGTGTATAAAAATGTTGCATTTGAAAAGATGTGCTCTGGTTTAACTCTACGCAATTACATTAAATTATCACTGGGATAAGTTTAAAATGCTGAAGAACTTACTAGAAAATGTGTTCCCATTAAATCATAGAGTAGAAAACAATTTTATCTGTATCAATATTTATTGTGAAATTATTTCTTTAACAGGAAATAAAAAGGAAAAGGGAAAAACCCCCTACAAAATAACTGGTAACTATCATGCCTCAGAAGAACAAGTTATAAGAGTTAATTTACTCCAACAGAGACAGAGCCATGATTATGTTAGATGTTGGGTCTTTTAGTGCATTAGTGGAGAGAGTTTGGGTACTAGAGCAATAAAGGTGGTATGAAGAAATCCGTGAAATAACCAGCACCCAGAAACTTAAACTTTCCAGAGCTTTGCAGGCTATTGAAACACCCAGCCTGATGATGACCAAAGTGAGTCCCTGGCCGCACGGGGACTCAGCTCAGGCACTGAAGCTGAACTTGCCTTCCTCCCCCCTACCTTTTTTTTTTAATCTGCTCAGGTCTCTGCCTTAATCCTGGTCTTGTTTTAATCAGACATTACTTCTGCAGTAATCAAGCTCTGTAGAATTGGTAATTATTTATCATTTGAGGCCTTTTCCCCTCTAGGCTCTGTCTGTTTGTTTTATGTACCTGGCATCTCCTTTAACAGCTGCCACCCCGGTATGTATTTATTTACAACTAAAGAGGGAAGAATGTGTACTAAGTTCAAATCCTTTAAGCAATCTGAACATTTCCTTTTAGAAAAACATTACATAGCATTGAAGTGTGGCAATGTAGCAAGGCAAGCTTGGGAAACCGAGAAATGCAGACCACCTTACCTTTCTGACCAGGAAAAATAATGTTCCAGTTACTAAGTATGTTTTAAATAAGAAGATAGCTCTTATTTAGTGAACAAGTTTTAACTAGATAAGTGTGATGCCTAAATTTTAAAAGGAAGATTCACATAGGCTATTTTGAATTTCTCATCCTTAAACACAATTGTGTACAGTTTGAAATGTGATAATGGTCATCAATAATAAGCTCTCAAACCTGGACAGTGACTAGCAAACTCATCTTTAAATACCTTATACCATTATATATTCAAGGATGAGTTAAAATCTGTTCATGACTGTACTTGTAGCCATGACCTGTTTTCCTACAGTAGAGATGAACTCATGTTTTAAGCGTTGTGTGGAACTCCTTGTGTTCATACTATCAAAAGACTTCTGAGCTGAATACTGAGGGGTGGAGGCCACATCCGTAAATGATTTTGATTTTAGTGAGATAACTAGTTGGATGCTGTCTCCTGCTCTCTGTGAATAGGAAAAATAGAGAGGTTCCTCTCCAGAGATGTGTTAGTTCCCCCTCAAAATAGCATTTCCTCAGTAACACCAAGGGGCTCAGGACGTCCAGACAAAAAAACCCTTTCCCTTAATACTGCCCCAGGCTTGCTTCATCCCGTTCATGCTCAGGGACAGATCAGATGGATTTCTTTCTCAGTCCCACTCTTCCCTCACTGTGCAGGTTGTTTGTTGAGGCAACCCTTCCAGGGTGCATCATCGCTCATCAGCTCTTTGCGGGTGGAGAGCTTTGGGGAACTGGGAGCAGGACTGATGTGCAAAGGGTCCCTTCATCTTTAAATCAATCTGTGTTTCTCTTGTCTGCATCGAAGAATTTGGTTGAATATAATACATACTTCTGAGGTGTTTTTGAGAGTGGGTTATGTCTTTTGTTATCTTTTATTTTGTATCCTTTTATATGCATGTCATTAGGATTAGGGACCTCAATAGACTATAATTTCGAAAGCTTACTATACTGTTTTCTCCTTCCTTTCCTGTTAATGATCCTTCTTCAGCAAAACGCTTAAGTATGCATTTAACTTAACTTGCATAAGTCCATACCTGTTCAGAAATTCACTTAACAAGCACACTGGGTAGAATCTTGACCCCACTGGAGCCTGATGGCACTGACATCCTAACACCATTTATCTTAATGGGATGTGAGTGTGCGTGTGTGTGTGTCAAAAGATAACAAAAGAAAGAATTGAAAGTAAATACTATATGAAGACGTGATAGCACTTTAAAATTGTAATACAAAGTAAGTGATGTGGTAGCAGTGATCCTCAAAACTCTGGTAACCGTGAAAGAGAAAGGTATAACTGCCATTTGGTTGCAAATTATGTCTGTAATCTTAATGAAATTTTAAAAAATGTGGGAATATCTAAATAATTCAGAAAAAAGAAGTTAAGGATGGTGGTATTTTGATCACTTACCACTTTGTTAGATGTTATCCTGGCATTTAGGCTACTAACCATAGCAAATCGGTTGGTAAAACAATGAGGCAGCCTATTCAGATGAGAGTTTTAACTAACTTTTAGCTAATTACAAAAGTACAGTCAAACTTAAGATCTCTTACTTCTCTCTCTCATAGAAGATTTTCCTGGAAATGTTTTGAGAGCTCAGCATTTATTTATATCATCAGAGACCTCAAGTCAAAATCTTGTCTTTTGTAATCAATACAATAAAGCAAAGACAACTGGAATGTTAAAGATGGTTTTCTCTTATCCATTAAATGAGGTTTAAAAGCTTTGCTTTCTTTCTTTCCACCATGCTAGCCCTTAAATCTGTTATCGCATTAATGCCAGTGGCTCAATATTGTGAATTGTGTATCCTGCAGCTCTAGCTACTTAACAAAATTAACAGAATGCACTGCTCTAATGCTGTTTGAGCTTGAGTGAACGATGATTTGAATGACCCTGTTTGGACATCCCTAATATTCTTCAGAGTCTAAAACTCTGCTTCCCTCTCAGTTCCGCCTGCGGGAAAGATTACTATGCTCAGTTCATGAAAGGAGAAGTCTTCCCCCTCCCACCCCCACCCCCCCTCCCAAAAAAAAAAAAGAAAAATAATACCAGGCAGATGGAAAGAATTACGTACAGGACCAAGACATATTTTAGGTATAAAAGAGAACAGTTTTGGTTGTTTTTTGTGTGTATCGATGAGGAGGGCTTAGAAGACACGGAAAAAACTAAACTGGGTTCTGGCCTGATCTCTGGAGCTTAATTTGGATTTGGAGTCTGGGTTCAACATCCTGGAGATCTGAAGGGTTTCTCCTCCTGCTTCAGTAATATTCCTCTAACTGTCGTCTCTCTTACTTGTGTGTTGTAGTAAGGTTTTAAAGTGTATTCCAGGAGAATTGCCTTGTTCAGTTAAGATATTAATACAGTGGCAAAAATACAAAGAGGCGCTGCTGCATGGACTGTCCTTGATCCACAGTGTTAATAGCAGTAGGTTAGAATAAAAAAAAAAAAAAATTCTGCAAATCAGAGTGTTGTTAAAATTTGGTTTACTTCTGTTCATCTGAGATTGTTACCAAGATTGTTACTTCCAGTCATCAAAAAGATTGAATGTTTTAATCTCAGAATTTGTCTTGGAATAGGGTTTCTTATAACTAAAAAAAAAAAAAAAAAAAGTGTGTTTTAGCCTCGAGACAAAATTTCTCTATCCCTATAAGGTTACATTAAATAGATTATATAGATTTTTTTGTTGTTGTGAAACTTTTAGTCACTTACATTGGTTAGTCTTTAGTCTTCCTCTAATAGTATGTATTCACACAAAAATGTTGTGCTAGAACTTACCTGATGATGATGATGACAAGGAAGCTCTGGCTACACAAGTAGTAGTAGTATTTGTGTGAACATAGTGCTTCAAAATTGATAGAAATATATACTGGTTAACCTGTGTTGAAAGTAGATGCTGTAAGTACCACTTTTATTTGCAGGGAGAAAAAAAATAAAATAGTGAACTGACTCTCAGAATACACTTAGAACTTGGGCACTTTTACATTTTCCGTCTGTGATGAATTCTGTGGATGATGCAGCGGTACTTTCTCCTAATAAATTCCTATTAAACTGTCAGAATATTCATCTCTCGACTCTTCGTCTCCTGATTTTGCTAGTCACGTTGCAATAGCATGTCTGAAGAAATGCAAACATTTCTCATGTTAATTAGAAGACTGGGAATTCTTTGTTATTTACTGCTTCCATCATCAAAGGTGATTGCAGTTTTCAAAGAACTGGTGCGTTTGCAAATGTTATGATTTCTGCAGAGAAACTCACCAAATGTATTCTATCAGTTCAGCTTCCTGTAGACCAGAAGAAAGGAAACAAGCTTTTATTCTTATTTATTACACTAATCTGGAACAGATATCTATGTGAACACTGTTTTCTTCTTTTGCTAAACAAAACATGGTGAAATGAACTTGACTAGTACAGAGCAGGGCTCAGCTACCACTGAGGACTGCAGAGAGACGCATGATGCATTTCAGGAAAGAGGCTGGGCAGTAAAGTCAAGGAGCAGATAGAGCTGTTACCTGAATAAGGTAGCTGTGTACACAGATAGGTTGTCTGCACATTACCTACTAGCCAGCACTGACACCATATGAGACAGTGCTTATAGAGATTTGCTATGTTCCTTCTCCCTCCCCCAGCAAAATAGCCCTTACTGTTGAGCTTCAGAAGTTCAGAAGTCGTGAGTTAAATTCCACAGCATTTTAAAATATGATCTCTGTTTGCTTTCCTGCTTCTTAACATGCACTTCCTTATGTCCCTTCCCTCCCCACTGGCTTTCCAAAATATCGTCAAAAGCTGATTGAGATTTTCAGTGGAATCACTAGAATGGGCAATACTGTTATAAAAGCTTGTTGAGATTATCAAGGTTTGATGCTTTTCAGCAGTGGAAACTCTGGAGAATTCTCACTAGCTTGGGGTAGGTTCATGGGGCATTAAAAAATTTAACCAAAACATTTATCACAACCCTTCTCCCCGTCATAACAGATTAACAACTTCCAGATCACTTGGTTGTTCAGAACCTCAAAGAATCCATGTTGCCTTCAGTTAATATCTTGTTAATATCTATGCCCAGGTATTTCTTTTTTCTTGTTACTTTTGCTTCCGATCAGCTGAATATGTAGGAGGAATTTGGCAAGCTTGTCTTCAGAATGAAAGTTAAGGACAAAGTTTATTGAGAATGTCATCTTGTAGGTTTGGAATTAAATGTGTTTCAGCTAGAACTAATGCACAACTGTGTACCAAGCCAACCTTGCAAGGTAGGAAATTATTGCTTAGAAGCTTTCACAAATTCATATTTATGTTATAGCAAAGAAGTTTGCCTTGGGAACAGTATATTTAAACCATTCTCTGAAAAATTGCTTTAATGGATTTTCACATGGTAAAATGTATGCTTCACAGATAACATCTTGTCTGTGTCAGATTGTGCTGTGTAAATACTTGTAGGTAATGTTTTTAAAGTAAAACATAAATCCCTGATATTAAAGAATTTAGTAATATTTTGTGTGTTTTGATCAAGAGATTTGACATAGCTAGCTAAATAAGCTATTTTGAAGCATAAAATATTACAGGGCTATTAAGACAGATAGAAGACTGTGTTTAAGATTATGAGTTGGGCAAACTCCTAAAATAATGTTCAGAGCTCTCAGAAAAGATATTAGTCGATATCTAAGTAGCAAGGATATTTGGAACATTTTTGGAACATTTTAGAGATTTAAAATAAAGTTTGTGGACTAATGTTGGCACTAATTGTCTTTACTGCGGCAACGCTAATGTGGTAGTTCTGTATCTGCAGGCTTTATGTCCTGACTGTATAGGATCACTGGGACCGATTGATCTTTCTCAAAGCAACTATATTACCTATAATAATAAGAGCATCATTGAGTAAGAAGTGCAGATAGACATAATAATCCAGGAAGGCTGGTGTGAATGAGGTTGCCCAGAACTAAAGCTTTTCGTATGTCCTCACTATTCAGAAGTACGGACAACAGTGAATTTATTAGACGAACGCACTGAGCTAGCCACAGTCCGTAAGCGTCCGATTACTGCTTTTATCTTTTTGTACATCAGAAGCAGTTAAGAGCACTACAAATATACCAGTGAAAACGGGAACAGTATCAGGACATGTTTCTTCCTATTTGCTGGTCATCAGAGTATCCTTGTGGGACTGTTTCATCAAGGCCAACAAAGTTTAACCACTTAATTACTTCCCTGATAACTCATGGAGGAGTTGTGCTCTGGGAAATCTTCTGGTACTGTCATATGTTTTGTGTTGCACCATGAAGATTGCATTGGTCGTAGTTATTAAGCTTCTGTAAAACCCTGGGAGAGTTTTCTATCAGAAGCAATAAAGTTAGTTCAGCTTATTGATACTCTATAATCTCCAGGTTTTTTTCTTCTCTCTGTTACATATCTCCAAAAAGAGAACTTTTCAGCAGTCATGGATTGTGACTGAAATCAGACATGAAGCTACACACCAGAATTTTGCTAGACTTGGTCTTTGCAGTCTGAGGAAGCTTTTATTTGGGAGTTACATTTAAAGTTTACAGTAAGTATCATACTTCCTTGCAAGGCTTTCAGCACATCCTCATGCTTCACTCTGGTGACCTCATCGTTATGTGAAATCATTGTTGTAAAGCAAGGTGACACCACAAACAACTCTACTAGGGAAAAATCTGGAAAACAAAGCAAACAGAAAAAATCATGGATAGAGTGTCAAATCTTGTGACTCTGGCTTTAAGCATCTTAAAGGTTATTAAGTATAACTAGAGTAACAATAAGAACCACAATTTGAAAATATAACCCATTTTTTAATCAATAATGTGGTTTTTAAGTGTTCTTGAACATGATAATATATTCTACAGTAATTAGAAAATCTGCCTTTGGTCTTATTTTTCCATAAAATCTGTGGTTTTAAAGAATGATGATAAGAAGTGACATAAAGTCTTAGTTGTGCATATAAGGTTTCTCTGTGTAAGTAAATTGCATCTTGATTTTTAGATTGGGTTTCTGCTTTCATTACATCGGAAAACTATTGTTCAAGTTTTCAGTCTGAGACTTTCACTGTCTCAGAAGAGTTGAAATTGTTTTAAATTGTAATTTTACTAGATATTTGGTGACCTGCATGACTGGTATTTTAGCTATGGTACAACATGCTCACTAAAGACAGGAAACTTCTCTGCCAACAACAGATGATCTCCTCTCATATATTCTGAGCAAATGTTCAAATGTAACCTTTATTACAATGATCCTTTCCCTTCCTTTGCAGAATTCTGTGTGGAAAAGCAGCAGTGTTGAAACGAGAAGTAGAAAGCCATTCTCCTTAAATACGATGTCCGTTAGACCTTCTGTCCTCACCCATGTGATGAAGCATGAAGAGCTCAGGTATTGTTAAATTACTCTGTATTCATGTGAGGTCTAACTGCAAGCGTATATGTCCACGCATGATGCAAACACCTAGACATGCTGTCGGAAGTGTATCATACGGAAGTAATCTTTTACCCAGGAAGATTGCAGCTTGTTCAACTCCGAATTTTGGAGTTCCTTACAGTTTTCAGATCTAGCTGAATTTATTTTACACATCCAGTTTTACAGAAGTGGATGTAATTTGTAGCTTTGGACTTAAGCAAGCAAAACTAACCAATCCCCAAAACCTCAACTGAGTAAGCCTTAGGGATGTCAGATGATTTTTTCTTTGGTCTCTCTTGGTACAATCTGCACCTTAATTTTTTCGTTCATAGTTGTTGGGTATTCTGAGGTCAAGATCTTATTC
Source organism: Aptenodytes patagonicus (assembly GCF_965638725.1). Classification (NCBI taxonomy): domain Eukaryota; kingdom Metazoa; phylum Chordata; class Aves; order Sphenisciformes; family Spheniscidae; genus Aptenodytes; species Aptenodytes patagonicus. The sequence continues at coordinate 18,362,216 of NC_134961.1, read as the reverse complement.
TCGTTAAGTCTCTCTACATAAAAAAACAAACATAGAGGAGCTATTTTAAGTAAGAAGCTACCATTTTGAGTTACCAAAACTAGGGGTTTAAAGACTTAATTAAACATAATGAGACAAGCAATAAGGATTCAGCATTTGTTTGATTTTTTTTTTTAAATTTTATTACTTTTCTTGTCTTAAAGTAAGAGCACTTATTATATCAGCTCGTCTTTGTAATAGTTTCTTCCCTTTCTTACTTAAATCTCCTCATCTGCCCAAAGTGTTATTTTCAATAGTGAAAAAGAAATTTAGACACCATGTAGAATGTTTACATTTACAGCAGAAACTAACTGACCTTTACATAAGGCTCAGTGAATGCTCTAGATTGATAGTTCACATTCCTCACTTTGAAATAGGTATAGCTATTTCTGAAGAATACCAATTCATTGTCGCACATTGATCTAAATCCGTCTGGAATTACTGTATTTTAATACTTAGAGGATGTCTATAATGGCAGAGAGGGAGGCAGGAGTCCTTGTTTAGAGTTCAAGGATAGAAAAGGTATGTCAGAAAGCTGTCTCAGTATATCACATTTATTGTGTTCTTATGCTTTGTTGCAAATGTCACAGCACTACAGTTGCATGGAAAGTGAGTCTTAGCTAATAAAAGGCCTCACCTTTCTTTTCTTTCTCTATACAGTACTTTGTAATAAATATCTAATAAAACAGCATTTGTTATTTCCAAGTATTTCTGATATACAGTGATGAGGTTTCCTCACAGGGGAAGGTCTGTGTTCTGTACAATGCTGTTCAGCATCTGGAAAGAACTTTCACAGCTATTTTTCTTATGTTAATGTGCCTTGCTTGTGGTTTTCATCACTTAATTTTTGCTGAGGTTTTTTTTATAATTAATTCATTTGACATTTGCTATAACTTAACATTGATCAAGAGGAAGTCGTGGTATTTATAGAAAAGAAATTATGTAACTAGTTTCACAGGTATTATCTAACAATTTAGAAAGCTTAAATATAATTAATTTGGTCACTGAAATGGATTGGTAGCTGAATTCATGCAGTATATCTGTGTATGAATTACTGCTATAGGTTGCATCCCATGAAATGAAATTCTTTTAAAGAAGTGAATCGTGTTTTCCATCAGTTCTCTGAACATGGAGAATATAGTACAAACACTAAGAGCAGAATTAAAAAATAAGAGTACTACTCATCTATATGTTTTGTCAAATTTTTTTATTGTCTGGAGATGAGCCTACATATCTCTGTGAAGTCAACAAAAACAAAAATTCTAAACCAGAAAGCTAAAGGTGTATAAAAGATGCATAAAAATATATAAAATTCTGTAAACTCCATTTCAAGATCATGGGACAGTGAACAAACAGTGTAGAGTCTTTGAGATTGCTTTGTGCCAAGGAATCATTTAAATGGAAAATTACAAAAAAGTGCTGACTTCCCTGATGAACTGTCAATAGGAGATTTAGTGCTCCCCATGTGCCATCAGCATCCTTTAATTGATTACAGTGTTACTATCCTGGAGTGTGCTAAAATAAAGGTTAGAGAAATCCTGAGGATATCAACTACCTTTACCAAACTGCACAATTAAGGGTACAGTACATAATCTGAGAACAGAAACGATCATTCAGAAGTAAGTGATCTGCTTTACTTGGAATGAAGAAGTTTTTTCTAAAAGTCATGAAATAGTCTGCAAAATGGCTGCTCAAAGGAGTGGACTTAAACTGGATTGTTATATGTTTCAAAAGAATAACACTGTAGATTATATACTGTATTGCACATAGCACTCGGAAAGATGCTTGAGTCAGAATCCACGTGGTCCCTTGTGTAAAGTGGCTGTGTTAAAATTGTTCCTTATTTTTGCAAGCAATTTGAAAGTCCATCTACTTTTAATATCTCTGCAGAGGTACAGAGAGGCACTGTCGTGGACCAGTGGTGAGGCTGGTTAGGGTTGTATTTGTGCTCTGGAGTCTAAGTTGGCTAGGAGTTGACCTACGATTGATTCTGGTCAACTACCTTTCAGGTAGTTGTAGAGAGCGATGAGGTCTCCCCTGAGCCTCCTTTTCTCCAGGCTAAACAACCCCAGTTCCCTCAGCCGCTCCTCAGAAGACTTGTGCTCTAGACCCTTCACCAGCTTTGTTGCCCTTCTTTGGACATGCTCCAGCACCTCAATGTCTTTCTTTTAAAAGGAATTTCTATTTAATTTCTTGCTGAAATAAAATGATCTGAAGTTATCTTCTCAAACTTTGTCAGTAAATAGTATTCTCTACAAGACAGACAAATAATGCCATGGGAGCTCATCTATTATAAAACTTTTAACTAAAACAGGTATACACCTGGAAACTGTGGCCTTTTTTTTGTTTTTAAAGAGAGAGAGAGAAACCTTCAGCAGCTAAATATTGGGCAAAATACTATTTCCTGCAAATGAGAGATTATACTAAATATTCCTTAGTGGATGTAGATTATATTTAAACTCTCACTCCTATTTTAAATTTGATTTTGGTTTTTGATTAGCTACATTAGCCCAATAAAGATATTAGGAAAGAAAAAACATCTAATAATTTGCTCAAGGAAAATATCATGACGTCATAATACTTTATCTCCACAAATCAACTTCTCAATTTAGATAAATATCTGCTTGATATGGTATTAAGTACTTAACATTTTAAAGAAAATAATCAATTTCAAAAAATATGTTATCACATAGTCAAATACAACACTTCAAATGAATCAAAATTTATTAAAACTATTTTCCAGTAATTTTTAAAATACTAGCTTTCATCTCTGAACAAATAAAAACAAAATTTTGAAATGTTCTGATAAAGTTCATTTTTCTCTATCAGCTCTTAAATGTTGCGTGTTGAAAAATGTTTCAAGATATTGAGAATGACAGTAGTGTATTGTGTCTTTCATGAACAGCTGCAAGCGGAGTGGTGGTGTAATACATTTATAGCTATAGTAAACTTAAATTGTTGTAGACTCAATGCTCTTTTCCAGCCAATAATTAACATTTTCTAATGCTTAAGTGTTGTATTTTAATATATTTGTATAAATATATGATAATAAAAGGAAATAAAAGGGGCTAGGAAGATTTGGTGTATAAAAGAGCAGTTCAGAGCTTTGAATCCAGAAAATCAAACTACTACTGCCTACGCTGCTTTTTCAGAGAATATAAACAAGATGGAATCCCATGTAGTACATGACTAAAAGCACTTTTGATCGGAACGTACGGTAGCAATCATTAAATATATCATGTGTGGTGACACTGGGGAAGGCATTGTTCTCCATTCTGCTCAATGGACCATGCTGGAACACTTGTTTCGCATCTTGAAACCATTTATGATTGCTGTTAAAGAAGTCAGTGCTTTAGCAGTGCCAATGAATCAAGTAAAGTCATCCCATTCATCTGTCTGTTAAAAACAAAATATTGGAGAGAATAAAGACAAACGCGGTATCTAACCGTACTGAAAGTTGCATTAAAAATTCTCTTTATCTGTTTGTCAGTGGAATGTGCCAGATCAGGAAGGAAGCAGTCTGTATTTTGTTCAGGTTTTAGGTTTTTGCCTCCACCTCAATCCTTATTGTTAAAGTAAGCTTAATGAAAGTAAAAGTTTCCAAAGGATAAGCTGAGTTTGTCTTTTCAGCAACTGTCCACCTGCAGATTTGGCTCTTTGCAAATCAAATGCAGGTTTGTTTGTTGTTTTGCTTATGTGTTCTTATTGTGACCTCATCTTCCTCCTTTGTAACAAGGGCATAAAAAGGAAAATGGTTTTATCTAATCTTAATTCCTGTGAACAATCTCCGTTCAAGGTGAGGCTCTTAGACTTGAGCAAACTTGTCTGAATTTTTTTTCCAAGTAGGTAGGTTATTGTGCGTTCAGCCCTCACATACAGAAAATAACAAATTCTAGCCAAGAAGGACAGGGTATTTTGCTTCATTTGTGAGTAGAAGAGGATTGCCCGGAGGATTCCCTCATTAATGCCAGTAAAAGCAGACCACCAGACACACTAGCCTGCCCACAGTTCCAAGCTGTAATGAGTGGATCACCTCTTACTGTTAAACAGAACTGCGTTTCCAAATGGATCTCTGAAAGGCATGAAGAGGTGGCCAGAGTGGATTCCCTGCAATTCTTAGATCATATTCTGTAGAGCATAAGTGGCATCCTGGAATACATGTCCATCCAAGACATGAATTCTGGCTGGTTTTTTAGGCTATTTGTACATTTACAAGACTTATTTGGAGCCCCCTAAGCAGATGCTGCCCTCATCAAACTCATGCTTCAATTGTTCTTTGTCCAGTTTTCTTGTATCTACCTTGCATTGAACTAAATCCTGCTTCTGAGGTGCCTATACTGACATATGGGTATGGAACATCACTGTATGGGGAGAAGTACATGAATCACATGGAGAAAGTTTCATAGATCACCTACCACCTATTTGTTTCTGACATCTGGCACATCTGACACTTTACAGTGGAGAAGAAATGGGAAGAGCAGAGAAGAAATGGGAAGAGTGGAAAAACTCCTCCTTTAGTTGCATTGTTGCAAAGCATGGAGACCTGTGGTACGTGCCATTACAGGTACTGCTAGGCAAGGTCTGAACTCAAAAGTGTGCAACCTGTGTGCTGGCGATGTGCAGAGGTGTGTAAGCACATCTGGAAGAAGTCTAGTTGCTATTTGGTAAGTAGCTTCTTTTTCCCTAACGGTCACTGGAAGGAAGCTGTATAGTTTGGGAGCCGGGAGCTTATCTATCTACTTGACATCTTTTATTAGAAGAATGGCTCCAGGATGTTAATTTCTAAAGGACGCAGATCTTTCTAGAAAGGAGAGAGAAGCCCAGCTTTCCTTGGCAGTGAATTTCAAGGGTCCTTGCTGTTGGCTGGCCGTGTCTTTCACCACCTTCATCCGTAACAGGGAGGAAGAGTGTTATCAGCTCCCTATCAATTGTATGTTACTGTATCTGTATGTGAAACGTTCTTGCTGTGCACATCTGTATTGGATTGTTTGACTTACTGAACTTGCCGTGCAGCCTTAAAATCATGAAACTGTCCACTAAGATTGCTTTCAAGGCTTCTGTTCCGCAAAGCGTGCAAAACATGTTCATGGTGACTGGTGGGTGTTGGGAATACTGGGAAAATGAATGACAGGGAATAACATGATTCACCTGAAGTCATCAGGGTTGAATCTGGGTTCAAATAACTTTTGAGATTGATGGGAGTAATGGGTGTAACTGAGAGAGACTGGGAAGCAGGACTTTTGATATCTTTGGGATATGCTGTTAGCTGATGGGACCTTCCATTGAGAAAGGAAGAATGCTTAAGAAATCAGGGCAAATCTGATTTTTTAAATTCCAGATTTACAAACAGGTAAACACAAAAACGTGTTATGAGTTTAGCCATGTCATTTCATCTGTGCCTCTTACGCTAACATTTGGTGGAGATGTAAATTTTCTTGTGGGACTTCCAATGTGTTCATTATTGTATATTCCCACTGAAGCTATAGTTCAGAACTGCTTTTGATCAATGTTGGTTATTTACACCTCGTTACATTCATGTGTTTAGACTGTGAGGTTTTAGGGAGAAGGACCATGCAAGGTTTTTTTATCTGTGTTTGCATGGTAGTACTATAATTAGTTTTTTATTTCAGGCTAGAGTTAAAAAAATTCATGATGGCTCTGAGCAGTAATATTGACGTTCACATTGAATGCAAATAGAAGAATAACATCAAGGGCTTTTTAATTTCTTGATAATGAATAACACATATTGCTAACACAGACTAGAGGTGTACTCCTTAGTAAGTCAGTAAGAAAAGTCAGTCAGTAAGAAAAGGATCTGCATAAAAACGTTGTGTGGATATATTGTTACCTTCTGTATTTTGAGATGTTGGACTGGGAAGAGGAGATAGATTATAGACTGGAAGTTACTGGTTTTTTATTCAGGATCATAACCTGGGATAGGAACTTGCCTTGTACTTGCCCTGTATTGAAAAGGGCAAACGGAGTGGAGCATTTAGCATACTTGCCCAGTGCCTAAACAAATATCCTCTTGTTCGGTCCTAGATGTTTATACGTGTGATTCAGTCTCATCCTCAGTGCATGGCAGTGGTTGCAACAACCGAAGATTTTAGATTTCTCATCTACTCCCTGAGACAACACTGTAGTTATCGTTTTACCAATTTGTCAAATATTGCATCTCCTATAGTTACTGTCACATTGCTTGTTAGAAATCCCAGATCACTGGAGTCCCAGATAAGCTGCTTGTGTAAACTAGGTAATAAATGACCACTATGGGAGCTCCCCAGTGCTTTGTCTTGATTTCATCTGACATTATAAAGATACTTGTTGTTGAGATTGCAGAGAACATAGAAAAGTGACACATTACAAATGTGCTAAAAATGTGCCTTGGAAAATGGAAGATTGTTTCTAGATTCCTCTGAAATGACAGGATTAGGTTCTGAAATGACTGAAATCAATAAATACAAATTAAAGCTGGCTCAGCATTTGCCTGGTATTCTCAGATTTGGAAGACTGTCATTTCAGACCTCAATTCATTGTTAGTTCTAATTCTTGTGGAATGAGGAGCTCTTTAAAGCTGTATTTGCTAAATCTTTGTGTGCACACACAAATTTACTACTGCTTATTACATTAGCCAACATACATGCCTGTAAGAAATTCACATGTAAAGCTTGTTCCTGTTTTGGATACACCTGTCTTTTTGAGGATCCATGATTACGATGTCACTGGAGACTTAAGGAACTCCTTTCAAAGCAGGTGTCAGAAAAGTAACGTGACCTGTGTTTTATACGGGCAAAATCCATACATGATAATGTCGGTTGAATGCCTCCAATAACTTCCATGGATTTTGGATCAGGACTTGTATGTCATGCAACAGCAGGCAAGGTTTTATATTTAAAATCCCAAAAGAATGATTGCTGAAGAAGTAAATACAGCTGATGGGAACCAATTCATTTCTACAACCACGTCACTTAATTTATATCTGAATTTAGGGGTCTGTTTAGTTTTAATTGAATTTAGTGCTTGTGAAACATGTTAGATTCACAAGCCTCCAAACTGTAGCTTTTTATCTGCCCACAGAGCAAGTATAACACAAGCAAAAGCGAAAGAAATTTCCTTGTAGGTCACTGCCAATAAGCTAATCTGGAGGATCACCAATTAGTGTCAAAGATTTTTACAGCACAATTGACCCATATCCACTGGGACCAAGACTGAAACCATCAGTTGTTGCTTAGAGTAGGACAGTGCCGCCTTCTACAATCAACTTTCAATATGTCAGTAAATCATGGGGTTTTATAGTGAATCTTTGGATGTAATTAAAATTTTCGTACCAACTGCTATGAATGAAAAATTTAAAAATGCTAAGGGACTGCCCTGAAAATGATGCAAATATTGCCCATAAAAGATTCTAGGTTTTAATTTAGACCTGTATATAAAATATTAATACAATGAGTCATTCCATAATGGACCTTACTAGCTAATCATAAATAAACTTCAGCACGAAGAGTGCAAAAATCATCTGAACTAGCTGGTTTTCAACCATCTGTTTACTGAATAACTATAGCAGTGGGATTGCTAACCAATGGATTGCAGAATGATGTTGTATTGTTCAGCTTCCAAGGAAAATGTCTAGGCTGACGGACACGTATGCAGACTGAATGCCTGTGCAGGACTGCACCTCACGGGGAAAAACCTTGTTTACCAGGTGGCCCTAGATTATTCCTTTGCTTAAAGGTTGATTTTGTGTCGGAAGACAGTTCTCAGCCCTTCCTTCGGCTTCCCTGGTTAAAAAGTTGGTTTCAGTCGCCTTTTGGTTCACGTGGAGCAATGAAAAGGCAGCAGGTTGAGGCAGACGTGCGAGAGGCGAAGCAGTGTGCATGTGTGTGTGGGTGTAGGGGGAACCGATGCATAACTAAGAGTGTGACAGCAGGTTCTGTCCAGTGAAAGTGAGTTTGCCCATTTGTGGTAATGATGTTATTACCCAGCATTACAAAATTTCTCTTAAGAGCTTTTTCATGTAATCATTCACTTGATGAAAGAAAAGGGGTTTTTGTGCATTATTAACTGGAGAAAAGACAGAAGATTAAAGAAAGGGCATAAGGTGTTGCACTTGGCTGTTGGTAGCGCTCCTCTTGTATGCTATAAGCTTAGCTGCTGAATACATTGCTGACACAAGCATCTGAGGCAATGTCTGTGGCTTGGTGCTTCCTTTCTCTCATGAAGATCATAGTTTTCACAACTGTTTCCTATTTATGCATTTTAGGGTAAATGCCTCGATTCTCCTTTTTACTTGTTTTCCAGCTACTGAAATGCTCCAAAGTTTTGAATTAATTCAACAATACCCCTGTAGGCAGGCTAAGATTTCTCTGAAGCCAATGTGAGTTTTACTTCAGTTAGGGATAAAGGATTTAGCCAGAGATGGTAGACTACTTATGTAAAATATTGAAGTTTCTTTTTCTATTTCAAGTATCATACCGTACTAGGCTGAAGTCTACTTGTTTTATGCTATTAAACAACACATCTTTTGTCATACAGGGGAACGATACCTGATTTAAGATAATATATTTTCTTTGCTGGCTCTGTTTATGCTTGGAAATTATCTTGCTGTATCCATGTATTGAAAATTTATGAAAGGTGCTAACATATTTCTTGCTATATATTTTTTCTGAGTACACTTTTGTAACTTTAGCATGGTTTGAAAACTATTTCTTGCCCACAGCTAGAAAGAAACAATGATTTCATATTTCCCAAAGTGGAAGCCAGTCAACAACATTCCTCTTTATTGCAAAGAGGGGATACAATAATAAAAAGACATTTGCTGGTGGAATATTGCCAATAAAGTACAATAATACATTAAAACAGATACTTAAAGTTGAAATTTATGAGTTTGTTTTTCTGCGCCAGTCAACTTATTTTCATATGTTAACATCAAAATGCAGACTCTCAGCAAAACCTCTAATAATAAAAACAGCAGCCGTCAAAAGCAAGTGGAGAATTTTAACTTTTTATGTAAGGACTTTATCTTGTGATTTTGTTGGGGTTTTTTTCCAGATTCAATTTTATTTTCATATGCTTTTTTTTTTTTTCCTAATAACATATTAATCAGCTTGTTCCTTCATATACCCTTCAGCGGAGCTCTCAGACCAATAATGCCTCTGTTCTGCCCCTTCTCTTTGCAGAAGATTAGTTTGGAAAGTGAGTGTTTCATTTAGAGAATAGCAAAACTAATCAAAGCAGGGGATAGCATTCTTTTTAATGAAGGTAAACAGCTTATATATTCCTTGTGTATACAGTGCTAAGACCATAACTAGCTCTGCTCATTTTCTAAGTAAAATTATCCAGTATAACCTTTCCTTTTTAATGGGATCTTTTGGCATTTAATAAACCATTTTTGTACTGAATAATTCCAGAAACAGTTACAGTAATGCCAAACAGCCAGTGCAAATCGTCTAACAGTTCCATCGAGTTACCTTTTCATTTACCCTGTTTTTTTACTGAAATCGGGATCTAACCTTGTTGCCAGACTCCATGGGCACATGTGTGCATGCACACACACAACACAGAGTATTCAGAAATGAAGGATGCTGCTTCAGGACCAGAAAAGTCAGTTAGGGTCAGGTTGTTACAGTACTCACCAATTTACTCACTTAATGCCAACCAATCTGTATGTACAGCCAAAGTCACTGTATTGTCTCTAACATGTTTAGAAGAAGGTAAGGTAAATTTATTTTTATCATGGCATAACGTCATCTGGAGCACTGTGAAAGGTATAATTAGGTTCCAGAAAAATTAGTTTCAGATATCAAACTGGCTGAGTCTCATGACCAAAAGGATAATGACTATTTTTCAACCTGCAGACCTCTGTTTATAGATGGCCATATAACGGCATTGATCTAAAACAGATCTCCTATTGACTTTCATTCGAGCTCTGTGCAAGGACTGAAGACAGCATGCAGCCTAAAGTTGGTCATGGAGAAAAATAAGACAGGCAACTGAATTATGTTCATATTGCACCCATTGAACTGGTGCTGTCTGAAGAGCTGCATGCAGGATAACTAAACACAGTAAAATTAGCCCGTAGTTTTACATTTCTATGAATTTCATCTGATTTGAAGACACAGGAGAATGTCTTTTATTGAAAAATAAATTAGTGTTGTATGCTTTTTATTTTTTTTTTAATGTGAAGATTAACCAAAGGTGGTTCACAAGGCTTGCATTCAGTCATCATCTGTGAGCATATCTGGGGGTCAGGGAAAGCAGCACGGCAGTGTTTCAGGTGCTTGGCTTAACCTAAGTACACATGCACATTGCAGCTTAGTGATGTATGTTATGTCTTAGTAGGATCCAAGCCTTAGGTACTTTGAGATTTTATTAAGCTTTCAGAATTAGATAATAGGTAAATGAGGTAACAAGCTGCAGGCCCATAGGAGTATTTTTGAGGGACTGTGAGAGCATTAGAGAGTTGACAGATTTCTTGTATTGTCAAGTCAGAGGAAGCTGAGGTAAAATCTTCTGGCGGGCTTTCGGATCATATAAGAACAACTAGGAGAAGACATCGCTTTTTGAAACAATAACTGGCACTTTTGTTAATATATAATCGGGGGGAGGGGATGCAAATGAACATGGATCCAAGTTCTCACCTGGCTAGAGTATTTTGTGAAGCAAAAGTCAATGTTTTTAGCTTTATTCACAGCATCCCTTTAATTGACTGAGTTTGGACTAGGTAGACTAAAAAAAAACCATTATGTGTCACTGCAGTTGTTGTTACAACGGTTCTGTTATTTTCCCTTGCAGAGTTAAGTGTGATGGTAGGGACAGATTCACATCTGTTTATAGGCAACAATAAGGCAGCTCTTATGTGCAATAAAAAAGTGAGGCAAAAAATATAGTGAATCATAACTTCCAGGCAACTTAAGGTTATTCTTCTGGTTTTTTTCCCCACTTCTGAAACTGTTCAAATATGTTCATCATAGTAAATAAATTAGTAAGAACAAAAAAAAAGTTAAATAACTTTACTTTAAAACAGCAATTAATGCAAAATAAGTGTTTTATTAAATATTTCCATAGCAGTAACTACCTGAATCTGGCTGGTTTTTTCAGCCAACAAGCAGTTTCTTTTTCAGGACTGTTTTTTCCCCCCTATATCCATTGTGAATGGTAGTAAAGGAAAGGTTACAGTTCTGCAGGAGACTGGCTATAGCGTTGCTCTTGGCTGGTAAGCATCTATTATGTTGGGTTTTGGTGTCTGTCATTCATCCGTCATTCCCCACTCCCCCCCATTATTCAGATAGTGATACTTTTAATAAAAATTGTTTGAGATTTTCTTCTATCCAGTTGGGTGCGATAAAGTGAAAAGATTCGCTGTCTCTGGTTTGAATATCTAGCGGACAAAGGAATAGCTCTTGTCTATCACAAATACCATGTAGAACAGACTTCCAATCCCTATCAGATAACTTTCTTTTAAAAAGAAATTTCAGCAAGGAAGCACAACTTCACTGTGCTTTCAGTCTCCTGGTGCTTTCCTTGTGCAAGGTTATGTGTTGCAGATATTTTGGAGCCTCAGAATTTCTAAATTGAATATGTGTTTAACCCTGTATACTAATCATGTTTTCCAACTGGTGATGATGTTAATGACCAGAAATTATTGTATAAAGCAAAGTGGTACCCTTACTATTATTTTACATTTAGCATTGTCATTTTTTATGGCACTAGCAATTTTCTCTCCTCTACCCTGCTGTAGCTATGTTCCACGTAGAACATCTTTGAAAAATTATTGCATTACTTACATATTTCTGTCGTTTTTTTGGTTTGCACTTTGAAGCTCTGAATGAACCCAGACAAGAAACCAAAATTGTTAAATACTATAGGGTGAAGGAATCTAAAGAAGTCATAATAATTTGCCTGGGGAACGGTGACAAGTCAAGTTCAAGGTTATCTCTCAGTAAATGCTTCAGAGTAGGAGGCAAATGAATTGCAGAAGCTAGAGGTAGTATCCGAATGTCACAAAGGACAGAAGGGAATGTACCTGGGTCACTGTCAAGCTTGCCAGTTCTTTCAATCAGATTGATACTGGTTTATTTTCAAGTTGCTATTTTGCTGTTACTGAGTTAGATGGAACTCACAATTAGATAAGATGCATTGAGACATATTGGCTGCACATCACGGTGGAAACATGAGCATTATTTAATACCTGATGATAATATATGCATGTAGACCTGTAAGGTCTTATATTGCCATCAAGAGAACTGTATTTGGCTTCCTCTCTGCACCTTAGGGCAAAATAAGCCCACGTACTGGTACAGGCTGGGAGCTGATCAGCTGAAAACAGCCCTGCTCAAAAGGAGCTAAGGTTTAGAGCAGGGCAAACAGTGTGCTCTCATCACAAACACCACAAACCACGTATCTGCGACATCTGGAATGTGGCCAAACAGCCTTGGGAAAGTTGTTAGAACCCTCTCTGTGGTGCTGGTCTCTCTATCCAGAGCATGACTCTTGTTTTGAGACCCACAGTTCTAGAGGGGTACTGAGAAACTGGACAGGGACCTGAGGAGGGTTATCAAGATGGCTGGGGGCCTTAAGCACGTGACTTGTATATGCAGGTTGAGGGACCTGCGCATGTCTGATACAGCAAAGATGAGAATAAATCTGATAGCTGCCTCTGACTGAAGGTAGCTACAAACATGGCAGAGCCAAACTCTTCCTTCTTGTGGTAGTACCAGCAAACACAGCCAGGGGCAATGATCGTGTATTATGGCTTAGAAAGTTCAGACTGGATGTGAGGGTTTATCACTTGGTTATTTTGCAAGGGTTAATTCAAGCCCTTTGTGCTTGGAGATCCATATTTGTGCTTAGATATCTCTGTGATCTTCCTGAGTGCTAGAGGATGGCAAAGATTACAGATCAAAGTTTCTAAATTTACAAGAACAGCCTTGATAACTGGGAGCCCCTGCAGCAGGACCTGTGGAATGTCACTACCTGCTCTGTTACAGATGTCATCAATCTCTTGATTAGCAATCATGTCCCAGCGTTTCTGTCTGATGGCTTCCTGGAATGCAAATCTCTTGTTAGAGTTTTCTCATAGTCAGCCTAATAACATACACTGTAGTGACAGATGCTATGAGGTGGAGGCAAACAAATACCACGTAAGGTGCCAAGTGCAAGTATCTCAAGTAGAAGTATATTTAAGATGCCCAGACAAATCTGCCATTGTTTGGGAAGCAGGTTTTTGGATCAAATGACTGTCCTGGAGGTTCACCTTCAGTGGTGGTGGGATCATTGGCCTGAGATTAAGAGACAGGTTTGGTGGTTCCTGCCCTCAGTTTATAGCAGAGTAAAATGATTTTTTTGAGACAAATAAGCCAAGGTACTACAAAAATTTTCATGTGGCATAGTCCAGCCTTTGCTGTGTCACAGCAGAGCCCATCTGTGTCACGGCTGGCTAATTTTCCTCCCTGTATGTTACCAGTAAGGCTTCTTTTATTTGTTAATTATATTTTAGAGACTTTTATTTGCTAATTTTCACCTTTGTGTAGATAACAAAACCCAGAGATTTTTAAACCTTAAAGTAAAAGTACATTGTAATAGGAATAAGTTTTTCCAGATTTCATCAAAGTCCCGTGCAGCAATTCTTTCTATCTCACATTTATTTTTCTAAACCTTCTTTGACATCCGCAGCTGGCTTGTGGTGCTGGAAGTGCTTGGTTTTAATGGTAGGATTCTTACCATCTTTGATTTGAGGCAGCAAATGTTCGGTATTCTAGTAGAAGACTTCCCAGCGCCATGTCTTGTAGATTCAGTCCTGCAACCAGAGCCTTCTCCAATTTACTGCGTAGCACAGTCCTGCCAGGAACGCAGGAACAGGTGTAATCTGGCCTTCTTGTTACATGACATCTTACAACCTGCAAACATATCCTTCATAATCGTGGAGTTCTAGAAGAAGAAAGGAATATGCTATGTGTGTAGGGAAAGTGGGAATGGATTAAAAGTATTGAGCATAAATACAAGTCAGACTGATGCCAGGGGATTGCATATAAGGTTGTAGTTAATGCAGAATTAGAAATCTTGTTTATTAGCCTCCCTGCTTTTTGGAATAAAAGCAATGCTTTTCTTCTGTAGTTAAAAGCAAGAACTTGAAGTTATACTGTAAGTGCCTGCTAGTGACCTACAGCTTGTCTCTGTAAGCATGCTCGTGTGGAGACCCAAGGAGATCTGGGGATTTTTAAATAGCACTGATACAAGTTCTCCACATTGGTCATCTAATAGCCTCAGTTTCATCATGTAATTACTTAGAGCTACGTTGGCCAGCCTTGCTAATTCAGTTTTTATATTGGAAAGGAAAACATATTATGACAGAAGAGTTTCTGAGTCTTACTGTGGTCTGCATAAGCGACTGGCAGCCTTAAGGAACTACAGATCTCTGGGACGCTGGGAAGAAAATGAGTGCTGAGAAGTGACAGTGGGAAAGAAAAACCTCTTTACTAGGTAAAGAAGCTCCAAGGACTGGCTTCTTTTTTTCATTTGTACCTCAGTAAATATCTGTATCCTTCATTTATACCAAGCATAAATCTACCAGTAATAATGAGCAGTATGTATTAAATGAACCAATTTATGCATGCACAGAAATCACTGTTGTGTGATATTTTGCTGAGTGTGGTCATCTTGACCAATATGAGATTTGGACTACTGAGAACTGGACACCTGAGTCCCATTTTGCACTCACGTATCTTGTTCCCTTTTTGAGGCCGAGTTCCTTTTTGAAATACTTTTCACTGGAGGCTTGCCATACATCACAAAATCATGCTAGAGTAAATACAGATGGAATGTCGAGCTGCTTCATTAAAATCACTGTGATTTGTGTAAGGAGCTCTGGTCTATTCAAACCTGACTTGTTAGGTTAGATTCCCTTACTGAGATATAGGTCAGATTTAAATTAATAAGTGGTGGCTGCAAAATCTTAATTAAAATGATACAGTTTTGTGAGTAGACAAGCACTCTTTAATTCATGTTGGGGTGGGAATATCTTCTTTCTATTGGTAAAAACCTGCTTGTAAAGGTGTCAGACCAAATTAATTCCTGTGTTTAATATTAGTGGCTTAATTAAATTATAAAAAAATTATAAATCTGACCCTTCAATCACAACTACCTTCAATTATTTAGGGAAAAAATGACTTTTTTGGGGTGTGTGTTTTGTTTTCTGTTCTCCCATTGAATAGCAAAAAGCTTAATAATAATTTAAAAGAATCCCTCGTGTTGTTCAATTATTTCCTTTATGTGGGGCTTGATTCTAACTGCTTTTCAGTTTTTGTGGTACACTAGCAGGGTGAATGTAAAATGGCTCTGAATTACATTTTTAAGAACGCAGTGCCTTTTCCTACCCATTTGCCTTTTGCACAGCACTGGCATAAAGTCTGAAATAGTGTGATGACAGTGTGGGATGAGATCCTCAGGCAATCTGATCTCCTCACACTAGAAACCTGAGAAATCGTGCTGAAGATGTTAATGCCACGCCATTGCAATTAAGAGGTGCATTTCGGCCTGCTTTGCATAGGTGTGACGGTCTGGTTATACAATATACTGAGGGCAACAGAGAAGCAGCACCACAGGTTTGGGGTTTTGTTTATACTCTGCTAGAATTCTAGTTCACACAAGTTCCTGAGTCACCTTCAGAGGTACTGTACTGAATATAAAAATTATTGCTAATCTCCATACAGTTCTCCAGCAGGCAGAGGCAATAAAACTCAGGTTGCTATTCCTCCCCCCCACCCCCCCTTTTTTTTCCTTTTTCTCCTTTGTCCTCTGCAGAGCTGCTTACAAGTACAGCTGGGGAATAATATAATGTCTGGTCTAAGAATATATTGTGGAATCCACTTTTTATCCCAAGAAGACTTTTTTATTTCTTTGCAATAACTTCCGTGGTAGGCACAGTCTAGATTCATTATGGACACACAGAAGAAGGGGATTGTGTGAGCCCCTAGCATGACTCTTGCTATTCTTTTGTCTCTTCCTCTCACCCTAAATAAGTATAAACAACGTGTAGACAAGACAAAACCTCAGCAATGAACAAAAGCTGCCTGTATGTTATCCATCAGTATTATTTAAGTAGGACATGCCGGGCTGTTCATGATACACTCATACTGTAAGTGATAAGCTCTAACGTATGGTATTCATTTACTTCTCCATTCCAACAGTAATATAGCAAAGACAATAAATTTTCCTGTTTGTTCTCTGACCCACTGTTCTTGGGTTAAGCAGCATGTTTTGTCTACATTTGTCAGTTGTTACAAGCTTCTAGCTGCTGTGGACTTGGGTATTGATGAACCCTGGAAAATGGAGCCTTGAATAATGTATAAAGCATTAAACATGCAACCATTTCACTGGGAAAAAGGGGGGGAAAGTGTATTATATGTTTTCTCTGTTGTAGCTCCTTCATTTACAAAACATATTTGTCAAGTCTTTTGCTAAGAATAATGCCAGGATGCAGTTTCCCATCATTCTTGTTAATGGGACTGTCTTAGTGTTACAGTAAACAACCATAAGTCTTGTGTCTCAGCCGTTGTGCAGCACGCTTAGTTTTTTCAGCTTCCAATTAAGGGTATTTTAAATTTGCTGTCTACAGTCATAAGAGTGGTTGTGCAATTTCTGGTCTTGCATCAGGAGAGGGGCACTAAGAAAAAAGGTGTTTTAAAAGGCAACGGTGTACTTGCAGGATTACTGTATGGCTGAAGTACGTACATTATTGGGTTCTTTAAAAGCTCAAAACTTATTCCTACCTGTTATAGAGATTTATTACTAAAAAAGCAGTACTGATTCTTGCATTTTGCTGAACAAATTTACATGACAAACCATCAATATGTATTTACATTAGCAAATGGAACTTTCTATCATATTTGTGAGACCAGAGTCCAAGACTTCAGTGGCTGTGAATCAATGCAGCTGCGTTCGCTTCAGTGGAATGGTGCTGATTTATATCAACCGAAGCTCTGGTTTGTTAAATTCTTCCTCTTTTGGAAGCATGTATCAGAGCAGTGGAAAATTGCTGGATTTGATTTAGCCGCTATTTGACATGCCACAGAATTCACCATTGCACTGGGAACTTCAGTAAACGTGAAGAGTTTACTGACACGAAGTTTGAATTACCCTCTTATCCTGGCCAAGGTTGAGAGATTTTGGTGAACTCCGTGGAGGACAGTCACGGTGCTTCCATTTGTCCTGTATCAGTTCTGTAGGTAAACGAGAAATGTGATGTTTAGAGCTGGCAGTCTGTTTCCACAAGGACTAAATTCATGTGCAAATTCAAAGATCTCATTTAAAAAGAGGAAAATTACTTCCCGCATATAGGCGTGAGTTTTCCAATGTTAAGCATTTCATGATTTAATATGGTTACCTCTATAAACTAAGAATAGTGTCTTATCTTGCCACATGTAGGTTTCTGTACATAAATCCCATACAGAGAGATCTGGATGCACTGAGATGAGAATATAGCCCATCAATTTCCTCGAGTCTGACACTCCTGAAAGCCTAAAGCACTGTGCAGAGGTGAAGAGTCCATGCATGCGCAGAGACGTAGCTGCAAGACTGCCATTAACTTTAACATAATCACACAGCTAAATCCCTGCACGTTGTACCAAATATTTGCCCCTATATGTGTTTCTCCTCAGCAAATTATTTGTCAACAGAGAAGTAGAAATGTTTATGGCACAAGGAGAGGAATGTGCATGTAAGTGAAGGCAGAACTATAAGATGTATAGGACGTGAATCCTCTTTTCTACCTTTCTTGGAGGTCTTCACTACCCTACAGATGTGATAAGGAAACAGCCACTGGAGCCGAACATCTGCTTCACATGGACAGCTGATGGGATTGGTATACAAATTATTTTGGCAGGGTTATTCATCAAGAAAACAGAAGGTGTTATTAAAATGTTTATACACTAAATTGATATATGTACCATGTATTACTAGTGAATGATTTCAGTTAAACAGGATCAATACGATTGCTCCTAAAGGTGAATATGATGGCTTTGGAATGAGAGTTTTTACTATGTTTTTAGGATAATTTTTTTTTTTTTTTAAGAAAAATTATTTTCTAAAGCTGTGAGTCTTCTTTCTGTTGCTGTTGAATACATAGCTTTCCGATTGTCATGCTCGGGAATATCCCCAGTGGTAACTTCACAAAGCTCTTTGTGGTTATTGGCATTGTTTGTTAGCATTCGAAGAGATTAGCTCTCTGGTTTTTGATGCATATAGGCTCTTCCTTTTAGAATTAGTTGTCTGAGGCTTCCTTCTCCTCCACATATGCACTAAGGGAGATTCCATTGTTCGTAGGAGGAGTGCGGACTTATGGTACTTCAGCATGTGGGTGTCAATGACAGGCTGATGTTTAACCTCATGACTTCATTACCAGACTCCATCATACCTAGTATCTCAGGATATTGTCAGCCTATGATTTTGAATCTCTGGCATTACTTTCAGTTTTTGATTTACTGACTATGTTCTTAACATGAACCTTGCTAGTTTAATTCTCATCAGCGCTGCTGCCCGCAATTCATCTTCTGAAGAAAATTATGGATCTACTGAAAAGCAGAAGGAGATATATAATTCAAGAAGTTTTCAAGATTCATTTTCAGGAAGATGAAGTGCTGACCACATTATATGCTGAGTAGGGTTCTTTGAACAGTAACAATGCCACCTGCAGCACTAAACATGTATTATGAATAAATGTTTTATTGCAAGCAAGCTGGGAAAAGAAATGGTCAATCACTGTTGCCATGTCTCTCCCAGCAGAATAAAGATTCTTCTTTTGCAGCTGTAATGACTTCTGCAAAAAAGTACACACTAATATAGAACTGGGTTCCATTTCTGCGACTCTCACACATTTACAATAGGTAGCACACTCCATGCATTTCTAGAAGAGATAAATAGAAAATACCTAAATACAATGCTGTAAAAGAGTATAGAAAGCATATTTGCACTGCTGCAGTATGCATGATTGAAGTGGTACGTTCTCCAGAGGGAATATATGAGGGTACCAGTAGGTGCTGCTACTGACTATCAATAACACTGGAATAACGCGTTCTGTTCTCCATCCTACCATGTAATTAAATTAGCAGTAGCCCAACTTTACATCATAGATGTTGTGCAGTAAAACAGAATATGAAAGGAGAAATGCTGAGCATTTAATTTCAAGCAAGAAGCTATGGCTAGGTGACAATGCTGGATGGAGAAATAAGAACAGGCTGAATTCTGGGGTTGTTTTATACATTAGGTTATTGAAACTATTCCCAGTGGAACCTGAAGAAGAATTTGGCCTAGGGTACAACACTTTGAAAAACCTAATGTTTATACTACTTTCCTGCCACTTTACGTCTATGTTACTCCACCGGTTTCAAGACACCGTACTGATGTAAATCGGGAGTGGAAAAATAGCTAGTTCCTGAAGAATAGGGGTCCTGATCCTGCTTCTCTGAAGTCAACAGGAACATTGCCAGTTTAATCCTGGTAGGATCAAGCAGAATAAAAGCTGACATTAGTATATAGTATGGCTTGTGTAAAAAGTTCCCCAAAAACATTTTGTTGATCCTGAGATAAAATAAAAAGTTAAGAATTTCACATTAAAGCATCAAAAATTCTGTTCAACAACTGCCTTCTAAAACTAATTGGCTTTCCAGATCTTTGAGCTGCTGAATAATCTGTAACAGGTAAGATACTTAATAATCTTTTTCTTCCCCTTCACAAATTGTCTGGGAAGACTTTTAAGAGGCTTTCAAATGATCTCCTGGATAAGAATTATTTTTCTGCTCTGCTTTTTCTGACCTGTGGCTTGTCTTTAGATTGTGTGTGAATACTTGGTGGAATACTGAGTGGAGCTTGGAAGAGCTTTGGGAACAGGAACAAAATGTCTTCCGTAGAGGAGAGGCTTGACGAAAGAGAGACTTTTCTGAAATTCAGAAGTCTAAGCTAGAGGTGTTAATTATTAAATTATTAAAATTATTAAATTACTAAACCCTTTGGTATGGGTTTCTTGCAGAGAGTTACCTTTATAGTTTAGGATAAACTCAGTTTCATGAATTTTGGACTTCTTAACTGAAATACAGAATCTAAGTCAGTCCAGCAAATTTGTTGTTCTTTTTTCCGTTCCCGTTTTCACCATTCTTACCTTCACATATATTTTCTTTCTTTCTCCCGATGAATGTATTTTTGGGGTTACTGTAACTGTATGTCCTCCACCAAAAATTACAACAAAATCCTTTGTGAACTTCCTTTAGGGGCTGGTATTTCTTTCATTTTGTAATTTTGTTTCAGATAGGATTTTTGTCTTAGAATTTTTTATTAAACATTAACAATTCCATTCTTTTATATTGTATGTTGATGTTGTGGCCAAGTGGATTGAGAAAAATAATATGTGATTGGGATACACATTCCCATTGATTGCGATACATATTCCCATTGCAGATATATGTAGGTTTTTGCTTTTGCAGATGAAGTTGTGCAATGTTTGTAAAAAAACTTGCTAAATGTTTTCAAAATCTGATGGAATTATCATCTACCTGTAAAAATAGTTGGAAAGATAAATGAAAAGTGACTGAACCGAACAATAACTATAGATACACAACAATTTGTGTATTAATGTAGATGAAAACATTTCTTTTCATCAAGCTTCCAAAGTTTCTCTTGGGTGATTTTCCTTTCCTCTCATATTTGTAAAATTAATCAACCCAGAACAAAAGTGATGACTTTTGGAAAAGCTGACACTTGGTTTGTATATAACCATAAATTGAAAAAAAACTTGGTCTCCCCAAGTCTTTTAAGGAAGCTGATTTTTAATACAGTCATAATTGGTTACATCATTCACTTGAGATCAAATGAAAATATATTGATCACAAGTGTAATTATTCCTTAATTGGGCACCTCCCTCAAAGGTTCTCATTACTTCTTAGAAAACCAAATGTGATCCTTGGTCCTTTCTCATTCAAAGCTGCTAGATGAAAATGAACTTTTAGAAACAATCCAGAATCCATTTGTCAGGATAATAACAATTCTCTGTAACAATTCTTTCTGCCTCTTCTCGCTCCCCCTACCTACATTAATTATAATGCTCTAACAGAACAGAGCTTGATTCCCTTTTTTATTAAGGTTGTTTCACTCTATTATTGATTAAGCTTATTTCCCATGATAAATAACCTTCCTGTCAAAAAATGATTTATGAAAGCCAGTGGTCTTTCTTTTTCCAGTTTGCTTTTCCTGTGGTTACATATTACATATTATCTCCTGCTGACTGGTTTGGGCAGTCTTTGAATCTACAATTACTGGTCCTCATTAAAAGAACTGAATTTCAGTGCTATAAAAGGCTTGGAGATTTATCAGGTGAATCATTTGGTTTTAAGTTTGAAATAGAAGTATCTTTCTAATGTGAGTATATAGTCTTGTGATATGCCTTTAAATCTTCAAAATGTTAATAAAGTAAGGTCACCCTGCATTGCACTTGTGGAGACCAGCTCCTTGGAAGCAGCATACTTCATTAACTTTTTTCTATGTCTTCCAGAATATAACAACCATTGACTGCAAAGACAATTAAAAAAAAAATCTGCAATTGAAATCATACACTTCTGGAATGCTAGTAATCCAATTTGGATGGCAGTCTTTCTTTTTCCACTGTACGTATTTCTATGTGTATATATAAAATGCAAAAGACCTTCTTAGAAGACAACAGTTCTGTTTTATGCAACTCTTGAGATGGAGTAAGTGTCGTTTTGTTCTGATACGATTTGTTCTGTTATGTCAAAACCTTTTGTCCTTGGATTTAAGATAAAATGTGAGGTCTTGTGAGTTCTTTTTACCAGGTGGAAAAACTGAAAAAGATACAGGGTACATCTGACCTGCTTATTGTACAGGACGTATCTAACCTGTTTATTGATGAAAACTGTTCAGAGGTTTATGTCTTGACTATATCAAGAGGTGAGCACCTTTCCAGGCAGTGGTTTGTCCAAAAACCCTGTCATGTACCTTTCTTTCTTATTCTTAAAACAAAGTCTTCATCTGTGTCTGGGCTTCCTCTGCTGCTTTTCCTAATTGCATCTGTTTTTTTCTGTTTTCCATTCATGCAGTTCCAAATAGCCAGTCCTCTATTTTAAATACATATTTCAGGACAAATAGCTCAAGTCCAAGGGGAATGCAGCTTGTCTTTTGGGTTGCAGGATGGTGACTGTCTTTTGTTCTGTGCCTGGCACTGCAGAGTTCTGATCCGCAAGCAAGTTTTCTCTGCAATAGAATAATACGAATGAACAGTCTTAAAAAAACATTCTATAAAGGAATGTCACTGCTTTTCAAAAATCCTGAAGAAGGCTGACTGTACAACCCCAGCTTTAGTAACATTTTCACATAATTCGCATTACAATTCTGTATAGATAGATATTGCATTAGACAGACCTAAAAAAATAGATTGCTCTTACATACCCTTGAACAGTCTCATGAAAATCCTAGTGCTTATAAGTGAAAAAGCATAAAGCAAAACCTAATATTATCATTGCTTTAATTCTCAGTCTTTGTTCCTTCCAGTCGGGGCTCTTAATAGAAGCTAATGGTAACTACATAATCAGGATATTTTCTTTTCTGGGTCGGTAGCAGAATTAGAGTCCTGAAAAGATAGCAGGCTGACATTTGATGTTTTTAATACCTAAAGCCAGCTTCAAAGAGAATGAGTCAATGTCACAAACCTAAAAAATCAGCAGAGACAAATACTTTTTACCTGTAGTAGCTCTGTCCTCAGAATTAATTTTGACAAGAAGAATTTTACAAACGTGATATTTATCTCTCCTTGTATCCTGCTTACCTTGCAAAAAAAAAAAAAAAAAAAAAAATTAGGGCCATTTTTCTTGTCTACTGTTGTGGGGCCATAATATTTCAACTCTCACAAATTTTGAAAGGACCACTTGATCCTGTGACAGGTGATAAAATCAAAGGGGCCAGTAAAGGACAATCCTTTCTCGCTTTCTTTCAGAGAGTGGTTTCTCTTACCGTGATATTCACTGCTTGTGGACAGCAGGTCCCTGGATTTCTGAGATCAGAGGTTGTCCTCGGTGTCAAAGGTGTTTCTGTTCCCATATTTTCCACAGTAACTGAACTCCCCAGATCTCGTCACTGTATTATCCCTGTTTGAGAGAGGGGGAACTGAAGTACAGAGAGCCCAACGTTACAGGTAGCCTTTAGAAAAGTGAGTAGGAGCTGAGTCTCAGGCTCTGATCCTGCTCTCTAACACAGCCTGGGTGGTGGGATCTTGGTTGGCCGAGGTGGTGAATGTGCTGTAACAATTCAGGGATGGATGCTGAGATTAAGAGCTGTGCACCAGCCAACTCAGGAGTCATTTTCTGGGTAAATTTTTGTTACATATTAAAGTAAATTAATTCATGATTGTTAAACAGCTACTCAAACCTCAAAATTTCTCAGAATGCTATCTGCAATAATTAACAGCTATTAAACCGAAATATAGAGCTTTGATTCTCTGAAATGAAAATAAAGGGTCTTATTGTGCCCTGACCTGCTGCGTGGCTGTTCGTTGTACAGAATACTCTGTAGAAAGGACCTGGGTTATAAAGATGCACTCATAATCTATTTGAATTAGGTAATAGTGGAATGATTATTAAGTAACCAAATCAAAGAAAACAAGTTGCATTTCAATATAATAGGCCAATGAAGTTTAAAAAAAATAGGTTTGTGGAACACATTTAATTTTACCTCCTTGTTCGGGTTTAACTACTAAGAAAGTTATTTTGCCTGAATTTACTTATTCATTTTAAGCCTTTCTGGTCTAGATTCCTTTAAATCTATTTAGAAAGTTGCAAAAATTACTTGCTGAAATCATTGTTGGTCTGGAGGGAGATATGAATTAAACACTGAATTGTGAGATTAAAAGGACTGACTCCGTAATGTGCTTTAAGGACTTAAAGCCCAGTGGAGGAGAAGACTATGTATCTTTAAACCGTCTTGTCTCACTAGTGATTGCAAAGTGCTCTGGGGACTGGGAAGGCCTCAAGCACTATCTTGGATGTTCACGTCGTCCTGTTTGAGGCACATTAACTTTCCCTGGTGATCCTATGCACCGTGCAGTACCTCTGGAGCTACTGTCAGCATCCTGCCTACCCTGAAACTTGTGCATTGGTTGGTCTGACTGTGCCTCTTTTTAGGAAATCTTCTAGGAGTGGATCTGAAGAATTTTAAGTTTTGTACCTGTGGCAGGGTTAGGAATATTGCATACTTTGTGATGCACATTTCCAAACCAGCAACCTAAGGCTGCCATGCATGGGACTCTGGACTTGTGACTGCTGCTACATTTCTCTCACTTTCAAATTCATTATCACTAGCTGAGAAACTTTGTCACTGTTTCACACTTTTAGTGAACATGGGTCTTTATCTTGTAAGTGGATCTGTTTTTGCTCCGTCCAGATCTTCACTAGGTTTATTCATTGCCCATGTGTTATAAATCATCACTTGACAGTAAAAGCATTTATGCTTCTAAGCATTCAGAATTCACCACTCTTGAAATAACCCACCATCCTTGAAATCAAGGAGACTGATAGGTCCTTTTTGTTTATTTCTTAGAAGCGTAGATAGCGTTGAACAGAGAAACAGAGGAATTCAATTGCTTCTAAATTTTCAATTTGAGGTAAAGCCTCAAATGATGACATTTGTAGTCACATTTTTTCTCTCTCACAATAAGGCAGTCCATCTGGAGGGTTTCCTAGAATTTCAAATCTTAAGAGTTTCTTGGTTTCCTGGGATTTGTGTTTTCTTAAATGCTGTCAACAACACAGAGCCAAAAACCTGTATTACGCATGGCATCCACTGTCTTACCAAAGCAGAAATAAGAAAAGGACACTTACACTGTGTGCTATTGTCTTCCCAAAATCAATTTAATTTTTAAATCATGTTTAGATCATTCTTTTTCTATTGTGCTATATTTCAGTGATGTCTGCCGTAAATATCTCTTTTTGTTTTAATAGGAGACATAACATCTGAGAGAGGAGCTTGATGTTTCCGAGGCAGTGAATTGTTCTGATCTCCAGAAATAACCATGCTAGGAAGTAGTGCTCTGATTAGTTGAAGTGTCTGACACTAGGGATTCAACCATAAAAAATGGCCAGGGAGGAATCAAGAGGCTCTGCAGGGACATTGGAGATGCAGGACATGTACGTACTCCAGAAATTTTGCAGTGAATGTATTGAATTTAGTATTCAAAAAGGATGGCTGGTTCTTCTAAAAATAAATAGAAAGATATTGCCTAGGGGATCATGTGTTCTGACCCATCGCCATGCAATATACAAAGATTATTATTTTTGTGCTTAATCAGTCAGATTTGCTTTGATTATTTTTTTTTAATATCTGGGATTGATTTCATATTCTTGGTATATTGTACCCTGAACTTTCTAAAATCTGATAGTCTAAAAATAAACCCTGAATTAAGGCAGTCGTGCACAGATATCTTGGAAAATGGTTATCACTGAGTGGTCACTTGAAAATTATTACTGTGTCCATGAAAGAGCTTCAGCTTTTGAAACCTGTAATTTTTAGAACCTGCAGAAAGCTTTCCTCCCTTTCCTCCCACAGCTCTGGGGGAAGTACAGGAGTCAGCCCAGAATGTAGATGAGTAAGTGATATACTATAACAGGACTTATTTTGTGCAAACCTAAATAGGATAGACTTATCTGAGAATTACATTGTTATGCTTTAAAGGGGAAAGTTGCTTTTCTTTGAGTTTGAAAATCACTCGAAGACTTATCTTCCATGTGGCAAATCATTATCATTCTGTTTTTATATGCTTATGCTGGTTTCCCTTTAAAACGCTTTGGCTTAATAGTACTGAACAAAGTAATGTTCAAAAGAAAATTCTCTAAGAGTAAACAAATGAGGCGCTTCCCTACCAGGAATATTTTTAGATAAGGTAATTTCACCACATAAAATCTCCAGTCATCAGGTATTTAAATAGCAAATACATGGAATGGATGAAGAGAATTTACTAGGAGAGTTGAAAAGCCACTTCAGATGCACTTGGCAGTTTTATTGTGCAGGTATTTCATTGTTGCTATGCTCAGTTTTACATGGCAAGTTTACAGATATTATGCTCAAAGTTTGAGCACCATATTTGTCTGTTTGACCATACATAATAAGGGGCCTAACTCTACAAAGAGATCAGTAAGTCCTCTCCAGAATGCCTCTTCTCTCTCTGGGATGTATGTGGTGCCTTATTTTCCGATGTACTTTAGGGAAGTGCAGTAATATGTTCTCATACAGCTCAGCTTCTGAAGAGCAGAACCCTTCAGGAGCTGGAAGACAGTGAAACAGGTGGAGGAGAGTCCATGAAGAGAGGAAGTCCCCCTCTTATGAGGGGAGCACAATGACTTCCTGACAGTTTGCAAAAGGTCTGCTCTTATGAAAGAACTGGTAGAAAACTCTGCTAAGCACAACGCTCTTGGAGGCTCTTTTCCTCTTCTTGGCTACTCATACATAAGGAGGAGTTGGATCATTGCATTCTGAACCTATACTGCCCTGCTAGAATAGGCAGCTTACATACTATGCTACCAGAAATCAATGCAGAATTTGGCTTACGTATTTGGTACACTATGCATTGTACGGAAAAATATTTCTTTATTTCTTTTATTTTTCCTTTTCAGAAAAATTAAAAAGACAACTGAGGGGAGAAGTGAAATAAATATTGTTAGTACACAACCACAAACGTGTGAATGCAGAGGCAGCAGTTCAAGGAACATGAACTAACGATTTGTGACCTTGGTTGCTACCGCTGATATACCTTTTGACTGCTACTGAATTTAGAAGTCCATTACCATCTTGGCTTGTGGTCCCGTTTACCAACTAGTGTAAGAGAGAACAAGTAGAGAAAGAGATGTTATTTTCAAACTGTTGAGAGGTTATTATACAACCAATGGAGAGTGAAATACCTATATTAGAAACCGTATAAAAGCACTTGACAACGTCCTTTTACTCAGTTTCAGTAAAGTATGATTATATATGATTATTATACCACTTGCATTCTAAAGCGGGATGCCATTATTTAATCTGTAAGAGCAAGGTCTTACTGAAAAATACTGATGAAAAAGCTTGCACCCCTCTCCTATGTTGGCGGTTTCTGCCATCCAGTTTCCATCTACCTCAGCAAATATGAATACCTTTGTGTGATACTGACATTATTTTATGTCTGGCCATGCCACTGGTGTACAGATGTTTTACGAAACAAGGTAGAGCAATTCATACTTTCCTTATTGATTGTCCCTTAGTCAGAACATTCAGCAGCAGAATCAAGTCAAGTCTTTTCAGCTATGTAGGCAAAACTGAGTTTTGTTGCCCCACAGACGAAGACAAAAATGAGCCTATTTGCCTTCACTGTTGGTTTGGCAGCACAGGAGCCTATGGTGACGAATAGATTTCAGAGATGAGACCAAGACTGGGTGAGACCACTGGCTTTTGTGGGGAATAAGTTCACTGAAGGCTGAGAGGTATTGCAGGGTTTTGATTAGGGAGCTAGGAATTGTTGATGAGAGATCCAGGAGCAAAGTCTGAAGAAGTTTTAGTGAAAGAAAGGAAGAGAAGACAGATGTGGGCTAGAAGTGGTCAGTTGTTCTTGGCTGATTTTTTGGAAAAGCGTGAGTGAGTTGCACCAGGGGACTATGCGTAGGTTTATTTCTTTTCTGTCTTCCCCATCTACCAGAGTATTAACTCTCTATCTCCTTCTTGGGCCTTGTAGCCACTCTTCCAACATAGACACGTGCACAGTTAGATGTCTTTCTCTGCAGCATCTTCTCCCTTGCAATCCTCACTCTCTTTGATGCTGTATATGGTCTCCCCTCACATTCTAGCAAAAAAGTTCTCAGGAGCAGGCTGTATTTGCTTTTCTGCTGTTTTGTGAACAACTGCTGAGAGTGATCCAGTGCCTCATCTGGTTTATGTCTGCCTTGAGAAGAGGAAAGATGTAGGGCCAGGGCACAAAGCTCTGTAGGGCTACAGAGGGCCTGGGCAGAAAGTCTTCCTGCTGTGCTGCCATTGAAAAGGATGCTCAAGTGCTGCTGCAACCAGGGGACCCATCCACCACAGCTGGCTGTCCCACATATCTGGATCCTGCCTTTGGTTACAGCATGGGGCAGAACAAGTGGGAAGGAGGGGCTGGCTCTGGTTAAGCAACTACCTGCTTTGCCTCTTAATGTCTCACTATTTTCAGCAATGCATATTTTTGCATAATCAAGGAGAGAATACTGTCATGAGGTTGAACTAACATAGTTTCATAGCACCAAGACCGCTGTATCTAATACCACCATGGAAGCCCTCTTTAGTGGTGGGACTATTCATATTGCTAACCAATCTCATAGTTAAGGTTCAAATTTTCAGCTATTTTGATTTACTTTTAGGCAACATAACCTGAGTTGTATGTCAAGTGAATCTCATTAAAGCTTTTAAAGTGCTTTCAGATCACTTGGATGGAAGGTACGAGGGAGATATTATTCTATGCAGCCATAACTGTTTGTTCATTTAACAAGCATACTTTTAGCTACTTTTTACAATTACATAAACATTTTATATTTCTTTATATTGTTATAATTTATTCCCATTTGTATTTAGAAAGGAAAGTTACAATGTAATTTTTTGGTATTTTCTCAAAGCTTTTCAAACAGGTTTGCTGACGTCCCTTTAAATTTCCATTGACTCGACAATGTTTCCCTCTATGCAGACCTCCTTAACATGTATAAACAATCAGAATGAATGAGAAATTGTGCTTAATCGATTCTGTAGTAAAGTGGTTTGCAGTTTTTATTGTGTAATTTGGTCTAGATTGAAGTGACACTTATATTATTAATTTGTTTGCAACAAGGCAACTAATAAGGCTGCATCCATGTTTTAAGTAAAACTTAAATTTATAGGTGCTTCTATCCTGGAGCTTAACAGTTCCCTCCCCACTTCCACTCCAAAGAGTGAAATCTAATTAACATCAACAACCTGGCTATGGCTAAAGTGTTTCCTTTAACAAAAGTTTTTAGGAAGTGCTCTAAAATTATCAAAAATGGAGGTCAAGCAATGGCTTTATAACACTCCATTGAGCGCTTCTGTGTGCCAATATACATTTTTCATCCTTAGCTTAAGGTTGTATTAATAAAGAAGAGGTCTGCTGCACATTATGCATCTCCTGATCTCGGCTATTTCACAGGAACAGTAAGCTATGAGACTTCAGAGTGTTTTTTTCTATAATAATCTGCTTCTGTTCTTACTGATGAGGATCCAGTGCTCCTCTTTCTGACCTTCCATGCTCGCCAGCCAATCAAGCCTGAACAGTTTCAGCAGTGTTAAACTTCACAGCTATTTCTGTTACTCCGAGGTCTGTCCCCATCGATTTTTAGAAAGTCAGCATGCCAGGGATTCATGTCAGATGTCAGCAAGCTTCAGAGTCACCAACGATAACCTGCTGTCTCAGCACATCGTAGCAGAACAGAGCATTCATGTTGTTCTGTTCCTGATTGTCTAGTGAATTGGGAAAACATTGTGCAAAATACAGCAGCTTCACTGGTGGGAAAAATTGCTGAACAGCACCTGCATAGTAAAGCAAGACCATCTGCTTATTTCCTCTACCCCCTATTTCTGTATCTTGGTATCTGTCTCATTTTTGTCAGACAGGACCATGCAGCTGTTGCCATAAGAATATATATCTATGTAAGGAAGAGAGAAAGAGAGAGAAAGCAAGAGCTGGACTGTGTTTTCATACAACATGGGATTTCCCCGTGGAACTCACTGCTACAAGATACCAGCAAGGACAGGAATTCCCAGTGCTCATTAAGCCAACTGGGCTATTTATCAAGAAAATGTACGCATTTATGATTTTGTGTAGTTTTAAATCCATATACTTTAATCAAAAAGGGTTGATGCGATGTAAACTCTTCTTTCAGAGCATAAATCTTTCTGCTAAGGGAGACAGGAAAAGATACTTCTTATTATCCATATTTATTGTTGTTCCTATGTGTGTGGCAGTTTTTATATTTTCTTGTATAGCGTATAGTAGTGATTGCTGTCACAACCACTATATTAGATCACATGAGTTTATTCCAGGCTAGTAATTTTTACACTCTAATACAAGTACTGTCCTTGGACAGTAAGAACACCTTCTGCATTTTCTTTTTGTTATATGACACCTAAGAAAGTAACACTACACTAAAATTTAGCAACTTCTGCTGTTGTGGGAGCAATTGTGCTCTTCCCTACTAGAGGTTTCATAAACCTGTTCACTGTAACATTCTGGTTAAACTGAAGACAGCTTGTATTGATTTTTTTTCTTCCTCTTCTCCTCCTCCTTTTTTTTTTTTTTTTTTTTTTTTTAATTTCTTGTGCTCATCTATGTGGAGGGCAAAGAAAGTATCTAACTAAGTATTTTTCCCTTAATCAGGCTGAGAGAAAAGGAGGGTTTCAAGGTCAGTTACAGTGCAAGATGCCTTTTATGACCTCCATCATCCTGTCTATTTCTTCTGCCTTAAGAAGAGAGGTTTTTTTCCACGACACCAATTATGATACACTCTCTCACACAGGATTTTTCCATTTGGGCTTGTATTTGCTCTCACAGTAAAGTCCCAGCTCTCCCCCAGTGTTGTTTTGGTGATGTGAGCTCCTGACCTTTGGGAAACTATCCTGAACTTCATGAATTCCTTCATCCCTCACTTCACTTATTACAGCTGGTGGTTACTATTTGTCTTATGCTGTGTTAGCAAAACACTGTGCAGATGGGGAATATAGATTTCTTCGCTGAGGCTAAATTGGCAAAATATATAATGCAGTATCAATTGTCCTTGGTGCCCCAAATTCCTGCTTTTGTTAACTAGGCTGCAGCAACTGTTGAAGTTGCTTCCACTGGCTGGGGAAGGAATGTCAGAAAAAGCGAAGGTGCCTGTCTCAGGTTTTGTCCAATTTATCCTTTATTTATTTGGTGTAGTTCCTAACTACAGTGTTATCTGAGGTGCTTGTGTGCTTTAAAGCAGTTATCCTCCTAAATCCCTCACAATGTAAGGTAGTACTGTGTTCATCATTTATGTAGAAACATTGAAGCATGGTGAAGTTGCACAATTTGCCAGATTTGCCATGACATCCATGACAGAGGTATGTGAATGCAGACTTTTTGACCAACCTGGTGCTCTAACCTGAGATTTTCCTAATTTGGGACATAAATACACATTCACTTGGAAAGCAGCTGAAGCACTTCAGGACATTCCTGCTTTGTGTCTGTGTTTTCAGCTGAGGTTAACACAGAGCTGGTTGAATAGAGCTTCTTAATTTGCCCAATTACTGAAGCTGGTAGGCTTGATTGCCTCAAGCTGTGGGGATGATAACTTCCAGGTGAGGATATTGTATAGAGGAGGTGGTGTGTGTGTTTTAAAACCCCATCTTTATCTTTACAAGACAGGACAAGATGTTGAAACATTCAGAGTTTGTTTAGATGAATTCTATTTTATGGAGAAAAAAAGTTACACAAAATCTTCCTGGATTTGTGATAAGCAAAGCAGTTCCCACTACACAGAAACACAAAGTGTTAGCAGGGCTGTTTTGGAGATAGCAAAAGAGTTCCTGCTTTTTTGTACTTTATGTTGTCATCTCCATCTATACCTTAATGAGTTACTTTATCCAGTGGATATGCTTTTCTTCCAAATTCAGCTTTGAGCTTATATATCTGTTTATCTTTGTGCGTCTTTATCGTAGGAGTCTCTCGACAGCACGGTTAGAATTGGTTCAAGGTTATTTTAGATAGTAAGTTTAATACTTTAGTGCATTCAAAAAAGGCAATATGCCAGTCTTCTCTTTCTTGTCCAGTGAACTGACACTTCAGCTTACTTGTGACACTAACAATCATTAATGTCGTCTTTCCCCCCACCTTTTCTTTATGCATTCGAGAAATTTTACCTTTACAGAGTTTTAGAAATTGTACATTGCACAGGCTTTTTGTATGAATTGAAGAGTTTAGCACAGTTATGCATACAGCATAATATAGTTATACTGTATGCCATGAATGATCAGATCAATATATCAAACATTGCATTTTGTGCATATGTTTAAACTAAAGCTCTGACTGGCATGATCATCATGTATTATGTGAGAAAATGCGGTGGGATCGGTTACACTTGGAGCTTGGGCCTACGGTAGTATCTTGCTCGCTTTCTTCTTTTTCACAGTTTGGTGGTTGAGTGGTGATTCACTCCGGTTCAGCTGTTAACATTGCATCCAAAAAGCTGTGCTCCCTTCCCTCTCTTCCAGAAGCTGGGATGCCTGTTTGAGGCCACCCTTTTCCTGCCTGAAGCACAGACTCAGAAATACCCATCTCTTAAGAGGGGGTCCGGTCCCTTTGTGCTCTTGGGCCCCATCCTGGAGACTAGCCCACATTTCTTTCACAAGACTTCTCTACTGATGGGCAGTTACACCTTGTCTTCCTCTAGCTCTGGCTTGAAGGGTTATCTATATGTCCTCTTATACGTCTCACTTAAGAGCTACTGCCCTTTCTTAGAGTCCTGTATAACACCTGAAAGTCTTACACACCTGAAGCAGTGTATTAGTCAATACAGCTGTGGAAAATCAGGAAGAATGCCTCTTGAAGGAGGAGCTTCTACCATAGGAAGTGATAGCTGTTAGTACTGGTGCTGAGCTTTTCTGCTCACGTATGTGCTATGAATATTGAGAAAGTGCCTCCAAGGTAAGCAAATTCTGGTGGTTGTTGTGTTTTATTATTTACAGAATAGTAGAGCCTTAAGACTACAGTCTGGAATGACAAAGGAGCCTATGTGGCAGTGCAAATTATAAAAGGCCTTCACTGCTACAAGAGCAAGTGATCAAAATGTATGGTGAGAGATAACAGATGGATGCCAGTCAATTGTAGCAGCAAGAGGGAACAGAGAGACGTTTCTGTTTAGTGTGATAAACAACGTCTTGCCTTTGTAGTGCTGTTAATCTAAGTATATACCAAAGATGTTTCGCTGTCTAATTTCAGGAGGTGTACAAGCTCTTTTTCCCACAACAGTCAAAGGCACTTAAACGAGAGTTAGAGTAGTCATTAATGCTGCCTCAAGAGTTGGCTTGTTGACCTAGTAAAGAGCATGGTGGCCTGACCCCACAGATACAGGTTTGGGTACAGGCAGTGTATCATTGCTCTTGCTGCTTTGCAAAGCAGAACCTGTCCGTTGCTCAGCTGTCGTTTGGGACCAGAGGAGCTTTGCTGTGTCACGGGACAGGTCCATGGGGCTTGTGACTAAGGATGGAGGTGTGGGATGTTTATTTCTTTGGATCTCTGAGATGGCTGTGCGTGCTATCCCAATTCTGAAACATTGCTAGAAGAAGGACTGAATTTACAGTGAGAAGGGAGGAGAGAAGTGGTGGCAGGGCAGAGGCAAATAAAGTGAATATGAAGATTGAAGAAGGGTTTTTTTAAGCTTTCCAAAAGCAAATCAATAGACTTACCTTAGGATGAAAGTGAATTTAGATTCATCATCTTTCACCACGTGCAACATTCTGCAACTATAATTCAAGGCTTATTTATATTACTGTCATTGTGATCAGGTAAGACAGCATTTAACAGGCTATAGCTCTGCTTCTTGGATCAACTGGTGGGTATCTATAATATTTACATTCTTTACACCACTCGGATCTAAATTCTGAAGTAAGTTTAAGAAATGATAGCTTTCTCTTTTCATTATTTATCGATTTCAGGAATAATAAATAATATTTGCTTTTAAAGACTACAGCATTGCAACAATGTTAACTATCCAGAGATAACAAAGATTAGCATGTTCAGAATTAGGCATGGGATATTAAAGTAAATTCTTCTCTCAGGGCACATGCTGTTAGGGGGAGTTATACACGGTCATTGAAAGAATAGTCTCCATTGTTTCCAAGTTACATGGTTAGCTCTGGTTACTGCAGTGTGCTCTGCCATGCACTTTGCAAAGAATTATATCCTCTGGTGAGGTAGAAAGGACCATTGCGTAATGTTGGTTATCAAGTATTTATTGTTTCTTTATTCCCCATAGTTTGCAGCCACAGCAATAGTTGAACGTTAGTTTACAAAAAGGCTGATTGCCCCAAAGCTCTCACTCATATAGCTGTGCAAAATGAGAAAGAAGAAGTTTTCTTCAAAGGCGTCCCATCCCGGAGCTGCTCAGAATCAAATGCACAGCTCTCCAAGAACTGTGTGATTTGTCCAAGAGTGTGGGGCAGTCAAGACGGGCATGGGGTCTCTCTGCTGCTTTGAATGTTTGGTTCTCTAAAAGTGGTATTGCTTGCGCACAAATTACAGCAGGATGACACGATGTGGTGCAGTTAAATACCGCAGCCTCGCTCTCAGGATTGTGCCAGGAGTCACCTCCCACCAGAACTACAGAGCATAAATAAAACTTGGGAGCCCTCATATTCAGCCTTGCCCTTTCCTGCAACTGCTCGTTAGGGGGTTCAGTAGAATTGCTGTGATCTCCTAGGAGTGCAAGACAGGGTCTCTGTTGCTATTTGTGGAGGGAGTTTCTGCTGCTTGAAAGCTTTAGAACTGGTTTTCTTAAAAAAAGCTCCTTACCATCTGGCCATAACCTTGTACAATATGTTACATTTCAAACTGCAAGAAATTTTTTGTGATCAGGTTATAATTTGTCAACTGCTTACAGATCTTTAACTTAAAAATGTACAGTGCAGAATGAAGTTGCTCTGTATATTGTTTTCTAAGATGAGTGGAAGTAGAAGGGAGGAAAAAAAGACACTTGAAAGTGTTTTAATTGCACAGGGATGTCATTGCCTCTAGCAAGAGTTCTCCTGCTTCTGTCATAAATTTTTCATATTGCCTCGTGAGAGTGAAAACTGGAAACTTTACCCTCTAAGTGAAAGTCGATGAACCTCATACCAGCCTCAGATCCCAGTAGCCTTGCACTCAGGAATATTAATTTAATTAAGATTGCTACAATAAATTCTGCAAGGGAACTCTCCTGGCACCTAAGGTAACTCGTGCAAAGAAGAAGGGGATAAAAACCCCCAGCAGAGCCAGATCTGATAGAGGGAGATAGAGTAGTACAATGTCCTCAGAGCAGTTCTACACTTATCAGAAGTGACAGAGACATGTGAGACCTCCTAAAATAGACGACCGAGGTTTTAGTTGGGAAAAAGCACATGATCTCACACAGTGTAATAATTTTATTTTCACCACACTGACCCATCTGCAGTCTGAGGAAACCATGCAAAATGTCTTTAAAAATTGCCTCTCTCCTGGGAAGTAGAAAGACTTTTTACAGGACAGCATACACTTGGGCTGTTTGCCCCCCATAACAGTCACCTAAACCCGTAAGACCAGGAATATGCTGCTTCGCAGCGGCATCTGCAAAAGGGAGCTAATGAGCTCCCTTCACTCTGCAGTGTTTATGGAGACAAGGGGGATGGAGCTAAAAGCCAGGGGCCCTTAGTCCTCTGTGGCTTTGGACTAGACATTTTAATTTCCTGTGTTAGATTAGAGAGGTAGGATTAATTAGAATTCTATTATAGGAGGTGGCTGACCTGATTTACCCAGGTGTAAGACAGGAGTTGTGCCATTGCAGTGGATGGTACTGCATCTTTAAAATCATGCAGCTGAGATCAGCTGAAGCTCCAAGAGGGGTAACAAGCAGATACCACATGCCAATTGCTACTTTTTAATTTTTTTTTTTTCCTCCTGAAAATGGAAGCTGGGCATAGATCAGAATCAGTGCCACAAAAGATACCAGGATTCTGCAAAATTCTGAGGAAAATGATATCCCAAAGTTAGACTGTTTCCAAAGTTAGACTATTTGACATTATCGGCTATAAAAATAAAATGGAGCTCCCTGGGAAGTTCAATCTGAAATGATAGGCTTAATAATGGGGCTAATTACGTGGCTTTTAAAGGCTGAGATTTGCTTAAGAGAGCCTCTGTTGAAGGGGTTGGGCAGAGTGTTTGTGTGTCGCCACAAAGGGAGGTATGAGACTGGTTTCAAGCTTTAATTCTAAACCCAGGGCTATATATTTCTTAAAATAATTTTTAGTGTAAGTAGTTACTGTCTTATTTTCTCAGAACCTTTTAAAGTATTTTCTTTATTATAAAATTTGGGTGTTTGGTATTATGAGAAGAACAAACCAAGAATGACGTCTTGCTTTGCCCCCCAGGCTTTGCTTTTCCTGTATAGCTGTTGCTATCTAAAATTACAGCAACGGCATCGTTTGCTAACATCTTCTGTGCACAGGGACACAGCTCAGCACTCTGCTCGAGCTGGGCTGCTCCTCACATCATCTAGTTGGAATCTTGGTAGTTGCTTTTAGTTCTTTCTAATTTTTTGATAGTTTCATTTTCTTCAGTAGGGATACTATGGTATGATGTACTCTCTAGAACAACGGAAGGTATCGGAGTCAGGCCCGTAATGCCTCCTAGAATGGACTGTCTCCAGTGGGACTAACCACACGTGTGGCAGTAAGAAACTATAGCATGTGCTCTGAAGAGGGGTGAGTCTGGTGAGACAGGCAGATAAGCTTTTGAGCTGCAGGCCACCTGTGAGGTGAAAAGGATTATGGAATTTAATAGATAAAGTCTACTTTTTGTTTCATAAAATGTTCCTTGAATATGATTTGTATTTTATTCATGAGATTTAAAAATTGAGTTGAACAACTAAGCTGACAGAGACCATGCAATGGCTACAAGTGTACTAAGAAAAAGCAGCAAGAAGTAGAAAATAGCCAGCTGTGTGTCTTGGGGTTTTTTTGGTTTTTGTTTTTTTTATTATTTTAAATTAAGTAAGCTTGGATGTAGCATTTTTTTTTTTTTTTCTTGCCTATTCCTCTATCTGCCCTTTGCTAAATGGCACAGTTCAGTAAGATGCATAGATTGGTGTTACTGCAGGCATTGTAGAGCCCTTAACTATAGTATCTGTTCCTCATGTTCCTTCAGGGTTTATTTGCAAAAGGGCAACGTAGCCAAATGTGATACTTAGGCTCTGTTTCCTATTAAAAGAAAACAAATGCAGTGCTACAGGAAGGCTCCCTTCTTTCAAGGCAACCTGTGGCTACTTTAACAAGTAAAATAAAGGTTCTTTCCTGGTTTTTAGATTTTATGCATGAAGATACTAGGCAGGAACCACAGAGAGAAAAGACAAAAGTAAACATTTTCCTGCATAATCTGGCGGTCACTGAATATCAACAATAAAAGCCAATGATTGCTGGCCAGTGAAGTGGCTGCCAGGTTCAAATAGAATTATCTTCTTTTTTCAAAATCCTTGTCTTCTAGTAGCATTGGATCAACCCTTTTTATTCCCAGGAATGATGATAACTAATTCTGTTCTTGTTAGTGCTGTAATAAATTTTGAACAACTCTTTGAAGCTGCACGTGTGCATGCTGCCTTGGGAATGGGGTAGGCCTAATCTTCCATCTGTTTAGGCTATAATCCTTCAAAATTCCCATTTGACATGGTTTCTGTGGAGTTGAGACCCCATCCCCCACCCCTCTTTTTGTTTAGTTTCCTTAATTCAACCCATTCATGGGTCAGGTCCATGTTTTTGATTCCTATTTCTTACCTTCCCACCAAAGAGAAGGACATTCAGGTCATTCTTTTAAGGAAATGCATGCAGTGGTATTAACTGAAAAAAATAAAGATAAAATACAGTAAAATAACAGGGAGTTTGAAACTGTTATGGAAAAATGAGGTGTTGATCTTACTTTTTAATGTCTTATTACTTGTATCATGGTATTGTTAATAATGATAGGCACTTTTGAAATGGTAAAGGGGATTATGCATGACTTCAAACATTTAATATTCTGCTTCCAAAACGCATCAAACGGGATAACAACTTTCCCCCCCCCCCCCCCCCCTCAAAAACAAGGGGCGGGGGGGGAAGTAGTATTTATCATCAGGGCAAATATACTGTTTTATTTGAAAGGTTATTCTGGGAGGTTCCTGGACAAGCATGAGAGATTTTGTTGTTGCAGTTGGGTATTTCTAAGCAGTTATTTCATGTTAAAGGGCTATAGTGCTTTCTCATAAAAAAATGTTTGCTTTGTGCATTCTTTGTGGCATTTAAGATACTCAGAACAATAGTAAATGTTTATGTTCAGAATCATGATCAACTGGCATTTCTCCAGTGCAAGTGGAGAAGCCGTTACTCACGTATGACTTTTCAGGAATTTTCCTATAGGCTTTTCAAGTTCAAAACTATAAGCTTGACTTTTGCTCTTTTGAAGCTAACTCTTCCCTCCATCTTCTTTCTAGCTGCTTTAAATATTGCATTCTGAACAGAAGCTTCTTGTCTTGTGGAGTAGTTAGCAACTACCCTGATCCATGTGCGCAGGTTTGCCAGCTCAATTATGCAGTACTTAAAAGGTAACAAAGTTACAAGCTGGCTTCTAGTTAGCTTTCATCCTTCCACATGTATACATTTCATATATTACCCTGTAATTTCTCTGTAGCACATGGAATCTTCAATATAACTACTAATGCCTATACAACTTTTCCTTGTGTCTTTTTAATACAATCTAATAAGATTCTAGGGGTTTTTCACTACTAGAAAATTTTCTGCCAAAATACATTTCTTCTTATTTTTGGCTTTGATCAATTGTCTATCTTTTTTTTTTTCTTTTTCTCCCCTCCTATGAGCTAGTGTCTGGTTTCATTTTAATATTTTAGTTTCTTATCACGCACCAATATAATATGGAAAATGTTGATCTGATCCTAAGATAGTCATACCGTGAGGATTTTGCTTTCAACAAGAAACGATACAATTTGTAGAAAATATGAGAGAGGACCCAAGGTCTCTGGATCATATTGGTTAATAGATTGATTCTGGTCCCAGGGGCCAATCTTATTAGTCTTCACTTGTGGGGGTGTGAGCAGCTTGCTGAGTCGGCACGCTCCAGCACATATAGGTACTGGGCTTTCTGCTACTCTTTCAACATGTTTGGTTTTTTGTAAGATTTGAAGCTTGGTTCACTGCAAATGAGAATCTTACTTTTTAATACAAATTCAGATAGTATTTAAGATGTATCTCTTCTAGAAAGATGTCCAAAAAAATGTATTCGCTAGTGCTGAACTTCTGAGTGGATAAAATTGACCACATCTTTCTTAATGCTTTTCTTTATAACTGTATTATTTGGAGTAGGAAAAGGAAAAAATGTCCTGAATCTGGGCCT
The DNA here is from genome assembly GCF_965638725.1 of Aptenodytes patagonicus. Lineage (NCBI taxonomy): Eukaryota > Metazoa > Chordata > Aves > Sphenisciformes > Spheniscidae > Aptenodytes > Aptenodytes patagonicus. The sequence continues at coordinate 18,323,026 of NC_134961.1, read as the reverse complement.
TTGGCCAGAGCTGAACCCAAAGGACGAATTATTTAAGAAACAAGGCAAGATGATAGGTTCCAGTAAATGTGGTAGATAATTTTTTTTTTTTTATGAGCTATCATACTGAAGTTGAAGAACGCTGTAAGAGCTGTGGACCGCCTGCCCCGAGGGCACTAATGGGTCTGAACAGCCTCACTTGGCCCTAACGACCCTCTGCCCCTGGACCCAAGAGCCCCAGCGATGCTCGGCCCCAGCCGGCCTGGCCTGAGCTGCGGTGTGGAGTACCTGCTGCCAGCCCGGCCTCTGGGGGCTGCGGGGCCTACACTGCAGCTCCTCTCCAGTCCTCCATTCTTGCCGCACCTGACAGGGCTCCCTCCACAGTCAGACCACAGGCCTCCTTCTCCACCTTGTTTGGGGCTGTCGATGATCCCTGCTGGTAGCAGGGCACCCAGCTCTGCCCGCGGTGGGCAAAGCCTATGGGGCTGCACCCTGCTGGGGAGGGCACGGCTGGCACTGCGTCACCCTCCACTCCCAGCTCCCTGACCCCCCCTCTGCGAGCTGAAGTTTGCTTAGAGAAACCTCCTCATAGTAAACTTCTCCCGAGTGCTGAAGCTTTCTCGCCTCTGCCAACAGCAGTATGAATGAACGAAGACAAGAAATGACATAGTGAACTGGAGCCTTCTGGAAGCCACTCCAGTGCCTGAGCAGCGTGTCATGGGATAAGCCAGGAGCGGGGATGTAATGCCATCGTCTCCAGTTCGGCCATGAGTGCAGGCATTTGTGCCGCACAGCACTTCATCTAGGACATCTTGGCTCATCAGGAACCCCCATGAGCTACAGAATGCCCACAGCCATGTGCTGTGGGGCAGGGGAACAATACAGGGTTTTCACATTTTCTGCTGTGTGAAGGCATGGTGGGGGCTGTTAGATAGCGGCTATGGAGGTGCTCAGTGGGTGCCTGCCAGGATTTGTCGGGGCTTCCCTTCATCCTGCCGGATGGGGAGATTTCCCTTCACCAGGAGACAACCTGCCCATTGCGGGGCACAGAAAGCAGGGAGGAGATGGTCGGGCCCGCTTCCTCCCGCAGCATTGGCACAGGCTGACTCTGCCCTCAGCCTTTAAAGTAAATTCAGACTTTTGGACTAACTGCTGTTTTGAAGGTAGACGGTTTCATAGTTTCACCTTTCTGACAGGCAGCCTGTGGCTCTGCTTGCCCCCTCCCACAGGCGTGCCTGCCATTTTGTTCCCCTCTTCCCCAGCTGCAGGTAAAATGCTAACAAAGCAGCCAGTGTCTTCCTCTCAGATGGGTCTCTATTTTTCCCCTCATGTTGCTATTGTGTTGGCAATTCCAGCTGCAAATGTTGTGTTTGACCTTCAGTAAGGGAGCCTGGTGATTTGAATTCATTTCAAGCAGTTTTCTGACAGCAGGCCTTAAGCAAAGCCCTTAAGGTTTCCCCTACAAAAGCCTCATGACAGCTTTGCTTGAGGCTTACAATGGTCAATGCAAGTGGAAATAGTTTGTAAACTGTAAATGGCCTTATTAACTTCCTTGCAGTACTGGAACGAAGCCCAGGTCTTTGCTAGGCTAAGTCTCAGGAGCTGAAGCAGGAGCCCCCTTACACTTCTCATCATAGCAAATCAAGCTGTGCGGGAGATGCATGACGTTGCTGAGACTGTCCTGACACAAGAATGTGATGGAAAATGGGAATATTTGGAAAATACGTTAATTAGGGTTTCAACCTTTTGCTTATTCATTCGTCATGGTCAGAGCCAGACAATTGTCAGTTTTCCCGGTAAAAGCAGGTGGTTGTATTACTGATACACTGCCGTGCCTGGCCACACTCACTATCAATGTGATAATGCAAAGGCAGCCTTGCACTTTGTCCTGCTTTTGGGCTGCTTGCCTGCTTTTGTCGATTCCAGTTCTGCAGCCACAGCACTAGCACAGTTTCAGTGGAAGGTCCAGGAGGAAATAAGTAGTGTTCAGACTTCTCTCTGGGTTAGGTGCTGGGACTTGGCAGTTTAGCTCTGGTATGTCAAAAGACCATTGGGTGAGATGCTTATTTTCCCACCTCTTGATAGTTGCCACCTATCTTCCCTTTATTTTTTCTTCAGAACAGATGACTGTAAATACTGATTATGATTGCTAAAAATTCTGTCTTACTAACCGTAATGTTAACATCTATGCCACATGTCATATTTGTTACTCACCGGAACTGCTATGAATACATATGACAACTACAAAAATAGCATTCTGTTCTCAAAAACAATTGCACTCCTTATGAGAGCCAGAATTTTTTCTTAGCTGCCCAGGTAGGCAGCCACAACCATGAATTCTATGTTTATGGGCTAAATTACAGATGATAATCTGGAGCATCTAATCACTGGCCTAAATTTTTAGATAATTTATACCTATTTGTCCTGCTGTAAGTGCCTTCAGGTGTCATTTTTTCCTTCTTGGTATTTACAGTTTTCTCATCCCAGAATATTTAAGGAGCATCCTCTAAACTGTTATCATTAATTTTTCTCTCTTCAGAACTTGTTCCATTGTTAGACTTACCAGCTTGCAGTTACCCAACTTGCTTTTATTTTTTGCTTTTTAAATTCAACATTTGCTATTCTCCAGCTGTACAGTAGCAATTCCAACATCAAAGGCTTATTTAAAATGCCCTGAAGCCAAATGAGTGACTTTGGAGGGAGCAGGCAGATCCAGCAGTTTACAACTGATGCGAGGTCAGCATTGGATCCTTTTGTCTATCACATTTTATATTTCCTTGGTTTTGTGGGCTCAGCTGTCTTCTAACAGAACCTGTGTTCTTCATGGTTTCATTTATTTTATTTTAAAATGTTTGTAATACAAGAATAAGGTCGGAAATGAGACATTTCTCTACAGAGAATATTATAGTCTGAGAACATACCTCTATAGTATTTCCAATTTTGCTTTGGAAACTAACTTGGTAGTTTATTACTTAATGTAGGAAATTAATCGTAGAAATTCTTGGGAAACAACAAAAGGATTGGCACCATGTAGTTTTATTATATAAAGTAATAGGAAAGTTTTCATGGGCAGATGTTTTTGGCTTAGGAATTAAAACCAGATGAAATATTGAACTTTGACTTTGGCAGAATTCCAAACAAAAACATTTTGTCTGGGAAATTCTTGGGGAAAAGATTGTCATCTACAGCAGACGACGTGGTCTACATTGCTCATAGCCTCTAAGGCTGGAAGGAAATCAGAGAAAACTGGGGATGAAGGTATCCGTTACAGTGAATAAGAACCATTCACATCTTCTTTTGAAATTTAAGCAAGATTTTAATACAACCTTTTAATCTGTTTGTTTGTTAGGTTGAACAACTTGATACAGAAATTCTCAGTATGACTGACCAGAAGTAAAAGTCTTGTAATACTGGCATATTGAGAGTACCTGCATTACTTTTAGTTCAATTTCTGGATTTAAACCAAACCTCTAAGCATTCCAAATGCTTTTCTAAACCAGACCTAGAATGACATTATAATATGGCTATTCTTAATTAGTCCAGTTGTTCTCCGTCTTAAGGAACTTGTAACAGTCAGGCTCTGTACTGAGCTCTCCTAGAAGTAGGAGCTTGAGTTGTCTCAGCTGTTCTGGGGAGCTGTGCTCACACATGGAGGAGAAATCAAGCAAACCTCAGGGTCCCCCAAAGAAGCTTGGAAGACTTCAGCTTACTCAGACTTACTATTTTGTTTTTACATTGGTAGATAATGTAAAATGTCCTGTACGTGTTAGTTAATCGCTAATGTTTTAAATCCATTTTAAAAATAACATGTTCTAAATTTAAACAGATTTGGGAGTTCTAGAAGAAGCAGATAGTGAAACTGCACTAAAAAAAGAGCCAAGAACAGTCTTGCTTAATATGTAGTCATTGTTTTAATTATTTTTCTTTTGTACTAATAGTACCAAAGTGGTTTATACTGTTTGCTGTTCAGCTAGGAATTCCAGGCAGACCATTCTGTTCTGTTCTAACGTGGCATGTTGTATGGCTCCACCTGCTTGATATGTTTGTAAATAGGCCTAGAATTATTTTGGTGCTGATATGTATGTGACATTTTACGGAAATTTTGAGTAAGTTGATAGTAGTAGCCACAAGGAGAAATTACAGGGGGAACAAGTTGAGGAAGAAAGACATTCAGATCTCTGACAGGTCTCCCTGGACATGCTTTTGAAAGGTTAGGAGCTTGCTCTGCAAAATTGGCACTCACAGCGAAATATAGTGCTGGCACTGGACAGCCCACGATTTACATGATAAAATATTTACCGTTCAAAATTTTAAGAAAGTAACACTGCTTTAATGCTCTAAAAGAAATACTTTCTTTGTTGTTGTTACAACTAAGTGGATAAATTGGTTAAGGCACCACATGCTTAGAGAATTGAGGCTAATGGAATAACTTTGTTTTTGTAGTGTTTTGCTAGCTGGTAGAATTAATCTAGAAAATGCTTGTAACAGGCACGCTTTGTGTGTTGTGGTTCCCTCTGATTTTTTTTTTTTGGTGAAGAATTAAAATGCTTCCAGAGCTCTTATATTGTTCTTAATAATACAACAGAACTTCAAAAAATTGCATTTATTTCAGAGAAACAAATTAGTTGCTAGATACTAGATTTTAGAAAATTCCAGTGGAGGGAAGAAATACTTATCAGTGCTCTCTTTGCAGAAGGAAAAAAACTCTAAGTTAATTTAATTAGGATTTTGAGCTGATGCATGTGCGTGACAAAAGCATGACCTGTATATGTGAATTTTTATTTCTTTATTTTGGGTGACTGAACCTGGAACCAACTCTGAGCTTGTGACATAATTAGTACAATAGTGCAAATCAGCCATTTTTGAAAAGAGTAATTTACTCCATATGCAGCTTCTCAGCAAGAGCCCTCATTAATCAAAGAAGGCCATGTACATCAAAGTGTTCCTTGCTTGCTACAACAACATCCATCATACAGCTAGTAAACGTGCTGTGGCAGGGTTTGATAAATATAATGCCTTTGATGTGCTGATAATTCTGTGTATTGGCACGCTGCTGCCTGGAACTCCCTGGGTATGCACAAAAATCTAAACCACCCCAGATCTCTGTTCTAAAATTGTACCTAGGCTCGCTCCTAACTCTTTCAAAAGCCAGCTATGTCTGAAGTAGGACTCAAGTATGTTTTCAGTCTCACTTATGATTTAATGAGGCCAATTTTTTTTATTTATTTTTAGTCTAGGTTCCCAGATGCTACAAAATTCCTTTGTGGTTATATTTATGTATAGATGCAGCTTTAGCTGACAAGAGCTTCTGTTTGTTGAGGCACTTGTATTTAACATGGTATATTCATTATTCTGTATGAATGTGCAGTAGAGATTTAGTGTAAAACTTGTAAGAGACCTCATATGATATGAGAAGATAAAGCATAAAGTGGTAGAGAATGGAGGGGGCATGGTCTTATGGAAAAAAAAAAAATATAAATAAGCTTTGTTAGATGAAACTGAATTTGTTTTTTAGGAGCTTGGTCCTTTGGGCACGCAGAATGTGATCCATTCATTCATATTAATTCACTGCCCTCTCTACAGTTTGTCTACTGCCAAAGTGAATGACTCAAAACTCATCTTCAGCAAATAACAAAAATGATTACGTATGAAGATTTGTGACATGTCAGAGAGGGGAATTCAAATTTTTGCTGTGTTTAATGCACGTCATCGTATTTCAGATCTGAATCCATAAAGAATAACAGCTGTGCACTGAAAATCAGCACCGGTGCATTTTTCAGTTACACTATTTACTTAATCATAGTTTAATTGATTTACTGAATTATAGTTTAATGGAAGGACAAATTACAAACGGAATTTTCACCCTGACTCTGTTACAGGTACAGTATGTCAAGCCCCTGTTTCTTTTGCTTCCTCACAAGCTGCAGAAGCTTGCTTTCCACTAATGCTCACGTTTTTTGCTAGAGTGGAGCATGAAAGCAAAGCAGGGAAGAGGCTTGGAGGAAAGTCTTTGGCCCCTGGGTGTAGCAGAGCCCCTCAGCAGCTGCCACTTCAGCCTGTGGTTTAGAAGAACATCTGCCATCCTTCCCTGTTCCATCATATGTGGCATGTTGGGGGTTACAAGACCAGTGTAAGTGAAGATCCCAGAGCCCTCTCCTCCCACTTTCTAGCCTGCTGGGTCCTACTTTACCTGCCTGGGCCTGTGGTGGCCCTTAAGTGGGATGCATGGAAAGCAGGGGCAGATGTTACACAGGTAACATCAGTGCCACAAGCAATTTCATTTACCTGAGAGGTATCTGAAAAGAAAGGGAGGGATGGGGGGAGTGGAAGAGTATTTCTATATAAGATATCAACTGACTGCTCCTCTGAAGTTTAACAAACTTGTCTCGGCACCTCTAGGTACTTTGGGAAAAATTTGTCTGCCTCGTGGTCTTAGTGAAACTGGTGGGGAGGAGGGGAAATGAGACCGACTGATAGACAACAGGTCTTTGGTCTTTCTGCATTATCAGTAAGTCTTGACCCTCCTGTTAGGGCTTCTAGGGGTTACTGCTGTATGATTAATTGGAGGGCAGGAGAGAACTGTCTTGCTCTATGGTTTTACGGTCATGTCATAGTTAGGGGGGAAAAGTCCTGAGCAAAACCTTTTGCTCACCTTGCTCTTGAATATGTGTTTGGTTCAACAGCACTTGCTAAATGCGGTCCCCCCATGAAAGCATGAGGGCCGCTGAATACCAAGAAGCTTTCCAATGCATCTCAATTACAATACCAGCTGTGCTGAGCAACTGTATGCTCCTCCATTGTTAACATTTGTAGAGTGTTCAATCATCCTCTAAATGTGTCATTTGTTATCTCTGATAGCTTGCAGTAAGAAAATATGGAAGGACTTCAAGAAAGAGTGCATGTGGTTCATAAGCACCCAGAAAATGTTGAATAGTTTGCTGTGTTGATTAGTTGTTGTTTGGTCTTTTTTTTTTAAGTTAAGATAAAATTGAGATACAATTTTTCTGTAGCTTATGGCATAGCAATTACTTCCTAGGAAAGTAAAACTTAAAGTGAACAGATCTTTTAAAAAATGCGGTAGAAATTCTAAAGGAGACTTGGCTGGAACATACTCAAATTATACTCCAGGCAAGCCAATAAATGCATCTTAGTGGAAACAGCGGTATTGATGGGGAAGGATAATCTAGACTGGTTTGTAGCCTGAAAGTTGTTGGCTGTGCGCTTACTGCATGCTTGTTATGGCTGGAATGTAACCGGAAAAGCACAAATACTAATGCTGTGACTCCTGCGTTTTGTTAGTTTGAATACGCACGTCTGATGTGCAAAGTAGGAAAAACTGAGTACAGTGTGCTGCTTGCATTATTGCTTCTCTGTAAGCTAGCTCTGCAATTAAATATTAAGATATTGTTAAAGTAATTAAAATAATCAGAATGAGGATTCATTGGAGTTTTCTCTGGTTTCTCTCTTTCTTGGTGTGATCTCTGGTGTTCTTGGATGCCAACTTTGATATTGAACTTTTTAATGGCAACTGACTAAACATCTGTGAAATAGTTGGGCCTCTGCTGAACAATGTGTTTATATAGATAATTGATTAAAAGCATTTATCTTGTACCACTGCATGATGTAAAAGAAATTAGGCACTATAATTCTGTCCTATGTGCATAGGGTTACCAATACTAAACGCTACAGCAATAGGTAGAAAAAAGGAGTTAAGTTGTATCTACAAGATGACTAAAGCCCAGGTCTCCTAGACATGCAGATAGACTGAATAGTCTCTGCTCCATGTGAATAGGATAGAAATCAACATGAGGCTTTGGCAGCTCCTAATCATATAATTATAAATGAAATTAAATGTGCTTTTATCAGCTCTGTTCTGAAGGCCGAGATGCTGGGGTTTGTTTATTTTTCTGATGATAACAGGGTAGCTTAATCATGCAAGAAAACACCTATCTTACCCTTTCCTATTCCATCACCTCCCGTATGCTTATAAATACCTTCTTGATTGGCATCATAGTTTTGAATAAAACTAGGAAAAGCCAGGTCCTTTTTGCTTTAGACACAGTATCTGAAGTTACAGCTTGGTCTTTTGTCCTTCCAGATAAAGCTACTGAATGACTTAACAATTGCCTTAAAGACAGTAATGGGTACATTAAAATGGTATAATTTTGAAACTGTGTAATATCTGGAGAAAGATATCCATTTTAATGGAATAATCTAGCTAAACGACGATAAAGGTAAAAATGTTTCAACCTACCTTCTCTTTTTTTAATAAATTTTAAAAGCATAGAAATTTAATCTTACTCTGTCAATCATTCAATTTAAAGCCCAAACTCTAAGATTTTGAAACCCTGAGGAGACACAAAAAGTGTAGCCATGTAAATTGTTTGACATTGACAGTGCCTTGGCCTTATCCCAACTAGTTCGGTAACTTCTGAGACAAACATAACAACCTTTGTCAAAGCCAGGAGAACAAGTGGATTCAATTAAGCAGAGGTCTTACATAAATATATTAATATGCACACTATGACTAAGCTTTTCAAAAGTGACAGATAATTTTTTTTTTCTTCATTATCATGGTTTTGATTGATTGATTAGCAAGGATAGCTGAGTATCCATCCTCAGAAGCTGGGTCTGCTTCAGGATGTGACCTACATCGTGAACACCAGAGATGAGTAATTCTAAATGAGTTGATTACTTTTGAAAATCTTTTGTTTGCCTGCCCTACCCTGTTCTGTAATATTGCTGCTAGGGAGTGTGCCATCATTTCGTTAGATAGCATGCACAGTGCATTTCATATGTTGGAAAAGTGGCCTTTAGTCTGCTTTGTCACAACCTGAGGAGAGAGAAAATCATATATGATGAGGAACCCCAACTAACTGTGAGAAGCAGTGGGCTTTTCAGAGGAACTTGAACGTGGAGAGGATATGGCAATTACACTGCTAAACATGTTTATTGCTGTTGTAACGTTCACAGGGTAAAAGAGCCAGTGAAAATTGTCTTCTATTGAATTTAAGCCTCAGGTATACTATACACAGAGGTGTACGGCAATGAAAAAATATAACTTGAATTTGTATATCAAAATAGAGAATACGGTGGTGGTTCTTCACTAATTTTAAACTGTCAACAGTGGTTTCCTGAACTTGAAGCAAAGAAAATACTGATCATAGTTTTTCCTTTGAGTGATGTGGTGGCAGCCTGATTCTTGTCTTTTTTTTTTTTAAAGATGATTAATATTTTATCATGATCTGTGCATAACAGAACAACGCCTATTCACAGTGCAGCAGACAGACATTCATCAGCATATTGAGTCTGGCTGTTCCAGTGCCAGGTTCTGGAGATGTCAGATAATTCCAACCTCTGCTGTATAAAGAACATTCATCATCATTATTATTATTATTTACCTACTTTATGGGCAGAAATGATGATACTTGCAATCAATTTTTGCCCCTCTTTGTAAGACTTTCCCCATCTGCCATCTGGCAGGCATGCGTATTGCCAACCTAAGAGGGTCTATCAGAAAATATAACAAAATTTATCTTGTGAAGTGGGGAGCATTTCCAATTGCAAGGCATTGGGTAACATGAACTCCAAGTGAAAAATCATTCATTAGAATTTTTAGCTTTCCAGTGATATTTTTTTTTGTGCCTGTACCTGCGTTTACTTGACTTAATAAATACTTTTTTTTTTTCCCTCCCCCAAAATGTCATATTCTGAGCATGGGGACTCTCATACTGTGAGGGCAGAAGCTGTGGCACCAAAACCTGTTGTTTACTCTCAGACATTTTAAAAGTGATTCAAAATATTTTCATTTCTTTCACTAGCCATGAAGCATTTTGAGCTGGGCAGAGTGCAGCTACACTACTGTTTTAGTTCAGATTGGGGTGTGCTTTTGAAGGAAATCTCCCAATTTTTCCCTTAGTGAGCTTTGCTTTGGAGCAGTCATGGAATACATGATTTGGATACCTTACAAATGACACTTTACTGGAAGATATTCTCCAGGAGCATGCATAATGCACCACAGGCCATGGGATTAGACTAAAGCTAGTTTTGAGTTTTACACACACACACACGGGTGTCTGGGCCTCAGTACTGCCTGCTTCATTCATAGATCTGCTCCTGCTGATCCTACTTGCTAATGTAAACAAAGTCTAAGTCCATGAGTTGTGAAGATCTAGGATTACGTTTAATTCATTCTTTAGTATCTGTTTGAAATTGACATAAGGCAAAACTAGGGAGAGGTGAAAATGGCTTATAAACTCCCTGTCTATACTTCAGGTAGCATGTACCCGAGCAGCAAGAATTCAGTATTGTTCAGATCTCACTCGAGTCTATTGCAACATATTTTTTAAAAGTAGGATGACGTTCTAAAATATAGAGGAAAAATAAATTGTATGAAATGTGTTAGAGGATAAGTCTCATAGAAAATATTAAAATACAACATTATTTGTCCAGCTGTAACTGTCGACTTATTTTGCCAAATTACATTACACCGGCATGAATTTACAGAGCAGGAGACTAAAGTTTATGGCTCATTAGCAATAACAGTTGTACACCTACACTGTAATTCCTGAAAATGCATTTTCTCCTTTAGTACTGCATATACTGTGTGGAATGACAATAATTACAGAAACTAATTGAATGAGAGAGTCATAACTCTAAAAGTCATATTACTCATTTCAAAATGGTTTATTTCCTGAAATAAACAATCTTTACGGAGTGAACAGACATAATATCCCTTTAAGTTTATTAAACTCATTAAATTTCCTTAAACATGTTGAAAAGTGAATGCTGTGAATTTAATAGACGGTATAGATACATGCAAGTACGACATTCATAAAAATTAAAATCCTTAAAATGAAATTTCAGTGAAGCAGTTTTTCTCAAAAGTTTGTTTTTCTATAGCTAATGGAAAATAGGATAAGTTTTCAGAATTTAATAGATTTCATTTTCCAACAAACTTTTGCTATGTTTTTGTCTTTGTATGGGCACAGGTGATATCCTCACCCAATGGAAGTTTTAATGATTGCATGGTCAAAACAAATCAATCCTTCCTCATTAATGCAGGCTTATAGTTCCTCAGCGGTTGTCCCTTCAAGTGTGCAGTTGCAGGTTTGAGGAAAAACTCCAAGTTCTGAAAACAAGGGATGTGGATGCACACGCATTACCTCCCTCTCTCCCCAGGTCTTGCAGTAGCCCATAGGAAACGCCTACAAACAGTGTGTTGGATGTTCCTGTATTGAAAGGTGGGGGGATCAACTGCAGCGCTTCAGCAAAGGCTCAGTGCGGCATGAAGCACTCTGGCAGAGCCCTGCTGCCTGGGGAGTAGCTGAGCCTTTCTTATAATCACAATACAACTTTGGAAGAAGCAGCTTCTGAACGTTTCATTTCGCTGTCATGTTGTGGAGGCCCTTTCAGCTGAAAGACACAACCCTTTTCATGCCTTAGAGGGGAGGTGACTGTGGGTTGAGGTTTTAACGAAGAAGAGGTAAAGACATTTCATGGCGTTGTAAGGAGGAATGTGAAGGAACTGTTGTATAGGCGAGTTCCTGTGGTGCTGTGTCTGGAGCACAGAAAATGTTACCCTGTAGTTCCCGTTAAAAGATGAGTGTGTAATGGAGCATTGCTTGATGAATGCATGGTTGGGGTTGGATGGGTCCACCTTCACTCTACAGTTATCTTCAAAAACTCGGGTTTTACATGGGTTTTATTTCTGCTGAAAAAGTTTGGGAGTACATCAGGCAATCCTAATTCTGCACTAGGTTTTTGATTTGATTTTATTTTTTAATTGCAGAGTCTTGGGGTTTTTGTTGTTGTTTTAATAGATGATGAAGGGTTATTTGTAGGGAGTTAGTAATGATTTCAACAATTCTAATTTCCAGAGGTTGTTTCCTATTTCAGTTGAAGATGTTATATGAAGTCGGTCTCTTGTTGATACGCTGTGGTTTAATAGTAATGGACTACTATAAAACAGTGTAATGTATAATGTGTTTACATATAGTGCAGTTCTACTCTTCCCACTGCACGCTTCTGAGATGATATTTGATTGTTGCTAGTAGTGCACTCTTTTTTTAATGCACTGGGTTTTTTAATGCCTCTATTACTTTCAAAGATTTTGGTCTGATTGCTGTACGCTTACTGCAGGTGTGTTGTCTTCAGTAAACGGGAGCCCACATTTAGAACAAAGTAAAAGAAAAAAAAAGATCTTTAATCAACAGTTATCTGCTTTGCTTCATTTTGTGGGTTTTTTTATTTATAAAATAATCATGTGAATTTCCTCCTGGTGGAGAGTCTTTTAATACAAACTCTTTTACTTGTGGAATTGCTTTCACTGACATTGATGCTGACGATCTTCATCAACATTCATCCAGTGTGTCATATAAAACAAGGTGATAAATGTACCCTTGCACCCTAGGGTGTTACCTGTACAACCATTTTTCTTCGCTTTGCTTTCTTTTACCAGTCACTGTATCGCTGGACTGCAAAACCTAATTGTAGTATCTTCTGCTCTCTTAAACAAGCTCATTTTTCTCCAACCTAACCCATCAGAGATGCTGTCAATCAATGAGAAACATGCCACACACAGATCAGGGTGGCAAAGGGCTGCAGCGTTTAGGCTATTCACAGGAAATATTTTTAAACCGTTTTGCATTAAAACCTAGATTTTTCTATTTGCAGTCTTATCAAATGAATCCTAAATTTTTACCTGCTCTGTGTCTTCAAAAACAAATTGTAAACAAAACAGGTAAAAGCTAAGAATAGGTCTGTATAATGCAAGGAAAAAATCCAAGGATAAGAAGGTATTTCCTCCTAATAATTTTGAATATGGTACCTGGATACAGCCAATTTCCCGGTCTTATCACAAGTGACTATAATGGAATCTAATAACCATTGGAAATTATATTACTTTGCTATCTCCCTGTATTTAAGGGGGACAGAAACCTAAAAGCAAGTGGATGGTTCAAAATAGGGTGACTTTGACTCAAACTCATTGGCTACAAGTATTCATTATAAACAAAATCTGTCAAATCTTTTCACTAATAAGGGTGTAGTTCTTATTACAGCCTCAGGACAGTAGTAACTTATTCTCTGACATATTATGTGAATTTTATGTGCCTACTCTGTAAAAAGTGCACAGGTTCCATAGCAATTTTGATACTTCTATGATACATGATGTGACAGCATGTACCATTTTTCCTTCTTCCATGATAAATTCTCCCCTCCACTCTCACTCACACGCTAGATTGCTGCTAGAAATCAGAATTTCATTTTGATGTCACTAGAATCTAATATCAATAATTAGGCTTAGATGTTTGCTCTGGCAAGAATAACTTCTTTATTATTATTGCACTGCTTCATTACTTAGGTTAGCAATTGTGAAACCGTAAATCAAGAATGAAAGGATGAAGTCTAAGAATTGGTTTGGAAAACATAAGGGATAATCCCAAACTTACAGGAGGAAGAGGTCCCATATTAATGTTGAAAACTTGCGGGTGGGGGGGTGGGTCATTTAAGAGCATCTCTCCACATTTCTTTGTCTCTAATCAGCCTTTACACATACCTAAACAAGAGGCATGAAAGAAAAGCATCAAATGGCTCCTTGCCCTTGGTGACTAATGGCATCTCACTACAGATGTAGAAGCGCAGGTCTGAGGTTTGCACCAAACTGCTGTGAAACTCCTCTCCCCTTAGATTTGGGTGTAAAAATGACTGCCTGATCACCTCAGCTGGGAAACTGAAACTGGTGGACACAGTGATATCTGTTTTGCCCTTTTGGATGCATTCGGCTACAGACAGAACTGACAAAACTGTTAGCTCCAGCTGCTGGTTGTGGCTGTGCAGATGGTGGTAGGATGCTCTAGGCAAGACTGGAGCATGTTCTTTTTGTCCAAAACCATGCATCTGGGTAAAAGGCTCCTGAGCCTGCCATGCCCTGCATTTTTCACTCAGCCAAGCCTCCCCAGTGTTCTGCGGCTCGTGTGAAATAATGGTGATGGGGAGTGCTTGAAATTTCAAGTTAGTTTTGTATGGTGGATTTTTAAACATAACCATTTTTTATATTTTTCATTTTGTTGTTGCCCTGAAGCTCATGAAAACTGATTTAGTGGCTAGTTTGGTGAAAGCACAAAACCAATATAGGCTCGTTGAGATCCTGGGAAAGTTAATTCAGTTCCCCATGCCTCAGTTTACTCATCTGAGAATTTGATACTTACAGTTACTCTCCTTGGAAGGTACTCTGACTAAGCGTTAACCAAGTATCATGTTTTTGATTATTCTATTAATGAATCAAAATATATTTATCAGTAAATAAGTAATGTAAGCATTTTGCTAATACTTTGTTAATTTTAATAAGGGAAAATATAGGCTATGTGAAGAAATATTGAGATATGTTGTTAATGTAAAGGCATTTTGGCAGAAAAAAACGATTCAAAATATTTCAGCCTTGTTTGCTCTATGCATATAAAAGTATCACTTGAATTTCAGTCTGGTGGATATTGAGTCACTTGATATCTCGCTTGAAATGTATCACAGAGGACTCTTGAACTAAGAGCCTGATAACTCACTGAACTGTCATTATAGCAGCTTTTTGTTTGGTAAAAGACAAAAAGACCTTTCTTTGAAAGCCTCTTGTGGCATGGGTAGCTCATTGGGTGAGGGCAGGGTGACTGAAACAGGAGACGTAGTAGTCTTGTAGGCTTGTAAAACTAGGGCCCCAGACAAGAGGACGCTAATCTACTGCTACCTGTAAATATGTCTTCCATTAAAATTTAGTGCCAAATCATACAGAAGTATCATCAGGTGTGTCTAACTGAGTTTAGACCCCACTATCTCCTGCAGCAGTTGAAATTAATGAAGGTTAAATTTTCTGGGAGAAATTTTTTGTAAAGTGAACAGACTGTAGATTGCCAAGCATGCCCACTGTTGCTTCACTTTTAATTAGTTTACTGTGTACTTGCAAAGTTACATGTCAAAGTGGGTGGAGATGAAGCAGGAATAGGAAAGACATTCATTGCTAATGAATGTGATGTTAACCTTTGAGAGGAGAGTTTGTTTACTGCACTTCTGTAGTTCTTGTATCTATTTTACTGTTACACTACTCAGTGTATCGATGCGTTCGAATTTTGAGACTGTTCAAGGCTTAACTTTTTTATCTGAGAGAAATGAACATTATTTTGTTTTGGTTTTGCTTTGTGTGGTGACTTTAGCTACAGTGTTTTTCTAGTTAATTAACAAAGAAGTTCAGTAGATGGCTAACCCAAAGGACTCCTGAATGCCAAATAATGAGTAGGACTGCGGTACGATGCCAAGGTTGAATAGGAATCATCTACATACTGTGTGCAGGGCTGAATTTCTTTTTCTGTAAAGCAGACTTCAAACACGTGTTTAGTGCTATCCATGTTAGTACCCAGTGTTGTTCTGGATGGATCAATGTTTGTTTCTAATGGATCATATTAAGGGTAAAATATGAGTTTGCATAAAAATCCCATTGTTTGATGTTATTAAATTATACAGTATAGAAGGTACACTGATTTACAGGTGTAATATACTGTTATGTCAGAGAGCTGTATTGGTTTCTGTTAAGTATATTTTCAGTGAAATTTACTCGTTCTACATAAATATATGGATTAATTTGTAGGGCACTTTGAAGCTTTAGATTTATGTTGATTTTTATGTACCAAAATGTGTTGTTCCATAGCGCATGCCAGTAATACTGGTTTACATTGGTTTTTGTATTAAAAAGAAAAGAAGTTGATCATCTCTCATTTATTGATTTAGCAGTTAATTATATTGCTTTTACGAAAAATTCTCAAAATAGTATGTAATCTTATTCTGATAAGCTAACACAGATTCCAATTTATGAAAAGTGAAACAGGAGGAACTTGTCAGCATTATTATTGCTTTTATTATAGTTGCAAATATAGTCTTGTCATATTATTTTTCAGTAGAATAAATGCTCCTAGCAAAACAAATTTAACATGACCTTGCTATTGCACGATCCTAACTAGCTAAATACATTTTGGGGTTTCAACCACTAATATTTCAGTTTCCTGGCGAACTAGAGAAAGCTGTTGAAAAGCTTGGCAAATCTCCATTAAACAAAAAGAAGGGAAAATTGAGCTTTGGAAATGCAGTCCACACATTATTTTTGAAAATATCCCTTATTTCTTGTTCAGTTATATGTATCTTTATGGAGGTAGTGGGGCTGCGTTCTAGGTGGCATTATAATATATATTAACTGTTTCTTTTGCTGAGGGTGTGGGTTCAAGCTCTTGCTGTTCTTGAAGCCTTTTCTACAAGGGCAGGGCAAGCATAGAGGTGGAGCACAGGGAAAGAACAGTGACAAAGGAATGCAGCTCCTGTCCCTGATGCTGACTCTCATTTATAAACCTAGTATAGGAGAGACAGCCCTCTGTCTGGTCTGAGATACCACTGTCCCTTGAGAAGAGGGTCTGGGAGAATACTGTGAGAGCAGTCTGAAAGCGCAGGAATTTGGGGGAGGAGGGTGCAAATGGAAAACAGGTGTTCTGGTTTATTCTCTGGTATGACTTTAAACTTTTGTGAACTTACAGCCAGCTATTTCAGTTAATTCATTTACCTTAGTTCTGGACTTGCATCATAGCAATATAAATCCTGGAAAAATAGCCTGCTTCTGCGTTCTGTTCCATTTCTTGTTTTCTTTTTTCTGGATTTTATTTTTGTTGGGGGTAGAGAACAGTGGGACACTGACCAATATTATTCTCGTTAAAATTTAATCCGTCATCTCTTGGTAGCAAAAGCCCTTCACCTTCTCTTGTTTGCATTGCACTGTCTCCCAGCCTATGTATTAACATGGTGGTAAGTTTGTTCCTCTGCGCCCTTTGCAAATGCAGTTTAAAAGAACAATAAACGGTATAACAATGGGTTGCGTTATCTGAGAAAAAAACTGCCTAGACAGACAATGGGGGTAATTTGGCAGAGCTATATTAAAGCCTCGGTGAATTCCTGAACTTTGGTTTGTTAAACAGAAGGGCTACACCTGAATGGTGTTGATTTTTATCATTTTCTTTTTCCGGAAGAAGAAAGTTTGCTGAGATGCAATGATCTAATCCTTTCTGACTTTCTGCTCTGTCTGCTGTGCTTGCATCTGCCCCACCGCTCTAATCATTTTGCCAGTGCACAGAGCTATGTAAACCAGATGATTATTTAGCAGAGTTATTAGAAAGCTTGTTTATTATTTAATGGAGGCTTAATGACACATTTCACCATGGTTTTTTCCTGTATGTAAAATTCCAGGTTGGCGTGATCTTTCAAATTCAGCCAGGCATTTGGGTTAAATGGGAAGTTGCTGAGAAATTTTGAAGAAAAAGTCATTTGAACATAAGAAGACTAATTTGATAGAAGTCAACTTGTTTTCTGCTTTCATTAGGTTCAGATTTGCTTTAATAATGCAATTTCTATCTTCAAAGGTTTAGAAACCCAAGAATTCATTTTGTTTACAGTACATTTATGGATTAGATGCATCCGCTTAATTATCTTGGTAGTTTTCAGTTCCGTGTTATAATGCATTCTATCTGCAGCTATTGAGAAATGACAAATCAGAAGTGACATGTATTGATCAAATATTTTCAGCAATCAAATTTTTTCAAGCAAAACTGAAATGTGAAAACTGAAGTGTTTTTTCTGGATCATATTTCTTCTCAATAAGTTTTTCTATGGAGAAAACTAAAGATTGCATTTGGTTTCTTTTTGTTATAATTAATTTCATTTTGACTTTTTCGTAAAGTGAAATCAATACAAATACCTTACAAATCATTATAATATGGTTGAGTGTGCTACACGTAAACTAAATTATATACATGTAGATCAGGTAAGTGCACAGTAAAATCAAACCCAAACAAATAACTGTAAAGTAACAGCCTGGTAGAGATCTTACATAAACCACCATGTTTCATTGACAAAGCAATATATTTAGTAGACGAAATAATATGTAACTCTAATGAGGTGTTTAAATTTCAGTCCATGTTTTACCTTGTAGTATTTCTACTTTATGAATGAACAGAACCATTAAATTAAAAATGAAATGAGGTGGTAAATCATTGATTTGGTTGTATGTGAAGTTGTATGCCTCTGGATTTTTCTGAAAGGAGGGGGAAAAAAAAGCTTGCAAAGCTGTTCTACAAGTGTTTCCTTCAGCTTGGCTATTTTCCTTTTATTTAACTAAAACCTCGTTCCTTCTTTAAATTCTGGTTTCTTGGAAATCATCAACGAATAGTCAGGCACTAACTAAGCATTGTTTAGTTTAATGGTCAGGTGTAGCTCAAACCGCTGGAGCATAGGTTATCTCATTATTTTGTTAAGGAGCGGCACTTGCTGGTACCCCAGAAATCTCTTTTATTTTGCCATGTAAGGGTTCCAATTTTTCCAAGGATTCTGGCTATTTTAGAACAATCAAAATTTGAATTTTACAATATTAGGCAGATCTTTACATGTCATTAGACAATCAAGGTGTTGCTGCGCTTGGAAAAATCCTGGTTGACGCTCATAGTTTCACTTGTTGTGCAGCAACAAGTTAATTTTGCCCCTGGTTTCAGGAGAGCAGTGGCTGGTTGTCTTTCTGCCAGAGCTTGTTCTCATGCTATCCCTTCAGAACAGCCCAGTCTTAGGGCCTCGCTGTAAACTGATTGTTATAACATTGAATTCTTCATGGGTTTAAGGGCATAGTGGCATAGGTCTGATTTCAAGAAGTGTCTGAGGCCTTGCTAATGCTGTGATTATTCAGAGGGAGCACTAAAATGGAAACTTCACACAATTCTGATCGTAGTCAACATATTGAAATGTTTAGGCTGCACAATGTTCAGGATTTCTGGTTAGGCATGGCATGGTAGAAAAAAGTCTTAAAGCCTAGGCTTAATAACTGGCTATACCTGTTTCTTCAAATATCTACCATTGTGCTAATATTGTACTTCAGTTTCAGCACTTGAAAGATAATGTACCAGATCCTGTTACAGTAGGTGACGCTGACAGGAAAAAACGTGCCATTTCTTTGGGCAACTGATACTTTCTCCAGGCAAGTTGCCATAACTCTTTAGTAGTTCCCCTTCAACCTTCAAATCTGTGTTTTGTGTTGGAATTTGTGTCTTCAAGACGTCTCCTAAATCAAACTTACTCTCAAAGAACTAAGAAGTTAAAACCAAGAAACACCTACTTCCTCTGTGAAAAGTGCTCATGCTCTTCATCTTGGTAGTGGCCCTAGGTGAAAATCATTGTGAGAAACCTGTGAGTCCTAACAAGACTGTTATTGCACCTGGCTTAGTTCTCTGTCTTCCAGTTTTGCTCAGAGCCGCTCAGTGGCCTCCAACAGATCACGCACAAATCATTCCACCCAGGTAATTATTCTTTCTGCTGTTAGAATAAAGGCATGACAGTTCTCTATGATTCTAGCCTCCATAACACTTAAAGACCTCTTTAGGGTCAGCAGCCACAGAAGTGAGAGTATTCGTATACATTACGATGGCCCCAAAGTCTGCAGCTATCACATTTAAGTGAAACAGAAACAAATGGTGCTGTCTGTCTTTGGAAAATTTTTGATGGGCATAAGGCATAAAAACCAAAACCTTTTTCTATCACCAAACCCCAGTAGTACTGGCCTCTCCAAATGACTTCTAGTATTGCAGCTGCGTTAGTCAGTACTACAGCCTGTACAATGGTGGAATTTACATTTGAAATAGCAACTACATGATAAACTTCAAACTTAATGGGGAGATGTCAAAGTTTTTCTTCTTTTTCCATTAAATCAACTGGATTAATAGAAGATATTACCTCTCCCTAGTATCTTGAACACTAAGGGTTATTCTGTCACTGATACATGTAGCTGTTGGAAGTAGACTTCATTAATCATGTGGTAAGGATTTTGGTGACTGAATTTTTGGACTGAATAGGAGTGTGTGTCCTTGCATTTCAGCTTTCCAAAGTTCAAGATCTCTTTGTGTTCACTTTCTCTGAGCAGCAAGGTCTGAGTTTTCATATTTAACGTTCTGGTCTTGATGTCCAAATCATCAGGTCCCAAGTTGTGGAAGGGAACTCACTTTGCCTCTGAAAATCACGTTCTCTTAAGTGCCTAGAAACAGTCACTCTGGGAAACTTGCACCTGAAACAATAAATCTTTACTGATACAGAATGACCTGTGAGTAAGTTAGCATTGTGTACTCGGTTGTAAAATGTACATTAGATACGTAAGACGTGACATTCTTGTTCTTTTTTTTCCTGATTGCATGATCTATGTACTTTGCTGTCATGCAAAGAACTTCAAATATGCACATGCTAAATGGTATATTCTATTCAAATAAATTGCTGAGAAGATTGTGTAATTTACTTGCACTTTGTAACTAAGCAGTCTATGGAGAGAGAATAATTTGCTGAAAGAAAGAACGGGTGATTTTGAGTGACGAAGCCAGGAAAGGCTCTTTTGCAGGACAGTTCATGACCAGAAAATGACAAGATGTGTTGCAAAGCTTCTTTGCTTTTGTTTAATACAAAAAAAGGCTGGCTGTTCTGACTTGGTATACTTACCAAACAGATTACTGACAGTTGTGGAGCTTTAGCATGTTCCTCAAAGGCTTAGAAGTCTGGTAACCTCCTGATCAGGAATCGTAAAAAGCAGGGACTATAAGATAGTTAGTTAATCACTTTCAAAATTTAGACTGGCTTCTTAATTTTTAACGTACGTGGTGTTCTCTTAGGAACATACTGAAAATATAACATGCTGTGAGATTTGTGTACATACAATTGGTCTTAAGCTTTGTAGCACCCCAGCACAGAAATGACCCGTGGTTCTTTTCTGGAAGTAGCGTGCCTGTCTCCTTGTCATTGATGTGATGTGGCCTGGACTTACCAAAAGGGGCTGCTGAGTTACCATTTCTTGGTCATTTTTCCATTGGAGGTCACTTACAGCCTTTTTTCCCCCTAGTGTTTGAAAAATGCTTTGAGAGTCTATAAAGAGCCTCTGAAATGAATAACAATGAGGTCAAAGGAAATAAAATGAGCTTGTTACCATGATGGCTGTTGAAAATTTGAGACCTGCTTTGTGCCAGCAAAACAAGCTCAGCTGCCTTCTGCCTATCTGCAAGAAAAAATGCCCTTTATTAAAACAAAAAAAAAAATCAAAAAACAAAAAAAAAAAACCACAACAAACCACCAAAAAACCAACAACAAACCCAAGAAATCTTACATTGTTTAAGTGCAAAGGTGTGGGAACTTCTCAGCTGGAACAGCTATTAAATTCTTCATGCTTCAGTCTTCCTTTTTCCTCAGACATCATTAAAGAGCTCTTTCTGATTTGGGCTGTCTTTTTAAGGAAACCTGTTCAAAACTCAAGCAGAATCCATTCACTCATTTAAGAAGGAAAAAAAACAACAACCACCAAAAACCAACCAAACAAAAAAACACAAAGAGGGAAAAAAAAACAAAAGCAAAACTGATTTGTATTGATTGATAAAATCCTAAACCAGGTATTCTGTGATCACTTATTCTATGATAATCTATTTATATCAGGCATTGGAATATTGTGGAAATTGGGGTCTTTCTGTGCGAAGAGCCATATAAACTCATTCTAGCATAGTCCCCATCTTGAAGGCAAAATGGACATCGAGGAATAGGAGGAAAAGGGTGATTAGAGGGGGAAGCGTACAGACATCAAGTGACTTAAAATCATAGCAGGAATTTGTGCCAGAGCTGGGAGCTGTAGATTGTCTGAACCCTAGTCAATGTCTCTGTCATGGGGTTATCTAGTCTTCTGACAATGTACTTTTTTTAGCGAAAAGTATTATTTATGTGTCAATGTTTACTCCGTTCCATTCATGTTTGCAATGATAAATATTACGTTATCTTTTTAATTCTGCTGAATAGATGCTTACCACAGTGTCCAAGATCCAAATTATTACATTTTTGTCTTGTTTTCCTTTGAAAAATCTCTTAAGGTCAGGGTTGAGGCACAGTGGTGAAAATAAGGAAACCCAGTTCTGCCATTGCTTGTGCCACCCCTGTTTTGCAGATAGACTGCCATATCCACAACCTCCTTCCTGGGATTTCAAATGAAACGTAAAGAATGGCAATGTGCTTTAGAAATCTTGAAGATCAGTTTGCTTCAGAGATCACCCAACAAAGAAAGCTGGGATAGTCTATAACCTTTAAGGAAGGTTATTGTATTGACCCCGATTTCTCCACACTTGCATGAACTTCTCCATGTTCGATGCTGCAGCACCTCATGTATGCTGACTGGTATCTTGGAAATATAGGTACCGGGTCTGGTCGGGATGGAGTTAATTTTCTTCATAGCAGCCTGTACAGTGCTGTGTTTCTGATTTGTGACCAAAACAGTGTTGATAACACACCAGCATTTTATCTGTTGCTGAAGAGTGCTTACACAGTGTCCAGGCTTTCTCTCTTTCTCACTCTGCCACCCTCCAGCAGGTAGGATAGGTGTGGACAAGAAGTTGGCAGGGGACGCAACTAGGACAGCTGACTTGAACTGACCAAAAAGGTCTTCCATACCATATAACGTCATGCTCAGCAATAATACTGGAGAGAAGGGCAGGTAGCTTTGATCAGCAGTTTACGGCACCATCTTCAACTTCCTCTGTTTTACTGGTTGGTGTGTTATCAACACTGTTTTGGTCACAAATGCAAGATGCAGCACTACAAAGAAAACTAACTCCATCCCAGACAGCCCCAGTACAGTTCGTGATCTCAGCTTGTCTTTGCTGAATGCAGAGTTTGGGGGTGATACCCCTGGCTCATATGAACAAAGAAACGCATAGCAGTTAGAAGCGCAGGACTAGTTTTGGGAAAAAACTCAACAAAGAACTGTGCACAATCTTTTAAATGAAGTGTCCTAAAACTAGCTTTGTGAGGCATCTGGGGCTTTCTTGGTAGATTACTGTTATTCTACTTCATACCCAAAAACCGCTTGTTTGTTTTCTGAGCCTAGTTGCAGAAATGAATTAGAGGAAAAGGGTGGAAGAGAATGAGGAAGAGAATTTAGATCTGTGAAACAATTATATGCAAACTGGGTCTTTTTTGGTATTCTTTTTTCATTCTGTTCCACTTATAATGTGATCAAATTTCTGTCTCTCCAGTTGATGAATCCAATTTCATTAGAAACTCAGTTTTCTGAAACCTATGTCCCTTTCTCCTCACCTTTGAAGCTTCCTCTTAATGGAATTCATTTACAACTTTGACTGTTTATTTCCTTCATTGTCCTTTTTTATCTGTCTGCATTTCATTCTCTTGCTGAGTCCTAACAGGACCCATTTTTCCCCACAAGGTCTATATCAGTACAGTGCCACCGGTGCAAGACATTCCAGTGATGTATTGCACCTATACATCATCAAAGCAACAGGGTTTTGATAAACAGCTTTCTAATACATCATTAGATCATCACTGATGGCACTTTGATGATGTATTATATTAGTACATCATCAGAGCACTGTCATTCCAGTGATGTATTTATAAACAGATGGTGCTGTCATGCAAGAAAGAAGGGAAAGCAGAAGAGAACAGTTCACTCTGTTACAATACAAAATGTGTCCCCACCATTCATTCAGTGAGATCCAAGACAAAGACCTTGTGAAGGCATAATTGTCTCATTAGGTGTGCTGGCTCTAAGTCCATTGACTTCTCTATCCCAGCACCTGGTAAGCAGGCAGATAAGATAATCCTTTTTGGCCAGAGTTCTTTGAAACATACTTTCATGTTTGTTGTCACTCAGTCATAAAGTTAGGGTTATATATCATTTTTCATAGTTGCATGTTTGCATTTATAATTAAAATAAAATTTATTTTATATAGACATACTAAAATTGTATTTCTAGCATGGGGTGTTGTGTTCAAACAATCAAGTTAGGCGACTCCAGCAGCAGCAGATGCACTTGGCACAGCACTGGACGTTAAGCGTTTACTCCAGAAGCTCACTAGAATGTTTTCCCCTAATTCTGTAGGATCATTTGCTCCCCTCAAAGCCGTCGCTTTGAATGAGTTTGAAGCTGCAAGACAATATATTGATGATTCTCTGATGCTCCTAAGAATAATTCTGTTGTGAAATACCTATACTTGTTAAGTAATCTTTCTCTGTAGTAGGGGCAAAATTTTTTAGGTACCAAAAAAAAAGAGCAAATTATCATTTTCATTTTGAGATACAGATCTTGTTCTGTGTAGTATCATAACTACTAAGTAATTATTGAAGTTACAGTCAATATCAACCGTTTTGAAAGCTAGCTGTGTAGATTGTTAGATAAACTCTTCTGTTATTATTTCCCCTAAATGAATAGGATCATCAATACTTTCATTTGCTGGTTTTGCACATCTGTTGCTCTTTTATTGTCTTGCTGAAGTGTACTAGTTTAACTATTTTTGCTGAGGAAGTCTTTTCATGTTTCTTTTATAGGTGAAGAAACTAAGAAAGACAAAGATCAGGTGAAATGTCCAAATCACACAGAAGTTTACACTGGGGCTGACAAACTCCAAATACTCTCAACCTTGGTCCAAAAGCACAAAGATGCAGCCGGCAGGCCAGTTTTACACCATGATGTATTTACAAGGCTATGATTTGGGATGACTGTGGTGAAATACGACCACAGTTCTTATCTAATGTTAGTGTTGAACATCTGTTTTGGACATTTGTTTTTCATACACTTTTGGTAGAGTTCTCCCTTTCTCCAATTAAAAAGGTGAATATTTTTTAGGAAGACATTTTTCAAGATTCTTTACAAGATTAGTCATCAAAATGAAAATTGTGTCCCCACAGAAGATAAGCTTGCAAATATATAATATATATAAAAAATATATATAAAAGACAATTATCACAAAAAATGTATTCCAAATATCTATCTGTATTGTAACAGGACAGGAGGTGATATGCAGTGAGATTTGCTTTCCTAATTGTGTCTTATTCCTATAAGTTAAGAGTAAAAACTTATTGTGCAAGAGGGACTTCAAGGTTAAACACAGTTTCATTTTGCACATAGAGAAATTTTGCCACGCAGAATTGTAGATGAATCTGCGCTTTCTGAGAAAGGACATTCCATCAAAATTGCATACGTGGCAGTGGACACATAGGGGAAAAAATGTATATGTTTCTTTCAGCAAAGATTCGTCAAAAGTAACATAAGCATGCCACCTAATCAAAACAGTAGCCACCACAATGTAGTATCTAGCTAAAACTTTAGCCCCACACTGCCAGTGATTATATAATTCCCTTCTTTGCATTGTTTGCCTTGAGTAATTATTGTTCTAATTCTTGTATTCCAGTATGCCTTGTAAAATCACAGAATAGAAATAATTTCAAGACAATGAATTTCATAATTGAAATACGTGAGACAAAAATTAGGAAAGAAGGAGATACCGTTATATTAATTCTACAGATGGAGAATGGAGCACAGAGGAGTAGAATATTTTCCCTGAGGTTCCTGTGTCTGTAGTAGAGATAAGACTTAGAGATGAGAAGATATGCAGATCTTCAGTGTTTCGTTCTAGTGTCTCCACGATAATTTCATCTTGCTGCTTGGCACATGCAGTGAAAGCACTGTGCGTATATAGAGGGAGGAAAAACTGAATCAAAGGTGTATTGCAGCTGTATTTCTTTTTAATGCAAGAGTCTCTGACTTGGGGAACACTAAAGCACTCCCAGGCTTGCAGGCCCCCCCTCAAAACTTGTGTTGTTAAACTCAAGAGCTGGGGCAAGCTGCAGTCAAACTGAGCTTGTGCTAAAATCCTTGTTGCATTGAGGGAGGAGTTTGAAATATGTTACCATATATTTCATTTTACCAGACCTGAAACCAAGTCACAGAAGACATCAGTAATGCCAACGACATGCTAGATCGTGTCAGCAAGAATGTAGCCAGCAGGTCAAGGGAAGTGATCCTTCCCCTCTCCTAGGCACTCAGGAGGGTACAACTGGAGGCTCGTGTGCGGTTTAGGGTTCAAGACAGGCGTTGACAAACTGGAGCAAGTCCAGATAAGGGCTACCAAGATAGTCAGTAGGCTGCAGCACATGACACAGAGGAGAGGCCACAAAAGCTTCCTCTTCTGAGGAAGACCTTGAACTAGTGCAGTGGCTCTTCAGGGACAGCTCAATATGCCTAAATATCAGGCAGCTCTCTTCCCTAGAGGTGCTGTTCTGTGTTGCTTGGGGATTCAACCAATACGGTATGAAAAAGGGAAAATAGTGTTCCAGCTGTGTTTGGTAGAGGTAGTGGATCTTACAGTGTGGAGATTTGCTGGGCAAATAGGAAACAGAAAACTGTGGATATACGCAAGTCTCATGAAATTCCCTGAAGCTTGGGATTTGGAGAAAGGTAATTTAGTTTATTGGAGGTAATGAAAAATACTGCTTGGCAATCATGTTTAGCAGTGTTTTGTGCTCAGAGAAGGGAAAAAACTGGTGCCAGACCTATTCATGTTAGATTTATGCAGTCATTAAAATTGAAAGTGGTGGGGTACTCTGTACTTAACGTATTTTCTAATGTGGGGATGCAAACAACTTCTTTTTAACCCTGGTGAGCATTTTCCACTTAAAAGGTCTATCAGGTTGAACTCTAGTGTATAAGCTACTACATGACTATTCAAAGAGTCCAGCAGGCTCAGAATCTTTCTCAGCTCTTTCTATGTAGCATGCTACAGTAGCCATGACATTTGTAAGAAGAGCAGGCAGGGTCATCTAAGTCGTAGTAGCAACCTGGTTAGGTGGTTTTAATCACGCAAATGTTTTTAGCTCGGTAAGGAGTGGGGAATGGTTGTCTGTAATCTTCCAAAAGTCAGGAGAATATTGTGATAGTTATTGTAACAAAGAGGAATAACATGATGTAGGAGAAACAGATTCCCTTCAGGAGGAAACAGTCTTAATGCTAACAAAAGGATCTCATAGGTCATTCAAGCTTTCTTTTTTTTCCCAACTATAGACAATGTGATTATCTGTTTTAAGATATATTCATATATTAAAACCAAAATTTGCTCAGTCAAAATAGAAATTGCCATCAAATATGAATATCTGATTGCTTTTTATACAAATGGAAATAGGAAAATGTTTTCTTAATTAATGGTCACTTTCCTATTATTTTGTACAAAAGGTGGATGAAAAAGAATCTGAAATTTCATGTTTTAAAAATTCCATTTATTGGTCATCTGCTTCTTTAGGTTACAGTCTATCTGTTGTAGTCAAAGACAAACATGTAACTAAACGGAAAAAATCAGCTTTAAGGAGTTGATGAGTATAGGAGCATAAAATAGTGCTAGTGCCTGCAGTCCAGGCAGGCTCACCCCAAATTGAGGTATATCTTATGCGCGAGGGTGAAAGCGTATCTAAAGAAAGCATGAGATTTTTCTGGGTTGGTTGGTTGTTGATTTTTTTTTTTCTTTTCTTTTTTTTCCCCTTTTGGTGAAATTGGGAGGGGTAGCAGTATTGGGCTACTTCAGATTGCTCTGAAGACAAAATTTTAAAACAATATGAGGATTTCTGCTAAGTGAAAGGAGATAGTGTTCTCTGGTAGACAGAAGTAGACTAGACCATGTAGACAGAAGGAAGTAGACGTTGAGATACAAACAGTTCCCTTTACTTGGCACTTTTTAACTCAGATTTGTGATACTGTGTCCAGTTGTGGACCTCCAATAAAAGATGTTGATAAACTTGATCAAGCGCAGAGATGGGCCCCAAGACAGGGGGCTGGAAGGGGGGGGAAGCCATGGGAAAGAGGCTCCACTGAGAAAAGTTAAAGGTGGCTTTAAATTTATAGCTGTGGCCTACCCCTGGAGTTTTCTTGTTGGGTAAGACAGTCACAACCCACTTTAAAGAATATTCTTTCCAAATGTTACATTGATTGATATGAGCTAATGTTTTCTACTCATTTGAAATGTGAAGCCTTCCTTTTTGAAACAGTGAGGTTTAACTGGGAAAGACCAAAATTTTTTGGCATGTGGGCAATAGGGAAATATCTCCAAAATGGATATCTGATGTCATATGTGAAAAGATTGAAAACATATTTTCATTTTAAGTATGCAGAATAGAAATCTGAGATATTTAGAGTCATGGTAGGATTTGTCAGCTGCAAGAGGCAAGTATTATGTGATACCAGTTACGAGTAAAATGAAATAATTTGTTATTCTCGACTTGTCTCATTTGTTTTTTATCCAACATAAGATGATTCCCCAAGCTTTCAGCAGTTATTTTCTATATTGATCCAGGTTAAGGAAATAAACTCCTTTCTGGTCTTTTGCTTTAAAAGTAAAATGAAAGTGGAGGACTTAAGTACTTTTTCAGATACAAAAGAACATTGATATAAATGTAAGAATAAAGGAATACATCTGAAATGTTGGTCAGCCAACTGTGTGTGTCAAAATTATTAGTGAAAATGGAAATCATGCAGTTTGTTGCTGCAAATGGGACAGACAAAGGGAAATCATGCTTTCTGTCAGAAATGTGAAATGAGATTGATACTGGGTAGTATTCCATTATTTCAAGACGCCAACAGTTTTGACATTCTAGTTGCAATTACCGGAGATAGTGGCTCAGCAAATTGAGAAGGAAATTAGGTTTGATCGCATGAGAGAGAGCATGCTATAAGAGCCCTTCCTCCCCTTTTTTAAAGGTATGCAGGTTTGCCAGTAAGCTTTTTCCTCGAGGGGGGAAGGGGGCGGAGGGGAATAAAAAAAATCATAAATCGGAGAAATTCAGGTGAGTTCATCACCTCCCTACAAATAATGTTGATAAACATTTTCATTAACGTGGCCTGCTGTTCTATGTCACGCCTAATTTTCATCTAGGGCCAGGATCAGGCTAGCTCCTTGTGTCCTGCCAACGTACTCAGTCAACTCAAACAGCAACATAGAATTTTTTTTTCTTCTACTTCAGAAACCATCATCTTGATGAATTGCTTTCTCGTATTGACATGTGGAGGTTTTATACAGTTCCTGTAGAGAACTTTACACTTATCTATAAAATTTGTTTTTCAGAAATTTGTTTGGGGGGAGATGGGAAGTTTATTCCGTGGTTGAATCAAGAACAAATAAAGATTACATATATGGCAAGATATGTTAGGCAATTTCAAGTATTTAGGAATCTAAGTAAGCCTAGTACTTTGCCCTGGGTCTGCAGAACTGATGTAAAGAAAAAAGGGATCCTCTTGACATCTCCCCCTGTAATATCTTAAAAGATATTTTAATTGTTTTGATACTGGCATTGGTAAAAACGAAATGTAAAGATAGAATGCAATGTTTGACATGGAGAGTGGGAGAAACCCTGCAAGCCAAAAATCAAAGCTGAAGCAGGTGCCATCCTTTCCACGCCAGCTGAATTTAACACTCACTGCTATGTATTTAGGGAGGTTATCACAAAAGTCTACCATACTGCCAAACAAAATAATAATCACTCAGTTGTCAAAAAAGATAAACATACACTATTAGAGGCCTAAAAGCACATTGTTGCATAGTTGTATCTGAGCTGCTACTGTTGTGGTTCTGTAACTCGTATCATTTGCTGGTCAGTTGCTATATAAACACATTTTTGCATGGTACTTTAAAGTCTGAATTTAGTGTTGTCTTTTGAACCTAAGGGCTGATGATCAACATCTAATGTGTCTAACTGTGCTTAGATGTATATGGTTAGCAAATGATTTCATGACACTTTATTTCAAGTCAGGATTTATACATGGGGCTTGATTTCTTTTCATAAGTGAGCAGAGGATCTAATTCATGTAGAACTGTGCAAATTCCCCTGCCTCGGATCACTGGTGCCCTATGCAGTCCCCAAAAGATCTTTTGGGGATGTGGTGAACCTCCCCTGGGAGTCAGGTTTCTCATGGCCAAATTTCATCTCATTTTACTTAGTCTGTCATGCACTATTAATTATGGCTTTACAAGCACAGCCTTTCCCTAATGTGATATAGGATTTTAAAAGCTTATGCAATTAAATGGGCATACAACAATCAGCAGGTACTATGGTTTAGAAGAAAAATATTTACTAACTTGTAAAAATCACAGTGATTACAATCCAAGTAAATGTTACAGAAAACATGGAAAGCTCTGGCTCTGCCTCAGTGGTGAGGAGGTCCTATGTCCCCGCCCTCAAAGAACTGGACCTCACTAACTTAGAGCAAATTTATTTTCCCAAGTAATCTCCCTGAGAAGTTTAAAAAAAAAAAAAAAAAAAAAAAAGCCATTGCTGTGGGCCTCCTTTTCTCAAGGTGGAACTAGCAGAAACAGCAGATGGGTGCTATGTTATTAAGAGAAACGGAGCAGATATCTGTAGTAATGTTGCTAGGTGACTGCAGCACATGATAGTGCTGAACCCATGACAGTTTATCTATTCTCTAACATCCTGCATATTCTTGGAAACGTGGGCCTCTGATCACCTCCCAGTACTACAGAAATAACTGTCTAATGAAAGACGTAGGCTTTAAATGTCATTAGGCATAATGGAAAGGTCATAATTACAACAGAATTCTGTGTGGTCATGCAAGACATTGAAGTCTGAGCTGGTTTTGCTGTAGCATTTACGTAGCCTCCAGGGACCATTATTCTTTAGGAATATTCTAATTCATTACACTGTTAGCATCAACTAAGCTCCTTTGTCACCTTGGCGGTGGCGGTACCTTGCAGGTAGTTATCTTGAAGATTGAGAAGTGTGTGCAGTTTTTGCATGAGAGTTTGGGGGGTGAATCTGCAGTCAGTGCCCTCCTTTGTTCTTCTGACCACATATTTTTCTCTGTGAGGAGTTAATCTTTGATTTCTGAGGCAGCAGGCTACTGTGGTGTGAGGTGGAAACAGAAATTTTATCTTCACCAGCAGTGAAAGCAGGCAATGCAATTCACTGAATAGAAGCAGCAATAGCAGGTTTTTGTCATAGCAAGGCTGTGAGAGGGCTTCATTTGTCTTGGGAAGGAATTATGTTCAGAAGAGTGGTTGTGCAGTGTACCCTGCCGTTTTCAGAGTCCGTATAGAAAGGGGCAACTGCAGGTAATATTGACAAAAATAGGTGCGTTTTTGGTCACTGAAATTAAGTTAATTCCTTATAGATACCAAAAGGTACATTAATTGACCATCACAATAATAACATGAAGAATTAGTTCTGAAACAAGATGTAAAGTACTGTTAAAGTTATAATCAAATAAGTACACAGGAAGAACATTTATTTCAATACCTTAGGTACTCCGTTTAGTTACAAGGTGACTTAACCTGCCTTCCCAGGATACAATTTTTTGTCCAAATGCTTGTGTGGTGGTTAAAGCATCAATCAAAAATTGCTGTAATTTGCAGTTCCAGCACAATCTAAAAATTACAGAGGATGATTCGTTACACGTGTGTGTGTGTGTGTATATATATATAAAGACACAGCTTTTGCAACTGTGTCAGGCTAACTCCTGCTTGTTGACCTTTATTGACCTTTCTGTGTCAGGGAGCTCCCTTTATAACCTTTTCCATTTATCTGCCTGCCCACTGCAGTCCTTTTCTGAAGGACTAAGGGAGGTAGTATTAAATGCCTCTCAAAAGCCATGGATAAACAGAATAGAGGTGATAAAACAGAGTTGGATTTTCACCATCTTTAGATAAAGGAGGAGAGACTTGCAAGTGTGTGTATTGTATTTTTTAATTTGTTAATTTTCTTTAAACAGAGGAGACCCTATATTATCAGAACCTTACTAGGTAAGATTTATACATCATGTCAGTGGGAGGCTTGATGTAATGACCTCAAAAGGTCCTTTTTGGAGATGTTTCAGTGATATCTGACAATCTGCTCTTAAAATGACCAAATGAGTGCCTTTACTATCGACATAGTACACCTGTAGGTTTCTAAAATATGCAGAAGTTTAAACATAGTTTCCTTTCCCATAAAGAAATAGTTTTAAATGTCACATTTCATTTTTGTCATTAGTGTCTCTTAAGTTTACATTGCTAGCAAAAAATGGGACTGCAAATGACCAAATGGGCAATTCATTAAAAAAAAAAAAAAAAACAAAACAGAAACTTCAGAACTTAATTCTCTTTCTTTAGTGAAACGATTTCTCATTGGAGAAAAAGTCATTGGTACACAAAAGCCAATTGTTATTGGAACAGAAAACCCAAAGGCATTTCAGACACAAACGATAGATGGCATCTATGCATGTATGTTTGAGAGAAGAATATTTGCAATAGGTGATTAAGAGACAAGATAATTTATATGCAGAGTGTCATGGGTCATAATGTTTTTCAGAATTGCTTAGCATAACCCATGTTCAAAACAGCCAAAATTACAATGTGGGGAGCTGCAGGTCAGCTTCACTTTGGTCCTCCTGGTACACATGAAAGAGAAGATGATGAGTGGGAGCAGTCGCATGAATTTACCAGGGGTAAAGCATGCCTGGCCAACTTGATTGCTTTCTGTGAAAAATGACTGGATTTGTGAACGAGGGGAGAGCAGAGATATCATTTGTCTTGACTTTAGCAAGGCGTTTGACACGGTTTCCCATAATATTCTTGTATCCAAGTGACGATATGCCAGTCTGGATGGGTGGACAACCAGATGGGTAAAAACTGGTTGTGTGATCATGGTCAGAGGGTCGAGGTCAACGGATCACACTCTATCTGGAGGCTGGTACCAGGGGGAGCACTGCAGGGTCTGTATGGAAAACCCATCCTGTTTAACAACTTTATTAGCGACCTGCAACAGGTGATGGATTGCACTTACATCAAGTCTGGAGATCACACAAAACTGGAGGGGGACCAGTGAAGGCAGGGCTGCCATCCAGAGAGACCTGGATGGGCTGGAGGAGTGGGCTGACTGGAACCTTACAAAATCCAACAAAGAAAAAATGTGAAGTCTTGCACCTGGCAAGGAAGAAGCCCTTGCAAAAACACAGCCTGAAGAGCAGCAGCTCTGCTGAAAAGGATCTGGATGCCTTAGCGGACAACAAACTGCACACAAGCCAGCAGTGTGTCTTTGCGGCAAAGAGGGCTGACAGCATTATAGGCTGTGTTATAAGAAGCACAGCCAGTAGATCAAAAGAAGTTATTTTCCCCCTCTACTCAGCAGTTCTTAGGCTGTGTCTACAATACTGCATCCCGTTTGAGGTCCTACAATACAGGAAAGGCACTGATAAACTGGGGGAATTTGGTGAACCGCTCCCCAGGTGGTCAGGGCTGGAGCACACATTCTGTGAGGAGGGACTGGAGGAATGGGGGTTGTTCAACCCAGACAGGAAAAGGCTTAGCAGGACCTAACAGCAGCCCACCAGTACCTAGAAAGAGGTCATGAAGGACACAGGCAGGCTTTCCACAGAGGTCTGTGGCAGGAGGAAGACACGTACACAAATTGAAACGAGAGGTTCAGACCGGAGATAGGGAAAAGATCTCCACCCCAATGACAGTGAAGCAGTGGAGCATGTTGCAGAGAGGTTGTTCAGCCTCTATCCTTGGAGGTTCTCAAACCCTGACAGGATCGAGCCCTGAGCTACCTGGTCTGATCTCACAGCAGACCCTGCTTTGAGCAGGAGCTTGGGCTAGATACCTCCCAAAGTCTCTTCCGATCTGAGTTTTCCTGATGTCTTGTGAAAATCTTGGAGTTTCTCATACCGCAGGTTGGCAGAATTAAGATAGAGTTCCTCAATTTACCATCGCATATCTACAAAAGTTAGCAATTTAATTTTAACGTTAACCAAAATTCCTGGCTCTGTAAAACTTTTTGGCTTTTCTGCACCTATGTATATCTTACATATAAGATACAAGAATTGGCTCCTTAAATTAATTCAGAGCATGTTCATACAGCATATCTGCAATAGATATTGTATGCTAAACTCCTCAATACAAACTTTTCATTTAAAACATGCTTTCTTTCATTTATTTCCAGGTTATTAAAATCTAGAGTTACCTGGTTTTCTCAGGTGGTCTTTTGTTTGTTTGGGGAGAAATTACAAGAGCGCTTCCAAAACATCCAGGCCATGGAAAGAAATATGTATTGATTTATTCTGAAATTGAATGAACTACAATATACAGATGATATACAGGGACAAGAAAATTATGATTCGTCAGCATTCCGACTGGCTACTGATGATGTAATGGTGCCTTATTAAGTGATAATTGTTTTATTATGGTGTTTACAAGGAGACAAATGGTTCGTGAATCAATGCACATGGAGACCGCAAAACAAGTTGCTTATTGATCCGCAAGCTGTTTGTGTCAAAGTTTGCTGCTCAGAAGAGAAAACAAAAACAAGGTACTCTGGGGTGTATTCAGAAGAATAATTATTTTGAAAGCACAGAGTCTGAATTTACATTTTAAATTGGCTCAACTCTGAAATATGCTTTGCTCTTTAAAATATTGAATTGAAGCACATATACTGAGCCATGGAAAGCAATTCACAGCGTACCTTTCTCTGCCATTGACTTTCATCAGCCATCAGGTTGTGGGGGTTCAGTAAACTCTTATTTCTGTTTCCTCATTTCCTTAAGTTCTGTCAGAAATATACTTTGTCATTATTTTTATAATTTGTTAAAGTTAAAAACACTTTGCTAAAAAGATCTGCCTTTTTAGAGATTGCAGACCTTTGGTTGGTGAAATCAGATTAGTGGAGGGGCACATTTCCACTCTTTCAAATGGTGGAATATTAAAGAGCATAAAATTGTTGGCCTGCATAAACACGGAGCGTTCAGTCCCATGCACACAACTTCCACTAATTCTAAGAGTACTGCACCGGAATATTCTACCAATGTAATCTGTCACTGGGTTTCTGATTTTGCAGATCAGTGTCTTTAAGAATTCATATCTGCAGACAAGTCACTGAAGCTTAATCAATCACTATTCATCTGCTGAACAGACAGAACCCCATTTACAAGGTACTGCGATTTAGCTTATATGTTGGAAACCCTTAGAAAAAAGCTTCGGCAATGTCAGTTTAACTTGCAACTAAGATCAAAATAGGCAACACAGAAATAGATATTGAGCTTAAGCAGGGTAATGTAGTGAATCACCTTAACTCAGCAAAATGTTTGAGTCTTCACGGCTTAATAACACACTAACAAAATCCCAAACCCTTCTTCTCTCCAAAGTCATATTACATCCGACATTGAAGAGAAAGTTTGTGTAAAACTAAGCTACCTGAAAGAGGAAAAGGGTTGAATGACACTGAGCACTTTTGGTAGAATAGAAATATTTTTAGTCAAGGCTAAGGTGTAGTTGTGTTCCTTTGATGTCTATTTTTTTTTTTTCTTTCATAAGAATCACTCGCACACTTGAGGGCCTTCACAAACTGATGCTTGCTTGTGTTCAACAGCTTGATCTTTTGCATGCATTGTGTAGGGACTATTAAAAAAACAAACAAACAAGGATCTATTGAAATGTATTATTCTCTTTCCTTTAGAGATGTTTTTAATCTAAGCACAATTTCAAGGAATGTATTAGCAGATGAAATAATTCTAAAGTAACAATTAAGAAAAAATACAATCTTTTAGCAACTAAATGATAAATATCTTGAGTTTGATTGTATATAAATACAAGGTGGGGCTTTATAAAATGCAGGTAATCTCACAAATGTGTATTCTGTACCCAAAACAGGCAGGATTTGAATGGCATGATCACGTACTGATCATCATCTCCTGCAAACTCCTCATTGCAATCAACAGGAATTTTAGGAAGGTTAAATAGACAATATAAAGCTGTAAATTTCAATATGAGTTGATAACCTGATTTTTTGCATTCTGACACTTGTGTATGAAGTCCAAAGCATGAATAATTTTACTCTAGAGTTTTTTAATCATGTGTATAAGCATTTTCAGGATTGAATCTTTTGCTTTCGTTTTTATAGTTTTTGTTTTTTAACGTATCAGTCAAACCTAGTAGAATAATTGCAACTTTTGGCTTCCTAGTGAAAAATCAAATAAGTATTACTTTATTTTAGTTTATTTTACTTCAGCGTTTTATTTATTTTTGTTTTATTTAAAGCTGTATGAGCAATGCTACAAGAATACTAAAGACTGATATGTTTAGACCAATTTGCAGAAAAAAAAACCTAATTAGGGAAACTTTTCTAACAGTCTAAAAATTCTAAGTTTTAGCTCATAAATACAGTCTTCCACTTACCTGGTCTTAGGAAAATTAGTGTTCTCGTAGAACAAAGGGAGTAATAGTGAATTGTGTTGGGCTAAGAGCTATGGGATTAAAAATATTTTCTTAAAAAGGGGGGGGGGGGGGAGGGGAAAAAAATCTCCAATGCTACATCTTTTGCAAGAGTAGTCATTGTCAGATTTTCTCTGGCCTGTTGTACAGCTACTTCAAATCTAATACTCCCTCCATAACATAACACACAGTCAGCCTGCCTTTTCCTCTTCGCGTTTGAATTTCAGAAGTGTTGGAAGTCTTGACTGTCTCTGCTAGTAGAACTTCTTGTCTCCACTGGTGCTTTTTTGTCTCCACCTGCAATGCTGATTCAGAGCCTCTTTCTGAGAAGACAATTAACAATATCTTAAACAAGGCCTGAGCATTTACCTAGTTAAACACCTTGTTGTATGTTTTTAGAAAGAGGACTGACCTTGGCATATTCTCAGTTGTTTTCCTAAATCAAAACTTACGTTCTTCCAGTCTTAGGTCTAGCAGATATTTGCACCGTATCTTTACATTAGCTTCATTTTCTTAGCATCGCTGTTTCTGAAACTCCCTAATTTATCCATTCTGTGACCAAGGGAGACTGAACTTTATTTCCACAACAGCATCAACAGTGATCTTCCATGAATCTCTTCCTCGCTGAAAATCTGATTAACTTCTTAACAAACCATGCATTGTAAATGGGCCAGTGCTGTGTCCTAGCTCAGCGTGCCCTCTTGCCCACTATCCCACACATGCAGCTCCTGTGGAGAACAGCTAGCATACCTGTGTTAGCCTTCAGCACCTTGTACAACAAGGATCCCAGATGTAGTTCTTGGAAACTACGCTTGCGGACAGGAGGGCCCATTTTGATATCTGAGGGAGGAGTGTGTGTTGAAAGCTGACTGCCACTTGCTGAGAAGGAATGTTTGAGGGAACATATATTTGTACAGTTTGTTTGTAATCCCAGGTATATCTTAGATTTGCAGTCAAAGGCATTGGACCAGGGTGAGTCACAAGGTGTTACCTACGTGTATATAACCTTTTTCTAGAATCACAAAATGACAGAATGGTTGAGGTTGGTAGGCACGTCTGGAGATCATCTAGTCCACCCTCGGGTCAAATAGGGCAGGTTGTTTAGGGCAATGTCCAAATGGGTGTTGAATATCTCCAAAAATGGAAAATTCATAACCTCTCTAGGCAGCACGTTCTGGTGTTCAATCACATCCAAGAAAAAAAAGCTTTTTCCCCACCCTGGGCACAGACTGAACATGAAAAAGTGAATAATGGCATCTTTCGTGATTTTGGGTGGAAATAACTGTCTATAGATTGATTATGATCGGAATATTAGGACGTTCACATGCAAATCACATTTTTTTTGTTTACTACATATTTTGGACTGATCACAACACATTTCTGAGTCCAACATTGTCCCTATTTCTAATTACCTTACCTCATGAAGTAATGGTAATAGCACTAAGCTTGAACCGTTTGACGCTCCAGCATATCACATGGTATTCAGAAACACATCCATTCAGAAATACATCCATTACATTAATACATTATTAATTTCTGAATCATTAAGCATAACATGATTTTTATGTAGGTTTACAGATACATCAGTAAGTAGTAATGACTTTTATCTCATTTGAGTGTATGCTTGGAAAGCTTTTGGGGTGTATCAAGCTTTTATAACCATGATGAACTTATATTTTTAGCAGGGGGGAAATCAGAGGCAGAATTTTTGAGACGTGTCAATCAAAAATAACTGGTTTATGAAAACTTTTAGGAAAACAGTCAAAAACTTACAATTTATAGCTAGGCTCAATGACTAGTCTCACTTGACAAATTTTTGTGGTCATGTTTGGTATCTGTTCCTTTCTCTCTCTTAGAGGTTTTGGTGGTATGTTTCAGCTTTTAAAGATTAATTTGCAGCGTCCATAATTCTTAACATTTCATATGCTCTAAATGGCAAATTAAATCCACAGTGACAGAGATTTCTTCTCTGAGTCCATGTAGTATTCATTATGAAATCAGCCCAACTATGACTCAGTTATCGTTTCTTCATGCATTTTTCTCAAAGATGCAGTGTTATATATTGTACTGGTTCAACTCAGTGTGTTGTCTGAAATTGCTGTTGACTAAGGCATCGTATACAGGCGTGGCAAAGAACTGTCTATGTAAACCAGGTACTTTTAACACAGCAGTTTTATCTTTCTTTTAAATTCCCTGTATTCTCTTCCTCTTCAATGCCATACTTGAAATTCTATCTCTGCTCACCTTGTACAAAATCTGTAGCAAGTATTAACTACATTAAGCATAGTAATTATTGTTTTTCACTCAGGAATTCAAGCACACCCTTTATAGTAACCTCCAAAAAAAAAAAAAAAAAAAAAAAACTTGAGATTTGAAATTCTTGAGAACACTGAAGAGCACCACAATATACTATGTCTCAGTTTCTTAGCTCAGACTCTACTTCCTTTACTTCCTTTCAAATTACTGTAGGACTGCAAATAACTTTCCAGATTAATTTTTGAATAAACGGTATAATAATAATAATAACTTAAAAGTTGCGTATGGTCTGTAGGTGAAAATAAGAATAGCTGGGGTAACTCTGCATATGGACTGGAAAGTGGGATAATATTTGATATTGAATTGAATGAGACAAAAACCTTTCTCTCTATATAACTGTACCTAGATACATACATATATGTATGTATGCATTTTTTTCTCCCAGCAGGTACATTTAAGTTAGGTTGCCATGAAGGTTTCTGTAACATACTCCTCTTTTATTTCCAGACCTGCCTGTCTCTCTTGTATGTTTAACAAGTTGTGAGCTACATCAGCTGCAGCAGGCTCTTTCCCAGAGAATTGCACTGAGTTTCAGCAGCAGCAGAACACTCAGTATTTTGGTACCGTGCCTTGTGACTGGGAAGGAGAGAGGGGGAGAAGCCATGGCTGAAATGCATTTGCAAGGGTTCTTTTATCACTTCTATGGCACAAATGTCAATTCAAGCCATTTTTTACCAGCTGGAAATCTGGCCTCTGATTATACTGCTTGCCCAAATGCTTTTGCAAAATTGGCAATGTTTCTGATTTTGTGATTCAAATTAAAATTTCCTTCCCCTGCAGTTTTTATTGTAAGCGGAATGCAGAGTATAGTGTACTTGAAAGAGTGCTATACAGAGGAGCCCCCCCCGAATGTTTTATGCATGCTGATGCCTTCCACAAGGCAGAAACAAGTAACTTAAACAATACAATAAATTTTACTGAGACACAGATACAGGTCTTTTCTGGCTTGTCTATAAAGTGAAAAATATGGAATGATTTGCTTCCCCTTTAAGGAGGTTATTAGCTTGCTTGTATCTACCAGAGGAATAGAGGTGCACACAGTCTCCCATTATTCACCGGGTTTTTAATCTTGATCCCTGGCTTCTGCGATAAGTTATTGCTGGGGACTGGAATTGCTTGGGGAGCGATGCAGGTGCCTGAGGGCCAGCAAGTGGCTCTGTTATGAGAACTGGCTCTAATGATTAATGGTGGGATGCAGTGCACTACTGCTGACTTCTTTGGGAAATACAACGTTGTTAATTTTATCATTATAAACTCCCAGCACTGCAAGAGAATGTGTCTGCCTCCAGGATGGTGAATTTGATAAGAAGGCTTTTCTGATAAGATATCTCGTACTCCCAGGGAAAAGCATTCATGTTTAATCAGGGAGTATTTAACTTGCGATCCAAATGTTACCAAGTATTACGTACAGGTCATTTTAAATTTGTGCTCTACAGTTCAGGTC
Source organism: Aptenodytes patagonicus (assembly GCF_965638725.1). Lineage (NCBI taxonomy): Eukaryota > Metazoa > Chordata > Aves > Sphenisciformes > Spheniscidae > Aptenodytes > Aptenodytes patagonicus. Next base: position 18,283,180 of record NC_134961.1, on the reverse strand, counting down.
ATAACATTATAAATGAGTTTGTATACACACTGAAGAAAGAATCAATATAGCACTGCTCTTTACAAAGTCTGTCATAAGGCAGAGAAACTAAATATTTTTTTCACTTGAAAGGGGGACAGACTTCTTAATGATTAGTAATATTACAGGCAGATAAATACACACACCGGGAACCATCCTGTAAAGTACTCGGGAACTTCTGCTCTTACTGATGTCAGTGTCTATGATTTCAAAACAAACCACTGAGGACAAGAGGGATTGCATACTCTCCCTATTGAACACATAAAACAGGTCATAGGACTAATATGCAGTATTAGGGTAAGAAAAGACTGTAGTCCTTAGTGTGCCAATTCCTTTTTTAGGTGTTTGTGGGATCAACACGTACACTGTTGTCTTGCAGAGACATTTGTACTGGTTTTGGATGGGGTAGAGTTCATTTTCTTCATAGTAGCTTGTATGGGGCTGTGTTTTGGATTTGTGCTGGAAACAGTGTTGATACCACAGGGATGTTTTCGTTCCTGCTGAGCAGTGCTGACACAGAGTCAAGGCCCTTTCTGCTCCTCACCCCACCCCACCAGCGAGCAGGCTGGGGGGGGCACGAGAAGCTGGGAGGGGACACAGCCGGGACAGCTGACCCCAACTGACCACAGGGATATTCCATAATATATGACATCGTGCTCAGCAATAAAAGCCTCAGGGAAGAAGGAGGAAGGGGTACATTCCCCCAGATGAAATTCCTCCTCTGTCTCGGTAAATACCTAATTTATATCGAGGATTTTGTACAGTCTTGGCTCAGCCTCACCATAAGTGTTCCTACATCTTCACTACTTTTTACAGCATCTTCATCCCAGTTTAGATCTGTACCTTTCCTTCCATGCCCTCATCTCTCACGCCTCCCCCAGTACCTCGTACCCTCCTAGCTACATTTTTGTTTCCAAAAGCTGTTGAATGATCAGTATTTTGTTCATTCTGCTTGTGTTACATGTCTTTCTCCTACGTATGTTTTTTTTTTTTCTCTCTTTAAATTAAAATTCTTCAAGTTATGGTCTTTCTGCCTTTTTAAACGGTGCCTGGAACAGTTTGGCTGTTAATTAGTAGCTCGTTAGGCCATGCTAATACATATGATGAAGACTTTATCAAATTTGTCAAATTTTCCATGAAGGTAATGTTAACAGATATAAAGAAAATTTTGAAATAGTGAATAACTTTTGTCTTTTCATGAAAGATATCTAGTCTAGGAGTTATGACATAAAGCAGAGAACAGCATTTGAAGGTAATAAGGTGATTTTTATGGAAAACCTAATGGGGTACTGTCACTTAGGTCATTTTAAAACTAGGCTTACTTGTCTTGAAACCGGAATAACTTTATAGAACTGAATGCAGAAAGTCTTGCACTGTGACTCATGTTCTTTAACTCTATGTACTGTGTTAATAATTTGATTTGACTTGCTCTAACGGAATAGATTTTGTTAATGATGTAGATATTGCACTTGCCTTTTGTTTGAATACAAACTACTGTTGCTGTGACTCATTTTGTAACCTTGTCACACCTTTTAAGTGACGTATTTGGTACATGGATGGGGAAAGCTGTGGAGACTGAGTCTCCTGTCATTCCGTGGACCAACTGAACAAAATATTAGAGTGAGAAGAATGTGTCTGGTTCTCCCATTCTGGTTTAGATCTACAGCAAGTGTTTCTTTTGTGAGGGAAAATTTTGACATTTCAGTACTGAAACAAGTTACCTACTGATAACCAAGAAACCAAAACTATAGCTAACAAATTCTAAAGCTTAGGTTTTGCCATTTCAGGTTGTTTTATAAGCTCTAAGCTAAATGCTGCAACACTTCCTGGCTTTACATCCTCTGGAAGAGGGAGGAATGGCAGGTTGACGTCTAACAAATCCAGTATTCATAACACAGAAGTAATGGAAGCTGGTAGCATCAGCTTTAGTTAAGTAGATGATATAGTAAAAGCATGTAGCTAAGTGGATAATGGGAATGCCATCCTGAATCTCCAGAGAGATGGTAATCCATAGCAATCGAGATGACTCAGAAGCACAGAAGAAGTGCTTAGATGACTTGGATGTTAACGTGTGCAGACAGAAACTGCTGTGCACTTTTCCGGGTAGCCCTGAAACTGTTGTAGTACCTGTGTTGTGTATGCAGCTGTTTGTCAGCCTTGGAGTATTCTTTGGCTCATTGTTGGAAATGCAATTTGTGCATTCACACAAAAGAACTTCATGGTTTAGTAAAAGAGTAGCGGAGAGAGACAGCTGACTACTTCAGAGGTGAATCTCAAAAAGCGGAAGCTTTAGAAGTCATAACAGGAAGAAAGAGTTGGTCCAGGTTTGAAAAGGGAACATGTGCTGAACTGGACCAGATTTCAAACTGCCTAACATCTTGTGCAAAACAAAATGCTAGTGCCTGTGACTGTAAACAATTGTATCTGATCAAAATAGTGGGAATGTGGGTTTTTTACATATATATATATATATATACACACACACACAGAGCCATTGAAACTCAGCCTGAGATTCTGTGCTCAGTTACTTGTAACTTAGTCTCCTACAGGTGTTAGAAGGATTTTTTTCCTACAGTGTGTATTTGGCTAGATGTATTCTGTTTGTTTTTTCTCCCTTCCTCTGAAGCAATAAAAATCAGCTACTGTTGGAAACAGAACACCAGATAGGATAGGAAAGTGCTTTGAAGCAATACAGAGAATCCTGTATCCTCAGTGTCTGAGGTCAGGAATGAAGGCTTGTTTGGTTTTGGGGGGTGATTTTGTTTTGTTCTCCCCTTCTTACCCTCCCTCCTGCCCCCATTCCTGACACCAGTCATATTGTCAGAGCCCTTTGAGGGAGATTTATTCTTATGGAAGATGGAGAGTAGTTTAAGAGCTGACTTCATTTAGATCTATATCTCTCCCTCAGAGTGTCTAGTGTCCTTAAGAAGAAAGTAATAAAGTGATGTTTACCTCTGACAGCTTTATTAAGAGATTAAACATTAACTTTTATGTGATTCTTAAGAAACTGATGAGCTAGGGAGCCACTACTCTCTCAAAAAGGCTGTTCCCTGACTTGGTTAGGGCTGCACTGGTTGTACAGTGCAGGCTAGTGCAGTGCTCAGGGCAGACCTGTGCTGGGTAGAAGGCCTTCCAAAAGTCTTGACCTCAGGAATGTAGTCAAAGACAAGTGTGCTGGCATAAAAAAGACCTCGATGTAGTAAAGACAGACTGGGGTAAATCTGAACCATGTCCATGTGCTTCGCTTCTCTGCTAAATGTTTGTCTCTTTTAGGTTTAACTTGAAGCTTAACAAATGAGAACCTGAGCAGAACACATTGATTAATATTAAAGTTCTAACTTGACTGAACTATGATCCTGTTTTGGGAACTAAGGCAGGCTGCAACCACCACATCACCTCAGGCAGTAAGGAGTACCTGTCCTTATCGCTTACCTACTCACTATGTGCTCAGATACCCAAATCGTTGTTGGTTATCTCACAGCAGCTGAGCTGCGGTACTTTTCCTGTTTCACAAATACGAGGAAGAACAACTTAGGTTCAGCCCATTCATTTAGGCTAATGCATTTAGAGGTGTTTTCTGCTGTAGGCTAGGAGTATGAAAACAGCACAGTTCAAGCAATGAATTGTAGCTACATAATGCATCTTGATCCTTTAGTCTTTCTGCCTGTGCCATGCTACTTAGTCTTCTGAGGACTAAAGTTTTTGGGAATAAGAGGATATTTGGATGAAACGTGACAGATGATTGGAGTGGATGGTCAGTTTTCCCTCTCTAAAACAAAGCTTTATAAAAATCTGCATGTTGCTACATGGCATGTAACCCAATACAAGTGCTGCTGTCTTTGTAGTGTGACATGCATATGTACATTATAATTCTGATACACAGTTGACAGGTCTAAGAGAGATAGAGGTCCTATATTAGCACCGCAGTCTCCTTGGGTCCCAGTGTATAATGGCAACATTTCATCTTGAAGGTGCCTGGACTACAGTGTTCCTTGCTTAAACAAAAGCACCAATTGTCTTGTAGCCCGCTTTTCCCATATCTACTTGCAAAATGCATATCGGACAAAACGCCTATTATATGTAACCCTTTCCAAAAGACAGAAAATTCCACCAAAATAGTAATAATCTTTCCCCACCACCATAAAACTGTGCACTCTGATTTTTGAGAGGGGGAAGAGCAGAACTTTTTGAGGACTTCGTAGGCAGCATCTGAATTAATCCTGGATATAGTATTGCACTGTGGTTCTGGGGCCTGCTGTGCTATTAGAAATACCATTCTTCGCCTTATTTTCCTATTTAACTGATAAGATCAAACAACAACACATCTTCTACCTACTCAGGAATGCTCTTGATGTTGTAAAACATAGCTTAGAATTTTTACCTCAGCAGACTTTATTGAATAGTCTGTTCAGGTGTCAGAGTAGTTAGGAAGTGATGCACTTTTCAGTAGAAACAAATTTGATCCAATTTAGAAGAGGCAATATATATTGAAATACAATTTCAAAGCCTTCTTGGATCCTGAAGGCTGCCGCCTTTGCCAGCTCAGGTATTCATGTACAGCTATACAGTTGAGAAGCTGACGTTGTGATTAGCACAGCTAGGAACAACTGCAAAAAGGGGTACGGCAGTGGAGATTCAAACCGTGAATTTCTGCTAAAAGAGAGAATCTGTATTTTTGTGAAACACTTTTAGATTTGATATGAATGCTGAGAAATAGAAGCATGCATCCACCTCAAAGTAGTCACAGACTTACCATCTTCTTGGCAGTCAGGCTTTGTTATCTATAAAAGCAGTTTTCTTGTACTCTTTTACACATGGGTAGTTACTGTAGCTATGCATGAACAGGAGTACGAAAAAGGAGCAAGACATGGAATGGAGTTTTTTTCTTTTTCTCTCAGAGAGGACAGTGTGAAGCCAGGAGGCTATTCTCAGCTCTGTGACACGCGTGTTCTGGGCTGATGTGTTTGTATGTCACATAGAAGTTGCAGAATGACAAACTGAGGTAACATTAGGATTTTGCTGTTCCATATGCTGTGGTATATGGAAAATAGTCTAGTTATTGACATAAATAGGCTTGACACCTTGAGTTTCCATTTTCTACTTCATTGTTTGAAAAGCCCTTACACCTCTGAAGGCATCTTCTCATCCAGAGTTCTTCATAGGAAATGGAGAAGAATCATTGCTTCTAGGCTGTGATTTCTCTGACCTACTTTAGATGTCCCTCTTTGGACAAGATGATCCATGCTCTAGTAGAAGTGTCAGTTGCCTTGCACTGGTTGTACAAGGCTGGCTAACTGAGATGTCAACATCTACTTTGTGAGCACCTAAGATGAGGCGAGATGAATCCCCTTGTGACTGAGTAATGTGCTATGAGTCACCATAGTGCTGCTTCTAGCAGTGGGAGGAACACAGGTGTTGGGCTTTTCAAGTGCTAGTTAACTCCATATATCAGTGTGTCCCCAAAGGCACTTGTTGTCTCTCCTTCTTATGTACTTAGGATCATTGCCAAGAGTTGCACTGCTTTGTTTTTCTACTTCTATAATGAGAGTAGCTAAATAATGCAGCATCTAGCCTAAAGTCTTAATTGTAGAGGCTTGTGTGTAAACTTAGGACAAAACTTAGTTGCCCTGTCAGCATCCTCTGCGCTGCTGAGTGTTTGGAAGCAAATGTGATAAAGAAAGTAGAAATACAATTAACAAAGACCAATAGATACAAAAGCCCAGAGACAGTTTTAGCTACTATTTGTCGATCCAGGCTGCCATTGTACCAATGCTGAGACATGGAGTTACTGCAAAGTCAATAGTAGTGGCATGGCTTTCGGTAATGATTTCCAGTCAGTCGTGGAAAAGTGGAAAGTACTGCAGTCAGCTTGTAGTGTTCATCCTTGCCGTAAGAAGTTTTGAAGCAGAGTCTTTTCTCCTTGTACCGGTGACATATGCTGCCTGAAAGCTTTGTAGTCTGCCAATGCATGCCACACATCTCTTCATCTGCTTTATCCACAAAGAAGAGTTGTTTTTTTTTTTTTTTTAAAAAAAAAAAGTCTTGACCACAGTACATGTGCCTCTCTGGATAGAATTTATCAATTTACTTTTCACCAGTAACTGTAGAGATTTGTCAACCCCTAGCCTAAGGGCAATTGCTGCCCTTTACGGAGACCCCATTGTATTTTCCTATAAAATTTTGAGGATTTTTAGAAAAGAGTGAGTTTCCACTTTTGGTTTCAAGTGCTGAAATGTTAGGGTAATCCGTGTCACACAGTGTGACTACACTAGGAAGATTAGATAGTCTTTAAACAAAGATCAGAGGAGAACATCTGGGTGTATGTTAAAGTTAATGCCCTACAGCTGAGCTGAAGGTCTCTAAATGGTAACAAAGTTGGAAAGCATCTGTAGGGAGCACCAGGGACCTTGTGGCCTGAGGACTTAAAGTTTACACTTTGTGTATCCCAAACACCATTTAGTGTTTTATAATATTTACAGTGCTTCTGGTGTGCAGGACATATTCAGTCTCCTAAGACTCTGTTCTGTATGCTTTAAAAATGTCTTGAGAACGGTTATCATCTACTTATCAGGGTTTTGCAAACAATATCCCTGTTGTTTAGGTTGTTGAAATACTTTTTGAAAAGTCCAGCACTGTGACAGAAGAGAATGGTGTGCAGGTCTTCAGTAATGATTAATCAAAGGCACAGAAGAGAAGGAGAATCTTGTAGGTATATGTGATTCTTTTTTCAATGTTTTGTTGCTTCATAAAAATACAAAGGGCTGAGATAATCCTTGATATGAAAAATATAAAGGCTGAGAAAAGAAGAGCCGCATAAAGGAAAAGAAGGCATTTTTTGATACAGAAAATTCAGGGTAGTATTATTGCTAGTGGTGTGATTTATACTTTACCACAGAGTCACCACAAATAAGAAGGATCTTTTAATATTGTAATATGCTTTCCACAATGACAGAAGGAGTTCTCGTGACAGAAGTTGGGTCAAGGTAATGTATTTAAGGGTAGAAAAGCAAATTGCATATTTGCACTGCAGACGGAGGCCAAGTTGGACATCAAGGCTTTCTTTCAAGCTAAGATTTTTGTACGTGCGTGCCAGGTTTTTTCATTATTTCACTCGTTACAATTTATGGAGGTAATCTTTTACTGCATTCACAGTCACAACAGAGGGCCATGTAAACCAGGATCTGCCTCTTTGGCAGAGACCCTTGGGGATGTGACTGGAAACTATTGAACACAAATTGTGGGGAATCTCCTTTCTTCAATTCAGCTGTTTTGGGAGACAGGTGTGCTTGCCAGCTAACCTCACACCTGAATGCCTTGTAGCAGTCAAAGAAATGAAGTTCTTAGTTACCTCACTAATTTCACTGAAGTTGTTTCAATAAAGGGTACCAGTAAGTCCAGTCCTGTTCACAGAGTTCTTATTTCTAATCCTCTGAAGTTGGGTAGAACTAAATTTAGAAGAAGAGGGAAACTCAATGTTAGAAATTTTTGCTATTAAAACAAACAAAAAAACCCCTCTATACTTGGCCATACTAAGCATAAGGTAAATAGGTTGATCTGGGATTGCAAACTACAAAGGATAAAAGAATAAGTGATACTTATTACTTGCCCTTTCCTGATCCAACATGAAATCCACATATTGCGGGTAGCTCGTAATTTGAAAATAATAGTCAAGATAATGCAATTACCTAGATTAAAGACAAGGTGAATGTAATTCCTGCAAGTCTGATCTACACAAGATGGTAAGTTCCACTTCAAAATCAGTTGACTGTTGGGAAGAATTGGGTACATCAGGAAAAAATGGCAAAAGCCCTGCCTCCAGACTACAGCTTTTGGGTTTTCAACTGTAGGCTTTAAAACTAGCTTCTGGGTAGGATATCTTCAGTTGAGGCGAGTGAACCTGGTCAGCATGAAAAAAAAATTAAGCTTTTTTGAGAGGGTGGGTTGACTCATGACCAAAATAGTAGCTTTGATTTCATAGTGTTTTGTGGCATTGCTGCGTAATTCTTTTTATTTCAGAGTGTCTTGTTTCTTAAGGAAGTGTCTTATCTAATCGTGACTCATCTATTATGATGAATAAGATCCATTCCGAGTGCATCAGCCTATTTCAGCCAAGTCTGATGGAGAATTAATAAACATATCCATTTCTTGAAAATAGCTGCTAGAATCGAGAATTAGTTCCCCTTTTCATTCTGTTCCCCCATAGAAAGTTTTCCATTAATGTTTCAGAGATTACACTGTATTAAATTTCAATGAAATCCCATCGCAACATAGAAATCTATACAAAACCAGCTTTATTAACTCTCCTGTGCACTCAACTACTTCCTTTAAAGAGAAGCAAAAACAACCTTTAAAAAAAACTTGAGACGTTAGAGGTAACTCACCCACACTTCCTTGGAGCTGTACCTGGGCTTCCAATAAAATGACTTTCTTGCTTTACCTGATCACTTTTCTGTCTGCTGAGAAGGACACAGGTGTGCAAGAGAAGTTGCCACAACAAAATTCCCAAGCTGACCTTTTTCTTTTCTTTTTTTTTTTTTTTTTTCTTGTTTGCTTTTCCTTCTTTGCTAGCATATATAATCACTCCGCTTCTGGGTTGCGAAAGTGAAATGCTTCTCCCTGTCATTGGCCCAGAATTTAACATTTATCTTTTCTCTGGAAACCTTTTTCCCCTTTGCTGAATTTGGAGCCAGCATAGCTTAATCTCTTTTAAACTCAAATCTATGTGAAGTGCAAGTGAGAACACAGGTGTGAGTGGAGAGCTGGCTTAAAATAGCAAACAGTAGTAAAAGTAGCTGCTGTTCATTTGGGAGAAGATAACAAATGAGACCTCCCAGGAGTCAGCAGTGCGTCTTCACACTGTTTCTCATCTATATAAATGATCTAAATAGAGATAGCATTGGTAAACAAGCAAATTCTACTGATAGCAAAAGTATCGGGGAGTAATAAGCCCAGAGCAAACACCAGAGTGTTTAGGGGATTTTGATCTACTACATCTGCAAATGCCTAATTGTCAGTCTTTCCTGCAAAAATAATAGTGTAAGATAATAAGCACAAATAAATGTGACTGAGCAGCAGTATGTTGTACAGACATTTTAGCAAAGACCTTGAAATAAAAAAACAGAACCTTGATCTGAACTTTAAAATGCAACTGAAGTGCTAACAGTGAACCAGGATACCACAGCAGATTGCTATAAAATACCCAGGTTTGAAGGGCTATTGTTTGTAAAGTTGCACCATTATAAATAAGGCCTTTCTGAATATGAGCACCATTGTGATTAAACAGCCTGTCAAAATTAAATGAAAGTTTCCTTTCCTTAAGTTTGTTTATTTTTTGCCTGGGGTTTAATTTATTTAAATTATTTTGATCAAAACATTAAAAGCAATTTAGACAACTGTGAACAAAAGATTGTTCATCAGATAACGATATTTTGCTCCTGTGTTTCTCTCTTTTATAATGCTACAAGATAAGTAGGTATATTCTGATGATCTTCCCAATGCTGCTGCTTATTGTAAATGTCTCTACAAGCTCTGTCTCATAAGCAGATGTTTTCCTGAGTCTCTGATCATTTTCCTTTTACTCTGCTGACCTTCCTCTGTTCCTGTTGTATGATTTTGTGAAGGGTGGGCAAAATGAAACCCAGTGGCTAAAGCATCCAAGAATACTAGCAGCTAGAAGACTCTAGTTAGAATTGTTGCATGGCACCAAGTCATATGAAGATATATTGCATGATCTTAAGAAATGCTGTCTATATCATGGATCACAGAGTATGTGAACAGATGGGTAAAAGAAAACAAATCTACACACGCTTTTTTGTGAGGGACAGATGCAAGGTGTTTATTTCAGAAGCAAAGGGATACCAGGCTCCTGCGGAGCTGTGTTACTTAGCTACATGTTCCTTATCCTCACTCTCCCTTGATTGAATGCTAGTTGGTTGAGTTTATGTGGTTAGCATTTGGTGGGCCCTTAAAAAGGAAGAGAAAATTGTTTTCTTCGATGGAAAAGGAGCACCCTCATAAATGAGCAGATGACAAGTGGACTGATGACTTGTTCATTAAGAGTGGAGTGAACTAGGCTGAGAAAGGAGCAAGAGGAGAGAGCATGCCTGGAAGGATAAGAACGAAATAACTGGCACAGTGATTCAATGACTCTGTGCTCAAAGAGACCAAAAATAAAGATAATCTTGTACTCTGCATTTGTAATCTGAAGGTGGGTGAGGCTCTTGGGTGTCTGAACAAAAATCAGACTTCAGAACAGGAGAATTCTGTGGATTTCTGGTCAGGAAGAAAGAAGCCTGAGCATGCTGGCCAACAGAGCTGGAAGAGAAAGGGAAGAAAGTAAAATATAGTTTTGCTGAATATCAAAGTATTAATTTGCTGATATGGCAAGATTATTTTTTTTTTTTAATATCTGAGATGCTCCCCTCCAGGATGAAGGCTGTCCCTGTTTGATACAGTGGAGGAAAATCCTAAGCAGCTGTGGAAACGCTTTGCCAGGGAATAGCCCTGGTGCGGATACCCACAGTGCCAGTGAAAAAAACATGATGTGAAGGAGGCTTGGGGATTTTGTTTGGTTGGTTTGGGGTTTTTTTTGGGGGGTGGGTGTTGTTGGTTTTTGTGGGTTTTCTTCCACAGACACCTTATTCTTGACAACCCTCTCTATCTTTTGGCATTATAACACAGCTTATTTTAAGCATGACTATTTCTGAAGACACTTCTCTACTTCGGTTGACAGCAATGTCTTCTCTCTTGTGCGCTTGCGATACTTTAACTGGTGTTTGGTACTTTTCATGTAGTATTTCATACTGCAGATCACCTTTGTATTATTATTCTGTGTTCCCTCTTACCGTCCCATCTCTGATCTGCTCTTAAGAGCTCTGCTTAGTTTGATGAGCTCAGAAAGCCCATCTAGCACCCTCACTTTGTGTGTTGCCATGGAAATCTATAGCATAATGTAAATAACTAATAATGAAATGGTACTGGGGAGATAAATTTAACACAAACTTAATGAAAGCAATACTGGTAATGATAGCTACCTGAAAATGACTTTATCAAAACAAATTAGGTGTTACAGTGTATGTTAGAAGCAGGTTCTTGAGTTTGTCTGTATGTAATCAACTATTAAGGGTTTATTCTCATCAGTGGCATTGGTGTTTTTGGCTAGCCTTGACACCTGCCTTTGTACAGAAACTATGAAGAACAGCTAACAGCTATCTTGGCAGTAAATTACTGGTAGCCCAGACAGACCTGAGGACCTGAGAAAACAGCCAGTTGTCAGGGGACAAGGAAAAAAAAAAATTAAAGAGACTATATATGCTTAAAACTTTTAAAATACTGTTATTTTGGGACCTTTCAGGCTGTTCAGTTTTCCTTGAATAGAAGGCATTCTTAAACACTTCTTATTTATTTGTATTACAGTTGTGTCTCAGAGTTACTGTCGTGGACCAATGTCCTGTTGTGCTAGGAACTCCAGAAACATCAAACGGAAATATAAAATCAAACAGAGAAGGGGCAGAAAGAAGCCACAAGGCAATCTGGGTTAGTCTCATCTTGCCATTGTTGAGATTCTGTAGGCAGTGTAAGAGAGGAGCCGAAAAGAGAGGAGATGATTTTGTTGTTGTTAATGGGAGTAAGGGTGGGGGGTCCTTTCATAGAAGGAAAACAATGAAAAAAGAAAAAAAACTGTTTGAACACTAAAGGTTTAGAGCTTTTCACCCTTTTCACTTATATATCACCTCATTAGAGTATAAGGGAAGAGATAGGTAGGATATATACTTGCACAAAATTATATAGTGGTACTGACCTGAAATATTGAATGAGCATGGTCCATCCTTCAGTTTTCTTTAATTAAAACAAACATATTGAGGACAGAGCGGTATAATCCATCACTGGATTAATGGGAAGGAGAAAAGCTCCAGTCCTCAATTCTATCTAAGTACGCTAATTTTCCATTTTATCACCTTCTGATTTTTACCTAATTGTTTTGCGGAGATGTGTTTTCTCTTCTGCTGATATGCCAACGTGTTGCAGAAGCCACCCAAATTGATCTTGTTGGCCTGATTCCAGCATGCGCTCTGCTCTGTTATGGGAATTCAACTAGCAGAGGAACAAAATCCATCAACTGAGCAAGTGTGGATTTTTACTTTACAAAACTTCCTGAGAAACAAAGGCTGTGAAAGATGCCTGAAGTCTGATGCAACAAAATCTGGGGCAGAGGGAGGAACCAACACCCTTCTCTTTGACTCCTTGCTGTGCACATAATTCATATAACTCAGTGAAGTGCGTTTTGCTCCTATTCACATCTACAGCCAATCCACCTGTGTTTTTATATGTAAATTATAGAGGAAGTAGGTTCAGATTCTGCTCTGGTTTACCTCTGATGTGGGTTACCAGAAGTATCAAGTAAGGCATTGCTTCACTATTCTCATCTCCAAAACCTCTTTTCCTTAACTCTTTAGAAATGGTGATGTGTTTTCTCTGAAATGCAAAGTGCAGTGCCACTGATACTGTGCAATCTGAATGGCTCCTATAACTGACCTGATGTAATACAGGGCCATTTTCTGCTGGTGTTTGGTACCTCTGTGAAGTCTTAGGACAAGAAACAAAAAGCCTTCTAAGTAAATTGCAACATTTCTGGAAAAGTTTCACTTCTAATTTTTAATGACTTATTTGAGGAGAAAGAGCTATACCAAATTGTAAAATTATATTGAGTAATTTTTACAATTTTTCTCCATCTTTCTAAGCTTATGGTATTTTATAAAAATCATTCTCATAGGCTTTTCGCTGCCAATTTCTGTGTCCCATTGCTTAACTAGAGCAAAAATAGTATGATATATAGCATAACTAATTAGTGGCTGTGAGATAAAAAGGTACATTTGCGCTCTACATTTGCATCGCACAAGGTTAGGTCTTTTAAATTAGATGAAACACCATTAATAATCAAACAAATGAGGTCAGATCCATTGTTCTTTTCATTCTCTCCACTTCTGTTACAATAATCTTACACTTCTTGTGCTCCACAATTGAACAATGATTAGTTTCCTAAATACTACATGAGTTTTGACAAAACAAATCCCTGCAGAATCAAAAGAAGTAATTTCTATTCAGCAGAAATGATTTTCACATTAACCTGCATTTGATATTATACAACCTAATTATCACAATATGTGGACATGTATAATAAATAAGATGCAGGAGATCTAATACACTATGACACTATATCAAGTGTTTTGCAACAGAAATGTGTAATGGTCCTATCTGTATCCAGTGAAATGTGGGGTGAGAAGTAATAAATTGCTTCCCCCAGTTGAGTTTTTGATACCCAGAAAGTGTGTCACTAATGGTGGGAACGTATGTCACCAATTCTGCCTAAAGCTTCTGCTGTTTTCTGTACGGCAACGCTCTTGGCCAAAAGGGATACTCTGATGTTTCCTCTAACAGAATATTCATGACTGATTAAATCTAGTCTAGGTTTTAGTTGGGGGTTTTGGGGAGTTTGGGGGGCAGGGATGACTTTTTATTAAGGGAGCAGGAAAGGCATGATTTAATATTGTCAATAATATGTAGTTGTTTCTGTTTGTGAATGTGGGTATGGAACCGGAAGGAGATATTGCTTGAGCAATTTTCTCCCCCTGCCCTGTTGAATGGAGGAGTGAGAGAGCAGCTGGGTGCGTGGCTGGCAGCCAGCCAAGGTCAGCCCACCGCATAAGACAATGTGAAAAATTTCATCACCAAAAATCCTAGGAAACTAGTTCATTGCATCATAAACTGTAATGTAAGGAACAGTTGTAACTCATTCCAAGCCTGGGCTTTAGTTTATATGAGCACGATGTCTGTATGTTGAGTGGAAGTTGTATCAAATTACACTTTTGGAAAACTGAATTTAGAACTACTGCATAGAACTACTGTGTTAGATTTTATTATTACTTTTGTGATGGTTGATTTGGCTTGTATGATGGCTTGGTTTGGCTCACCGAATGAGACATTCTTTGCAATGTTTCTTCTAAAGAGTATGATGTCACATTCTGTTTTTTCTAAAGCATAAGACAAAAGGCACCTCCCCTTCACCAGCTGAATACTTTTGAAATTTTGGAGGAAATGTTACAGTATTTTTCCCTTATGGTTAGGTTTCTACACGTATTTTTATTTTGATCTGATGGCAAATCAGTTATGAACCTTCAGCTTAGGAAGGTATGGAAGAAACAGTTGTTTTGGTTTTTTTACGAGGGAATTTCCCTCAAATTATGAGATGGTGGATGACTGTAGTACTGATTTATCACAAATATTCAGGTGCCTAGATTCTTAGCCCCATGAGAAACCTGTGAATGGGCTGTGCAGAACTCTGCAGAACTACTTACCCAGCCCTTATTACCACGGAGACCCAATTCTGAAAGACGTGACACCTTATTCACAACCAGTGGCAGAAGAAAGGTGTTACTTCTTTTTATGCATAGGTATATAATTTTATCTTCATAAATTAGACACATATTAGGAAGCTGTAGATTTGTTATCCCTGCCATTCCGTTGTCTTTCTAATTAAGCTTAGCTCATGCTTACCTTCATCTTCCAGTCCTATTCATTACTGTGTTATTTTCTGGCTCTAAAATGCTCTAGTAGTCCATCCTCCCTTTCTGGCTAATTATATTTGCTCCACGTTTCCACTTTTGCCAGTTCAGCATCTCTGGGAGCAAAATCAGCTGTTGAACACTTGAGACTCTTTTCTTTGAAGTATTTTATTTAGCATAGCTGGACAGCCAGAGGACAACAGGAGTCAGGACGAAACAAGAAACAATTTAATGGCCTAACATTTTTAGGCTAACTGTTCCAGGGTGATGCTTCACTTTTATTGCATGTGATGTAAAACAATACTAAAGCTAATCTGCTTTCCTTCCTCTTTTGCCCAAACCCATGTTGTTATTCTCCAATTATCTTTTTCTCTCTTAAGAATACTTTTAGTGAAAGTTTTACAGCAAGCCTGTTTTGTTTTATACTTGTCCTCAAATCACAAGTCGTAGCAGTAATTATCAATATTTCTTAAAATTTTCACTGCATGTTCAAAACAAGACAAGAAAAGCAAATTACCCAAGAGACTGAATTATAAAACAACTGTGACACAGCACAGTATTATTTAAAGATATACGTTTAAAAAAAAAAAAAGGACTTTTAGAACTCTAGAGCTACATGGAAAAGCAAAAAGAATCTAGATCTTAATTTGCCATTTTTTCTGCTGATAAAGCTGTTCTTTGTTTATAGTACTTTGAAAGTCCTAGAAAAGTGTATTTGCAGTTAGTCCTAAAGGGAAATAGATTTAGGAAGGAATGAATTTTAGTGAGTTTCAGCAGAAGATTTTTGGGACGTTGCAATTAAGCTGAGACAAAAAGCACTGCCAGGAAGTAATTTACCTTTGTTACGGATGTGTCGTGTGTATTGTTGAGTAGTTTCACACTTTAGTCTATAGAAAGCTACCATTCCAAAGAGAAAGGAATCTCACTTTCACACACATGCATGATGTTTTGGAGCTCCCAGACACCTTGAAGAAAAGTGTGACCCTTACCCCTAAGCAAAGTGTTAAAATCTTGATGCATTTAATTTTAATTTTGGTTTCTTTCATATGTCAATAGCGACAATTGACTAAAAAAAAAATTAAAAATAAAAAAATCAAAATTCTCTGATGAAAAATGACCTTTGTTTTCTAGGGCAATAAACTTTGCCGAAATCTTAATTTGTCAGTAAAGAGCAGAATATAAGTGTCTAAGAGAGACTGGAATTGAGAGGGGGGAGGGGAGGATGTATTTCAGTCCTCTACTAATTGTAACCAGGTTATCTACCTGGCATAGCAGGTTTATGTAGATATCACCAGACAGTCAAAACACTATTATACTCTATCAATTTTGTGGGGTTTTTTATATACAGGCAAGTTTACCTGAGACAAGTTAGTGTTTCTATGAGTAAAGCTTTTCCGAATTTGTGCATTTTGTGATTGACAGTACTGTCAATAAGATGCGAGCTTCAGTGGATTCTGTTTGATCTACTAATGAGTGACTTCTGTACTGCAGCTTCTCTCTGTGTTTTGTTGTGTACCTTCTTTACCTAACAACCTATATCCATACAACACACAGGAAAATAATTCTTTGCATTTTTTGTCCAACTTTGGAACCTATTGGCTAATTTCAACTAAGTTGCTAGGTTAGGCATACTCTCATGCAAATGCAGTATGAATGTGTACCCTTTGCTTTACCAAAACTTATTTCTATATGAAACCTGGCTAAAAATGGGTTTTACAATGTGCTAGAGACCTTGTTAGCCAAGTTAAGTCCATAGAAACCTCTTCATGTCTGAGTTATAAGCTCTCAAAGACTGATTTTTGTATTGAAAATGCTGAGACAACCTTAATGTAAAAGCCTGAACAGCGCCGTTCTAATTAGAGTTTACCTTTTCATTTTATCAGACTTCAACTCCTGAGTACTTTGTGTAAAGATTCCAAAAGAAACAAAGGATTAAATACTCATATCACAGCTTAAGGTCCCTTCAGAGGTTTATTGACTTTTGTAAGTTCACATACTATGGACTTGTAGAGGATTCAGAATCCTTAATGACAGCTACGGTAATGAATAATTCCCTTATGGACTAGCTGCCCCAGCTAAGAGGCAGTCCAAGAGATATAAGGTTGATTTTTGTCAAACACTATATTCCACAGGACAATTTTATCCATGCTGAACATGGTGACAAAATGACACAAGGGACAGGATGAGGAGAGAGGAGAGGAGCAATAAGGGGAGACCACTCCAAAATTACATTAATTAATACAGCTAGAGATTACATTATGTGTGACACTAACAGTAGAACTCCCATGAATAATAATAAGATTCAGTGATCAGTAGAAGCTTAAGACTTATTTTACTATATCTCCCTGAGAAATACTGTCTTCTCGATTAGAGATGCAAACATTTAAGAGAAGTTAAGTGGCATTATGTAGATCATACAAGAGATAGCAAAAATTAAATGTAGTGGGGTTGCCTGTCCTCTTTCATATAACCACAGAGCACTCCTATCTTAATTAAGCAATTTTTGCTTGATTGTAAAGCATTAGCCTTTTTATATAACAACCTAATTTCCAGAAGTCATGGTCCTGGTTTTGTTATGTTAGTGTCCAGGCTTTACTTGGATTAAAGCATAAATTAGAGCCATGGTTTCAAATGAATTTTGAGTTACCTTCAACTATTCTCTTTTTGTTGAAAACTCTTACAAACAAATATAAAATGAAACATGTTTAAGAATTGACTGTGCTATACACAATAAATAGAAGCGCTTTTTATTTCCCTTACGGTAGCTGTGGTTTCCATAAGCAGGTGAGAAGGCATCCTTAGAGACTGTATCATCAGTTTTTCAAAGGGGTAGCATTCAGCTAGACTGAGAGATACACTGCAGAATTTATGTTCTAATGCTCTTAACACATCTATCTTTCCCTCTAGTTTAATTTTATCCTCATAATCTGACTGATTCTTGGATAATTTACTCAGTGGAACTAAAACCAGCTTTGAAAAGTGATCAAGGTTGGGAAAACTTGCATAGGGAGTTTTGTGTCCTAAATCGCATTAGAATATGGGATTTTTATCCTTAAACTCGGTATAATCCTACTTTTCAAAGAACTCCAGTGGCTTACTCTTCAGCAATAAGCCAAGGTCTATATTTCCTTTTCTTCCAAGACATACCATACAATAATTCCCAAATAAGAAGAGATGCCTAAGTGTGTTTGATAAATTGAACTGTTTTCTTCCATTTGTAGTAGCCCATTATGTGCATAGAAGGTTTCCAAGTACCTTTGTAATCGTATCTTTTGAGACATACCTGAAGGTACTTTACGACTGACTTCCTCAATCTATATGCAGATTTATACTAAGGCAGTAAATAACTTGTAACAATTCGTATGGTTTGTACTCTTTGCAGTCCAATTCTGTTCATTTGTAAACTGCTTCTATTCTTGTGCACATCAACAGTAAGAAGATTGCTAATAAAAAGCAGTTAGTATAATATATAATGGGAATACCAAGTGTAACTTGGGGGCGATTTTAGACAAAAAAGCTTTTTCAAGCTTTGGGCAAAAATAGATTAATGCAATTTTATTTGTTCTTTTGTTTTGCTTTTGCCGTCTAAATACAGCCTTGTGGCAAAACTTCTGTTTCTAATCCCATTTCTCTTTCTTTTATATATGTTATAGCTCCCTTGTTCATTTCAATACTTCTGTGCTTTGACAGTGTCTTGAGGTCAGGTGCCAAAATGAGTCAACTGTATGCTTCTGAAAATGTTCACGCAATGTTTTCAGTCAACTTTTTTGTTCCAAAACAGAAGCTATTGAAAATGGACCTCCTTTACACTGTTGACTCTGAGTATAAATAAAACTCATGGTTGTAAAGTATATGCAGAGAGAGTATATACAGAGACTTCCTTGGTAACAGTGTCATTAATGGTGCCCATGCAATCTCTTCAGGTGAGTCTCAAAATTATTTTGCCATCTGTACTACTCCAGTTTACAAGAACATCAACATATGTTGGTGGGAAGGGAATAATCTCATCTACTGTAAAAAACAAACAAACAAACAAAAAAACCCAAAAAAACACTTCCAATCTTCCTCCTCTGAGGCAGTCCAAAAACTAGTTTACTTTCAGCCTTCCATTAGTCTGATTTGTAATGTCTAAGGACTAAATTGTCTCACTGTAGTGACAAGACTTGCACCACTAAAACCTGAAATCCTATTTTTTTTCTAGCTAGCGCAGTGAAGCCAATGTGTACAGGTTGTCTTATGTCATGCTGATTGTGGCTGTGTCCTGGCTATAGGAATTGCTTCTCTTCTCACCACCACCACTGCAGACATACTCCTGGCATTTTGATTGCTATTGCTGTGACCTGAGTAGCTTGAATGCTGCAACTTTATTTCTCGGAATCCTCTTCAGATCTTTGCACATAGTGAAGTCACTGAACTTCTCTCTATGTAAACCTTGGAAGAATATGAGAGAAGTCATCAGGAACTGATGTTGTATGGGTCTCAGATAAGGCTTTGTCAAGAGGCAAACTGGAAGAGCACATAATTTTTTCAGTTTCTCCTTGCACAAGGAGAAACCTCTTTGATGAAGTACAGCCTAATGGTTTTGGCTGTTGGTTTCCATTGAATTTAATGCAAAATCTTTCACAGCTGTTAACATTTACTTTAAAAAGACCATATAGCCCTGATCCTGTGATGACATCTATATGCTTATATTTGAAGATCTGCACAGGAACTCGGGGACTTTAAATGGAACCCACTTTCACAAACATAATTATAGGTGTGGGCTTCAGAACATATTTTGTTCAGTAGCAAGATATCAAGAGACGCCTACACTCTCACTTTTTCTGCAGTTGAATCTGTGGTTTAATATTTTCATAGAATAGGGAATGATTGAGTGTGGGAATTGCACATCAGAGGAGAGGTAGTGAAATGTCATTTGTGTTGCATAATTTGTACTATCACTTGTCAACAGTGATCCCCTTAATGCCATCCCTTTGACAGATGAGCAAAGCAAACTTTTAGAATTCTAAAGAGGAAAAGCTGGGATAAAAAGACAACCATGTTTGATTCCCTTCTGCAGTTCAAAGGATTTGAAAGTCATGACACTGGTTATTACTGTGGTCTTTGGAGAGATACACAGAAACTTAATCTATCTGATCAAACTGTCTCAAAAGATAAACCTAATCAAAACTTTTACCTACACAACTTCTACTATGCTTCCCCCCCCGCCCCCAGTTGTCTGGTTTAACCTCAGCCAGCAACTGAGCACCATACCGCCAGTCGCTCGTTTCCCCCGTCCCGGGGGGGATGGGGGAGAGAATCAGAAGAGTAGAAGTGAGAAAACTCGTGGGTTGAGATAAGAACACTTTAATCATTGAAATAAAAAGTAACATCATAATAATAGAATATACAAAGCAAGTAGTGCACAATGCAATTGCTCACCACCCGCTGACCGATCCCTGGCCACTTTTCCCTAGTTTATATACTGAGCATGACGTCCCATGGTATGGAATGTCCCTTTGGCCAGTTGGGGTCAGCTGTCCTGGCTGTGCCCCCTCCCAGCTTCTTGTGCCCCTCCAGCCTTCTCAGTCGGTAGAGCATGGGAAGCTGAAAAGTCCTTGACTAGTGTAAGCACTACTTAGCAACAACTAAAACATTGGTGCGTTATCAACATTATTCTCATCCTAAATCCAAAACACAGCACTGTACCAGCTACTAGGAAGAAAATTAACTCTATCCCAGCCGAAACCAGGACACCAGTATTTATTATTAGCCAAGGGGATAGCACATTCAGTATATTAGCAATATTAATTAACTGCTTTGCTGTTACTAAATGCATTGGGTACGTTCACCTGATATCAACAGCCTATGCTTCTGAGGACCTCAGTGGCATAAAGGGCAGATTTTAACTGCAGTGCAAGGCATCACCCTGAAAGTCTTTCAGGAAAGGTGGAAAGTTTGGTTACATTGTCAGATAAAAGGTGCTGTTTCATAATGTAATTTATTCCAGTAATCATACTTGTCCAAACCAAATGGGAGTCCAGCGAAGAGAATCTACAGTATGAAACCTTTATTCGGGATTAGGGTTGTATTACATGTAGGTGCATATATGGGCACAAAAATAAAGGGTTCCAGTACCATCACTGGGCCTTGGACTGAGCTGAAGAAAGTTAGGTAAGCTAATGCAAAGACACAGGCCGCTTCTTCTTCTTTAAAATTCACAGAGGGTATGGACAGTCAGCATAACCTCACGGCCAACATGGTTTTATCAAATATCTGGATAAGGCTGGGCTAATCTTTCTAAAACACATGATAGTGTGATACATGGGAGATTATGAAAGCTGTCTAAAATGGAAGCTAATGTACAAATTGAAATTGCGAGGAGTAAGTATTGCTCTTGCTGCAAAGGTGAATGGTATCCTGGGATGCATTAGACAAAGTATTGCCAGCAAGTCAAAGGAGGTGATCCTTCCCATCTGCTCAGCACAGTGAGGCCACACCTGGAGTGCTGGGTCCAGTTCTGGGTTCCCCAGTACAAGAGAAACATAGAGCTACTGCAGAGAGTCCAGTAAAGAGCCACTAAGATTATTAAAGTACTGGAGCATCTTTCCTGTGACGAACGGTTGAGCGAGCTGGGACTGTTGACCTAGAGAAGAGAAGGCTCAGAGGGGCATCTTATCAATGTGTATAAATATCTGAAGGAACGGTGCAAAGAAGATGGAGCCAGGCTCTTTTCAGTGGTGTCCAGTGACAGGATAAGAGGCAATGGACACAAACCGACACACAGGAGGTTCTGTCTGAACATCAGGAAGCACTTTTTTACTCAATGGTCAGCATGACTGAGCAATGGAACAGGTTACCCAGAGAGGTTGTGGAGTCTCCATCCTCAGAGATACTTGAAAGCCATCTGGACGTGGTCCTGGGCAGCCTCCTCTAGGTGATGCTGCCTGAGCAAGGGGGTTGGAACAGATGACCTCCAGAGGTCCCTTTCCACCTCAACCTTTCTGTGATTCTGTGAGTTTTGGAAGAGCTGTTTAATATTCTAATGACTAACCATCAAGTAAGAACTAGGCAGATGTATACTTAGGAAATTTGGGGGTGACATAGTCATTAGGTATTGCCATTACTGAGGATGCCAAAGTTTCTTTGAGGAAGGCTTAGAACAGGATGAAACTGAAGACTACAAAGTGCTATGCTGTGTGCTCATGAATGAGTGAGAGTGCTGATTAGAAGACTAAAATATTGAAAGCAGAGGTGGAAAGAAAGATCAGGATGTGTCATTCAGCTCCAGGATGATGGTGAGCTATTAGCACAATGCAAATGCAAAAATAATTTAATGCAGTTTTAGAATATTGTGGATCAACTAAAGAAGAAGGACTAAGATCTTTAGAAAGATGTTGGTATGAAGATATGCAAAATATTGCATAACTGCTTGTATCCTATATGTAGAAAAGATGAACGTAAAATGAAAGAAAGCCTTTAAGGCCTAGAGGATGACCAGAGGAATGGAGAAGCTATTGTAGGTGATGAGACTTAAAGAACTCAGGTGGTTTAGCTTAGCCAAACAAGAGCTCTATGTGAATATGATTATTCTTTTATGACTATGACAAGCATAAAAGTGCCAAGTTGGGAAGAGAACCATTTAAATTAAATGACAATACCAGTACAAGATCGTATTTAAAATGACCAAGGTTTCTAATGATCACAGAAATTAAGCTCTAGAACTACTAGAACACAAAGCAATGTAGAAAGGAGCCTAATTTTTTTTTTCAGGGCAGTATTTAATAAAGTCCATGTAAAATAGACTGCTATATGCCTCCAACATACTTGTACTGCATTCAATACACTGTTATTAATCCAAATGGCAGAGTTACTGCCAGTCACTCTTAAAGGCCGAAAAATTCCTTCATCTTTGGCTTATTAAAGCTGGAGTGGGAGTAGTCTTTGGAGCATCAGGAATTGTCTGCTGTTAGCATATCAGGCAGTGACCTTTTAAGTAATACTGAGAAGTTACCCAAGTATGTACCTACTGTTCCCTGCTCATATGGTAGAATTAACCCAATTACTACATTCAGTGGAGGGAAGGATTGTAACTCCAGCCTGCTTTGCTGGGACCACTGGTGGTGTTTTGCCACTGTGTGGTTAATCATTGATTACATACTTAGGCTTCTTTACATGCATGGAACTTTTTAAGTGAAATATTCCTCAAGTTGTGCTTTTGTCTTTTCTTTTACATTTCTCTTACATTTATTGCAAAGTGTTGGAAGATATTTTATGCCTACTGTCACATAAAAGAGTTGGAGTAGAAGTCTTGTGTACCCTGGAATTAATGTTACGACTTAGTTACTTGTCCATTACATGAGCCTGCCCTTCCAGTCTTAGGGCTGTAGAGAATAACCACCATTTCTCACATGTGTACAGAGTATCAGTTGCTGAAATTCACTTTGCTGTATCTCCTTTAACCTCAGAGAAGTACAAAAGTATTAGTCTGTTACCACCGCCAGAACACATGCACTTGTTCACAGGATATCTATATGTTATATCACATCCTGGCCTCAGTTTAGAAGAGATGTATTTCACTCCCTCAAGCCACTTACTTTTATGTCTCTGAGCAGTCAGAATACTTGGGCTTCAGGAAGGTAAAGTGAATTTCATGGTAAGAACACAGAAATTAGCAAAATAATTGCTCTTTTCTACATGCTGAAAAACATTTTAAATTACTATTTTGTGAGTTTGTTCTAAATTTGAACTCTTGTTCAGCTGTTGTAATAAATTACAAGTCAGGTAGCTTTGCAGCTTGAATGGCAGCTTAGTTATTTACGTATCTGGTAAGAGTGAGTAAACAAATCGGGGAGGGGACTGTATGTGGCTAGAATTTTGCCCACTTTATTTGTTCTTTGTGTCTTTTTCTAGTTTATTCTTTCATCAAATAATACATGTTTCTAGTAAGTTGTAATATAATACAGGAGAGTACAGCTATAGTTTCTTCTGTCCAAGAACAAACTTATTTGACACTAGATAGAATAGTATGCCCAAAATGTTCCTCATTTTTAGCTATTACTTAATAACTCTGGACTGCTTCATGTATTCAATTGTCTTTGCTAAATGGATAGCAAAATGTTAATGATTAGTTGAAATTTTGGGGAACTTGAAGGGCTTGGGGGTTTTGAGTTTTTAGTGTTAGGGAGGCAGGTTTTGAGAATGAACTTGAAGTGCTGAATAATTTGGGGAGTGCAATGACAAATACTGCAAAAGGATTCAAAAGAATTTCTAATTTATATCATTTTTGATTGGTAGTCATGAGGGATATTTTCAAAGGTCAATAGAGAGGTGGAATGCATAATTAAATACAGATTATTCAGGGGAAGATTGGAGGTTGAAATATGAGCAGGTTAAATTTGTATCAATAAATACTAAACATAGGATGACATTATTTAATTTCAGTCCAGATTATATATCACTCCTCAACAAATGAAAATGATGTATAACTGCAGTTTCAGAGCTGCATATTAAATGTAAGAGAAGGAATGAAGATATGATGCATGTGATTTAGAATACAGAAAGACAACAAAGTTGAGTATGAAGAGGACCTGCATGGTGTGTGTAAGATTTAATCCAAATATTTATACCTGTGTGCTAAGTAATGTGTTAAATAATTGAAATTTATGGAAGACACAGGAGCAGGGGCAAAACAATTTATATCCCATATTGGATATCTCCAATGTATATTGACTATTGAACAAAAAAAAAAAAATCAGTTTAATTCTGTTATTTATAAACCAGAAATATCCGTTTAGTTTCAGTTATATAAAAATGATGTGAAAACAGAGTCACGCTTCTAGTGTGCCACAAATTAGGGGTGTCAATGCATATTTCCAATTAGAATTCATTACTTGGTCATACAGTAGGAGAGGCCTTAAAGAACATATAAGACTAGAATCCAATTTTAAATGTGTTACATTGTTTAATGATTAAGTCATTTTGTTGGTAAGGTTCTTATCTGATTCATCCAAGCAACAGTGCTCTTTTATGTGTAACAGTATTGTTCTTGTAAACACAGTGGTTTAAGAATATAGTTGAGATGGAGTTTGTAGGGAGAGGCAGTATCTTTTATTGGACTAACTGATGTGACTTGCCTGTGTACCTGACAGCTTGTCTGTTCTTTCCTTGCTATTTCAGTTGATCTAATAAATAATATTGCCTACAAACCCTGCCTCATTCTTATTCATACCCAAAGGTTGTGGGGTTTCGTATGTATGTGCACGCATGTGCATGTGATATATTAGTAAAATGAAAAAATGTTAACAAAAATGAATGATATTCTTAGGCATTTAACCTGAAAACTTATCACTTTCAATTATTTCACAAAATTTTGCCTTAAAAATCTTTCCAGAATGGTGACAGGAATGACAGTAGCAGAAATTCTTACTCACTCATGATTCTCTATGGAATGTTCAGAAGCTGCTGCTTCGCAGTTCTTCTGGATTCAAACCCCTAGGAAATGGCTGAGATGCATGTTCAAGAGCACATGTGATGAACTCCTCTTTGATAGCGCTTAGCTTGTTACAACCATGCTACTCTGGACTATCTAGGTGCTTTGCTGCCTAACTGACTTTTCTTTGCTGGATTGGACTCTTTAGGTGGTTGCAGAAACAATCTCACAGTCCAATTTTTTCTCTTACTGGCTGCTTAAATTTAAGTAACTTGTTAGTCTTCTGCTTGCGAAACCTTGGATAACTCTTTAAGCACTGACCTACCCGTGACCCTAATGTGGGGGAATGTGTGACTTAGTGTATTATGTCTGTGTAAAACTAATACCTTCAGCTCTAAGAGGTTCATCTTGAGTTCTGGAGAGCTGATAAATCTCTGTCCTATGATGCGTTGATGGAGGATGGCCTGATACCCTTAGGACTGCACTGATGAGATGCCGTCACCTGAGGCTGTTTGTAGCCAGTGGAAGCTGGAGTGCAGGGCTGAGGAGTGTGCTGCTCCCAAATCCACTTCAATCCCATGGCAAAGCCTTGTGATATTTTGCGTTCTTGTTTAACTTAATACTGGTTCAGCTTTAGCTATGACTCTGGTCCAACCCTTTACAGCACTTTGCACTTTCTCAAAAAAAAAAAAGCTTAATAACAGAAAATGTCTACTAATAAGGTCTTGTAGATTTTTGTAAATCATGTTAATATTTTTTATGGCCTTTGGCCTAAGTACCACCTCATCATCTTTCATAGTAGAAATATTTTTATCTTGCCTAGGCTTGCTTAGAAGACATTTCTTTGTATACTTTTAATAGGAATGTTCTCTTAGTTTTCGTTACAAAAAAAAAAAAAAAAAATTGTGAGAGATATCTAGTGTGGTTAATTTTAGTCTAACATCTACTTTCTGAAATGAATATGTCTCTTTCATATCCTTTTGTTAATTCCACTCAGACTATCAGGCTGTTTGTCTAAGGTTTATCCCTGTGTTCTTTTTCATTAAAGTAACATAGCTAAATGTCCTACATGATTTATAGAAAATTATTCACGTAATTTGCAGCATTTTAATAAGAGCTTGTATATGACTAAGACTGTCTTAATCCAATAATATACTGCTTAATTTTGTGTTTCCTTCTTAGTGACTTTTTCTTAAAAATAGTTTTAGAACAATTCTGTAAATATAAAATAGAAGAAGGTTAGATAGCACAAGATGTGCAAATATTTTTTTAAAACAATAATGTTCACAATAAAAAGATTGACAAAAAGTGAGAAGGAAAAAAAAGTAAAACAAAGAGTCAATGTAAAGCCTGTTCCCTGAGGTAACGTGCCACGGCACTGGGTGCCCGTGCCCAGGCGCGGGCTGTGGGGCCCTCTGCGAGGAGCGGGCAGGGCTGCCCCGTGCCGGACACAGCCGGTTCCAGCTGGTTCCAGCCGGTTCCAGCTGCCCCAGCGCAGGGCACAGCTGAGCCCCTCAGCGAGGCTGGTGGCGCCTCTGGGAAAACATATTTAAGAAAGGGCGAAACCCTGCCCAGGCAGTGAGGAGTGAGGAAAAAAGCATGAGAGCCAGCCCTGCGAGCACCCCGGTGAGAGCGGGAGGAGGGGCAGGAGGTGCTGCAGGTGCCGGAGCAGAGATTCCCCTGCAGCCCCTGGGGAGACCACGGTGGAGCAGGGGAAAAGTGTGAGGAGGAAGGAGCGGCAGAGAGGAGCTGCCATGGGCTGACCGCGGCTCCCATTCCCCATCCTTCTGCACCGCTCAAGGCAGAGGGACAGGAGGTAAAGGATTCAGGAATGAAGAAGTGAAGCTGAGCCTCCGAAAAAAGGCCAGGATGGGGAGTGGGGGAAGGTTTTTTTATTTTTTGTCCTTGTTTCTCACCATCCAATGCCATTTTAATTGGCAATAAATTAAACTAATTTCCCATGCTACCTGAGTCTCTTTTGCTCATGATGGTAACTGGTAACCCATCTCCCTGTCTTTATCTCAACCCACAAGCTTTTCCATCTTATTTTCTACCTTGATCCCGTTGAGAAGGGGAGTGAGAGAGCAGCTGGGTGGGTGCCTGGCAGCCAGCCAAGGTCAACCCACCACCTCCAAGCATTATGTCAATCTACTGTTGCCACAGAGGTTCTTCAAGGAAACTGAATTTTGAGACCTGTATCTTTTTGTGTTCTAATCTAGTAGTCCGATCCAGAACCCATCCTGCTTTCTTTAAATGTGTATGTCTAGTATTAGCTGTTATAATAATATAAAACACATGCCATTACCTTTTCCTTTTGGTCCTCTCT
This sequence comes from Aptenodytes patagonicus, assembly GCF_965638725.1. Lineage (NCBI taxonomy): Eukaryota > Metazoa > Chordata > Aves > Sphenisciformes > Spheniscidae > Aptenodytes > Aptenodytes patagonicus. The sequence goes on along the minus strand of NC_134961.1, from coordinate 18,255,864 downwards.
CTGTCAAGGATGAAGTCAAAATGAAGTCACAAATTGATGGACTGTACTAAACAAATTTTTTCTTGTCCTGCTCTTTTCTCTTGCTCCTGCGTTAGAAATACATGCCTTTGAACTGACTGTGAGTGAGCTTTGTAACGTCTATTACACGCAATGTCATTACTTGTAATGTCTATTACCATTGACTCATAACAGGAGTTTCCAGTTTGGAAGGGAAGGCAGCAGGGGCTGGGTTGACTGTTCCTGCTAAATACAGGATCAAGCATGAGGAAGTCAACCATTAATTCCATATTCCATGAATTATCTAACTGTACTTTATATTTTTCATCAATTACCTAGGCAGTTAAACTTGGCTAGGAGGTATGTATGTCCAGGAGGCAAAATCAATTAGTATTTTCCACCAGTTAATAAATGTTAATAAAATTATTAGGTAGAATAAAATAGTTTAATGACATACCTCACTGACCACAGAATAAGTTATGAAATTAGAAATACTCCCAGTTGTCTGTTTGTATATATATAGTTCCTCCATATAATCTCTCTGTATTTGTATTTTAATATTTAAATGTAAGTTGCATGAGACATGCAAGAACCCCAAAATGTTTTACCAGATTCATCCTTCACGTGGATGAAATTAATCCCTGATGGACTATCAGTGCCATTCAAGTTAGTAGAGGGAATAATGATATTAAGTGACTTACTTAACCAGTCACAGTGGAGTAAAATTGCTTAATGCTGAATAGTGAGAGTCAACTCGTAGGATAAAGTATTTAAGACTCGTTTGCAAATGAGGTCTCTCAAACTCTGCAAGGCTGGAGCCATCTTTTTGTTATAGACTTTCAGGGATTTATAATATCAGTCCCTGTTTTAAATTAGTAGTTACGATAGGAAGAAATTTTTCCCTGTAAGGAGTGTTGTAAATAGGAAAACATGTATGTGAGTTAATTACGAATAATTCATTCAGTCTGTATTCTACTGGATTGCTTGATGTCTTTTTTTATTTATAACGTTTCAGCTGTTTTATCATCTTACCCTGAATTTACCCCAAATCTATCTCCTGATCTGTGAAAGTGCATCTCCTTCCTTTTATTCTTGAATATCTGATTATATTTCGGCTCTTAGTCTCATTACCTTGCATTCCCATACACTGCATAATTCAGTTATCAAACCATAAACCTAATTCATCCAAATAATTTCAAATTAATTTGCATTATTCCTCTTTATTTTCTGCGTGTCTGACTGTATTTTTGCTGTTCAAAGTAAAAGCACAAAAACTGGGCATCTTGTGTTCTCCCTCTTTTACGCCTTACAATCCCTTTCTTGAAGATTGTTCTGCATTAGAAGCCTGATACTCAAATGTAAGCATACACAGGAATCAAATGTAACTCCTTGGTTAAGGTACTATAATGGCTGACGCAAACTCAGATGCCTTTATTATGTTTGATTTGAAGAGAAAGAAATTGCTTGAGGTATGATTTTCTTTTTACACGACTTAAGGCGCTAACGTACGCTCCTTAAAATATAATTAAAAAGGACTATAGAATAGTAACAATTTACCTCTAACTGAATGTTTTTAAACATTTGGTATTCATTATTACTTTGCACCATTCACATAGTTTTGTGAACAAAGGTGGGGAAAAAAAAACACAAATGAAGAAACAAATCAGATAAATAGAAAAAAGGGAAAGGGCATAAAGCATGTCATTAAAATCCTGTTATTACCATAAAACAGAGGAAAAAAAACCCTTAAACTGTTCTTTGCTCTATATTACTTTTTTGTGCTCTCATGCTGCTTTTTGTCAATTTCTGATGAAAACTCACTGATTTCTGAATGGCTGAAATGAGTGCCGTAAGATGTTAAATAATGCACTTGTTAAGAAAGTCATGCACCAACAGGCTATTCAAAAAGCTTGCAAAACACACAGCATGTAAGACTTGACTGTCAAAAAGAATTTCTACACGTTGGTTCTTTTGTCAGTCACAACAAAACCCTGGAAAATGAGGCCATGTGAGGCGCTCAGTCGTTTCCCCTTGAAGCTGTGCGGGTGCGTTGGCTCCCATGCCATCTTGGGAAGCCAACGTGGCAAAGTGCAGCTTGCTTTGGTAACTTGATCCAGTGCCTGGTGAGACAGATGCTCTCTAGAAAGGATAATGTTCACGCAATGTACAGATCGAAGTGGAGTGAGCTCCCAGTTACACTTGGGTAGGGCTTTCTTGATGGTGTCTGACAGATTCTACACAATACCAGATTCAGTGTGTTGAAAAAAGATGAAAGAACTTTTAATACTACAATAACTTCATAGTTGTAAATTGTTGGGACGCCCCAAAGGAGCTCAACCAATGAGCACGCGTCCTCTTAGCTGCCAGAACAACTTTTGGAAAGTTTGGTTGGGTGCAGCAGTGCTTTGTGTTCTACTCTAAGGCTTAGACAGGGCAGGCACAAACTGCTGATACCCCACTGGAGTCAGTCCTTCGAAGTGTGCTGTTTAGACCAGCAGAAAAGCTGGCCATAGACTTGCTTTTAAACTCATGCTTAAGCTCTGTTGTGAAAAAGATGCTTTCCAGAAACATCTGAAGACAGAGGCCTTCAGAGGTATTTAGGATTCTGACTCCTGTGGAAGTCAATGGGGTTTGACATCTAAATTTTACTGAGCCCTCTAACTACTTTTGATGATCTGGTTTTAAGACACTTTTTATGCTGAAGTCTCCGAACACCCTCTTCTTTTTACTGCTTCTGAACCCATGTTACAGAATATTATACCATATTTCTGTTGAAAGATGAAGAAAGTCTGCTTGCAAGTTCAGGGTGGGTTGGCTGGTTTTTCTTTTTGTGGTCGCAGTTGAATTATATTCATTCTGACTTTATCAACAGAGAAATGTTTTTATTGGGTAATCAGTTTTGGGGAAGAGGGCCAATTTTGAGAAGCATGTTCCTGGAGCTTTAAATATTATGTGGAGGAGGAGAGCAGAGTTAAGGAATTCCCTCACGCAACTTGGTATCTGTAAGCCAGTAGGTGATTTCACTAGCTGGAGGAGGAGTGGGGGGGAAGAGAAAACTATAGGAAGTAATTCCCTTAAAACTTCTTATTTGTAGCTTGGTTTTCTATTGGAAAATAATGCTGATGTTTCTTGGTAAAGAGTTTTACAGTTCTTAATGAATAAACATGCTTACAACTACCACTGTTCTCTGCCTCTCCCTCAATTTTACCTGTGGGCAAAAAGATCCCTCATACCTACGGAGACGCGAGGCCAACCTGATCCAAGCTCTGCCCAAAAGGTGGCACAAAGCCAGCCCTGGCCCAGGCACTGGCTGTCTCTGCCTCACCTGGCATTCCTTGCCATCAGATTATTCTTATAATGTAGAATTATCTTATTCTGCTAAGAGTACCACAATGCATCTCACCATTAGCTGCTGGAGGAAAGCCAGCCAAAACTACACAATATGTCATGCGTGGTTTGCCTTTTCTATGATATATTAGAAGCTTTTCAAACCAGCTCACATCAGAGAGTTTAGCTGTGGAGGTCTTCCGAAAGCCTGTATTTCACTGGGGAAGAGGAGCTCTCATAGTGCTGTGATGGTGATGGCTGTTTGTCAAAGGAAATATATGCAAAAAGTGGTGCCAAAGATCTACCTTGTAGTTAGGGTGGGAAAGCAAAACCAGTGTAAGAGAAATCTGTTGGGATGTTACTATTAGACAGGTGGACAAATGAGTGGATAGTTCCTGCTTGTTTTCTTACAAAAAAAAAAAAAAAAAATAGTTCTCATCAGTGTTATCAGCTTAGCCTCAAAATGAGTTTCCTCCCCATTATTGCTTATAAACAAACCTTTATCACAGATAGCTAGCCTGCTGAATTAAGACTCTGTATTAAACAGTATATTGCTTCTGTCAGGGCCGATCGGCTGTTTGTGCAGATAATAATGCCAACTGCAACAACAACAATCAGCTAGTGTAAATTAACTTAACTGTGTGAAATAATGCCTCCTATATCAGATTAGTTTGCTGAATGACTTTATCCTTAAATTAAAGCTTGCTGGGGCGTAATAGTAAATCATTTAAATGGTGCTGGGCTTTTCAGGTAATGTCTTCATATATTACTGTAATTTCAATTCGCCAAGGCATGCAGATGGCTGTAGTCTCTAGTTCCTTGTCTCCAAAGCCTCTCCCGTGCTGCCATTTTGTAATTACAGCGCAGGCATGCTGCCTGCTGCTGTTAGATTTCCCATGGTGCACCAGCAGCCAAGGCAATGTATTTAAAAATTATGATTCTTGTGTGGCCCTCATAACATAAATGTAAATCTTTTATGCTAACGCTGTCAGGGGTTTAGCACTAGGGCTCCAAGGTGCTCTGATGTAGAAATCACCAGCAATCCATCAACCAAAAATCATTTGGGATCCGACAAATGACTTGCATTTTGGGAGGACTATAAGCAGAGCGTTATTGTAAGGTTAGAGAGTGATTTCGTTACTGGGTGCTTGGAAGCCTTGAAGGTGTTCTTTATTTATTTATTCTGCCATTGTACATAGGTGTTTAAGTAAGAAATTCTGCCCCAGCTCAAATGCCCAGTGTATGACTTGATGAAAGCTTACTGTACTTAATATGCTGAAGATAACATCTGAGCAAATAACAGCCTCCAAATTAAAAGCCTTAAAATATATCAACAAGACCAGACTAAGACAGATAGCTGTTATAAAAGCAATATAGAGAAAGAAATTCTCCTGGGTCTGTGCTGTGAGAAAGAATGGGATTATTTAGTCCTTCATACTCATGTGCAAAGGTTCAGTGATTGCTTGGTATTAAAAATTCAGGTTTTATTGCCTACTGTTTCATAATTTTTTTAATTTGCATTTTATAAAAGGGCAACAAAATCAAATGGTTTGAGAAAGCCTTGTGATCGCTGTTAACTCTGTGTGCAAGGTATCCTTGCCACTGAATGCTGTGTGTATTAGAGCTCTTCCTCAGCCAAAGGCGGCATCGCCAAGTGCTGCTTCCTGACTGAGTGGTTCCGGACCACAGTAATGGGACAAATGGCAATGAAGGTGCACCCATATATTTATGCAGCTGAGGGTAGAATTAAATTACTGTAAGACCTTGAAGGCAAACAGGTGGGGAGAAGCATTGTGTCTGTGCAGCTACAGGATGCTTACGCTGGGTCAGTGTTTAATTCAGGTGAACACTGCGCTGCTCTGCACTTTTGATTTTTACCGACAGCTTGAGCTGCCCCTATGTCCACTGCTGGGTGACGTATCCCACCCAGACTTCTGTTTTCAAAGCCAGGGGGTTTGAGCATCCCTGTTTTCCACGTCCATTTCTGGCAGGGCTCAAGAAAAGAACGTGCTCACAGAAAACCTGCAGGCCTTCAGGTGTCACACAAACACAGTCGCTTTTGGAAGCAGAGGCCAGGCTGCCTAGCTCTGAGGTTTTTGTACAGCATTGTGCTTAAATCAGTCCAAGATTTTTCTGATAATGTTAGCCTTGGTTGGGTCTGTGCACAAGTAAAGATTTAAGAGCATCGCTTCTCTTGCAGGGAGCAATAAAATTCAGCTGTTTCCATTTCTTCCACCTGAGCACTTCTGAACCTAGGCACTAAGTTTTGCTTCTCTCATGGTAGTTGTTAACCCCCTTGCAAATTGCAGGTCAAAGCACATTAGTCTCTTTACACAATGCACAGGTAGAGAAAACAATCCTAACATTTGTAAGCAATTGTGGCATGTTGTAGCTCTGCAATTCCCAAGAAAGAACAGAAAAGTGCTAGGTCAACTGCCTCTTGTCTTTTGGCTTCTCTCCAAAATTTGCCTCTCTCGTCTTTTGGCAACCATCCAAATCTGCTTGGACCACACAGAACAGAATATTTAAGGGCTGGGCACGCACACTGCCACAAAGTGGCATTCCTCCAGTTTTATATGATGCTGTATGTGCAGTCTGACCCTCATGACCAGATCATTCGTCTCCCAGATGGACAGTCAAGACAGCAGACTCTTTAGAAGGTCCTGCTGAGCCCAATGTATTTCTCTTCCTGTGCCAGAACATGTTAGACTTGCAGCTGGATAAAACAGTGGACTGTGCTAACTAGCTGTTGTATTTAAAAACAGAGATGAACAATCAAATCTTCTCAGCATGTACCTCTATCAAAAAAAAAAAAATGGATGGGGAGAGTATCTTTTTCTTGCAGGCTACAAGGACTAGCAGAAGTCTCTCTTACAGATGAGAACTCTCTTCAGTCTGGTGTTTTGAGGATGTGGAAAGTTAACTGTTAACTATAACAATGTAAACCCGCTAAAAACTTTTCAAACTGAAGAGCGGGGAGATATGGCGCAAAGGAAAAATATCAGAAGTCTCACCACTCTTGCTATGCTCTTCTTTGATATCACAGTGGCCGTTACTGGTTTTCATTCTGCTTCCTCCCTATCCACTAGTGGCTTCATGTCAATACTGGTTTAATGTGAATATTGGTTTTTTTCCTCTGCATATCTCAACAACTCTGTTTTATCTTTTCTGGAGATGGGCAACATAACAATACTATGTTATTCTGATTCTACTTCTTGAGATTTTTACTGGAAGTGTACATATTGAAAGTGTTAAATACCAGCATTATCAAGGTTTTTATGATATTGATACGTGGTCCCACTCTGTTTCTGTGCCCCAGGGGTGGACTATTGCTTTTCACACAGCATCATAGCTCCAGTAATAGGAATAGTGAAGTCTGAAGTGAGCTGAACTATTCCCTTCAACTCAGCCTGATGCCACTTCTTTTATCTGGCAAAAGGATAGAGCAGAAGAGAGCTGCTCTGCACTCGGGGTCTCTGGGTCGTGAAGGATGGGGGTAACACAAGGTTCTGCAGTGGAAGGCTTTTCCATAGAGAGAGGAGAAAAACAAAACATCAGCGGTGCTGACACCAGCGTCGCTGAAGGGCTCACTTGTGTCCTGCGGTGGAGCTGGCTGGAAGCGGCTGTGTCCAGCATGGGGCAGACCCAGCCATTTCCTTACAGAGGCCCCTGCAGCCCCGCTGCCAACACCCCACACACCAGACTTTCGCGGCAGAACTACACTGTTCATGCTATAGATAGGTACTACTTCCCCAGATGAAAGAATCAAGAATGTTTTTAGAAAGCAATAGCCTGCATTGAATTAAAAATGACAATATTGAACTGACCCCATACCAATTGCTCTGCCATGAGCAATCTAGAGGCCAAGTCTGATGAACTTGGCCTGAAATGCTGCACATGGCACATTAAAAGTGACACGCCAGTGTTGTGTATGCCAGGAAGCGATGAGGTTAATTTGCATGATGTTTCTTGCAACACTATTAGCCGAGCTGAACATCAGACAGTGCCGAGCTATACTCTTAAATACGCTCTTCCCTTGTAGCCGCTGATTGCTACATGATGGCTGGGAAGCGACTCTTTCCTGGTTATCTTTCTGCAGGAAATACTGGCGAGGTTAACATAGGCATCTTTCAGTATACATTGAATGAGAACATATTTCAGCTTCCATTACCTGTTCCCGAATAAATTGAAAAGGGAAACTTGTATGATTTAATTGAGAAATAGAGTAATATGTAAAGCATAGCGCATAAGAACGATATAATCTCATGTTGTATTAATAATGATAGATGGAAATAAATACACGACAATACTAGAGATTAAAAAATACATACAAAAAAAATTACATAAGCATGTGTGATGCGCTGCCTGATTGTGTAACTGTTTTCTTCTCATTACTGTGATTCTGTCATTTTTAACTGGGGATTGAAACCAATGGTCTTCCTGGAGAAGACGATGGAAGACTGAAGATTGCTGCCTCAGAAAAGTATTCTGAACTTCTTTCTTCAGAGTCACTACTCAGGAGGGATCATTGAATATTAAGATCTGCTTTTCTTCTTTCATCAGCTGTAGCTGAGTACACTGTATGTTCACTGTAATTTAACCACAGCTAATTAGAGCTGGGAAAATGGGAGTTTTGCCGTTGTTTTCAGTGGAGCCAGGATTTCTCCTAGCCTGTTTTTCTGCAGAGATCTAATACTCCCTCAGTGGGCTTAAGATTTTGATAATGATAATGACATAGCTGTATTATATCGCTGGGGGAGGAAGACTGCTAATTGTCAGCCTCGACAAAAGTGTGATTACTCTTTAATTGTGTTCTTATAAAAAGGCATTATATGTATTTCCTCTTAATTGCCTAAGCACAAGAACTTTGCTCTGAAATATGCAAGTTTCTTGTGTTGGAAGGCCATAATAAAGCAATTAATTTGGGATTTTTTTTTTTTTTTTTGTCATAGCACAAAGAACCACCTAAGGCTCAATCTTCACAAGGCTTGTACCCGTAATTTTGGTAAAAGTGGTGCTAGTAGATATTCACTTCACCATAATCAGGTGGGACCACAGATGCTTTCAGACCTTGATATTTTCATAGTTCTGATGTTATAATAGTTTCTGCCATGTAGTGTGAGTTTATTGACTGACTGACAGGGATCTGAGTTGGCTATAGGGTTTCACCCTGATAGACTTTTTAATTTTATCAAAGGTCACAAACTTTTCAGTCTGGCTTGGGAGATAGAAGTAGAGTCAGCTTTAGATCTTTCCCAAATTGCTTTTCAGAAAGTGTCCGTATTATGAACATGTTGTATCTGTAGGCCTATTTCATGCAGTTAGTCTTTTCAATAAAATGCTGCATTTTACACCTCTCTTCCCATGCAAAGTGCAAACGTCTGCTGCTAGAGTCCATGGCACTTCCTCTTGTGTTATGTCTTGCCATTCCCAGCCTTTCCATCATCTGACCTTGCGTACTTAATTCTTCAGCAGTCATTATTCTCTCTAGGAAGTCAAAAGGTACACTGAAACACCCATGCAAAATTTTCTAGCGCTCCCATTTCAAATTTAGATTGTTGCAAACTGCACTAAAATCAGATGACAAAAATTGTAATCCATCTCTTTGTGAAATTAGGAAGGATTCTGTATATCGTTCCTTTTCAAATCTAAACATAGGAACTTTTTAACATCTTTTTCTTTATAATCTTTATCTACTGTATATGTAATGGAAAACTGGTCTCCATTCTGTGTCTGTGAATTTTTACAAAAATTATTAAACATAAAAATATCAGTATGTCAAGTAAAATCTCCTTACTTTCAGCTACTTAAGTTGGGAGGACATGATACATCTGTGATAATATTTGATAACATAATCTGTAAGAAAAGTTAGAGTCCTTGACGAATAATGGAAGCCTGAAAAAAGTAATTTCTTGAGAAGTTGTGTTAAATGGGAATTATGATAAAAGTAAAGTTGTAGTGTTGAAAATTAGCCTTCTCTCCCTGAATTTGCAGGGATGTGGACAAAGGAAATGCTAATACTGATCTGTAGTTGAATATCATAGTAGGCTTTGTTTTATACCCAAAGGATTATTTGTTTTGAATCTAAGCAGGGTGCATTGAAGAACATTCCCTGCTGACTTTTCAGTGTGGACTGACTGATCTTGCCTCCTTTCCTGTTAATCAATATTGTACTGTCCTGATGCAAGTGAAGGTAATCTGAGATTTCAATGGGGTAAAGGGAGGAAGAATCTGATCCTTCATATTCATGTGTAGTTTACTTAATATTTTGCTCATAATTTTCTAAAACTTTTTTTTTTCTGTAGAAAATGGGTTGGGTTTGTGTGCATGTAGCTTCACCTTTTCCTGATGATTACTTGCTATCCTCCCTACTGCTCTAACCTGAACAGAACTGGAAAAAAAGCAGGGGAGGGGAGAATCCTGTTGAAGTGTGTGTGATTTATTTACATCACTGATTGCTAGGGAAATAGATGGAGCAGTTAATGGAAGAACACCTGCTATTGGGTATTCATATGTCCTTAGTAAGCCTTCAGAATCCTAAAAAGACTTTATTATCATTAGCTAATTGAAACTGAGATCAAAATAAGAAATAATGGCTATCATTTTTCCTAGCACTAAAGCTTGGATTCCCTCCCCAATCATTGTTTCTAATTGTAGCCTCATCTGCTGATTACATTTACCTCCTTTTTCATAAGATCTGCTGGAAACACTTTTGTACATAGCGTTAATGGAGAGTAGATCAATTGCAAGTTACTGGAAGCTGATTTTCCATAATAAGAGAGATCATATCAGTTCCTTTTATTTATGAAAAACTAGACTAATTCTGGGCTTTTAACACACACACACACACTCGTCCTCCTCCTCCCCCCTCATAAATACAATTTTGTACAGTTATGGGTCTGTAGAAGTTGATAGAATTTCTCCATTTACTCCAATGGGGCCAGAAGTTCACCTTTACATTTTATACAGTTTTACAAAGTATGATACAGGAGCAATGCTTTTCTGTCTTTTTTGTTTGAATCTGGGATGGGGACATCTGCCTGTAAATGCTTCTGCTGCATACGTGAGTTCCTACTAAACTAGGTAGAGATTTTTGTGGATGGCAGGAGTCACTACTGTTAATGACCAGTTTCGAACATCAATCAAAACTCTGGCATTTTGTAAGGTTGATGTGCAACCCTTTTTCTTAGCCTCCAACACCATCTTTCTTCCTGAGACTTCGTGATATTTTACGAAATCTATCATATAACCTCAGCTGCTCTGGACATTTTCTTCTAGGTCTGGAATGCAAGAGTCAGCAGCACACTACTATCAATTGTGCTAAAAGATACTGACAAGTCATGTATTACGAGGTTTGACCTCTAGCCATGATATAAGAAGCCTGTGCAATGTGCCTTGAATTTCTGACCCTGAAAAACAAATAAAGAACAGAGAAAGTGTTTCTTCAGCTTCACTTCTTATAGGAATGAGCAGGGAATAAGTGCCTTCTGGTTTATTGTGCGCACTGGTGGAACTTTCTTTTTCTCTGAAGTCTAAAAAAGTATGTGCCCTGACTATGAAGAAGCAGAGAAGACTGAATAGTAGAACATGAAAAAAATGAGGAATCTCTACATTAATCTCTAAATCTAGATGAATATTTGGAGAATTTCAAGAGTCTGATGAAAAAGAAATAGTCCTTGCTTCAACTTAAGGTTAATCTTTTGATAATGACAGTGTGTTATAAAAATGGTTTAGTGACTAACATTAAGATGAAAAAAATTATCCTATATATGGGGTGGTCTCTCACAGATAGTATATGCTGAGAGAGCCGGTTGTTGTGGTCTGTTTGGAATATTGGATTTGAAACCCTCCCAAACCAGCACATATCATAATTGGAGAAAATCAAAGGTGTAACTATTGCTGTGTAGAATGGATTATCTCACCTAAGAGATGGTTCCAATAATAATTTTGTGAGCAATGAATCTTTGACGTTAAGGACATGCTTATCTGGCCACGCGATTTCCTTCAGCAAGAGAACGAGGAGACGCTTGGTACAGACTCCGTCTTGTATCTGATGGATAGAAAGTTTAGGCCCAAGAGTCCTGGCGACTTTGCAGACTGCTTTTTTTAATTCCATTGCAAAGAGGGATTGCAGAGGCTTTTTCTCTGCGCTTTGCCTTTCTTGGCAGGAAGATGGCCTGGATAAATTGCAAACTATGCAAATGAGGTCTTGGAGCCAGTTTTGGGTGCAGTCCTTTATGTTATGTAATATGAAATGGAAAGGATTCTGGTCCTCATTTAACATTATTGTATGGTGAAAATGGGAAACCTTTATTAAGCAATTATTACAAGCGCATATTAATTTTCTACAACTCAGGGGTTGCAAACAGAGTTATGGTGCGTTAAAGCCTTTAATAGGTCTTCAGTAAAGACTACGCTAGACTATGTAGAAAGGAGAAAGGCCTGAGGATTCTTCAAAAAATTGTGGTGGAGAATAACTGGACTTGGTTGCAATTCTTCTGTGTGAGATGTAGGAAAATGTCAGGTGCTTATTGGTGCGGCTCATAGTATCTGTATTCAATAACTTAGCATATGATCGTGCAAAAGAGTGACTGGTCTCCCTTTCTATCTCTTCCAGAGTGCATCCTGTGCTAAGCTAGGGACAGGGCATCCCGCTTTACCAGTGTGCTTCTGACACTAGTTCAGATTGTTGCTCGAGCATGGCTTTTGTATTCTCAGAGATGATCAGAAAGCAAGGGCCAACATGGGAGACAGTCAAGGTTTCATGTTTCTTGTGTGTTCCATGGGAGCGTGGTTTCAAACTGATCCTCATGGGGAAGTGTAGCGCTCCCTTAGCAATCACTTCTTTCTTTTTTTTGCTAAGATTTCCCAACATGGTCATCTGAAACAAAACTAAATGACTGTGATATACTGAACTGAAGCGACAGAACAAACTTAGTGGGGGAAAGTATTGTATTTCCTTACCTTTACTGCTTCAGAAAAAGTGCTTTTATAATCTCTTTACAGAAAACCTCACTATAAGATATGGCTTCTTAGTGTAGTTGGTAAGCAGCCTGCCTTTTAGTCAAGCACATCTTTAAAAATATGATGCATCACCTTACAAAAACAGTTGAAGATTTTTCCACAAAAATCCATATCTTGTCCCATAAATAAGAATGTTAAATGATGAGGACTTCCTACATTATACACATCCCTGGATGTGATGTCCTTCTTGGTGAATTTTTGTTCAGAAACAAAATACAATTTTTATTGAGATCAATAAAAGATTAAGGTGACAAAGTGATTTATCGGCTGTAGTGAATGCTCATTTTTTCCCCAACAACAACACAACCAACCACAAAAAAAAAAAGAGGATGCCATGAAGTGTTCTGTATTTATCTTTGTTTTTAGCCTGGGTCCTTGGAAAACTGGGAAAACAGAGCTAAGTCATCCATCAAATCTTAAAATAGTACTTAAAATGAGTAACTGCTGCTCTGGCCCTCAGACTACAACGTATGGAGGAACTTATTATCTGACCCACTACACACCAAAGTCCATTGAAATACTCCCATTAACTTCAATGAACATAACTCCAGTACTGCATAATGAAAGCAGGAGAGAAACCAATTTATCAGTGCATGAGAGATGGTGCTCACCATCAAGTCTGTCTTCTGATTACTGCCAGGCTGCAAAGCCAGTTTGCCTCCTTGATGTACGATTTGATGTGCCTCTGAAGAAAACTTTATTTAAAAGCTCTCAAAGAGGGGTGGATTAAATGTCCCTGGAAAAAGATCCCCTGAATGCACTTTTTTCCCTTAGGATCGACATCTCATATTGGTTTCCCCTTGTGTGAATTTAAGTAGGGTCTGTAATGAAGCAGTATCAAAGTTGTCGTTTCTGACTCCTGCAGCTCCTCCCCAGCGTTGGCAGAATTGCTTTCAGTGACAGATCCCACGTGAATCAGGGCATAGGAAATGAAACAGTGTTTTGCTATGTTGTTGCTGAGTATTCCAGATGAGCTATCACCACTGGTGCTCTGAGATGCTCAGGGCACTGCAGGGGAAGCTTCAGAGGCACTCGAAATTGGTGTAACCTGACTGCAGAAAATTTTTGCACCGTGTCGTGGTTTAACCTCAGCCGGCAACTGAGCCCCACACAGCCTCTCGCTCACTCTCCCCCTGCCCCAGTGGGATGGGGGAGAGAATCAGAAGAGTAGAAGTGAGAAAACTCGTGGGTTGAGATAAGAACAGTTTAATAATTGAAATAAAATAATAATAATAACAATAATAATAATAGAATAGACAAAGCAAGTGATGCGCAGTGCAATTGCTCACCACCCGCCGACCGATGCCCAGCCAGTCCCCGAGCAGCGGCCCCCCCTGGCCAGCTTTCCCCAGTTTATGTACTGAGCATGACGTCCCATGGTATGGAATGTCCCTTTGGCCAGTTTGGCTGTGCCCCCTCCCAGCTTCTTGTGCACCTCCAGCCTTCTCAGTCGGTAGAGCATGGGAAGCTGAAAAGTCCTTGACCAGTGTAAACACTACCTTGCAACAACTAAAACATCGGTGTGTTATCAACATTGTTCTCACCCTAAATCCAAAACACAGCACTGTACCAGCTACTAGGAAGGAAATTAACTCTATCCCAGCCGAAACCAGGACACACCATCTGTTGATTAAGTGGCAAATATCTAAATCTGCTTCTGTCTAGTCTGGGAAGGAAAATATTAGAGGAATTGGTTTGCACCCTCAGCAAAGTTGTTCACACTTAGCTTCTGTCTGGCCATTGCTTACAGCCTAACCCAAACACCTAACTTAGAAGGAATGCCAGGGTGAATACTAGCTGTCTTTTATTTCTGCAAATTGCCATTGACTTGAAAAGAGGCATTTTGCATATATGCCAACAGATAGACCTTAGTGTGCTTGTTTAAGTGCATGAAGTGAAATGAAATGCAAATTTAAATTATTTACATGGGAAATGTTTGCTTGAAAAGTTTTGTGTGAGGTGACATTGTACCAGATATATCCAAATACAGGACTAATCTCATACCTATTGTGTAAGCTGTAAAGTGTAAAGTTTAGCGTAGTTTTTCATAACATGAAAAACAGTACTAAAATACATCTGAAATCCTAAAAATGGGATGCCAACTCTGAATATAAGTAAAGTTTACCACTTAAATAAAAGCAATGATCCACAGCTCACTAAACGCAGGTTCAATCAAATATATAGCATAAAACCTAACCATTTATAACCATTTATGAATGTAGTCATTATTGTGCTCTGCTTTTAAATAACATATTAAATTTGTATATGTTTTACTGTGGTATATTCTTTATCAATTTCTTAGAGCACTATTGCAACATTTTATATTAAATTTAATGTTAACTGTAATTTCATCTTAATTTTTAATATCAGATCCTTTCCATTTATTAATATTTTATGCATATTTATTTCCACTGTTGTGGCAGTGTCCTTGAAATTATCATCATTGATTGGAAGGGAAAACACAGCATTTCACAGCAAGTTTTGGGGAAGGCATGTTGTAAATGAGAAAGCTCAGGCCCATTTTCATTGTTGTATTCTTCTGTATGAGTATTACAGAACAGAAGTGTTTCCGCTTAAACCCTTATGTCTTTTAGCAGTGAGATTCCCAGCCTTGTGAACTTGCACCAGCTGGTTGTACCATCCGTCAGCTATTCTTGTCTTTTCATGAGCTTGGCTTGGTTTCTTTCCTTTTCCTGCTGATTACGTAGGTTATGACCACCATATGTGGCAGGAGGGGAGGGCTATGTCATGTGAGCATGGCAGACTGAGGCGCTGGGTTCTGCCTAAGATGTTCCTTACTTTCTGAGGGCTGCTTACCGCTCCGCAACACCATCTCAACACGCAGCAGAGTTCGATGAACTTCAAAAGCATTGGTGCACCAGATTTTGCCAAACAACCAGATTTTGGTTATTTGGTGCACCTAAACAAAAAGATACTTTTGTTCACTGTGTATACTGAGCATCAAAATGGGGATTTGGAGTTTAAGCACCGATGAGGCTCGATCCCTAAAGAAGGTATGGAGTTGGAGACAGTCCCTTATGTATGGAAAGTGTGACCAACTAAATACCAGTGAGAAGTGCCTGGAGAAAGGACATCAGTGCAACACACAGATGGCCCACTGCTAAAAGCAAAATAGTGTGGTGGCATCGGATTTTTTTAATATGTAGTAAAAAATTATTGTGCACAGAAAGTACTTGTTATATGCTGTTTATTCTCATTTGGAATATATAGAGACTGGGTTTTTATCAAGTTTGGTAATTCCTGAGACATCAGAGTTAAAGCAGCTATCTGTACGTTGCTTTAAAACAAGAACTGACTTTTCAGCATGCATGTTTCTCCAACTCTATCAGAGAGGAAGAATATGTGAAATGTGTAGTATATCTTTGAACTAGACAAAATCTCAGCTGGCAAAATAATCTGTTGGGATGATATTGCTTTTGAACACTCTGCATATTTAGAACGAGCTAGTTCGTGTGTGCTCATATGTATATACAGTAGAAATGCTTGCATCAGCCTTCATGCTTTTTGGAGTGTTCCTGCTATTTGCCACTCCCCGAGTCCAGTTACAATAGGTAACATGGTGTGCAACTTCAGTGGAAAACTCACTGGAGCTTTCTTGCAATGGAGAACAAAAGGAAGTGGGGTAGAACAGGACAGTCAAGTCCAGCTATTAGTTTGATGTTCTGGAGACCAGTTTCTGCACTTAATCTTCCTGTGTGACTGTTGGTCAAGTCGTTTACGTCTCTGAGCCTCTGTTTCTCCCCTGTTAAAGGAGCTAGTAGCATTGCTTTACTTCACAGATGTGGGTTTTGAAGGTAAATGAAGCTCAAAATTCAATTTTTAAAATTCTATTTTAAACTGTATGACTGGTACAATGATGAAATAAAAACAGGGTTATCGTAATTATTGAACAATTTATGTCTTTCCCCTGAGATAACTGTATTAATTTGGCTTAGCTGTGCATGCAAAATTGTGGAAATGCAAGCCATTTGTGAACAATGCCAATGCGTATCACTTCTTTATTTGGCATATTAGCCTGGCCAAGAAACCCTGTAAAGTATGTTTGTAAAATACGTTTTCATTTCTTAAGGCCACCTTGGAGCTCAAGCAGGTAAGATTCTACACTCTTCCAAAACATTATGTAAGTCCTTAGCGCAGGTTTGTGATATGGGCTGTGTTTCCCCTGCATCATCCTTCACGGGGTTTTCACCTTTCAATTTGGTAGAGGTAGTAGCTGCCAGTCTAAATGTGCTATTTTTTTGAATCCATCTACACATCTTCCTGCTTTTTTTTCTCCATCTTCTTTCTCTCACTGCAGAGAGAAAGGCATATTAACGTCGTTTTCTCTTTCTGCATCCTATGCATGTTAATGAACATGTGTTCTATATTTTGTTTGTTCATTTTGTGATGCTTTCCAATGGGATAGTAATCAAAAGTATGTGTAGCAAAATGTTAGTGCTGGCATGTGAATTGAAAAGTCTTTGCCCATAGATGGTCAAATGATTTTGTGCATCATTTTGGAAAGAGCAAGAATAACTCCAGTGTTTTGAGGAGCTACTCTGATTTGCACAGAATTGTTCATAGCAAAATATGTGCAGATGTGGAGCTTTTATCTATAGATATCTTAAAATTTATTGCTTTTTAATTATTTGAAACTACATCCTTCTTAAAAGAGGATTCAAGGAAAGTCACAGACTGCTTATTAGTGTATATGTATTTTACTGGAGGAGATTAATAAATAATTTCTGTTTAACCAAGGTAGATAAGACATTCAAAATAGTACTACTGTTAATAATTGAAAGTTAAAGCAAATGTACGACTGTATTGCCAGGTTTGCAGAAAACTATGAATCGTGCATTTATTATTTTAACTGATATGATACAATCAGCAGGGAACTCTTATTTAGAGAGCTGGTTAGTGTCTGCTCTGCTGGTTAAAGCCAAATCCAGGGTGCTTGTATTAATGTAGCTCATGGAATGAGTCTAATGCGTAGAAATCAGAGAGCAGAGAGAAAGAGAGTAATGTGAGATTTTTTTTTTTTTTTGAAACAGGATACTCCTGCTTTACATATATTATTTGGCTTGGTTAAAGAGCACTAGTGGAGGACAAGTAGAAGTCACTTTCCTAACAGAGCTGGGTTTTGCATTAATGCGGGGCAAGACTCATTGTGCTATAGGGAGGTATTTTGAAACAGGACTATACCTAATTGTCTTTCACACAGGTGTCATTGCAGGAGGATGTCTCTCTTATATGCACTTCATATAGCTGCCTGAGAGGGAGAGAGTAGCAACACTACCAGATAACTGTTTAAGATGGGAAGTAAAATTGCAGGCGTTCATGGTCTCAATATTTATATATTAATTACTCAGATTTGCATAAAAGTAAAACAATTTAACTAACTCATGTAAAAAACCCTATAAGCCAAAATGGCTGTTGATATCAAAGATCCATCAGCTTATGGTCTCTTTCCGCTCCTTTCTTCCCATATAAAATTCTACCGACTCCTCCTTGGGGAAGGAAGCTGCCATCGTAAAAAGATCAGATAAAGAGGAGAATAATAATGGCAGCATTAGCAAGAAGCTCTGCGTAATACCACTGCTTCTGCCACGGTACCTCTGTCCTCCCTAGCAGGTTCCCTGAAGCAAGACGCAATATATCTCTTAGTTTGAATATTTCATTTCCAGTGGTACATCTGCTTTTCTTTCATGTTATATTCAGCGTTACCTATTTATAACACTTTTTAAAACTGATTTTCCAGCTTCTTGATACGGTACAAGAGAAACAGAAGCTATGTATCAGTGTAACGATAAAAGGCATGAGGAAAAGGGGAAAGTAATAATTGGCTGCAAATCAAGTTATGAACCTCAAGCAAAAATAAAAGTGGAAGAAAGAGGGAAGAGAGTTTTACAACCTCAGTAAATAGCAGACATTACAATGTGCTGTGTACATTTGGTTTGTATTTTTATACCGACTTAGATAAGGATATTTATCTGATGATGTTTGCTCTACACATAAACTCTTCTGATTTAGATGATAGATAGAAACTATTTATACAGATAAACACAGTCGGGGTCTAAACACGGATCCCTGTGGAACACCATATGTGAGTAAATGAACATTTGATTTTCCTCTTGTCTGCTTCTGACAACCTGATGGATAAGAAACCATGTCCTGAATTCCCTTAAAACCTGATAGCACTAATGCAGATAATAACATAGAGTGAGATATGGTATTTATTAAATCTGCTCTCTAAATATTAATACGACAGCAGCTGTGATCTTTCTACTCTAACTGTACTCTTTAAGCACTGTGTCACTTGCTAACAAAGATAAATGCACAGGGCTGATGTAGAGGGTTTAGGACCACAGGGGTATTCAAATACTTAAGATTCATGCAATTTAGAAATTAATATTCTACATCACAATTGATTAAATAAAAGGAGTGTGAGAAATTTACAAAATTGCTTTTAAAATGGAAACAGATTGTGTGAATGGAATTAAAAGCAGCTATGTTAATTCTTTTTTGTCCATTGTCCCAGGTGGATCTAATGTAACCACTGAAGAGTGTATTAGCAGAAAGGAGCTTTAGTATTTCATAAGTTAGAAATATCATCTCTGAAGTGTCAGCAGTTTTATATCCATTTTTCTCTCCCTCTCCATTTCCTCCGTATCTCTGAGAAGAAAGTCTCACAAAGGAAGAGGCCACCAGGGGCCATGTCTTGGCCAGATGCTTTTATTCACTATGTCATGTCTTTTCCAGAGTTAACTGTCAAATGCACTTGTAGTTCAAGCATTCTTGGGTGGTGGGGTGGAACTTCCAGTGCTATAACTTCTCACCTAAAGCCAAACTCACCAACTCCCTCTTGCCAGAAAAGCCCATAAGCCTCTCCCAGGTCACCTGTGCTTCTTATTTATTAGCCCAGTTTGATTGACTCTTGCTGAACTGCACCTCACATTTATCAGTGAAAGCATAGCGAGGATCAGTACCAACTTTTGCACAGGTGATAATTCTTTTATGTAGCATAAATCGCAGCTTAAGGGAACAGGAAAAATGGAAACCGGTATCACCCAGTCTCTTAGGAAAGCCTGTGATCTGTTGCCTTAAGCAGTCGGTTTATTTATATCTCTGGGAGAGAGTTAGTGTCCAAACACAAACTGTGGAGCTGTGTCCATATTTGTGTGGAGTTTGAAGAACTGATCACGTGCAGCTGGCATTGACTACAGGCAGAGCATGAGCTGATATTTAGCATCAATGTTCAGGCAACTTTTGGAGTCCCACATTAGGTGCTTGCATTTAGTGTGTTCTTTGTGTTCAGTTGCATACACGTGTGGAGGAGGAGGAGGCCCCATTTGTTTCATATCAACTTCTCTGGAAAGAAACTCAGTCCACAGAAAAAAGCCCCACTTGTTTACACCAAGACTAAATTGCTGAGATGACAGGTTTAAGAGGAAGAGACTTCTTGGAGACTTTCTTGCTAAATTCCTTAAGGATCCTTTTAGCTCAGCTTTGTCCAGCTAACTGTCCCAATTTGAGCTGTTACACTTCTGGGTACCTGTTCATCTCTTCAGTCTGATGTTTCTGGTACTGCAGTGTTTGTGGCTATTGCAAATGGGCTATAGCTACCTTCTACTCCATGGCAGCATAGACTCGCTCTTGATGAGATAGCGCAGCTTTATAGGCTCTTCTGCATCAAGTCTATCAGTCCCAACCTGAATGTGTTGATTAGTGATTTCATACTGGATTCAATAAACACAGTAGCGGGTACTGAGAATAATTCTACTGTTAGGAATGAAAAGCTAATTGGCTTTGAAGAAAATAACCCACACACAATTTGTACCACTCCACTGATCAGAAACTGGACCATGGATAATTGAGATGGTATGAAACACCTACTGCCTCATGCTCACAATTTTTGGATCCATTAATTCCTACAGTGTTTTGTGCCTACCTACAGAAGGATGTTACAACAGCTTAGTTCATTATAAACAATTCTGCCCCATTTACTTTAGAATTTTGTGGTTGTTAATCCATAAATGTTTAGAATGCAAATTTGCAAACAAAGGAGCTTGGAGATAGTGACTCTTTTCTGCAATCCACTGTTTCAGTACGGTGTTAAAGATTAAAATTTTATAAAAAGGAGAACCACATTTTCACATAGATGCCTGTATGGTTATACTTGAGCCTAAATGTGAACAAGGTTTTGGATGGTAGATGGTTTGGGGGGTTGTTTAGGATTTTTTGGTTTGTATTGCTTTGGAGGTTTTTTTGAGGACATGAATCACAAAAACGTAATCCAAGATTGTGTGTTCAATTCCAAAATGAAATAGAAGTTTGATGTGGATTATGGGAGCACCGAGTTTGTGGCCAGTATAATTACATTTGATTCTATACACATAAAAAATTGAGTGAATTCTGTTTCACTCAATAAAAAAATTATTCGACGTTGTTTTTGCTGCTCCTGTTCTGCTTTTGAGAAAGGGGAAGGAAGGAGTGTCATGGTGCTCATGACAGAAAAATTCAAACTGTCATTGAGCGTTGTTATTTTCATTATGATTCTAATGTCAAATGAGGGACAATTTTTCACAGATTTAGAATTTTGTTTTGATCCAAATGATACATCTTGAAAATGTTTTTCTTCTCACGGCTTTTGTTAAATGATATATTTTTAAGTCTTTCCACAGCTTTTCAGGATGCTAATTGATAGTTCAGATGCCTTTCTCCCAGAAGACAACAAACTCTCTATCCCACTGTTAAGTAACCAGCAGATTTAGCAGCATATTTTGTATATGGTATTTTCCTAGATCAAAGTTTTTTCAAACATTTTTGATATATGGTTTATAAATACTTTGTAGTTTGGAGATCCAAACTCCTGTAAGGAAATTTAAACCTACTGATAGTAGGCTTGAGTTTCTTGGTTTCCTTTTATGGATCCCTTACAAATAATCCTCAGATGCCTAAGAGTAAACCACTTGAAAACCACTGTTATGGGTTAAAATAATCTCAACAGATAAAAATATCTTGTTTAAAAGGGAAATTTCTTTCATCAGATCTGGTAAATTTATGCTAACCTCAGTTTTTCAGCCAAACTAGCAACAGAGTAATTGCTAGGAAGGGCAATAATTAGGGTTCTGATGTTAATATTAAAAGAGGAAACCTTCTTGGAATATTGAAGTCTTATTTTCCCCTGGCATTTGATTTGATTTCACTTTTTTCACTAGCACAAGTCTAGATAAGAAATTGCTCATTGGAAATGGTATCCTGAGTGAATAACAATTTCTGTGAATGAAGTGAGGTCGCCATATTTTTTTGTCTGGGTCTGCAAGAAGCTGATCCAGTCTAATGGGTAGAGAGAGCAGCAGCATTATTCATAGCAATATGTAAAGTACCCTCTTGGGCTCACCATACGTTTTATCCTTCATTATCAAATTGACACTCCTGCAAGGGTAGATTCATTCTCTGGCGGGGAACACCACCGGCTGTATTTCTGTACTTTTTCTCCCTCCATCCAGGCATTCTCTCAGTGCCTTGGTAAATCATCATGTTAAATCATTAATAGTGAAGAAAGGCATGCTACGTAAGCAATTATATACTGATTAATGTCTAAGTTAAATCCCTCTCTTCAAAGATATTGCTGACCTGCTGAGTATCTCCATCATATTCATTTTCTTTGTTCTTTGGTAGAAGCTGATGTCTTGGCAGTCCAAGCACAAAGGCAGGAGTGTTCTTAGGTTCAAATCGTCATGCACAGCACTGAACATGAACAGTTGACATTCTCTCTCAAAATCAACACGGGGGGACACAGGGGCTGAAAATCTTCAGTAAAGCTTTATCTAGCTGGTAAAATTCTGTGCATGCCCTCAAAACTCTCATCCTTGTTAACATCATGGCAGTTCCAGTGGTACTAGCAGTGAGGGAGCTCTCACAGAGATGGGCCATTAGTGTTGGCAGAACTGCATTCATTCAGCCTGCTGTGAGTAAGTGTAGATGACATGGTGCTTAAAACGTGGGCAACTGTAAGTGCTTTTCTCCAGCAGAGCTCCCGGTGTTACTACTAACATGAGAACCAAACAGGCATTGTCTCATGTAGGAATAGTTTGAATCACGTCATTATCCAGCTTTTAGAGTCTGTATGACACAGGCAGGGAAACAATAGAATAAAATCCTGACTGGTGAAGCAGGGTGGGATTCAGGGGAAAGAGATCATATTTTGGTGTTTTCCTAGTGATAAAAAATGATGTATAAAATACAGAACCTGTTGGAATTCCCCGAGATGTCTGTGATGCTCAGTCTGTATAAATGCAATGGTAGCATCTGTAAAGTTATTTTACGGGTGAAATTCATTCTGAAACAGTACAATGTTAATCCTTATGTAATTTAATGTAGGGTGGCCTTCCTGAGCAGAGGAGGACACCCTTGATAGACACCCACTAAAAGCATGAGCCTCTTTTGCAGCATTGTACTAACAGTTTAAATGCGCTGATTTCTCCTTGCTGTATGTGTAAATGTTTGACCACGTACACCCAAAAGTGTGCTCACAATGGCGACCTTATGCCACAGAAATGTAAGTCTGTGCTATTAGCTCTTTGGGATGAAGGTGGTGTTTTCTTTTTCTGCTGAGGGGCAAATTACTGACAAATAGCATTCACGTACTTAGTAGCTAAAAAGAAAAAGGAAATACCAATATTGTGTATCTGCTGACAGAAAGAAATATTTATAGGACATTTGCATTGATAATATTTTTGGACATTTTCTGTTTTTAAATCAGAAATAGATATTGAAATATGACTGACAAGTTCCACCTCCTCTACTCCAGAAAATAAGAATCTAGGACCAATCTCTTTTTTTTCTTTCCCTTAGCTGTGCTATACCTATTCCTTTGCATTGGGATTATGTGGTCTCTACTAGACCAAAGCCTGGATGTGAGAGAGCATGGTTCAGTACAGTTGTGCTGTAGTCAGGACCGAAAAGGCAGTAGCGTGCTAAAGGGTATTTTCTGTAACATCAGACCCCACTTTGTATGAAAGAATGGTAACACAAGAAGGATGGCTTTGCAAACTCTCCTTATTTAAAGATTAATCCTCTCCCACCAAGGTTCAGATCTCTTACTTTGTTATGCAGGTATCAACCTTTGATTGCTGGGAAGTGTGTCCAGCTTTCAACTGAGGACAGGTGCCTCCCCAGTTATGTAGCAGAAGTGAAAATATACCTTTTAGCATGACCAGGGATATGCATTTTGTCAGACCCACCGAGGTGAGAAGCTATCACTTCAGAATTGTTACTTATGCTGTCTTTTGTGGTATTAGTGCTAAAATATTCATTGTATATTAATTTCTGAGTATGCCGACATCCTGTGCCAGGTTCTGTTATAGGCCAAGGACCACATTGGATTGTAGGGTTGAAATGGAAGTTGAACGTATCTGCAAAGCTATTCAGATGCTGTACTGAATGCAAGCCCAGCAGAAAAGGATCAGTTCCTTTTGTTTTTTACAATGAATTTTTGTTTCACACATACAGCTTTGCACATATTTAACACTATTCACTCTGTTTCTTTAGAGGTGCAAGTGGTTATGTTATTTGTGAAACAAACATTTATCTGGAATTTGAACTTTGTGCTACAGTATTTCAGCTGTTGTAGTCTGTGTTTTTTGGCAATGCTGATTACCTGTAAATCCTCTTACCTGTTTTTCCAATTGAAGTTATTTAACACTTGACAAAGTCTGGCACAGGGATTCCAGAAATGTTGTAGCTATTAGAAGTTTTTCTTTTTACATTATATTATATCTGAGAAAGAATTTTGAGTCAGTCATCATGAAGCACCATAGTAAATTGTGTTACGTTTGTGCTTCTTGAAAGTGCCACTACTTTAACACTTTCTCATCTCCTTCCCCCAGCACCTATTACCACTCCATCTCTATTACCAGGTTAAGAAAATCTATAGCCTGTGCAAGCTTGACTGTACTAGTAATAAGCAATGAAGTACCGCAGGCAAAATCACTCAAGTAGCTCATGGTAGGGCTCTCAGCCAGACTCCTTATGCTCCTCCAGAAGAGACTTGTATATTGCCCTGTAGCAGCCTCCTTATAGACACTAGCCAGCCAGCCTGATGAGAAAGGTCCTGGCCATGGCACCCTGGGGCAAAAGCTGCAGTCCCTGCTGAGGTCCACCTGATTGTTCCAGGGGGTGGAGGGAGGAGGCTTTCTGTTAGCTCTTACCCCAGTGCAGGCACACGTGCAAGACAAAGGAGAGCATTAGCCTTCTGGGTGAGCTCAATTAAAGTCCACAAAGAGTAGAAAAGCAAGTACCTAAAGTGCTACAGTAGTTTGGGGTTCATGGGTCTGGAATAAATGAAAGAATGAAATATTCAGTTGCTGCAGTAAGACTTCCTGCGAAGAACATTTTATTGCACACAGTGTTTCTCTCTTTCACGTTCATTTTCTCCATCATCGTTGTTTATTTTCATCTGATGCTTTAGGCTGAAAAGGTCCATTAAAATAATGGAATTTAATGTTTGAATATATTTTTCATCCCTTCTTTCTCTTTCCCTCCTTCTCTCTCCCTCTCTCACACACACACATGTATTTCAAAAGCATGGACCAAAAGCACAAAACAAGGTCACCCTCCAGATGAGGGCTCCTGAGCATGCCAGAGTTTGAATTACTGACTGGGTAGATGACACCGCTCTTGGTGTTTTTCAGAGAAGGCTGGCTGACTTACAGGAAAACTAGTAAGTTCTTTCAAGCTTGCAATGAAAGGTGAAACTACAGGGAAGTAGCAATAAACAAGTAAGATTTTAGGGGCTCCCAATATTCTTGAGGGGAAAATGTGGCAAGGGAATAGAGGAGGCAAGAGGAGGTAGCTCTGCTTCAAAGGAAAAGCAAATAGGCTATAATCATTCCAGAAGAGACGTAAAATTAATAGCAATTTGAGGCAAAATATCCTCTCCTAAGCAATGTTTGAAGAATATTATGCCAATAAATTCAGTGTCTTTTAAAAAGTCTATTAATTTCATCAACTTCCTCAATGATTTGTGAAACAGGATGACTCATAGATAGTAGTGGAACTCGGGATACCTGTGATCTCTTGGTTTTATTGTCCTTGCCTTTGACTAGTTGTTTCAGCCCTTTGCACCTCAGTTTTCCTTCCCCCCCACCCCCATTTTACCCTCTGTCTTTTCTACTGTAACTTGTGCACCATTTGAGAAAGGGGCTCTTCCTGCAGTATACCTACCATACAGGGCTTGATTTCAGCTGGTGCTTCAAAATGTTATTGTAATTAAAAATATCAGATTTGCATATATTTTTATTAGGACAAGTAACAGACCTTCTAAATTTTGATTTTTAGTGATGTTCCCTTTTTTTGTTCAAACTTAGAAATCAGAGGGTCCATCCCCTAAGTTTGCCCCCCTCCTTAATAAACTGTTAATATTAAAATGGAAGCAATCACTTGTATTACATCGAATCTGTTCCTGGAGCAGAAGTTGTGTTAGTAGATTCTGAGGAAGAGAATTGAGGCTTAGGGGAACTAAAGCTTGTTCGGTTTGTCAGAAAGGAGAAAAGCGTGGATGTAGGTTGTTTCATGAAACACTGTAGAGAAGTGTGTTTTAAGCTGCCCATAATCATGCATTAACCTTTCTGATCATGCTGGAAATACTGTAAACTCTGTCTCAAGCTCTCTCGCTTTCATGGATGGATAGCATTTACAAGCATCTATGTATTTCCCTGCTAAATCAAAACCCAAAATGTCTTCTGGGCTGAGATGTAATTTATATTATCAAAACGGCAGGACCCACTAAATCTAGAGCAAGTGGAAAGCAATTCAGTTTTTATTTAGAGATGCAGCGCAGAGCAAAAATAAAACTTAGATTACCAATTGATGATAGGTATTGAAGCTAATCCTGTGCAGCCAGAACCAGAACAGCATGTCACAAGGATAGAAGGAAAAAGCAAAGACATGTTATTTGGTAAGAAAGTAAACAATTATAAATCTTAAAACTCAAGGTATTAAACAATGAAAATGACTGTATGAGTGATGCAGCAGTAGAACATTGCAAAGGTTTGTGAGATGCTGTTAGTTCATCTCAGGGTCCTGAAAATGTAATTTTATTATTGCCACTGTTTTATTACTTGTGCCCAATAATGTTTTTGATAGGCAGAATGTTTCCCAGATCTCCAAGGTGTGGTCCAGACTTCACAGTTTAAAATAGATGGGGAAAATATTCAGGGAACATTAACTTCAAGCAGGACTTTTTGCTCTGATCGATAGAATTCATTATGGAAGGGGTGTTAGAGTTTTTGTACTCTTGCAACTGCTCAGCTGGACTTTAAGCCTCACTTTTCCAAGCGTGATTCAGCTCAGATCCCCCTCCACTCTGTATTGATAATTTTTTCCCTGGTCTTTGTGTGGCAACACAGAAAACTGATTTTGGTTAGTTTCTTAAACAAAACCTTGCAGGTTCCAAATTTTCTATTAAATCCCATTCAAAATATAACCTGATGTGAGAAAGTCTTTATTTCCTCTGCTCTCACTCTGCCTTTGCCTGTTAAGGTTGGAGACTCCCCGGAGCCCAGTGGGGTCCCTTGTTGCTCACTGCCCCAGCTTATAGATGTAAGCACCACAGGAAATTTAGCCTTATCTACTTAGGAATCACCAGGATTTTTCATATCCCATGAGGACTGTCCCAAGACGACACTCAAAAGAATGATGAAATCAATCACTAGAGGAAGCAACTCTCTTAGCAGTGGCAAAGCGCGTAGTGGAAGATGCCATGTTTGGGGAGGTCTCCCAAGAAGGGAACTTGCCTACTTACCTAATAAGGCACATCCTGCAGTTTTCCTGGAGGGCTGGCTAGGAATCTTAAGTTGTTCTTTATTTATTTAAAGGCTTTACTTAAAAAGGGAAGCAACAAGAAACCTCCCCAGGCATTTCCAGATACAAAGATTACTGAAGTTTGGGAGTATTTCAAAGATGTTTGAAGCTGATAAATCTTCTCAAATGCTTGTGATCCACTTGCAAGTCAATCCTTCCTAAATGGGAGGTATACTGTCAGGTATTTATCCATCAGCTGCTCATACCAGACTGCTCTAAGGTGATGCTCAGAAGAGAAAGCTCACACAAGGTAATGTTGATTTGGAGGTCAGCCTAGAAAATTGTAAAGGTCCTTATTGGCCTTAAAAATCTATGAATTGATAACAAGTGCTGGCAAAAGGTCACTGGTCAGAGTTAAAAAGCTAACTATCAGACCATCTAGCAGAGCTACTAACACTTTTTTATTATAAGGTTAAAATAAATCCTAGATTTGGTTGTCAGATATTGTTCAGTCACTTTTCTTCCCCTTGAACAGTTTCATGCAGATGTTTTCTACCTGTAGGCTGCTCCTGAAAAATTACCAGCTACTCCAGAACACCGTATAGAGCTTCCTGTGAGCCCATCCCAAACATTTCCCAAAGTATTCTGCAACAAGCAGTAGAGCAGCTCTCCGGTCCGAGTGCCTTATGATTTATGAACAACTATGGTTTCCATTAAGCTGCAGAAAGGGGATAGTGTGTTTCACCCTGTGCTGAGAACCCCATTTGTTTCCGTTCCTGTCAGCAGTTTGCATAAGTGAATGATTTTATTTCATGTGAGAGAGAAGGCAAACACACAAGTTATCCCAGCAGTGGAAGATTTGTCAAATAAAGCTTTTAATAATGGTGTTATTTGACAGTTTTATAGTGCTTCAACTTTCGAGCAGTTTGAAGGTGGTAGGTTTTCAATAAAAATTAAGTCCTTATCTAGAAGAAACTCGGTCCCCGTTGTTTTAAAAGAACTAGTCTTGGCTGCATTGGAGCACCTTAATCTACTATTGAAAGTAAATCTCAATCCTTTTCTGTATTAATATACCTTGCAATCCATCATCAGCAGGTGTTCTGTGTATTTTTTTGCCCTAGTATATCAAAGTGGCCTGATAAACCACCTTCCTAACCAAACTTGTTGGGTGATCATTATGTTTCTCACAAGAATAAATTATCCAGTGTAGTTCTCTGCAGCTTACTTAAATAGTCCAGCGGTGTTTCCAGTCACTCTTACTTATTTCTTTAATTTGTTTAAGGGGTTCAGCAAGTTATTCAGGTGAGGAGAAAAGGAACAGGGAACTTGCTGGTTTTCACAAGGTCAGAGTTAATCCTATCTGTGTTCATAAATCATTGTACATCACAGGATAACCACGTAGCAACTGAGAACATGTTAATAGAAAACCAGTTCTGCACTGAAAGTTCCCTCACTTAAAGGAGGGATTTGCAAAAGAATCTAAAGCTGCCTGAAATTCCCTGCCAGTTAAATAAACATAAGTTTAAAGGGTTATATTATTTATAGATCTGCTACCTTTGTTACAAAAGTTGGTTGATCTTCACCACCCTGCGGAGAAGTTAGACTTTAGTACAAGCCTTTTAGCAAAACAATTTTTGAGAAAGAGAGGGCTCTATAACCTTGATAAGTGTTCGATTTGGACAGTCGGAATAATAAACAATGGTATGAGTAGAAGCGGCATATCTTAGATGTAAATTATCTGCCCAAGTTCACATACAGAGATGTTGTGAGAGCTAAGATTTGATGTGAAGAGATCCTGCCTCCAAATTCTCTTACAAGCTAGGCCTACACTCATTGTATAGACACAAACTAGCTCCATTAAGCACAGAGCCCTTTCTCATGCTTAGGAATTCAATTTATATATTGCTATACCAACTGATATTTACAGGAAGAGTGCTCAGCTGGTATGTACCTGGCAAAATTCATTCCCATCCTTTGTCTGCATATCAGACAGAACATCCTGCGTCCCAGCAATTTCAGCTAAGTTTCACGAATCATTAGGGTGAAGCCTTTCTACTAGATGTTCTCATTAGCAGTGTTGTTAAACCAAACACACGTATAGCGTATTTTCAAATGCAGTGCCACAGTTTTTGTTCCAGAGATCACAGAATCATAGAATGGTTTGGGTTGGAAGGGCCCTTAAAGATCATCTAGTTCCAACCCCCTGCCGTGGGCAGGGACACCTCCCACTAGACCAGGTTGCTCAAAGCCCCGTCCAACCTGACCTGGAACGCTTCCAGGGATGGGGCATCCACAACTTCTCTGGGCAACCTGTTCCAGTGCCTCACCACCCTCACAGTGAAGAATTTCTTCCTTGTATCTAATCTAAATTTACCCTCTTTCAGTTTAAAGCCATTACCCCTTGTCGTAGCCCTACATGCCCTTGTAAAAAGTCCTCACAGATCTTACAATCTGGTCCAGTAAACAAAATGAGCAGAAGACAGGAGCTGGAGGGAGGAAGGACAAAAAAACAGCAACAAGATTGTTAGCTGGTGTGCTGAGGCTCTTTTTACAAGCTGGTGTCTCCCCTAAGAGGGCTTAGGGGAATTTTTTTCTTCTTTTCACTAAAACTTGCTGAAAAATATCTGTTAAAGCTGTTGTTTAAACATTGTTCTGTTTGAAGGCCTTGAAATCTTACAACCTGCTCTAGAAGGCGTTATTGGTTAGGTATGCTCAGTCCTATCCTGCTGCCTCCCCTTCCACTACTCTCAATTGGGGTGTGCCAACATGGCATGCGGAGCACCCATGTGGTTAAAAGCAACCTCTGTTTAATTCCGGGGGAAACCCTCTCACTGTTATCTGATTACTTTGATTAGCAAGGATCAGACTGAGTCATTCTGTGTTCAACAGCCCCTTCCTATTGTCAAGCCCAGGAGAAGAAAGGACAGAGACTGTTTTTTATTTACTGATGGCTTGAGGCAATATCACCAGAGAAATTAGAGGAGTCTTTCCATTGACTTTATGAAAGTTGGATAGCGTCTTGGACTTGTGCTGTTTGTATTGGGGTTTTTTATTTTATACACAGTCAGCTCAGAGTCTCCCTCATATCTCTTTCTCCCACAGTGCTCAACTCCTCTCTCTCATCACAGAAAAGTCTGACAGGAACTTTCCTCTCTTATCTGTCTCTTTCTCTGTGCTCTCCTCCCCCTCCTTCTCATTCCTTACCTCCCTCTGTCTCTCTCATTCTCTCCCCTGCTGCTCTCAGATGGCTGGCTTTGCTCAAGGTCTGCAGGCTGGCATAGAGCATGCCTGGAACAATATGTTCCCATTAAATTTACCCTCTCTCATTGCTCCCTGAACTTAAATTGAATTTTACTCTCAAGTTTGTTTGTTGAAATCGCATAATAAAAATATCCCTGAATGCAATCACATTTAATCAGAAAGCTCTCCAGCATTTATAATGATAAAACTATTTTAAAAAGGTTTGTTCTAGTGTTTTACAGAGAAGAAAAAGCATGTTTCTTATTTACAACTGAAATTAATCTCTAAATGTCCCTCTGAAGTCTGCGTTCCCTCCCTGGATTTATTTCCACGGCTTTCACACCCCTTTGGCCTCTCTGAGATCACCAAGACAGACAGAAACAAAACTCAGGTATTTTCTGTCTTAGTCCTGAGCTTTATTTTGTAGCTCATTAAAATTCACACTGATATTAATTCCTTGTGTATATTTGATCAATATTAGTATGTTCTGCATTTATGCTAATGGCTGCATTATACTTATTGTAAGACAGTTAGGTTTGAAACTAGTCAAAGGCCTCACAAAAAGCACAGTAATGCTGTTCGAGGTTGGACCTTTAAATTGGATAAACACAGATCACAGATTTTGGGGTGCTCAGCCACTATGGTTGTGTCAGTGGAAGTAAGGAGTTTTCAGCACTCCTGAAATGCTAATAGTTTGCACATTTCAGGATCAAATTTGTGACAGCTAGACGGGAAAGTGTTCACGGTCTTGGGAGATAAGTATATAGAATAGTATGCGTGTTACAGCTTAAAATTGCTGTGGTGTTAAAAAGCCCCAGGAATATTTTATTGTTTCAGAAACATTCTTCTTTGATTTGACTACAATTTGAAACAAAACCACAGCAGTATCACCATGGTAATGTATAATAGGATATATCTCAGAGAGAAAATAAGACATGTAAAAATTGCAGACTGATCACCCTGGAAGGTCCTGCAGGTTTGGGCCACTCGTTGGCAATTCCAACATCTCAAAAAGTAGAACACTGCTGCAAGAATACGCAAAACTCCAGAGCCATGCTGTGCCTTTCTCTTATGTACCCTGCACTTGTTTTATATGCTGAAGACATCTTGACATCAATGGGGTGTTTTCAGAGCAGAATATGTTTGAAGTCTGTAATAGAAATCCATTGTACAGAGAAGAGGAAGATGTGAATGTTGGCAACAGTTTGACAGATCTTCTTCCAGTAGTGCTTCAGAAGATCCAGTGCTCATCTATTTTATTACAAATGGTGTTGTTCATCAAAGCAGACTGATGAATCTCTGGCCAATTATGATTTTTCAGTAGTTTGCCTGGAATTTGTATTCGTTCCCTTATTGGACAGAGTGGGCACCGCAATACAAAAGTGTCTTGCACCAGGGATGCAGGGTACTATACAGACACACACAGAAAAAAAGAGACAGATCTGTCCTGGCAAACTTACAGTGTAAAGACTATAGCAGACGAAGGGTTAAGGATGAGAATGCACCAGATGATCCTGAACTTATTTGGTACAGCTTTGTTAGTTACATACAGGGTATTTTACTTGCAAGTAGTCAAGGAGAATGAAAAATGAGACTGGCTGCTATTTGCAGCCTACCTTATTAAGCTGACGAAGCAACTCTAGTGGGTGACCCTGACAAAGGTAAGTGTTGAGGGAATGATCTGAAGAAGCACAAAGCTATAGCAGCTGTTGACATTTTGTCCAAGAAGCAAAGTGAGAGATCATGGAGGAGCAGAGAGATGAAACTTACAGCAGAGAAAGCAGGAGGCGGCAGTAGAGGAAAGGCAAACATCGACACCTAGAAATGTTCAGCAAGTACCTGCTGTCCAATTCTACTGCCGACTTTTCCTCATTAAAATGGAAAGGCTTGGCAGCAACTGGTTACTGCTCCAGAAATGTCTGGATAGCTTCTTTTCTCAGCTACTAGAACAAATTTCCTTAATAAAAGTCCCAAAGTAACTCACAGTGGCTAGGCAGCTGATTTCCATTTGAGAGTATTTTAAGGGGACATGGTAGCTAACCTAGGGTTATCTTCTTGCACAAAGCTCAGCTATAAATAGGAATGAAGGCAGCAGTGCAGGTGCAATCACTGCTACAAAGCTGAACAAACTTTTGCTTGGAGAAATCAAAGGATATAATCATAAGCTGCTGTTGCAGGGACAGGCTAATGACGTGCCAGTGATTTTTATTGCCTTGGGTTGTAAGACCTTGAGGGACCTTATGGTCTTCCCTTGGACCTGAAATATTTCCACAGTTCAGTGCTGCCCAGTAGATATAGAATGGCAAAAGATTACTCCTCCATCACCTTAAAGATAAATCTTGAGACCTTGGCAACCTTTGGGAGAAAATATAATTGTCTTCCTAATTAAAATTGATTTTTTTCAGTGAATGTGCCCTTCTATTGCTATCCCAGCTGTATAACTGACTGTATCTCCCTTATTACAACAGATATTTATGGTCACCAATTGACAGCGTACTCAGCACAGTATGCAGTGTGTATGATACCGGCTTTGGCAACAGATCACAGACCAGTTAATCCCTTTGGAATATACACATCTCCCTAACTAGTGCTGAGAATGGCTGTGTGATGTGGTTTTCCTTGTTTATTGGACTGTACCTGTGGGTGTTTCAGGTGACATGTTAAGTAAAGCTGTCGACTAGGTTCCTCAATCCCATTGTCAAAAGGAATTAGGTACCTCCCTCCTCCAAACATCTTCAAAAATCCTGGGATTAGTAGTTTGAGTATGAATACCAGTCTTGAATATAAACATTTGCAGAACTGTGATGTTAGTATTCTTCATGGTTTTTGTTGTTTTATTAGCTCTCTCAGGGTATAACTTTATCTTCACAACTGTCTGCTTTATGCTAATGCTTCTGAAGAGGGTTGTACAGGTGCAAGTGATATTGTGGTTTGGCCTTCAGCATCTTCTATACTGTAGCACAGGTAATAGATGTATCTATATTGTACATCTTACTGTACTTTAAAGGATAATTAGAGAAGCTCTTGCATATGTTTTTGGGGCTGGCACTTTTTTAGGAGGAAACTGGGAAACGAAAAAAGAAAAGGAAATGTTTCCATCTGTGAACTAAAGAGAAGTCCTTTGGATACACCGAAGTATAATAAACATGATAGTTCAAAAGGCATTTCAGAGTGATACCTCAAAATACACCGCAAGTTTAAAGGTAATGGAAAATGCAGTGTGAGAAGAAAAAGAGCCAGAAGGAAATGCTTGCAAAAGTTTCATTGAGTAGAACTAAAAAAGTTGAGCAACCTAAAGAAGAGGAGTTTTGCTGTCACTGGACTTTTTTCCCTACTCTTCGTGTGTAGTATATCCTCTGACAGGTTGCAAATGTAACAACCTCCAGACATGAGTCATCAGCAAGGACGGACCCTCTTGTCCTCAACACTAAAAATAAAGATCTCATTCACTGAGCCTAAGGAGCAATTCTCTATCTAGTAAGTTAGTACCAGCCAGCAGAGCAATACAGAGGGAACACTCTGAACCACTGATTTATTCAACCTGGAGGCCTTGAACTTGACACGACTAACCCAAGTACAGTAAATGGGTTCAAATAAATGCTGGCATTACAGAAGGCACCATGTTTTATGACATATGGGATACGGGTCCAGGGGCTCTGGGGGCTGGTACCTTGGGCTACTAGTCCTGAAAATGAAGAGCTCCATCACCAGCATTCATATTATTGAAAACTGAGCACAAGAGAGGATGCTGTGGATTACATGCTAGTAGAAAGAGGTGCCTTTTCCTTATCCTTTATTGTCCGAATGTTCCTTTTTTTTTAGCATGACTAATTATTTAACCACTCTTCCAGGAAGTAGATTTGAAATCTTCTTTTTAACTTGTGGTGAAAGCTATATCAATGCTCTCAGATGCAGGGTAGTGGAGATGAGGGAGAAATAACTCAGTAGCTTGGCTTAAACCTAACTGAACATACTAGTCATGAAATATTTAAACCATCAATATCGCACATTGATGTGCAAAATGTTTAATTATGTATCATTTCAGTTATTATTCATGTTAGATCTTAGACCTTAAGATGTACATACACTTAAAAAATAGCTCAGGAGATGTATCAGGAGTATAGAGCAGCATGAAAAATCTGAAGGCTGGCTGTACACTTTCGTCTTGAAAGTATGTGTTAGAGTGTTTGGGTTTTTCTTTTTCTAAATTACCGAATCTCTTTCTAGGCTCACTGCAAACAATGTTTTTGCCTTTAGTAAACGTCTCTGGTAAAACAAGACCATTTCAAAGGAAAAGCTTCAAAGTTTTAAGCTTAATGCCTCTTCTATTCTATTTAGGTCCATATGCTGTTTCCGTCACTGTATCTTAAGTGTGTGTTAACTAAGTGTCTTCCAGTATTGCATTAAGCAGCGCAACTACCATCTGTCACAAATGGTTTGTTCTCTCTTCCCAACAGCAAAATTGTATGTACAATGTCATGTTTCACATGTACATACCTGCTAAGTATTTACTAGAGAAGGCAGAAGTGAAGTGGATTGTTTAGCACTTGCACTAGAAAATGGTGAGGGCTGTGTTTGGTGGCCCTTTGCTCAATGCCCACTAATTCCACGTAGGGCGGTGAGATCTTTGCCTTCCAAGGGCACCTGATCACACCCACAGTGCTGACTACTGGGGAAATTTCCTCACTGCCTGTAGGACTGCTCATGTGAATAATAATCATAATGAGGGAACAGGCTATTTGGGTTCTGGGCCTGAATCCTTGTGTTGCTATATTTTTATCGCAATAATTTCAGAAATGCTGCTGTGAAAAGCACTCTACCTGTTTGTTTCTGTAGCAACCTGTGGTGCAGCTGCATGCCACTAAAAATTTGCATTGCCAAACCTTATGCTGGCAGTTTATAAGCCAAATGAAGGGGACAGATGAGCAGCAATGGTGAGGAGAGTAGAGTTTTGAAATTTTTCTTTAGTACTTTTTAAAATATTGGAATAAAAAATGTCAGACATGTTTACTCTTTATCACCTGTACAGTAATAAATAGTGAAAGGTGTAAAATAGCCAACTTCCAGGCTGTTGGGCTTGAGATTAGAATTTGTTTACAGGGGCAGAATCTGGTCCTGCTGTGTTCAGTCATTCATATGCAACAGTAGTGTCACGCAGTGACTACTGAAATGAACACTAATGAAGGTATATTTTGTTTTCGTAGAGATTAACACATTACTTCTCATCTTTAGAAGGCATTCCAAAACACTGGATTGCTGATGCCTTTATCCAGTTTCATCTTTCAATTAGTGATTTGCTTTTTCTTACAATCTAAGTGCTAGTGGAATTAACCTAAGCTAATTACCACTGATGGACTGATCTTTCTGTGAAGCCTGGAAAGCAACGCTGTCATATTTCACCTGAAATTTGCATACACATTTGCTTTGTGGTTGGATTGCTCAGTTTTGGAAGTCTATTTTAAGGCTTAAACAGGCTTAACTTCTCAGAAGTTTCGTAGATTTCAGCTGCAGCAACAGCATCTATGTAAAATAAGCTTTAGGTATACTTAGTTGGAGACCTAAACTGTGAGTTAAAGATGCTTGTTGGACATGATTTGAAACTTTGAGTCTGGATTGATGATTATTAGTCTGGTATTGCTATTTTTTTCTTTGAGATGGCTCTCAGTGGCTATCCAATGCAACCGCTGCTAGCGCAGGTTGTATACCTTGAGCAGTGTAACAAAGTGCAGTGCCTGCATGTCTTGCTGCACCCTGTGGAGGTGCATTATCTGCCGTAGGAGTAAAACTGCGTTGTTACGGATTGTTTGTGTCACAGCACAGCCCAGACTGCTCCTACCTCTGTGCTGTCTCTCGAGCTGTCTCCAGAATCCTTTCAGCTTCTGCAGAGACTTCAGGTGAAAATACAGACTATCAGTGGGGCAAATTAGCCTAACTTCAGCTCTTGATTTTCTTCTCTGGGAGGGTAGTGACATCTCCTTGTTTGTTGTGTACCACACTGGAGCAAAGTAAATCCTTCCTTCTTGGTGATACGGTGTTCAGGTAGCAACAGAAGTGAAACAATCCATGTAAACGATGTGCCCACAGGCTGCCTGCAATGCAATTCTGCATAACATATTATTTGTAGATTGTGTTTGTAAACATAATCTGTGTTCTCTTGCACAGAAGGCCTTACTTGCACATCCCACCACTTTGAAGCATTTGATAGATTTAACCACATTAAAAAGTAGTGTTTTAGGGAAATTTACATCTTACCTCTATAATTTACACTGTTTCCCAGTAAAATGACACTTTCTTATCTGCCCAGGCAAGATCTGCAGCTTCTAAAATCTATTCAGAATGGCTGCGCTGCATACCAGTTGCCAACTTGTAAAGCTTTTCTGAACACTGTTGTGGCTCCAAAGGATTATTTATTGAACAGTCAAGCTTGTGAAACCTTCCCAAAAGCTGCAATGCAAAGCTGTCACAAGCATGATTCTATTGAAAAGTCTTTACAGAAATGCGATCCTCCAGGAACAAACGGGGCATTCGGGTCCCACCAGCCTTGTAAGAGCACTTTTCTTCCCCATGAGTAAGATGACTAACAGAAACATGCTACATGGAAACAATGTGATTTTCCATTGCCTTACAGAAAGTTTTCTTATCTACTGCGGTGAAGTGCAAGTATAAAACATTTTTATGATGGGGGTAGTTATGTATATTTGTGCCTTGTCTACTTGAAGGTATACAGTGCACCAAGGAGAAGGCACTGGAGAAAATGGCCTAAGAGCTTGACTTGTGAATTCATGTGTGTATGGTACATGATGGACATGCTCAACAAGCAGCAAAAGCAGCACATGTTGGTTACAGCTATATAGGTATTTTAACACTTTTCTGTTTGATTTCAGATGCTTAGTGACAGCTGGAGATTCCTTATTTTCAAGTATTAGCTGGTTAGGTCTGTTCCTTCTTTTAAGGAGAAACTGTTGACTGTAGTACACAACACAGGTCATTTTAAACTGAAGCCATTTTTGTACTTAATTTTGTCCTTTCTTTGTCTTGGCAGTGATATTTTAAGAACAAGTAGCACTCCATCCCAAAGACAGATGAAATAACACCATGCTAGGCATGGGGTCCACAAGTATTTTTTAATACTCTTAATTGGAACTGTTCTGGTCTACTTCACTTAGACCAAGATTTCAGCTAATAAAAGAGCTCTGAGATAATCTGGGCAATCGTAGACTTTGACTAATCCTGAGATCAGATTAGTGTATACACACAGCTCCAGTTGGAATGCAGGGGACAAAGTATTATAAACTGTGCCAGCCAGGGGCATTTGGTGTATCTTGTTTGCTTTTGTGTGTCAACAAATGATGTGTTAGAGATCTAAAAATACAAGATGCTGATGTACAAAACAAGAACGTGGAAGGTGGAGCATAGCAGGTGACTGCCTGTTGCAATTTTTACACAGGAAGGGCGGAAGGACCAGTGTAGACACAACTGTGGGTTTATCAGATATATGCCACTGTAAAATCCCAACACTACACAGACCTGTAAAGCTCTATATAGCAAGTCGTTCTCTTGATGACAACTCAGTTGCATGCCCCAGTCAGTGGTGCTAATTGTAACACGTATGGCAGTAAGTCTATGCAGCAGCACCCCACAGTCAGTCAAATTGGAGCATGAGATGTCCCTAGGTCTGTCAGTTTGGCCATGGATACAGGGAGGAGGACCTTTTTACCCATAATACAAAGTCTCTGTTGTACTCAGTGAGATTCCACCCATGGGGATGGTGGGGGAAGAAAAGAGGAAGCCTGCCAATATTTTTAAGCTTGCTAGGCTAAGAAAAAAAATGTATTCTTAAGCATAATCTTCCTTTTGCAATTGTAAAACAGGTTCCTTTAGCAGGAAAAGTCTAGAACTTATATGCAGTTCTTAAGGGGGGGGGGGGAAGAATGTTTATTCCCAGCACCCTGCAACAATCAAACTGTCTTCTGTACCTATGCATGCATTTTAAGTGGGGAGTTTCAGTGCTAGTGTGGTGTAGTCAGGGCACAAAATTCGGCTGAGATGCAGCAGACCATCTGCCAGAAGGAAAACTAGGGGGGTGAGTGGCAAAAAGCCTCTAAGCTCGTGGGAGGGGTGGGAGCATTGCTGGTTTGCTGGAGTTCAGAGCTCTGGCAAACAGCATACGCCGCGGTAGCTCTTGCCAAACGGAGGAAAGGAGGCAACAGAAGGGCAGTGAGCTGGATGGCTTGGAGAGTGACATTCTTTTGTGTCAGAAGTGGTCAGTATTTTACCAGCTGAGTTCCATAAATTGGCCCTGGGCTGTCAATGCTAGTGCCAGCTGTTAACTTGTAGCAGCCATAATCTCAGCAGGGACAAATAGGGAAAGATGTATTGACAAATGGCACTGAGCGTAATAAACTGCTCATCTTTATGAATGCTGGGATCCAAATGATCAAAACAGATGTACAGTTCCCAGATCTTAGCTGCACTGTCAGAATAGTCCTGGTTTCCTCTTGCATAGTCATCCATAATGAAAAGAAAACAAGCAGATTTGCCTTTCTCTTGGGTCTGTCTTTATTGCTCACTCAACATTAATTACAGAATATTGTTGGAATAGCAGACTGGCAGGCACCAGCACCCTGAACAGAGTATGTCGCTTACTCCTGTCACTTCTGCATGTAGCATATAGCTAAAGTTATCCTCAGTACAAGCATAGCATTGACATGGTCATGTGGGAGAGCATCATTTTTGTCTATCCCTTTGTAAGTTTAAGTTATCGCACAAAAATGTGTCACATTGTAAGGCATGGGAAGGGAAAATGAGTGAAGGCTGCCATTTTCCCATTGAAGCCATAAAAAAGGAGGTAGGGAGCCAAAGTGAAAAAATGTTTAATTCAGATCAGTTAACACAATGATTTCTTATATTTTCATGTCAAGGGAATTGTAGAGGGTGAAAAAGAAGACACAATGGAAATATATGCCTTTAAAAATATTTGGACACAAAAATTCTCTCCTGATTTATATGTGATTTGCAGGTTCATCAAAATGACTTTTATACTTAGTGTTGCCTGAAGTGTTTGGGGTCATTAGGGACTTTTCAGCTTATCAGATAAATCCCGTGTATCCTGCCTTGCTGTTTGACTACAGCATTTTTTAAAAGACTTGTCAAGTCAATGGGTTACCACATCCCTAAGGCAGTGCATTTAATAGTTATAAAGTGCTGTCCTTTGCTAAGTGAAATACCGAGTGCTGAGAAGAGTATACAATTCTTAAGCCATAAGCGAAAAGATGAGTTCTAATATATTTCCCGCGTACAATAGGCATAAGAAATTTAGAATACTGACCATTTTCACTCTGCCTAGAATAATAAGCATGTTGCTTATTAAATATTAATATTATCAAGCTGATGCATTAAGTTACAAGCAGAAGTGACTCAAAAATGAGAAAATCTTGAATCTTAGACTTCCCAGTTAATTGAAACCTACCCTCATACAAATGGTATGACTAGCACAATTTTCTGGTGGTCTTCAAGTCATGTTTCAAGGGAATTCAGCCTCTGTTTGGCTCTAGGCTCCCAGAAAAGACTCGGATTATTGACAAGGACCTAGTGCATCCTGTGCTGCCTCGGGGCCATCCTCAGCAAGCCACAAAGCTGGCTGCCAGGGAACTAGGCATTTTTAAAGCCTTAATACCCATGGACAGAAACTTGCACAATTCTTACCAACTTCCCTTTTGCCAACCATTAGATAGCAGCGATGAATCTGAAAATCTCCAGATTCTTGTCTTTGGGTGACTAATATTTTGTAACTGGCCTCAGTGAAGCTGACAGGAACTGTGCATCTCTGAGAACCGAGATCTGCAGCAACAGCATCCTATGGCCTGCCAGGTGAATGGCAAGATGTCGGCAGGCACCTTGCAAGTCAGAAGCGACACAGTCGCTGAGATGAAGTATTTGTATGGAATGGAAATCCTGTGATTTCCAAGGGGCTTCTGTTGTTTTTTTCCATAAATCGATGAGAGGTGATACTCTGAGCTGCACAAATATTTTCTTTTCTCCACTTTGTTTTGTTTTCCTTATAGAAGCCTGACACACTGGGAAAAAGATTTTAAAGCACTTTTCTCCCCCTCCAGTATCCCAGAACCAGGAGCAAAGTAGCAGAGAATCAGGACTCATGTTCACAAAGGGGATTTTTTTTTTTAACTTCCCTGTGCCTTGTATCCTCTGGTTGGCAACGTGAAAGACACTTTAATACTTGAAATAATTTAAAATCGGTTAAATTAGAAATAGCAATTATACTGATCTTTTCTGGGTATCTGCTGGCTCAGTCTAAGAAGTAAAATCATTAAAACTCTCTCCTGCAGCCTGTCGAGAGAAATAATATTTAGTGGGTGTTGAATTTCATATGATTCAGCTCAGTCTTGAAAATTGGCAAACCTTTTATGCTCAATTAGATTTAAAATCTGCTTTCAATACCTCATTCTTCATAGACCTGACTTTTAATGGAACTCGGAAACAAAGCAAACTGACCTCCTCAAGTAGGGATAGCTGCTGTCCTTCTTAATGTAGCAAAAGTCTCAGACAGAACCACTGCCTTTGTGGGTTCAGCTGAGCAGTTCAGAAGAATGATCTTTTGGCCCAAAATACCACAAATAGCATTACAGAAGAGTAACTTAACTACTATATTGTTCAAGTCAAGCATGCGTGAAGTTACATG
Source organism: Aptenodytes patagonicus (assembly GCF_965638725.1). Lineage (NCBI taxonomy): Eukaryota > Metazoa > Chordata > Aves > Sphenisciformes > Spheniscidae > Aptenodytes > Aptenodytes patagonicus. The sequence goes on along the minus strand of NC_134961.1, from coordinate 18,214,772 downwards.
GAAATGCCATCAGACTTTAATGCATTCTCTTAGTAGCTATCTAAGTAAGATAAAGTTAACCATAGCATGGATTATGTTAAGGCAGTGCACAGAATGAACGTTACTTGTATTTTTGATATCCTGCCAAGTCAGGATATCCTGCTGTAAGGTACAGTGAGTTTTTGGCTGTACATGGCTTATTTTTCTCTGCTTTCATTTACATTTATACTGAAGGTAAATTTCAGATCTGTGACTTCCTCTGTTACATTATACTCAGTCTTAACATTTCACTTTTTGTCCATTTGGCATTACTGTCTGGCACCGACTCAACTGGAGCACCCGTTTTACTTTTTAAGACTGCGTGATTAAAACTTCGGTTAATGTCTTTTTTTTTTTTGGCTTTGGGACATGATACTCCCTTTTAACCTCCTACCACCTTTATTTAAGTTTGCCCAAATCAAAGTCATTGGACTGTCAATAAATTCTAGCTCCTCTAACAAGAAAAATGTAGACAGAAAGGATTTGAAGAGGGTTTGGGTAGGTTATGAGATTTGACAGTGTGGAAATTGAGTTTGTGAAAAGTGTTCTAACTTTTCAGTGCTACTTGATCTTCTCCAGAGGTTATAAATAACACATGGGATCCCGTAGAGATTATAAACCTGGCACATTTAGATTTTACTCAAGACCAAAAGTAGAAATGACTTATCTCCTAGATAAAGCTGTTCTCACAAGGTGTCCACCACAATTTTAGAAACCTAAGGAATTAGATTTAGTACAGCTACACTTTTTAAATGCATCTTCAACTTAAAGCATTTAAAGGATATTTATTCTAACAGTATAATCTTTATGTGGTTCATTCTACCATCAGAAAGAAACAAGTCTTATCTTGGAAGTTTACAGTCTAAATAGACAAGACAGAAAACAGGAGAATACAAACATTATCCCTGTCTTGCAGGTAGAGATGTAACAGGCTGCTTTCTCTGCCCCTTCACGTGAACTGGACTGAACCCTTATTTTTCAAGACTAAGTCAACTGTCTTGACAACAAAGCTATTTTGTTTTGTTTATGCTGCCACCAAAAGTCTCAGTATTTTTCTAGAACAAATTATTATACAGTAGCATTTTTATTTTTAATCAGCTAAGTAATAAGCCACATACAAAGAAACCCAGAAATATTCAGGATTTATCCCAGTCTGTTTGCATTGACTGTAATGAGTGTCCACTATTGATTTTACAGAAGCAGAGTTTGGTCAATAAGTGATCTCTTGCAAGTTACCACTCCCAAAACCCAGTAAAGTTTAATTCATGGACAAATTTACTCACAAGTTTTTTAGGATATTCAGATGTCTTCTAAGCATCTGGCTTTCTCCTTATATTTCATTCTTGTGTAATGAAACCTGTTCACAAGCATTCACTTGACTATTTCAGAACTCTGCTTACCTGAATTTAATATCTGAAATTACACAGGAATGTGAATCATTATATAGTTATTGCAGTGGCTTTCTGCATGTACAGAATAACCTTTATCTGTTTTGATATTTTGTTTAGCCTTATTGAGAAGTCTGCATTTCCTCAGTGTACGTTCTATATAATTATGAAGTTTCTGCTGCTATTGAGTTATGAGTTATTATATGGCATTTAGTTATTAAGGTAATACTGTTGCTGCTGGAAAAGTGAGAAAATATAAGGGAGAGAAGAACCCAAGATTAATTCAGAGGTGCTATTTTCTTACTATCTATGGTCAACTCAAACCTTTTTTCTAGAGGGCACACAGTCATTGCATACAAAGAAAAATGACACTGGAAAAATACAATGGAATTTGAACTTCCATCCTTTTGTATCCTATGAATCTGTCCTTTTTCCTAAATTGGGTACTCTGGGAAATCCAGAGGCCAGACTTGAGCTTTGGAGCCACTTCTTTTCCAGTGGTCCACAACCTCTAGCCGCACTGTGTGCTGAAACCTGTTTCCTATGGAATTCTGCTTCGGGGCTGAATTGTGGTTTGGGGCGAGCTCTGCCTGAACCTGCATATGCAGATTTTTCTGTAGTCTAATGAAGTGTGGACATATTCTACAGCTGTTCTCTCTGCTGGGCCTCCATTCTCTTCTCAGATTTCTGCGTCCATGAAACATTAAGTTCTCTATCAAATTTGGTTGAAATCAAGCAACGCGTCCAAAATTCTTAAAGACAGAGGCATAAAGACTATATGAATGTATGTGTCTCTCCTTTGGGAAACAAAGCTATAACATCCTTCCTGGCGTGTCAGGTAGTGAGAAGTTAAGCCTATGTTGCTGGGGTGATAAAAACTCCATAGTCAACACTCACAGTAGTTTATGGTACAGACTCTGTAAAGCAGATGAAATCCTTGCCTCTTCAGCTCCTTTGATTCAAGAGCTGATCATATCCTGGGAGTCGTCTCCCCTCATGAACAGCACTGGGAACTGAGCATGCAAAATTGCGAGGGTGTACTCTGTACATCCCAGTGTTACCACTGACTTTTTTTAATTTTCATGGTGATCAGCTCTATTATTACTGCTCATCAATTTCAGCTGTTTCATCTTTGTAGGTTTTTTTTTTTAAATGACAGTTTAATATACTGCAACTTAAAACAGTAATCCTAAAATAGAGCAGCTAAGGGTGGGGATTTGCCTGAAGAAATGCATTCATTATAGAAATTATATTTTGGGTACGAGGACGACATACCTTTATCCTGTCCTTGTGTGCTGACACAGTAAGAAGAAGCTACGCTGGGAGGAGGGCCAGGAAATATAGGCTTTGGGGTACAATCTAAACATGTGAAAGAGGAGGAGGAAAAGCTGCACACTAAGCAAGCACAGATGGTATGGCACTGTGGGACAGCAGGGCTTGTTGGAGGCAGTGTTAAGTAGACAGTTTGGGAACTGGCTGTGAGTTTTAGCAGCTGATTCAATCAAACCACCTGCGCATAGCCTGGTTCCACCTTATTTTGCCAACTGCAAATTAAGAAGTAGAGTGGTTACTCTGGAAGCTTGTATCTGAAGTATCTGTGCATAGCTACCAATACCACATAAGTGCATGTACAAGCATGTACATGTGCATACAGGTATGTAAAATATAGGATTAAGAGTATGTTATAGCAACATAAATAAGGAACTTAATTTGTCTCCTTTTTCACTCTACCTTCTGATCTGATCCCAAGATTCTATTTTTAATATAGGGATGTAAAAACACTCAAGACAAAGAGATTAAAAAAACTTTTAGGTCATGATTATATTGATTTTAGTTTTGGATATTAATTAGAGACTAGTAAGCTAGACTTGTGAGTGGCATGATCATAAAACTGTAAAATGTCTTAAAGAGAAAAGATCAGTGCGTTTTGTTACCTCTGAATACATTGCTAAGTTTCAGAAGCAAGGAGAAAATAATGGTCTGTATAAACTGATCTCTTCTCTATTAATTTGGATAAAAATTTGGCTTCTTCCCTCTTTGTAAGCTCCCAGGTGGATTTTCTTTCTTATAGAGGGGTGCAGAGGATTAAAGGTTTATTTCTAAGAAGCTACAATTGGCTTTTTGGGCACTTAGTATGCTCTAGAGACATTAATATCTAAACCATTCAGGGATAATTGCATTAGTTGTCTTTTCTCCCAACTAAATCATTTCAGTACATTAACAGTCAATTTTGTGTTGACAGGGCACGAATTTCTACTGATGGGAATAGAAAGCTTTGTATTATCTCAAGCAAAATATCAGTCTAAACTTTCAATTCTAAGAGTATATCATTGGATCAGGGACTTTGTAGATGATATATTGCAGATGGGAGAGAGAGATCTCATTTTAGCAGTAATGGGAAGCAGTGGATTTAGCAACAGATAAACCGTGTTTCTAGCTGGAAGTGTTGCTTTTAACCCAATAAAGCTTCAGACCACAAGCCACTCCTTCAAATTAGATTGTTAATTTTTAATGCATGTAGCAATTACTGATGTGACAGATAGCAGATCTGATCGTGCTCCCATCAAACTCTGTGGGAGTTCAGGCATTGATTTCACATGGGTAGACAGCAGGTACAAATGCAGTTAAGTTAAGGCATGATGTATGTCATCTGCATATGTTTGTTTTCATCTATATTGTGTATGCCAGTAATATGTACCATGTGGCTTTTGACATTAGAAAGTTGTTTTGAACCAGTCTAAAAAGCAGTTTAAGAATGGGTGAATATGTTTGACATAGTAATTCCTTGTTTCTGATCCAACTGCATGTGAAAATTTCAGTAAATTCACTTTTTGTTGAATACAAAGCAGCAGGCAGAGTACAGCACAAATTAGAAGTGGATCCCATCTTCATGCTGCCTACATTCTTGTTCAGTTCTTTGTTTTTCAATCTTCCATCTCTTTGACAAGATTATTTCTCTTTCCTAGAATAATACTCTTAACTCATTCTTTCACGATTGCCCCTTCTTGATGTCTTCCTTTTGCTGCATCTTCAGATGCCAGTGGCAGCTCTCTAACCTGTAATCTACTTCCACTTTTTTGGAATACAGACAGTGCCTCCTTTCTTTCTTACTACAAATGGTTACTCATAATGGTCACCGCTTTCCCTCTCTGATGTCCAGAGTACCAGCCCTTTCCTGACCTTGCAGGTTCATCACTGAAAGACGTTGTTCAAATAATGCAATTTACCTGCCAACAAAGTGAACTATTTTGAGAGCTGTTATTTACTATGCAGAGCTTCTCAAATCTGAAAGCGATAAAAATGTATGAGTAGCCCATAAGTTTTGCTCCTCCCTCCCCCCACACATCCAGAACAGAAATGGAGAAAATAATGTAGTATTAACTTTGTTTCTGTTTTGTCAAAGCAAAGGGAAAGAGAGAAAGACCACAAGGCAGAAACCACACCTGACCCTTAGAGTAGAATTCAATATAGAAAGGTATATACCCAGTGTTGACATAACCCTGAGGAGAGATTGACTGCTATGAACCTGTTGAGACTGTTTAAATTCATCTAGCACTAATCTTTTACCTGTTATTTAAATCCTGCTGCATGTAAAATAAAAGTCAAAATAGTCACTTTCCCTTTTGTTAAGGGGTCTTTGCTAATAGGAGATAAGAGGCAAAAATTAGGGAATATCACAATAGTAGTTGACATTCTTTGTCTGAAGCAACAATTTTGTGTAATAAGAATGAAAAATAATTGTATAATTAAAACTGTATTTTCTTGCAGTAGGAAACAGAATCAATGTTGTATATAATTTGGCAAATTCCTGTTTGGAAGCATTAAGGATGATTCATCCCCAACTGAGCTAATTGTTTGTACTCCCTCTGCAGTCAACGAAGAAAAAACACTGCCACCTCCATCCCATTCTAAAAGACTTTTCTAAAGTACAGAGTGTTTGCAAAGCCGGTAATATGGCCAGTTCCCAACTCCTGAATATTTATTGCATTGCAAAACTCTGCTGCAAATCTTGGTGGATGTGATTAACAAATTGTGAAAATGTTTGTTCTCTTAATAGCTTTAATATTTTTATGAACTGGGTTCATATTGTTTGTAACGTCTTATTGGATGGGTAGTGTCAATGGCGTTTAATTATGATTGCTCAGGTTTTAGTTGAATGTAGATATAACTAGCAGCTAACTGATGAGCAACAGATTGTCAGCTTCTGCTTGTACATAGGGGAGTAATATAACTTTTCACACTAAAGTAAAATTTGTCATCCAAGATACTAGAGAGACTGACATTGTTTCATATTATGAACTTTACTAAGTGAGCTTTTGAGGACTGCTAGGCAAACCGTTGCTCCACCGCATGTACAAATTCTGCACTTGTGGATATATGACTGAATACAGCATATTGATTCTGAACAGTTTAAAAGTAAGAAGCTGTTATAAATCCTAGATCTAAATTCAGATCTGGATGTGAATGTTTGATGGGTACTTGGAACTGAGATTTTATTGTGGACCCCCTCCCACACTTGTAAATGAATGACAGGAGTTAGAGAAGTGTTCCTCTTTAAGAACTAGATCTAAAACCCTGGGTATATGCTTTTATAATAAAAGGTAGGGCCATGTTGTGGCAGCTCTTTTTAGGCATTAGTCACCATTGAATTCACTGTGAAATTCTGCATAAAACATGATAGCATGCTGTGGCATACAGCAATTGCTGTGATGGGATAGAAGAGTATGGAGAAAACATATTAGAAATGCAGTGGGTAAATGAAGTTGACATGCCACATGGGATATTTTGAACTACATTTCACATTTCAGTGTAGAAAAATCAATGTAAAAGGAAAAGAACTTTTACGAAATGAGTATCAGGGGCTGATCACTCTTGGAACTTCTTTTTGGTCTCCGTTATCTAACTCCAGCATATAGTGAGGGATGCTTTTTCTGTCTGTAATGTATTCTGCTGCTTGCTTTGTAGCGAAAGAGCAGCTGTTGAGCAAAAATTCTGCCTTTGGCAATATCTGTTAATTGATGTGTTTCCTCAAAAAAACCCAACCGACAACAAAACTAAAAAAAAAAAAAAAAAAAAAAAGAGAGAGAAGGAAAGTACTGCAAGGTGTTTAATTTCTAAATATATGAGGTGACCCAAACCTGTTAAAAGTATTTAAGAAAATAATTTTATTGCCATTGTTTGTCAGAGGGCACAACCCAGTTTTTGTTGACTTTACAAGTGGGACTAGGTGGGTCATAGCAACCACTTGGCTTCTGCCAACAGGGGTGGCAGTGGCAGGAGCCTGCTTCCTGGGAGGGACCTGCAGTCCTTCAGCCCCTTCCTCTCTCAGAGAAACCTGTGCCAGCTGGTAGCACCTGTGAGTGGACAGAGATGCTTTTGGTAGGCAGAGCCACAGGAAAGGAAACCAGTGTTAACTGGGCATCTGATTTTTCAGTTGTCCACGTCAGTGCTGGTAAAAGCTGTTTACTGTGCAGGGGAATTCAACATGCTGGAAATGGATGCTTGCATTAGGTCATCTTATTTGCCCTCCAGACAGTTCAAAATTGTCCTCCATATTGTGTTTTCCAGTGATTTGCTTTGTCCAATTTTGACTGACCCAAATAACCAGACTTTCATTTTCCTCTATTTTTCAATCCAGTTGTGCTAAATCTTAGCAGCTGTTTCCTGTACCTGATCTGAACTTGCCTTTTCTTAATTTTGTGGTATAAATGGGGAAGAAGGGAGGGGGTGGGGGAGATAGAAACAATTGAATATAGTTTGTGGGCTTTTCTATCTTTCTGACTTTTGCCTAGAGATTAAGAATATCTTTATTTATTGTCATCTTGTCACAGTGCTAATTTTGCATCCGCTAAGACACTTGGGAAACCAGATGAAATAATCTGATTTGGTTCACATTCTGTCTGGAGCAAGACAGCAGGCTAGGTCTTGAATGCAGCAGCAGACAAGCTCTTGCAGTACCTAATCAGGAAAAGGAAGAACCAGAAAAACTGTTCTCGTGAAATTCCCATCCAACTTTGCTGATAAAAGTTGTTCAGATAAGTTCCAGATAACCATCCAAGCTTATAAATGCTCATCTGCACCATCTCCAGGTGGTTTTGAGGTTGTCATCACTAATGAAAAGATGTGATTGAAAGCAAAAGAAGATATGAAATGCCCTCTCCTCTAAACCAGCACCTATCACTCACTCTAACAAAACATTGCAGATAACGCTGCTGGCCACTTTTCTCTATCCTTTGTTTCAGTACCAAGAATATAGAGTGAACAATCTTACTGATTCTACTGTTAAAAATGAAAGTAATTCATTTTTATCATTACTTACCAATAATTATACATTTAAGTCTTGGCAAAAGAACATCACAAAATTCCAAGCTGATGGAAGAAGTTCAAAGCTTTACAATGTGCCATGAAATCTTGTGCAGAAATTATGTCCTGTGAAATGTTTGGCCATGGAAAGTGCAAGTGTCACCCAGCTGTAATTATAGCCTTGGTTTCTGAGAGGTTTATAATTCAGCAGCAGAGATGATGCCAGCGTGAACTGAGCATGCTGTACTGGGCACGACTCTAAATAAAGCCTCTTTTTCTTTCAGATTTGTTCCTAAGCATGTTTGGGAGCTTTTTTGCTTGTTCTTACCACCAGAAAATCCTCTAAAGAAAACGTAGGCATTTAAATCTGGTCTGTATTATGCCTGCAGGAGACAAATCAAAAATGATTTAGTGTCTTGAAGTCACCTTTGTACCTTCTGGTATCAAAGATTTGGATCCGTAGTATAAAAGCAGATTTCTGGCTGTTTCCTTAAAAAAGATTCTTGCCCTGCCTATCGGTTGTGCTGCAGAGCTTACTATAGTGCCCTGCCTTACAGACTACTGTATTTCTTTCCCTGAATTACTGGGACCCTGGAATTTGCTGTAAAAATGAGGTCTCCCAACTCTCTGCTGTGCCGTGCCCTTTCAGCAGGGAAGGAGTACATCCCGTTAACACCTGACTGGAGTCTTTAGCCATGAAGTGACTGCACAGAGCAACTCTTAGGCTTTTGCAAGTGCTGTTGCTGGGGCGGGATGCTATAACTTCTAGAACTGCTTTACTGAAGGAAAAGCTGTAACCTTTCTCCTTTATTTGCAATGCATGTTGTAGAATCTGTACCCCTTTATTGCACTGTTCTCTCAGCCCTGCAGAGCAGAGGTCAGTACCGTATTAAACCTTGTTACAGGTGGACGCCTTCAGCTATGGCTCAACAGGCTGGTTTTATGAACACTTTAAATAACAAATAATTCCTGATTATTTTTTAATTGGATTTTCTTCTTCTTCTTGCTATGGTTTTGTGCCAACATATTTATTAGATGGAGCCACTTTTTGCAACTTGGGAACAAGGAATTCTATTCTCAGATTCCTCTGGGGGTTCCTTTTAACATCAATGAAGTAAAACAAAATTGGGTTCCAGTTTTCTAAGCAACTATAAAGAAAAATATTTCCTTACATCGGCCCATCCATCCTCCTCACATCACTTACCACTCTTCCTCCTCCTAATTTTCTTCTAATGAGGAGGGATTGATAGTTGCTCCTGGTGAGATTCTTTTACCACAGAGGCACTTCTCAGCCTCTTCCCAGAGCATGATCATATATTCAAAGTGTGTCTATAATCTGTTTTCCATATGAAATATTTCAACGGGTATACACACTTGGGGATTTAGAAAAAGTCTAAATGAGTCTGTAAGGTTGGGTGAGAGGATAATTATCGTCAACTTCATATCCCCATGGCATTTGCCTACTGTGGTAACAACTACTGGAAGAGTCGTGCCCCATACTAGCATGCCTGGGAAGCTGGAGAAGGACAGCCCTTCTGTAGTGCCTGTGCTCCAAAGCACTGGGCACCAACAATCCGTGGCGGAAAGCATCTGTCTTGAAAGTTTTTCTTTCTAAGTGAAACACTATGGAAAGATGTGGGTGAATTCTCTAAAGGCTCTTGATTAATATTTATCTTGTTAATTATCTAGTGTAAATGATAACGGTGAGTAAAAACATGTGCTTTGTTTTGTTTTGTTTTGGTGGGGTTTTCGTCCAGATTCCTGGTTTTTACTTTCTGACAGAGATGCTGTATGGGGGTGTAAAGGTTTTATGCAGCCTTTGTCTTCCCCTGTTTACCTGCTTCTCCTTGGAACAGTTCTGACTTCAATATGAGGTCTGAGGCTGTTTTCAGTAGTGTTTGGATTTATTGGATCCTTAAAGATTGCTTTGGGAGAAGAGAAAAAGCAGACTGCAGCAGATCTGTAAGGGAACCAGTTACGCAGGCAGCAGATTTTTGGTCTGCCGGACCTCTGAGCTCATCCAAGCTCTTTGGTAAAATGCTCTGGGAAAACAATTTCTCTTAATTATGGTTTTTCTTAGGTTTTGGCCACTACTACCAGCATTCAACAACTGAAATCTATACTGTTGTTTGTTGGGGTTTTTGTTAATGTACGACTATAGACTTTTTTGAGTATCATAACTTTCTAGAACAAAGCTAGGCTGCAGAACTTAGGAATGATTCCAAGCACAATATCACTTACGTAGCAAATAGTGTAAATATTTAGACTTCTACCCACCCAAGCATAAGAGCAGAAACAAATTATAAGCAGACGTTTTAGGTACATTCTAACCTCCAGTACTCAGATTTGGGAAAGCAATGTTTCAAGAAGAATTTGCTGATCAGTTAATGCAGAGAGACATACATTAGATTAATGTCACAGCTTGTGCTCAGAAATACACATCACAAAAAATAACAGTACAAGTGTTTCTTCAGAATCCTGTATTCTTGTGCCAAAAAAAAAGAATATGTAAGTGGATCTGGATCTGGGCAAGAAATGGCATCTTTTCCCATGAAAATTGTCGTGATTTACAAATGTTCCCACTCTGTTTTAGTATAAAACCTTGAACTTCAGTTTCCTATGCCTCAAAAAAGAACCCAAATCACCAGATATCACCTCTTCTTGTGGTACTGGATATTTAAGAGACAAGCCCATCTTCACGGAAAATTCTTAGTTGCGATATGTTATAACCTGGTGATTTCCAAAGTAACACAAAATTAAAATCTATATTCAGAGGCATGCTGATATGCTGATTTCTCCATGGAAAAGCAGGAATAATAATGCTTCTCAGACTTTGTTATAATTTATAATTTTTTTTTTAACTTTATGAGAAGATTCTTTCATTTCTGTAACATTTATTTATGTAAAAAACCTAGCCCAATGGCATACAATTGAAACAGCTAAAAGCTCCTATTTGTCAACTGAAAAGTAGCAGCAACATCAGCAACACTCTATAGCGGGCATGTGCAGACAATACCAACAGCGTGCTTTCTTAGGAGGGAAATAGGATAGATGGCAAGTTTATATTAGGAGTTCAGATACCGGTGAGTGTGCCCCTGTCTCTGAGTCTGATCAGTGACACAGGGACAAAAATCAACCTGTACTTTTTGAAGCCTGGTGATAAAACCTGATGCAAGGAGGATAATCTAGCATGGAGCTGCTAGTACAAGGCAGCTGTGAGACAGCAGTGAGACCCCTGGATGCATCAGGCTATGTATTTCTAGTACGTCTAGAGAATGAGTTTAGCGCTAGTGCCCAAGGTACAGTTGCCATCTCAGCAGGCATGCTCCCTGTGACTCTGGTCAGCCGTGCCCTCAAATAAAAGACAGAAACTAGAGCAGACACACAAGGTGTTGCTACAAAAAAGAGAGGATGAATAGCTCCTCTTTCTAAGGGAGACTAGGAAAACTTATGTGGTATAGGGCAATGAAATGAAGGCAATGTGGGAAATAACAACACTACAAACACAGTTCAGAGTCTATTCCAGGAAAGAAGAATTTACACCAAATAATGGTGGTACGAGAATAAATGAAACTGAACTGGCTATCAGTAATTTTAGATTGGAGATTAAAAGAGGGTTCTTAATCACAAGAATAATTTTGGAAGAGCTTTCAGTCAGGGATCATGGCATGGGGCAAAACCCCAGCTTTTGGCAATAGAGCAATCTTATGCATTGGCTTGGCAATTTTAAAGAGCAAGACTTTGCTTCAGCCATGTGCAGTGGGACTTATTATTAAACTGCATTTCAGATTTGATTATTTTTCTTGTTGCTCTGAAGAATCAATATAAGTGTTAAAGTTTAGTGAACCACTTTATATAGAATCAAGTAGTTTTAAAATGAGATTTATTTCACTATCTGATTTATAGCTATTATAACTTAGGTGAGGTGTTAGCAATATTTCAGGTAATACCCCCTCTAAAAGAGATTAATGTAGCTTTAATTACAAGTAAAGAATGTGTACCTAAAAATACTTGCTGAATTTCATTTAACTTCTGTTGTTATGTCTTCATTATTGCTGACCAAGAGGTACCCATCGAATACAAAATGCCATAATCAGCATAAAGATGAACTGAAGAGTGTCTTGCACTATATTATTAATGTAAATGAAAAGTAAGATTGCAACTAAAATAGACTCTTCTGAAAACTTCATTAGTACTTTAATTTGTCTGGGAAATAAATTATCTGATTTAACATGTACAGTAAAAATAGATCTGGAATCACCCCCAAAAATTTGCAAGAGTATTTGATAAAACTATGTAGTGCGTTGTACCTAAGATTTCATCTAAGATTTTCAGTGGTGGAGCAGAACTGGAAATGGTTCTACAACATATGTTTTAATAAAAATGCTGCACTATCAAACATGAAGACAGCAGTTTACATTTACACAGGGAGATGTGTGGGAGGATATACATAGCTGTCCTGGTTTCGGCTGAGATAGAGTTAATTTCCTTCCTAGTAGCTGGTACAGTGTTTTGGATTTAGGATGAGAATAATGTTGATAACGCACCGATGTTTCAGTTGTTGCTAGGTAGTGTTTACACTGGTCAAGGACTTTTCAGCTTCCCATGCCCTGCCAGCGAGAAGCTGGGAGGGGGCACAGCCAGGACAGCTGACCCAAACTGGCCAGAGGGACATTCCATACCATGGGACGTCATGCTCAGTACATAAACTGGGGAAAGCTGGCCGGGGGGGGCCGCTGCTCAGGGACTGGCTGGGCATCGGTCGGCGGGTGGTGAGCAATTGCACTGTGCATCGCTTGCTTTGTCTATTCTATTATTATTATTGTTATTATTTTATTTCAATTATTAAACTGTTCTTATCTCAACCCACGAGTTTTCTCACTTCTACTCTTCCGATTCTCTCCCCCATCGCACTGGGGCAGGGGGAGAGTGAGCGAGAGGCTGTGTGGTGCTCAGTTGCCGGCTGAGGTTAAACCATGACAATAGCTTTTCATGACACTTAGCCCAGTCTTGGGCACTGGTCCAGTTCCCAATATATGTTAGATCCATCCTAATATAAATCTTCTCTTAGTATCTTCAGAGCTCTTCTGGCAACTGAAAGTCTGTTGGGCACCAGAACATATTTTCCCCTTATCCATGTTCCTGCAGTAGGTCCTTTCTGGGCTGAAGCAGCTGTTGCAGTTGCAGGGGACTTTTTCCCACCAGAAGATTCAGAAGACAGGAGTTGCTCGTCAGAAAGTTTAGTTGCACTGACAGCTCTTTTCAACTTAAAAGATACACACGTCCGTGCAAACCTGGCCTAGTGCCAGTTCATTGCACATCGAGACAGATAGCAGTTGCTGCAAAAAAACCCCAATCATCCCACAGTAGTTGCTACCTGAATAGATGAAGTATAAGAAGGGACTGCCAAATCCCCAAATGTTTCTATAGTAAACGTTGAAAAAACCCTGAAATTTTAATGGCAATAGCAGTCGTTCAAAACTGGTGCCACACTCTTCTTCTGTGTTACGAGGAAACTTATTTTGCCCCTCAATTAAGTTTACAGTAATGAGCACAGCCTGGAGGGCCTAAGGTACCCTCAGTGATAAAGCAGCCAACCTGAATGGTTAAAAGAGAAATGTAATGACAAACTTCCTAGATTTTATTCTGGACTATGGTTGTCTCTGTAGGACGCTCCCTAGCATGCACTGGTGGTAATAATTCACGATAGCCAGAATCAGTTTTTGAGAGCTGGAAGTTAACACTAGTACCAGAAATCAACATCCCATTCCAGCTATTGGTGTCTTTTGGGGAGAGCATCACAAGAAGACAGTCAGTTAAAAATAGACAAGTTGTACCTCGAGTTTTTAGTTGCAGGTGATCTTCCACAAGGACAAATTCGAGGTTATCCTGTAAAAACCAGCCTGACTCTTCTCTAATACACAAATCTAGTTGATTATTTCATCCAGAGTCCTTTTAGATAAAGGTCAATGGCACATTTTGCACATTCTTTAGTTTGTCAAGATTCATTGCCTTTTTTTTTTTCCTTCCCCTCAATTTTGCCAACTATTCAGGCTTGGTCCTTTTTCACATTAAAAGAAGAAAGAGGTGAGTGACTGAAGCTATTCGACAATATTAATGTTTGTCCCATGGGATAGCTTTTATATTATAAAGTGGATATTGACTCTCATGGAGGTGAATATTAAGGTTTATCAACCCTAGAGGTATGTATTGACCAAGACAAGCTAGAGGTCACTGCAACATCAAGAGTAAATAAATCTTAATGCTGCCAAAGCAAGAAATCAATATGCATATTTTTCCACTTACTTTGAATGTCATTGAACTATCTGGAAATATCTCGATTGTGTACCTGAATTCCAAGATAGTGGATTTTTTATTACTGTGAGTAACCCTCTAAAGACAAGTCAGAAGTGGGCAAGGGTTCAAGAAAAACACTGACTACTGTTGTCCCTTTCTGAATAAGACAGGAAACAGGCTCTACTTCTTTCAAAATATCTGATTTTTTTATTTAACCTATGTTGAAGGAAAGTACTCATCTCTACTGATTTTCAAGCCAAAAATAAAATCTTTTCTGGGGTAAAGTCACTGGTAGTCAAATTGTCAGAAATCCAGTTCACACCCCAACCTGTAGTGATAAAAAGCTACTTTGTACCATTGCACTAGCCTGACTCTTCTTCAAATGAATAAAATCTGAAGTATGCTGCTGAGATGTAGCTACGATTTTGGAGTACTGAACAACATTACATTGTTATAGCCTCCGACTTTCCTAGAAATAGCTTTTATATTCATGCCCTCTGAGGAAACATAAGGTCCTTTGTAATCTTGTGTATGTATGTGGCTAGACACTGTTCAAAAGCCATTGGCAACACTCCTTCAGAATCCTGAGCAAACAGGAAGAAAGATGGATTCAGTTCTTGCTAAGCAACCAGGTACCAAGATGTGAATTAGAATCCAAAATGAAATAAAATGCAGTTGGGTAAGTAGACAAATAGATATAGAAAGGCAATGGTTTATCTTAAATAACAAAACATTTACTGTTTATTTAAAGACAGGTGAGTCCAAGAGGGTAAGCCAAATAAATATGTTTAACATGCTTTTAAGCTCACATGTGAGCTTAATTGGGTGAGGGAGAAAAAGGGATAAGGGAAGGGGAAGCGGAGGAAAGATGACCCTGACTAAAAAACGATCTTTGATAGTTTAAAAGGTCAACTAGCAAAAAAGCAGCTGCTTCAGGTAATGGTGTGTAAGTTCATGATTGAGGATTTCAGACTGATGGTAAACCATACTGACAGAAGTTGAAGGTTAGCAGCACAAGGCTCACAGGGGATTTTGGCTTGGCCCAGGATTAAAAGAAAATGAGAGGTGGGGAAGAGACTGGAGAAAGATTATTTGTTCAGTTATTTTGAATGAAAACTTAGAGCCAAGCTCATGAAACCAGCTGGCATCATCCCATAGCGCAACTCCTAATAATGAGTTTTTGTTTTCCTCTGGTTTTGCTTTCAAGTGTCTACAATTATTAAGAGGCAAATTCCAGTAAAATATCCCAAGGTCAGGAGACTTGAAGACTTTGCCTGCCTGTCCTTTTGCAAACACCTATGCACATGCTTCACTTTCAGGCTGCAGATTGTGCCAAGCAGGACTCTTCATCTTCTATCTGAATCTCACTTACCTTGTTGCAACAGAGGCTGGTGCTCAAGAGAAGGAGCTGCTGAAGTTTAGTCGGTATGCTTGAAATCTGGTGTGTTTGTTTTTTGGTACCTAAGGCAAAAAGTTCATTGAAAGTAAAAAATGAGCAAGTCTGACCTTAATTTAGAGCCCAATGAATCAAAAAGCAGTCTTCAATTAGGCCCTTGGCACTGAAGAATTATTTACACCTCTGCAGTTGGAGCTATGGGACTGCTCCTACAAACAAGGCATGGCTGACATTACAGCTCATGCAGTTGCTTGTCTGCTCCTGCTGCTTCTTTGGTGACAGCACTGTTGCTTGTCTGACCTTGCAATAAACTGGCTTAGAGAGCTAAACAGGCAGCAGAATACACGTGCTAGAATTAGGGAATAGTTTTCTGCCGGCAGGGTCTAGTCCTCACTCAAAGAAGGAAAAGCGTGACCAGGAGAGGCCTTGAGGCTGCAAACATGCCCCTTTCAGTGGCAGCTAGCTGCAAGATCATCTTGATGATAGTATGAAGTGCCCGCAGAGGCACGGTTAAAGAGTCACATTAATCTGGCGTGAACCTGTGCTGCTGCTGTTAGAGGGTGGTCCCATCATGTCCTCATGCTTAGCCCTTCCTGCCATCACTAGTGTTCACTCAGCATCAGCCTGAATGGGACAAGGGAGCTCATCCAGCCGCCCATCTGCTGGCTGTAAAGAAGGGGCTGGGAACAAGCAGAGGACTGGGAGGGAAGAGTAGGATCATTGCTTTTGTCAACAGTTCGGATTCATGGTGGGTTTAAATGGATGTGTAATCATGTCCCTGCCATTGGCTGTAAGGTTTATTAAGGCACGTGGGGTTATGGGCCCCAGGGGATTGCCTGGATGACAAGTAAGGGACATCCTATGATGCCATTATACATATTTGACTCCACCATAACAGCAGCTCTGAAGAGAGTGCCACGGGGTGGACCCCGTTTGCTCAAACTTGCCAGACTGGTGGTGAAGTAAGGAAAAGAACAAGGAGCTGTGGAGTCCCCCCAGTCCCACGCCTAGCTCATACTGCCCCGCTAGATACTTTCAAGTAAGAACCATGTATCTAGTTATTTACACAGTTTAAATACAAACCAAGCCTATTTTTCCCTCTGTGTATATTTTTTCCAATTACAGCCTTCTGCTACAAAGAACAAGCCACGTCTCTCTGGACTTGAGAAAAATCTTTTGAATTGGGAGAACTTATTTTTAAAGTCAAGCAATAAGTTTGTCAATCACTTCTTTATTATCAGTCACTCTCTGATGAACAACATTCAGACTTTAATATCAGCAAAGAGACAATCTGAGGAATGAATGCTCAAGTAATAACATGTAGGAGTTTTTATGGCCTGACTCTGTTTCTGAAGTGTGTACACAATGGCCTAATTTAACATCACTGAATGTAACAAATTCCCTGTGGCAAATGCAGCATATGGGAATTAATTTTTATGCTTTTCTTGAAGTGCACAAAACTCCCATTAGCATTACACGTTACATATCGGGGGGGGGGCACACGGAGGGAGAAGTCCCTTAATTTGTGTTAGATTTGGGGTGTGGGTTTTTGTTGGGTTTTTTTTAGAGCAGTCCTACATGCTTCTAGATTGATTCATGTGCATGACTATATTGAAAGAAATCGCACAGCTACGTTATTGCAATGTAACTGTTGTTAGAGGAAAATACTCCTAAAATTTGTACTTAAGTTATTTTAACAGTTCAGGCTCTCAACCGCTTTTTTCAGCAGCTGATTATTAAAATACTTTTTGCATTAACATCTCCTTTCTGGATTTAAAATAGGGATCTGTCCATTGCAGCCATGCTGTGCAGTGCAAGTACAGAGCTAGCCGTAGAGCCTGAAACGTCTGCATAATTAAACAGGACCTCCAGACAGCCTCGGAGGTGTCCTGGCTTTTTGTTGAACTAGATACAAAGCAGTGTTCTTTCTGCTGAGTTCAATAGTTGCCCTAATAAACTATAGGAAAGTAATTTCTTGCTTGTATTAAATCTCACTGGAACTTTCCGTAAATCACATTTTCATTAGTTGTTCTTTTTTAATCTGAAGATCTAACAAGTGAATGAGGGTCTACATCATGGCTCAGTACTCTTTGTACTTTTGGGGGTTTTTAGGTGTTATCTGATCTATGGTTCTGTGAGAGACTGTGAGAGTATTTATGAGGAACTGTGGTATTTGAAGAAAAAAACAGGTTTTTTTTCTTGTGAATAGGATGACATATGGTTTAAAGTATATTTTGCTGGATTTCCATGAGCTGCATCATTCAGAAGCAGGAAAGCATCTCCAGTGCCTCAGCCTTTTGTCTAAGTTCTGAACTGAAATGAGTTTGACCCGGGTAGATGCAATCGGTCTCTGATATCAGCACATCCCTAACGTACATCATGTTTAAATTTGGTCTATTCATGCTCACTTAAAAGAGTACCAGGAATTATTTAATAACTTACCTGTGACTATCTGGAAATGGGCAAAATAATTGCATAAAAAGGGTGTCATGTTGGTCATAGGTTGATGACACTTGAGTTCTTATGCAGTACCTATTACATCTGGGTTTTTAGCACCTTTTAAAAGTGGTTTCAAAGCTCTAATGAGAACACGTACAGAGAGAATCCTCATATTTTTTCTTAGAAATGATGACTCTGACATAGAAACCGCAACTCCAGGGAAGGTTTAGTGAAAGAAACATCAGAGATTTGAAGACTGAGTCCAGGAGCTTCACAAATTTGAATTGTGAAAAGCGTCTATCTTCACTGTCATGGGTCTTTCACAGGAATCATTAAAAAAGCGAGATTCTGTTCATGGGAATTAAAGATCCATTGAGTTTTTCATAGGACTGGGAGCTTAGCATCACTTTCTCTGGCCAGGTTTTTCTCTTCATTAACTACTTGGCAGTATGCTAAACATCCAGAGGTCATATTCAGCCTTTCAGAATCTGTGCAGTTGGTATCATCTATTTAACTGTAACATGATTTGAAGCTCACAAAAGTCTTGTGGGTTTTTTTGTCCTTATTTTCTTTCATGATGTATTCAAATTAGAGGGCAATAATTTTCTTTTAAACTGTATATAATTTAATGTTGGGGGTGTGGATTGACCTCTTGTCCAAAGAGAGCAACTCTCTTCATATACAATCAAATTCTGAATATGCAGAGTAAGGGCTGCTGCAGTAGTTAACATAATTCCGGCTTTATGGACAATTTTGTAAGGCTTTTCCAGACTCCCTCTGTATTTTTAATGTGCCTTTAGCAATGCAAGTCTGATCAAAGGGAATAATTTGTGCCTGCTTCTAAACGGCTGGCAAGAATTTTAACAGATATTTTGAGTAATAATTAATTAGGGATATGGTATGATAATTACTACAGAAACACAGGTCTTTTATTTAAATAGGATAATAATCATTGCTACAGTGAAAGAGTTGTTTGGATTATTCAGAGAATCTCATTTCTCAAATAGAAATTTGTTATGGAATTAAAAAAGTAACAAAGGATTTTGAAACCTTCCATTGTCAGAGCAGCATTTCATTTTAGCACCTATTTTTTGTAATCGTATCTTTTTACCTCTGAGTTTTTCTCATTTGTTTTCCATGCCCTCATGGGGAATAAGTACCCAGTTTTCTACTTTTTGCCATCACAGTAACTCCAGTACAGATTTGGTGTTTTTTCAATGACTCTGTTCAGATCCTGAGCTAAAATCAAGCTCATAAGGAAGATTCTTGTCTTTTTCCAAGAACAATAGATCATGTAACAGAAATTTTCAATTTGTTTTTCTCTTCTGAATTCTCAGTCTCAAGTCTAAATCTGGTCATTTTTCTACATTAGTTGAAAGATTTTTAGTGAGTTATATTTGTATGTTCTATGCATTTTCCTACCTACTGCTGTGAATAAGGCAAGAGATTTCGGCCTCATTATAAGTTTATTGTGAGGCTCTTAAACTGCCAGCTAGGACCAAGCTGGAAAAACTTTGGTAGGGCCATTTTTCTGCTGGAGTTTGCCTTTCTATCAGAAGTAAAATGGTTGTTAAGTTATCAATTGTGCTGAAATTCTGCATCTGCAAAAAACTAGGACAAGGGAAATACTGACAGTGTTAAACCATCCTGTTTGATAGTATCTAATACTTGGACCTGAACTTTGAGGTTGTAATCTCTTTAGAGCTGTAGTCTGCTTTGGAAGAAGTGGGAAAAGGCGAAGAGGAAACTATTAAAGTTAAATGTTCCTCTGAGTACAGTTCTACCTTCTTGCTCTAATGCTTTTTCTACTGCAACTGAAATTTTAAATAGTGAGTTTCTTCATCATACTGCTATACCTAAATTCCTGGGCTGATTGGGTGTCCAGCTGCAAAGTGCTAAGGTATTGCCCATAGTCAATACATCATAACAACAATTAGCTACATAACATTGTTGCTTGCGTTGTAATTAAACAATGTGGAACATCTTCAATGGAGCTTTTCAATTGAGAATTTTGGAAAAATTTCAAAAACCCCAAACCATCAAAGCCAAAGGTTTTTATAAGCCTATAGTTATGAAGATTAAACAGGTTTGGTTTTTGGGGGTGCGGTTTTTTTGGTTAAAAAACCCAAACAGATTAAAGGCAGATGCTGTAATCTCAGAATCATTGGCAAAATTACTTCTGCATCTTTTGCATATGCCCACTGACAGTGCCATGCTCCTCGTATTTAGAAGGAAACTACTTGCTCAGAGATCAGGGGCACGTACAGGATGAAGAATCTTTGTTATGCCATTCAGGAACAATGAATACATTGTCTTCTCCCTAGAATGAGCCTGCTGCCTATTTTCTAACCTTTAAACTGGCATCTTGCAGCCTTTATATACTGTATTATGAGCCCTAATTTCCATATCTCTTTCAAAAATTCCTCTGTGACTTGGTGCTCTGCCATATTCTTTCCGTTATTTGAGCAATAAAAAAAAAGGACACTGCTTGCAATTTTGGTAGGAAGTGAAAGGAAATTAAGTAGCATTGGTTTTTGGGGGCTACCTTTGTGACTTTTAGCCGAAGGCCAGAAGGAAAAAATCATTATGGTCGGAAGACTAGAATTTCTTCTAAGAGCCACCTTACATCTATAATTTCTATCTAAGCTTAGACCTCTTGACATGTCACCTAGTCTCCTTAGACTCAAGGTCTCTTCAAACCCTCTTCTCGACTATTTTAAGGCCTCCTCCCCCAAAATCTAGCTGTGACTTGGTGTGAGCGATGAAGGAATTCAAACCCTGCATTTTCTTGCTGGCTCGCTCATGCAGAGAAGGAGCACATAGTGCTTCCCTTTTGACTGCTGGGTAGCAGCAAATGCAAGCTCTCACAAGTGAGGGGCTGAGCAGACGAGAGTAAGCTTTCTGTGTTCAAATGTAAGCCGCTTTATTTTTCTCCAATCTGAAGAGACGTTTTTCACTTTTTTGCATGAGCCAGTAGACTGAGCAAAGATGAGTTTTCTTTTAGCATCTCAGCGAATTTAGGCATCACAATGCAAGAGCTGAAAAAAGACAAGCTTGAGCAGAGAATAGTTTGGTAACACTAGTTTGAGGTGGCTGTTTGCAGGAATGCCCTATTCATTCAGAGCTGAATTCCTAAATCATACAGGTTTTCACCATTTGAGAGACAGCAGCTTGTGCGTATGTGTGTAGAGGAGATTCCCAGCTCTCAAAGCCTGTTATTATGAGACCAGACTTTCTTTGAATGTTGCCTGATGCCAGTGCAGACGAAATCAGCAGATTGTAGTGTAATATGGTAACTGCCTACAGAAACTGGTGCGAACAGGGAGGCGGCAGCTAATCGGATTAAGGAAAAGTCTATCACAGCTGCAGCTGTCAGTGGATTTTAGCAGATTTTTTTATCACTGTTTGTGTGGGAAAACACACGATAGAGGGAATCTAATGAAGGAGATTGAACTAATAAACAGAAGTGCTTTTTGATCTGATAGTTGCTTTTCTGAGTAAAGTACTCTGGAGAGGTTCAGGGAAAGTTTTGATGTAACTCTTATGTAGAAGAAATAACCTGGAGACATTTTAGGAAGAGGAAGGTGAAATGACTGAAATGTTCCCTTCATATCTCAAAAAAGTTAACAAAAAAGGTTCTTTTGAAATCCAAAAGCTCTGCTTTAGAATCTTAAATAAATAAAAATCCTTGGGAACCAGGCACACACGTTGTTATTGCCCCCTCCCACCCCACAAACACACACGCGCACTCACACTTTTCTAGGGGCCTACACTTTTCTAGAAAATATATATATAGCAAAGGCTGTGGCTGGGAAAGAAAGAATATGAAAATAACTATTCGAAGATATATGGTTATGATCAAGCACACTGCAAATGGAACAGAGATGGCCATGTCTAAAGCCTTAAAAGTTTTCATCATCTGACATGAATGTCCCCGGTGCTTGCTGAGTCCACAGCTGAGATGGGGCTTGGATAGAAGATGAGGCAAATTATCAACCATTAGTTTGAGCCTCGTGTTTGAAAGAGGCTGCCTAGAGTAGGTGGCATAAGTATGATGCAAAGGGAACAAAGGTACCAGACCAAAACGGAACTAACCACCAACTTTATGTTCCCACTTGGAGGAACCTGATTTTTTCAGGGCCTGATTTTTCAGGGAATATGTTGCATTATGCTTACTATATTCAGACCACAGGCCCCACTGACTTCAGTTCCTCCATAAAAGGAATATACCATTGGTGACCACCAAGAAAAGTTGATTCGAAAAATCTCCCTTTCATCTTGCAGGAGCTCTATGACAGGGAGGAAAAAAATTACCAAATTACAAGTGAGAGCTGTGTTTTCATGGACACCAACCCTCGGTCATTTGTCCTGCTTCCTTGCAGGACTGCTTAGCTCAGGCATAGCTCCATGCAGTGATGGATATACATTTTCCACATTTAGGAGTGCTGTTTTGAGGGGCTTAGTATCTCCTTTAAAGCCGCAGTGTAATAAAAGTTGATGCTTTACTCCAATTTTATGTCACAGGAAAATAACCAGCACATCTTACAAACAAAACATGCCATGATTCAGAAAAGAACTATGGGATGTACTTCAGGTCTTCATTTAAAACAGGTGGTCCTACTGCTGGTATGAATCAATGTAACTAAGACACAAATCAGAGCCTGTGTTTTAATAATTAGATCATGACAGAAAAAGATCAAAGTGACATTCGCAGGTTTGTTGGTTTAAGTTGTAACTTCCATACTGAAGTAGGTTTTTATTTCATTCAGATTCGTGGGTGTATGCAGGTTGGGGTGAATGTACTTTAACCTTCCAGTTCCTCTCTTCATCATATATTTTATCAGAATTGAGCAGTAACTAATTGAGGTTAGTTGAGGCAGAAAAGCACTTTGGATTTGCTGGGTACTTGCTGTGAAAGAGCTTCTAAAAGTCATGGCAGAATCCTTTAATCCAGCTTCTTTTTTTTAACCTTTTTTTTTTTTTAACTTTTTTTTTTTTTTAATGCATGCAAAACAAACTCCTGTATCAGTGTGTTCAGTGCTGGAACTAATTGAAGGGAAGAGATTTATTCTGAGCTACTAGTGAATTAGAGGAGAGGAAAAAAGACCTTGTGGAACACGTGTGTTGTTTTTTAAAAAGAATAAGCAAGACCAATACTGAGGAAATGTAGTTTTCTAAAGGTTGTTAAATACCTCAGTTGTTTTTCCTGGACATTTTTATAGTTATATTTAAAGAAAATAATTCTAAAAATATCCTACTACATATTAATCATTTTACTGGTATTGCAAGTTCTCCTTTTCTCTCTCTCATGCTCTTTGTCCACTGTTCTGCAGAGTCCATACACAGAGGACAGTCTCTTAGGAGATAATGAGATTACTTTGTGTTACACTGTTGAAAGTAGAGAGACCTCTGTAGGCAGGGCATTGCAGACTTTTAGTTTCTTTGGAAAGGGAAAGGTTAGAGCTGGGGCTGGAATGGGGATGGCCTTTCTCTACACCCTAGATATCACACAAAGTTCCTGAGCAATACTGTAGTACTAGTGCCAAAGAGCAACAAATGGCAAATCAAAACGTTGTGCTGTGATTTAAACTTGGACATGGAAAAACACACAGGCTTTTTTTCTACTTTGATATCTCAGTGCTTGTCATGTGTGTTTGCCCTTCACTGTAATGTCACTACCAGGGTAAGAAGAAAAGCCGTAGTTTGGTATGTTCAGATCTCATTTTAATCAAGCTCCTGTACTGGCTGCAAAGCTGGAGATTTTCAGACATTGTTGCGTCAATTTCCAGCACCCTTTTTGTAGGATTTATTCTCAGGAGTCCAATTCTTTATGTTGAGAACCCTTTATGCTGCCAAAATGACATAAAAATATCTTGGTGTAAGACCTGCTTTTCAAAGATAATATCTCTTTGCTCAGTGGAAGACTCCTTTGGCCTTGAGGCATCTTTCTGTCTGTCTGCTCTTTTTCCCTTGCATGCACACTCATCCTTTCAGACCTTTTCTTCTCTTCCACTGTTCAAAACAAGAAAATTGCATATATGTCATGTTAAAAATGTATGAGAGTAAACAACAATTCACAGCATTCAGTGTCTTTTTGATAATAAAATAACTAGAAATGCCTATCTGAAATAACTTTCCACAGCTTTGGTTGGAGGAGGAGAGTGGAGAAAAGGGTAATAACAGAAAAGCAGCCGAAGTAGGGAACATCATCTTTTCATTTCAAAAGCTTTAGTGCTCAGCTCCATCACACTTCCTTCCCAGCCCCACCTTCACAGTGTTCAAGCTTTGGCAGGTACTTCACAAGACTTTGGTTTCCATGAGCAAGGCAGAAACTGTGTACAAAGATGCTTCTGCATGTTGTCTTTTCAAAACATGGGCTTTTGCTTTCTAAATTTTCATTTCATCACAGTAGCCATATACGCAGAGGAGATGAGATTCACTGAAGTAAGAGCAGAAAATGAAGCACTGGGTTGATTGCAGAAATGTTGCTATTATGCCCAGTAATTGGCTTGTGTTGAGTAAATAGATCCTGCTAATGCTGAATGATCCAAGACAATAATTTTTTTTTTAACCTAGGAAAATAATTTGTACAGCCAAATAGGTCTTTATGAGATGCTGATAGCAAAGCATCATCAAGCATCCTGTTCATGCAACTACTAAAATAGGCAGTAGTAGCAGATCTGTGGTTGGTGGCTTCAGCTGGAACTCAGCGATGTATGTGTTCAGTACACAAGAAGGAATTGGTGTTGATAAGCAGAGACTAACAAGAACATTGTAACTAGAGAATGTTTGCAAAGTGTCATGTGACTGTTAAAGACTGTTGTTTATTCAATCTCCAAGCATAAGCATCTTGAACTTGGCATTAATGTGTCATACAAATAACATTTTGGTCAGTCTCGGCACTTCTTAGAGAACAAGGTCCCAGGTTCCTGTGCTTTTCTATTCTACAGCATTACCCAGAAAGCCCAAGAAACTTCTTTCTCTGGTAAACAGTCTGGGAGACTAGAAATCCTAAGGAGCACCAGCTTCAGCTCTTTAAGACATTGCTTTGTTTGGGTTTGAGGGCTCTGAGATGCCCTTTATATTGTTTGGCTAACTGATTGACTATTGGATCATCTCTACCTCAAAGATAGCTAACTGCAAGAGCACCTGGCTCTCTGGAAATGAAGAAATTCAACTCCTGGGAGCCCAAAGGACGCCCAATTCCAATTCATTCTCCAGAGCAGACGTGCCTAGGAGAGGAGCCATGCAGTGAGAGTGAGCTGGTAGGAAAAAACTTTCGTGAACTTCAGTGGGACTCGTGAAAATTCAGCTGCTCCCATTGAATTGTCTCAATTCAATCTCACTCAATTGAATTTGTTGATCAGAATCAACAAATCTGATGTAACTTTTCTAATCTTTCAGAGGTATTTTACCAGCCAGTTCCACTCTCCATTAAATATGTGCAAATTATTACACGGCAGTTTCAATTCCTGTTACCTGTAATGAAAGCAAGCTTGAGCTTTTGGTGCTTCCAGAGGTATTTCCTTTTAGGACTATTTTAAACAATACTAACTTGCCATGTTCCACTTAATGCTCCAAATTGCTCCTGACAACCCCCCTGCTATCTTTCCCTTCTTTCATCATGCTGAACATTGCATCCTGCACTTCGCAGACACATGGGAAGGTGCTCGGTGCTGTACCTGCCCTGTGCAGCTGAGCCAGCAGCAGAACACAAGTTGCCAGCGGTCAGGTACAGTTCCTGCACCAGCACTGCGTGGTGGGATGCCCCGGCATGTGCTGGGTGCAAGGAGGGGAGTCAGCCCTTCTGGTGTGAACATGCACGCCTCTACTCTACCTGGAGAGAAGTTGTTCACGGATCTTTCTGTCCCAACTGTATTCTGAGCTTTTAGTGCATGTATTTTACCCTGCTGTGAAAACATGTGAAGATTGTGTATACGCTGCAGTGGACATAGGTAATCTTATACAAGATTTCAGAGAAAGCGGTAACTTCCTTAAACTTGTAAAAAGAACATCTCCTGGATTATTCTTCCATATTTTTGTGGAAGAAGAAGAATCCACACAGCCCAGCAACACTCAGAGAGGCTGCATAAAGCACAAAATATCAACCCCAAAATTCGTAGTCCGCACAAAGTAAGAATGTAGGATCAATTTTTGAACCTAATAATATCACATGCAAATACTATCCCTCAGTTTGGGAACAGATGCATTTGTTTAAGATGTTACAACCCCCTGCTGTTTGTTACAGTCCCTGTTAGCTGTGCCACCGTAACAGATTGTCAGACTGGATTAGGTTGAGCCACTTAAGAAAAAAGTTTAAAATAAGATGCGTGACTTTGCCCTGAAAGACACTGGGAGTGTTCATGCAGGCGGTTGGCAACAGCTTTAGAAATGCCAGGGCTGCACAAGTATTTCTGTCTTTGCCTTATGTGACATAGATACTTAAGCCTTATTTTCAAAAGTGATTCAAGGGTTTTCAAGCCTAAGTCTCATTTTCTCCTACAGATCCAAATTGCTTTTCCCACTTCTCTCTCTAGATGAATAAATGATCAGCTCTGACTACCCACGCCAGAACAGATATCCGCACTCTACATGCATTCCTCACTAAATATTTCAGGAGCTATCCTAGAAGCTCTTTGTTATTAAGCAGTTTTGTCATTCTGTGAACCATCAGTTACCAAACAGTAGCTTAAAACAAACAATACCTCTTCTATAATAAAAAATGTAGCTGTTGTTTTAACTCACAGCTGCATTGCCACATCATCTTTCTGGAGACTTCACTGTTTAGCCAGTTCTGCTTAACTCTGCCAGTGAAAGGAAATTGTTCTCCTTTCCTTCTTTATGCCTTTCTGTAGTGCATTTGCATCCTTAAGTGTTTAAAAAAAACAACTTGAAGTATATCAAATTGAATAATATACCAGCCTGTCCAATTACTTGATTTGTCTCCTCAGCTAGTCTGGTCCAGACTCGGAGTTTTCATCTCCTTTCTCCACTGGACCCTTAACAGGGCTCACCTCTACCCTCTCTCCATAACTCTGTCCCCCCCCCTCAGACTGCATCGGCTGGTTGACAAGGAAAAGCCATTCAGCACTCTGCAATCCTTCAGGGCACAACTCATTCAATCAGGATGGGACAGATTTATGGCTCCTACACTTGGGTCCCAATTTCCTGCACTGACATCCTGATTTGTTTCTGTGACATTAGGGGTTTGCCAGGAATGGTGTTTGTTCACTCTCAAGGTACGTGAAGGAGGTGGTTATGCTAACAGCCTGGGACTGTCCTGCAAAGGGGTGGGAAAAGGCCCTGCCAAAAAGGGACCTGTTTGAGTTTGGGACTTCCCTAGGTTTTAAATGCATTTTGTTAATCTGGTTTTCCAGTTTCTAACAGAGCACCAATAATACAATACCAGTAAGACTGTTTTGTAAGGGGGCAGCATGAAACTAACAGTAATACAAAAAAATCTTACCTGCTTTCTAGTATCCATCATGCTTGTCAGATGTGTGTAAAGTATATGCCATCTTGTGTTGACAAGCCCAAAAAGCAGCTGTTATTTTGAAAACTGAAATTACGTCTACTGTTCGCTGTTTGAAAGGCAGGCAATACAAAAGACTGTAGAAAGGTTTGATACCGCCCAAGTTTCATCTGCTAGCTTTCCCTCAGATTTCCTGGGAGGAACAAGGATATGAATACATAAAACATCCGAATAACATTTCTGCTCTCTAGGGCCATACGGATAGGAAGAGAAAGGAACCACAGGTTCCCAATAACTTGTAAGTTAAGCAGTAACAATTGTGAGAAATCTTTCAAAAGTACAATTAGGAGGAGCTTGAAATGACCTGAGTATGAAATGACCTCTCACTTGCCTCTATTGACATGCTCATTTGAGAGATTTGCTCCCTGGAAGTTTATCAGACCTGGAAAAGCATGAACAATTTTGGTGCAGGTATTATCATCTACACGGATAAATGTTGAGTACCAAAACATCCTGTCAAAGTCAGTCAAAGTTACCATGTGTGCTATAGCTCTGAAATGCAGATCCTGTTGTTATCTTGATACACAAAAGCTGTGCTTAGTCTAACTTTGTTGATCACGATGGTAGAGTATTAACATAGTCAGTTTGTTATTTGCTCCCAAGTGTTTATAAACCCTGTCTTGGGTTGATAAGAAGTTCTAAGCTTAGAAAGGACTGTTATTAGTGATCCTGATCTGACCTATATAGCCCTGGATATAGAACTTGGTTGAATTAATTTCTGTCTCCACTCGAGTAGTTGTGGCTGGACCAAATCAACAAGACTAAACCAGGATTCACTCAAGGCAGTTCTCCATTTCCCAAAACAGCAATGGTCCTTGAAACCTTTTTTTTTTTTCCTTTGCAACTCACCATCAGAGGTATTAATGTCCAACATCTCCAGGTTCCAGGTTCAGAAGGAAAGTGCTGTGAAAGAGTTAAGGAAAGAGGATACTGTTAGATCCTGTTACTGTGAATTAGGCTTCACTTCTGTTGTAATATTTTTATTTGTTTGTTCAATGGTTTTGCTTTGTTTTAAATATTTAGTGTGGGGAGTCATGCAGCTCACATATTGTTCTGAAAATAGGGAGGGCAGGTAATAACTGCAGCTGCAGTCCCGTTTCTTTGTTAGCAGAAGAGGCATGAGAGGAAGCATCAATGCTGTTCCCAGTGCAAACAACAAGCTGAACCCACTGCTGGTTTTATATCACAAGGCTGGTTTTTCCTTCTGTGTGATATACTGTCTTTCCAGAGTTGCTGCAGTCAGAACTGGTCCTGTGGGTGATAGCCCACACCCTAGTAAATCTCTACAGCAGGCAGCATTTCTGTGAGTGTTAATCTGGAAAATTAAGAAAGAAAATTAAGAACAGAAAATACCTCTCTCGGCTAGGTCAGTTAAGGGATCCTGATTTTTGGAGGGGGCTCCTTCATCCAGATAATTTCCTGTGACATACAGGACAACTTAACATACAATTATGTATTGTACAACTTACAGGATAGCTTAACATACCTTAAAAGGGAAGGTAGCTGTGATGAAAGGCCACAGTGCAGCCTGCCCTGCCACTGGGCAGCAGCATGGATTTATGCTGGATTACAATAACCATGAGCTGAGGTTTTGTTCCTTGCTGTTGGCAGGTTTTCTGCTGCCCTCCCAGTCTTTACTACTGCCCTAGCTATGCTGTTTTCTGGGTCTTTTACTACCTGCTTTCCAAACACTTTCTCTATTTAAGCATGACGGGGTGTCCTCAATGAAAGCAGTCTCGCTCTTCCTTCCAGGGCAGGTACCAAGAAAGCACCAGTCGGCATAAACATATTTATTAGTGCCCAGCTGTGCCTTTCACCCTGTTTATAGTTTAACACACTACACCCACACTGGGAAATGTCCTCGGCAGTATGCCTGATTCTGGTGAGGAAGGTGAAGGAAGGGGAGAGGATTAGAGGCAATGGGGTTTGGAGGAAAATTGCCAGGGCAATGGGCTGCAATAGGGGCTCAAAATGTTCCTGCAATAGACGTGGAGGCAGAAGTTTGCGGGGGATTGAGGCCAGGCTGTAAGGACCTGCTGGGGAGGGAGGTATGAAAGAGCTGCACTTTCAGAAGCAGGAGTTTTTGCTCCCTACCCTAAAAATTTTCTGCAGATCGTGGAGAGGAAGCTTTCCATTCCTCTGCTTGTGCCTGCCTCTGCTGTGGGTATGCCTCCCAACCTCGCCTGGGAGCGGTTAGGGTTGGGCTTCTGGTTCACTCAGGACAAAGAGGTTGGTCATGAGGGCTGAGAATGTGCTCCCTTGTGAGCGAGTTGAAAGGGTAGGGTCGTCTTCTATTAGCAAATAGGGTTATTCACACTCAAATTTATCAGTTGCTTATCCTCCCATGTGTAGCCAAGGTGCATTGGTTAATTCTGCATGGGAAAATTGTCCTGGAAAACCAAATACTTACTGTAGCCTTAGTTGCTTCCTTAAAGTGAACACTGCACAGCTTTAATTATAATTTAAAACCAAAGTCTGATATCTTTTACAACAGAAGTTTCTTTTTGAGTTAAACAATGATGAAGAGATTAACGGAGCTCTGTAGGAAGATGATTTTTGATGGAGAGGAAATACTGTCTGTGCAATTTCAGATGATTGATTTTCGTTGATTAGGTACCCATCACAGTGCAGTCAGCAATGCTCAGGACATGATCATAATACACTGAAGAAAGGGGCAGCTCATTAAATGAAGAGAATCATCCTGCCATCCCATCACCCCCCCCCACACACATATTCTTTATTACTGCTTAAGGAATTCAGGCCTCACAAGACTTCTGTGCTATTTGGAAGAGAAGGTATGGTATATATACTAGACTGCAATAAGATACAGTCCTTGATATGCAAAATGAGGCATGCAAAGATTTCTCTTCATTTATTTTATTTATTTTTAAAAGTGTTGAACAAGCATAAATTATCCCGTTATTATTCCCTACTTTGAGTAGAAGCAGTTCAGTATAATCGGAAGAGCAGCCTTCAATTTGGCTATTCCCAGGGTAGGAGTATGCTGCTAAATCATCTCTGTTATCAGTGGAGCTCTAAAAACAAGGCTATTGACCATGAGATGAATTTTGTCACAAGCTTGATGTAGGAGTCAGTTTTGACATTGCTCTAAATGTTCTCTTCTCAAAGAAAAGCTCTATTGAGAGCAGATGTATAAAAGTTAAGCAGGAGATTTTAGATTGCATAAATGAGAATGAGACATCTGATTTACCCAGGCTTCCACTGAGAGTTGAGCATCTCACTGTCCTTTATGCCTTTGAAAAATCTTCCCTTTAACCGCCATCTTACAAAACGTGGTAGGAATATAGTAGCAGGATAAGTCAGATTATATCTGTACAGGTTTCTTGATTTTGATATCGCAATGCATGTTCATAACTCTTCCAAAGGACTCAAATGTTTTCATGTCACTTATCCTATGCTATGTGAACCCTTGCTTTTGCCTGTCCCATAAGATGAATGTGTTTTATTTCATTAGAGGATGTTTTGGTGACCTCGGAGAAATTTGTTGGAAGGAATCTTAGCATGTCCCTTTATGCTGGTGGAAAATTTTGTCATTCATAGCAGTGAGGCCATTATGCTCTGATGTTACTTAAACCACTGGGATCTACCTTTGTGCAAGCTTTGAATTTGGTTTTGCCAACTTCATTTTGGATTCATATTTTAGAAGTGTAATTCATAACAAAAATGAAAACTTATGTCGACTCAGCACTACTGCTGTGTATTGGGGGATTTGAGAATTTATTACAGAAATGAATTTGTGTGAATATTTATGCTTCATTAGTTACTCATTGGTGTGGAACATAGTATGGGAACTTTGTACTTACTGATTTTCTCAAGTTAAACTGCCAAACTGTTCATGACTGATATTCCCATATTAAGTGTGTGAAGCTTTTAACACTTGACTTAACAAGTGCCTTTAATTTCACTGAACATAAGTTATTGATCATGGTGCTTGTTGCCTGGAAGCTCCATTCCTGATTGTTAATTGAGCCATTGATTTTTTTTAACGTTATCATTAACAAAAGGGTGAATGCTGTATTGTAAAGCGGTTTGCTTAGAGTGGGGAGGGGAGCAGTGTAGCTGACCAAAGAAAATACATTTTTTTTAAACCTATCACAGCTGAAATCAGTTCAAAAGCTCCTGTTGACTTGAATGAAGAGGGGATTTGGCTCAATATGGATTTGATTTGGCAAAAGTAAAGTTAATAGGAAAGTTCTGTAGATTTCAGGGATGCCAGATCAGACCAGATGTTTGGTACAAGTTCTGCATGTTAGCATGCTTAGCATGACACTAAATCCAGCCCAATAGGCCTTGCTGAGAAAAAGCTCATCTGTATAAGCTCAGGCTTGGCACCACATTCATACAGCCAAATAGCTCCCTGTTTAGAGCTGGCTTATGGCCAGCCGACTTGCAGCTCAGGCACAAGGAGCTTGTCTCTGTCTGCGAAAGACCATTTAGGCTGTGCCAAGGTTAGTGAAGCCACACTGATTTACACCAGCTGGACCAGCCCATTGCTTTGTTTTATATTCACTGTTACCACATTAACGGTAAGGTGTACACATAGCAAATGAACACGCCCAGCAGCAATACCACATCTAACTGTGAAATGGAAAGCAGTATCCTCGTGTTAGAAATATAACCTGTGGACATGAAGACCTAGTGATAGTGAGGATAAGTTTAGGATTTAAGGTGATTAATGATGCCGCTGGCAGGATGGGGACAAGTGTGTTATATACACATATCATATATATGTATGTCTGACGTTATGGATATGACCTATAACTGAATTTTGTGTAGTTTCCGGTGTACAATGGTATGCAAGTATCTGTTTAATTACAACTGCCTCATTGTCTTAGAACTATTATTACTGTCCATGAGGCCATCTCAAGTACTTACAGGCTTTGGAGAAAGTACTTCAGTTCACTAAAAGCCTTTTGCTTGTATTCTGTCATGCGCAGCTTTTACGATTTTTAAAATAGAACAGAAAAAATGTTTCTGTCTCAAAGGCATATGATGGAATTCATTTTCCTCTTATCCTATGGACATTGTTTTTAAGAGCACATACCATGGTATTCAGAGAGCAAACTGTTTCTTCTGAGCTGTCTTGCAGACTTACATGTTGATTTTTAATTGGCATGACTAGTAGATGGAGTCTAGAGAGTTTGAAAGGATTCATTATTGCTATTCTTGTAGAATCATATCTAAAAAATAAAAATACCTGTTAGAGGTTACTGCAGAGGTGCTCATATTCATGAGCCCCCTGCAAAACACTATCGCGGTTTGACAAATATGGTAAGAAAGTATTCATGAGTTTATGATTTCGAAGGGTTTGAGTTCTTTGCAGTTCTCCAAACAGTTTCCAGAAACTATTTTATGACAGTTTTAAAAGACTTCAAAGACTTTTACTCTTGGGTATACCAGCTTTCTCTGGAAGACAGGAGTGTGGCGAGAGGTCTAAGCAGCAGTAGTAATGATTCAGGTGACATCAGCTCTCCTCATTTCCTGACCTTGTGTGGCTGACAGTTTTAGTGAGGATGGAAACAATGCTGATTTCTGAAGACTGTCAAGTGCGAGCAGTTTTCTGCTGAGTTGTAGGAGGCTGGAGATCTATAAACCTTTTTAAGTGCTAGGAGGAACGAGAGAGCATTGTTTTCATTGCAGCTGGTCTTTGAGTCAGAAAGAGAATAGTAACTATTGAGGGACAGACCTCTGCAACAAGGCTAAGTTTTATTTATTAACTAGTAAAATTTCTTAAAAGGAGAGTGAGCAAGCAAGCAAAAATTCCGTAGCTCTGCTGCTGTGGACAAATAAATAAGAATGCAGAAATTCTTATAATAACACAGCATGAAATTATATTGCTAAGGCAACACAAGTTCTTCCATTTTGAAAAATCATCATAAATGTAAACAGCATTTCAAGACTATCCAAAACTAAAATACTTGCTACTGGAAAGCAACATCCCAAAATTTTTGGGGAAAGCAGCATACCAATGATTATTTGTTGCAATTTTTCAAAGGATTTGTCTGACTTTGGCTAAGATGTTTCTGTACCAAATCCTTGGTTCTATTCCCAGACCAACCAGCCAGATTTTTGAAAGAGTTCAGGATGTATTTATTGAAATAAAAAGTCAAAGGTGAAACTGGTGGGATATCCAATAGGCCCTGGATGGTCTGAAATGTCACCCTGGGAGTTTAATGTTGTTTAGCTCATATTTATTGCCAGTGCTTCAGGATGGTCTTGTCAAACTAAAGATACTGAGGTCTACTGAAGATCTGGTTACTTTCTTTGTGCCTGAAAGGAAGATGAGGATGTGAAATTACTCATGAACATTTTGTGGTCTTCCTCTATGCAGGACTCAGCCACTGACTTTTAGCATGTTTGGTAACTACCTTTAGAAACACAAACGGGGAGAAAAGTGTATAGTACACTTCCATGGTATTTTGTCCATAATCTAAATACTTTCTGAGATACCATTTGGCTACTAACTTCCATGAAAAAATGTATGTGTGTCTGTCTGGGGTGTTTTTTGCAGTTGAACAAAGAGGCACAAAGGAGAATTTTTAGGGTAGCACGTTACAGAACAACACATTTTGTTTCCAAAATACTCTTCGTTTCTCGGAGGGCTGTACAGAGATCCCCCGTTTTCTGAATGGTCTATGATCAGACCTGAAAATGGAAATAGTCATAATGAATTCTTGCCTTCTACATGAAGAGAACATGAAAATATGCAGAACCAGGTGGAGGTCCCATTTTTTTCTTGAGGGAAGACTTTGGTACCAACTGTGTGATAATGATACAGCCAAATCCCTGCCTCTGAAACAACGGAGAAGAAAGCCACTGGCTTTGGGCTGGTTCTCCTCCCATCTCTTCCTGCTCCTGGTATAGACAGTGTTACGACTGTACCTCCCAGGCTTAGAGAGCAGGAGGGGAAGTCTTCTTTGGGTGTCGTTTGCAGCTTGATGACAATGTTGTAAGCTATCATCTCCCAGCTAAGAGTAATGCCACACTGTGCACACAACTGCATAAAGTACATCAGCTCTTTCAGGGAACAAGTCCTTCATTAAGCTAAAATGTAAGCTTAACTTATGGTAATCCCATGGGATACCTCCTTGATTTTATCTCATACAGTAAGTTCCAGAAATCCAGATCCCAGGATCCCTCTGAATAGTTAAAGTCTCCCCAAAGACCTGACAGGATTAGGTACCAAGGGCTCTTTTAATACCGTGTTGGTTTTTTCCCAACATTTTTCCTGTACAGAACACGTGTATGTTTTCAGATCCTGGCTGGACAAATCACCCAGTCTACGGCATTCACACCTAGTTTGTTCCCTCCATCTTGTTGTGTTAAAAGTGATAAAAAAAATTTTAAAAAAGCTAGTCTCTCAATCAGTTTGATTTCTGTCCATCTAACATTACTAATTGAACCCGAGGTCCAATTTTGAGCAATCCAGTGAAAGACACTGGCACTCTGATTCTCGCATTTGACCTGTCCAGCTAGAGAAATAAATTTCAAATACTGTCGGTGAAGTTAATATGAACAGCATACAGAATTTCAACCCACCAAAGGGATTTGTTTTTAAGCTCCTCTGAACTCCAGTATCTGGACGAAAGCTCTGGTGTTTAGAATTAATGATGTCTTGGGTTAGCTCACACAGCTTGCAGCGCTCTAGGTACTGCGGTTTGATGACTGTCACCGTTGGTTGGGTCAAGAATAGCTGCCACAGACATAATCAGTGCATTTCCTCGTTTTATCAGACTGGTGCAAGAGGTAGTCATTTTTTCCAGGGGACAGAATTAATGGGTGAATGTGCTGTGGGGCTGGCACATGCTGCCTCCAGTTTAATAGCTGAATTAGAATCTTTTTAAACCCTTGGCACCAAGAAATGTGATTTCCCAATGCTTAGGGCTAATGCTGTGGTAAGTGCTGGGAAATCTTGACTGATAGTACTAAGAGTTAACACAGACAAAAAATAAAGCACAATAAATCTTACCTGAAGTGTTTGTCTATGTATGAATTACATATGTGCACATATGTATTGGTCTGAAACATATGAGCACACACAGAGATTAATTATAGCTTAACCTGCACTTAAAAGGATCATCAAATCTAATATTTTTTCGTTCAATATTTCAGCGTTGCTCCTGGTGGTCAAGCTTGGGGGAAAAAAGATTTATAGCCACTATGTGAGAAACTGTATCAAATAAATAATGGGGCCAAATTAAACACATTGATTAACTATCATTCACTATCCTGTAATCTCTTAATGACTAAGGTCTAATTTAAGACAGACTAGAATCAGGATTAAATTCTGAATTGCTATTATTATTACATGTATTAATTAGGTTCTAGATGAATTCAGGAGAGATTAAAAAGGCACCTGTGAATTAAGACCAGCTATTAATGGGGAAAGTTGAAGGACTTATCCATATTAATGGAATTTTTCTTATTCAGATAGCCTAACAAATGGAAGCATTAAACTTTACAGATTGTTTATTCATGTTTTGTGTATTCATGGTTTTCATGAGTCTAGTTTATTGTCAGAAAATCTGTAGAGCACCTGGAAATATAATAATGGCCACTGTGTTGCATTTACTAATGGGAGTAGCAGAAAGCTAATTAGAGCATTTTTCAGGGCAGTTGAAAGGGATAAGATTCAGTCAGTTCTGCAGCCAGTCTAAAGAAATAAAATGGAGGACAAATGAGAGAGGAGGGGAGAAAAGCACTGTTTGTTTTAATTGACGTGTGCATGAAGCTATGTTTAACACTGCAAGTTTCAAACTGGCCAGAATGTGCCAAACCCAGGCAAGTTATTAACCCATTTGAACTTGAGGGACCTCATCAAAGAGGTGAATGAGAACCTTTCTGTTAGCTTACTCATGCACTTGAGTCAGAACAGAGGTAGACACCACCACAATCGTAATATTTTTTGCAATTTCTTGCGTTCTTCTGTCAGTGATATGTATGTAGCCCTCCGAGTCAGGTGCATTAGAAGTCTACGTTTTCCAGCTCCAGCCAACTATTTGGCTCCAAGACACCACAGCCCAACCATTTGGCAGCTTGGATAGTTAGAATTGTAAAATAGCAGTGGTATCTTCTCAGAAAAGCCAGCATATGAAAGTGCCACTAGAGCGCTTCAGTCTGCGTGATGGTGTCATTGATAGGGCTTCTCACTGCCAGTTGCTGTGAGCTTGGTGGGCGTTACCCCTCCAGTTGGAAGAACTTGTTTCCATTGACAGCCTCAGTTCTACAGAGTAGAGAGAAAAGTGGTTGCTCAAGTCCAGGTCATGCTCAAGAAACCACTTCAGTACCTGCACAATTTTCTCTGGCCTCCAGAATGCCCGGAATTAAGTTATTAACCTTATGTGTTTGTTTTGGAGTTGCAATGAAACAGAAATACCGTGTATTTTTCTGGTGTGAGGAAAAACTCAAAAAAAAGAGCTGACTTTTAAGATCGTATATGTCCATCTCTTGCTTGATAATCTTTTCTTACACTTTACTTTCCTAGGTATCTGATGCTTTATGCCTGCATGAGCATCGTCTATCTTTAATACACAAGTAGCCTTGCAAAAGTGAATATAAAATGATGCTGCCCTCTTGAATAGTTGATTCCATACTTGCTAATAAAGCACTTGCTATCTTCAGTCCCTCCTCTTCTGCCATTTTTAAGCCAGTTTTCTGATGTTTTGCTTTCAGTAAAGAGGCCATTATTCCTGCAATCTATCATTATAAGGAGCGCTGCCTACTTCAGAGAACCTTTTGCAGCCTAACTGGAATCACTCGATGATTTGGATCATTAATATATTGCAAAATGACAATAAGAACTGAAGTGAGGGGGCAGGCAGACACAAAGTGCTGATGAAGATATATCTGCCCTGCTGTCAAAATTCCACTTACAAATATAGGAGCCACCATTGGATTTCTTTTAGCTAGAAGGTGAAGCTTTAACACGCCTAAAGAGTATTGATTGTTAACCCTGTTGGTATCAGTTTGGGAGTAGACTCAGAACTCTTAAGTCTTCTACTTTTCCTCTACGTTTTTGTTTCTGGATTTTAGTGTGAGATCTTTTAAATCATTCTGCTACTGATATGTTTTCCTTTCTTGAAGCTTTGTTTATTGTTATGATGACACTGAAAAGGAGTTCTTTTTCTAGGTGTTTTCTCCTTTAGCATATGATTTTCTGAGTTCTGCTGCTTCTCCTTTTCCTACAAAAAAAAAAATTCTTGCTCTTAATTATATTTCATAATATCAGTGATTTTTTTTTTAAAAGGATGCAAGCCTAGGAACAGCAGTAGTTCATCTCCTCATCTGCAGCAGCAGCACTAATCTTGTACACATTGGCATGCACACAGGGCAATAAAAAGTGACATGATGTAACATTTCAGTGAAGAATTGTAGGCACTGGAGCCAAATCCTGTCATTTAAGACTTTCTGTGAGGAGTGATTTATTCTCAATTTGCCAGTGTTGCCTTTTTTGAGGGAGAGATTGTGTGAGTGTTGGGAATTATGCCTACACTTTTTGAGCGTTACTGGTGACTTCAGGCATCCCTGTCTTCAGGTACCCAACCTGACATTCCAGAGAGGCTTGATTCTTGGCACACATATATTCAGCTTGTTTAGAAAAACTCTGCCTCAAGCAGAACACCCCAAATCATTGTGTTTGACTATCTGTTACCTTCTGTTCTGTAAGGTAACATCTGACACCACCTAGAGACGCCAAAGATGATGGCTGTAAGGGACAGTGTTTCAGATATCATGCTCTGATCTAGCAAAAGGACTTCCAAAAGTTAACATTTTCTCCATCTGTACAGATTTTTAATAGGCAGAAATCTTCTTTTTGCTCCTAGAATAGGAGCTAAGACAGAGGCTGATGGGACAAATCACTTCACTTTTCACATTATTAGTCTTCTGAAGGCATAGATCAATTGCCCAGAGCTGTTTCTTCTTTTTTAGAGGCAAATATATAATCTTATTAATGATAATGGGGTTTTGCCAACAGCATGATATTCTGTATTATTCAGTTTAATAATCAGCATGAAACCTATTAACTGTATGAGATATGGTGTCGGAAATCTGGGGTAAAATCTTTGGCACTTGGAAATATTAACTAACTTGCTTGCAGTACTGCAATCTCCTACAGTTAACATTCTGGCAATTACAAAGATACAAGCTCTTAAAGATAAGCTTTCTGTTTTGTGCTATGCCCGTGCTTTACCCTGTAGTCAAAATCCAAAGTAAGCCGTTTTGGAAACTGCGAAAGCTTGGAAGAGTTTAATCTAATTTAATTTCTTGTGATTATGAACACTTGGGTACCTCCTGGTTCTGACCGAGTCTAGCAATGACTAAATCAACAGAGCATCTCTTCTCAAGCAGTGTTGATTTGGGGGGAAGTAAATCAATTACCCAGCCAAGAATTTCACCTCAATTATGTTTTGATGATTTTATGTTATATTTTGTGTTCCTCCATTGCCATTTCACTTTTGGCTAGCAAGAATGTGGAATTAATCTGCTTTTATCAGTGACTGTGAATGTTTCTGCTTAGAGTCAGTTTTCCTTTCCTTGCATGTGCCTGTCTCAGTTGCTCAATTTTGCTGATGAAAGTTTGAAACTTCCCCTTCACGAGAGGTCATCGAAGCTTGCAATTTGTCACTTCAAGACATCAGTTCCTATAGCAAATCTCTCATTAAATTTTCCTTGTGCATATCAGAGGTTAAGGTCATATGGCCCCAGGTTGTCTTGTCTCTGAGGGGAAAGCTGCGTTGGAGTATTTGATTGCTCCACCACAGCTGTGAATTTGAAGAAGTCAATCTTTTCTGGTTTGCACTCCCTCTAGGGCATATTTCCTCCTCTACACAATTTAACAGTGATTGGCTGTTTTAATAGCTTTTGAATAAGTTTGTTCTTAAACGTGTTTCCCCCATTTCTCCTCCATGCACAGTATGGACTTTGCACTCTGAATAATTTACTGGTTTGCCTTGATGCTTTCCATGCCCTCTGCTTCCTCTAATCTTCTTTTTAAGTATAGCAATAAGTAATTAGGGAATGTCATTTACACTTTCCACTTCTGGTGCCATGAAAAGAATTGATACTTATCATGGTGCCTAGAAGTCCCCTCTTTACTTTCCTGTTAAAACTTCTGCTATCTGCCAAGACCTGAATCTCTCTGTAATTACTTTCCCAACATTGTCCTGGTAGGAAGACTATCTGTAAACACTCTATGACAAGTTTCCTTCTCATCCTTCCTGTAGATTTCCACTTGTTGGAGCCTGTTGCTTTAGATTTCTTTACTTTTCAGAAACTCGGCAGTGAAGATGAAGACTTTCCATGTCCATTTAGCCATTTCCCCATTTACTGGTTTTCTGTGCAAACTTCAGAACAGCATCTTTCAATGGAAGGCTGTGGCTAGCATGATTTTTCATGTACTTTTAATTTCTTTGGCCGAAGTAGATGAGATTTTAGCAAGTTAAATCACCCCACTCTTTTCTTTCTATTGTATGACATTTGAATTCAATTTTTCTTCTTGAAGAAACCTGACCTTAGTGTTTAATGGAAAGGACATCTGTGAATTAGATTTGCTAAATATCATTCACACAAACAGCGGTATATTCTCGAAATATTAACTCATAATACTTTATATCTGTTTTAACAGAAAATAATACAGTTGTGACTTGTATGACAATACTGTGCTTATCTTTTTTATGCTGGCATTGCTCAGAGCCTCCATGCCCAATCTGGCAGGGGCTGGGTACAGCACTGAGACCTGTGTGCTCACAGTGAAGTGGAATTTGCAGTCAGAGACGCTTCCATCCCCTGGCGAAAAACAGGCTGTAGTGAAAGAGAATAGGATTATGGCTCAGCTGCAAGTCACTCGTGCAAATCCACAAAGAAATTGGGGCTTCTAACTCTCATTGCTTAACAAGGGATGTGGGCACGTAAATCATTCTAAGAGGGCGAGTGGGAGGGCAGTTGTTACAAAATAATTAGCAAATACTTTGGTCTGGAGAAAAACAGGACCTTGTCCTGTTTTTCCTGTGCTTTCCAGTGTACCCTGACTTGCAGCAATTTCCTTCCTTTTAAGAACAAAGCCAATGTTACAGGTTAGTGGCTCTTACTAAGCAACCTAATGTAGTTTGTTGTCTTTGCAAAATACGTCCTGCAGCTTCTCATATGGGGTCTCTGTGTGCTTCCCTGCACATGCTCTTGATGTAAGCAGTGCCTTAGAAACGTAACTAACAGTGCAAGTCAGCTGAAGAAAAGAAAATTTGGAGGGGGGGGGCAGCCCTTAAGGGAGAGCAGCATAACCTGTTCTTCTGCTTGGGGTGTTGAGCTCTAAGGACACAACAAATGGGTGCAAATGCCCCTGTGACCAGAGAAGCAGACAAGGGCGCCAGGGGCTGTTAGGAGAGAGAGGCACTACGCCACTGGTGCTGGAGAGAGAAAATTCGGATTGACAATCAGAAAGATATTTTGGTGAGAGTGCAGTGACTGGTGAGTGCAGGCATCAGACCAAAGGAGCAGACACTTCAGTTAGAGAGGCATGATCCTTCCCATCACCACCCCTGTAGCTTGAAACAGGAGGAGGGTGTATCAAAACCCCACGGCTGGAGCTGTTCTTGCCTGGCTATGTTGTTGTGAACAACCGCTGTGTTGTTCTCGCAACAAATGTCCGGGTAATTGAAGTCACCCTTGAGGACCAGGTTCTGCTGCCCCGAGCTTCCTTGAGCAGCCAAAGTAAGGTTTCGATGGCCTCGTCATCCTGATTAAGAGGCCGGTAACAGATAGCAAACATATA
Organism: Aptenodytes patagonicus; assembly: GCF_965638725.1. Classification (NCBI taxonomy): domain Eukaryota; kingdom Metazoa; phylum Chordata; class Aves; order Sphenisciformes; family Spheniscidae; genus Aptenodytes; species Aptenodytes patagonicus. The sequence goes on along the minus strand of NC_134961.1, from coordinate 18,173,610 downwards.
AGATCCCCCTTGTTGACGACCCCCCTAATCTTGATCCAAAGGCATTTGATCAATCTTTTGTGGTCTCAGCTGGCCTCCATACACTCAAATTTCTCTTTTACATAAAGTGCAACTCCACCTCCTCTTCTTCCCTTCCTATCTTTCTGAAAGAGTTTGTAGCCTTCCATTGTGGTCTTCCAGTCATGCAAGTTTTCCCACTGAGTTTCTGTGATTCCTATGACGACGTAACTCTCAGACCGGGCATGGAGCTCCAGTTCCTCCTGTTTGTGCATTGGTATACATGCACTTGAGGTGGCTGGACTTAGGGTTCTTGCCTTTGGAGCGGATATAAAAAAATCATGAACAAAGGGTACAAAAAATCATGAACAATGAAAGACTCAATGGCCTGCTGAGGCACTGGATGCTGCTTTTCCTTATCTTTTGTAATTACAACGTAAAGAATCAATTTCTGTCCATAAATTTTTCATGATCTGGTCACAGTAGAGTATGGGAGAGACTGTAAGGGTCCTCTGTGCTAATCCATAGCTGTTCTAAATGCATATACAAAGATCTATTCCTGGCGTTGTTGGCAGGCCTTATAACTGTGTAGGTGGGGTGTCAAAAAGAGGGCAGCTCTCTTCAGCCTAATAGACAGGAGTTGAACTACTAATACTTTCAATTTCCTTTGAAAATCCGTGCAGTGCAAGTGCTCCTGTGAAGTGTATTTGACTGAACAGGTTGCATAGTCTTTCTATCCTCGTATTAAAAAAAGAATAATAATTTAATATTATTTCAAAAAAAGCAAGTAACATGACATTTGTCGCTAAGCAGAGAGGCAAACTATTTGTCTTTCTAATAGGAGCCACTGGGAAAAGAGAGATTTGGGGGAAAAAATCAGCCAGAGGGAATAGGTTGATGAAAGCTATAAGTTCTAAGAGGGTTTTATTTCTTTGCTGCTTTGTAGTTCCTGTGGGTAAGCGAGTAAAGCTGACAGTTCAAACTACATTTTCCTCAATATCTCAAAATTCATTCGACCTCCCATGTTACTAATTATTTTTCCACCTGAGAATCAGTTATTTTGTTTCAGGCTACAGCAAGGAAAAAAGATGCAGCTTTATTACCGGGGTCAAAAGGAAAAAAAAAAAGAGAACTCTGCATTCTTGATAGCTTGCAGCCTTTTGTAAATAAGAATATCAGTTCCTCTGTTTTTTGGTGGTTACAGTAAGCTCTTAGCACCTACAAGGTGGAGAAAGGGGGTAAATCCTTTTCTTTCCCCTTTTGAATGAATAAGCTCTGTTAGTTAAAAACTTATTGATTTCTATAATGCTAAACATATAATATATTCAGGAGGTTTTAATTAGCATAGAATCAGTAGGCTGGTGTTGACAATTGTGGAAACCATGAACATTAATTTAACTTCTTTTTTAGAAAGTATCATACAGGCATTAATTAAGTCTCTAATCAAGCATCCTATTACATTTTGCTTTAGAGAGGTTAAAGGCCTGGCACACATACTCTTGTCAAATCCATGGGACTCTTTACATTGATTTCCATGGGATTTGGACAAGTCACAAAGGAGTCTATTAAATTTTTTATGGGGTGACAAAGAATTAGATTCTAGATATCTGACCTACCCCTATCTTTTCTTTTCCTTTGAGTCTTTGATGGTCTCTGAGAAAAGAAATGTTGGAGTAAAAATATGATGTCCAGAACAATAGCTTAACAGTTCAGTTGATCTGTGCAAGTTCAGTTGTCATTAAGTGAATAAGAAATTTAAATTTAAAATTTAAAATTAAATTCATAAAATGGATACAAACTCAAGTAGCCATTAGTAATGTTTTAGATTTGTGGTTTAATAGCAAAGGTGAGGGACCAGAATTGAGGTGGTCCTCAATTGGACAGGCCTTCCTAAAGATAAAAGTAACAAGCAACTTCCAAACAGTAACTTGAGAAATTATTTATAGATATAATTTATAACCAACCTTCAGAAATGCAACCTTGCAATAATGAAATGGGATTATTCATAGAGCAAAAGCTATACAGTAAGGTCAAAGCTGAAATATGGAAATAATATATTCTGTGGTTTTACAAGGTCCTAGAACACTGTAAAATATAAATTCACACTACCTTTAACCAGCCTTCTGTGGAGCTGCCACTTTCACTGCCTTTTTCCTGGAAGACTATGCTAGTGCTGTGAAGAAATGGATGCTGTAAGAGCTAGGCATGGAGGTGCTTGGTATCGCTTGTGGGGGTTATGCCTCATGATTTTCACAGACCCCTAGAAGACGTCCATGCTCTACAGATGTTAGTGAAGACTTGTGATTATTGTCTCATAAACCTTGAGGCCTGGGCTAGTAAAGTTTTTAATGAGAATTTTCAAAAATCTGTGAAGTTTGGCCAATGTTCTGAGGGGTGTTTTTTGTATCTCACATCCCTGTTATCAATGAGAAGATTTGATGGTTATTTTGAGGGAAAGACAATTATAAATCATGACAGAAATTGTTTTGTCATATATATCAAGCATGCTGTTTTTCCCTTTGTCTGTATTTTCAAAAGTCTATTCATATAATCTTAAAAAAAAAAATCAAACAAACTTTTACCTTATAATGTATCCTAGTAATAGGTTTAATGTTCTTCTCTGTGTCATTACATCAATTAAGCAGTTTTGGAAAATAGTTTACTACATTAAGGAATGTAAAAATTTTTTTCTTTTGTGCTTTCAGAGGGCAGAATGCCATTTTAAAGTCAATTATGCTGAGGGTCTAAAAACAGTCCACAATATGAAGCTTCTGAGATGTGGAATGTGGAAGTGACAGCAGAAGATCATCTCTGATCCATCATTGAATTGTTTGATACACCAAGTATCCAACTTCAATCAAAAGAAGCAAATAAGCCTCATAAAATGTTCCTTTGTAGGTAAGATAATTAATTTATCTAGTTCTTTTTATCATCTGAGAGTAAGAGAAACTGAAAAAATCAGTCATGAAAGAGTTGAACAGAGATCAGGTTCTGTCATTTCATTTGCACATAAAGGTAGATGGGGGTTTTGCTAGTTTGAATATCTGTGATTGAACTACTATTTCTTATTGCAATAAATGATTGTAATGTGATCAAGAATATCAGACAGTCGACAACTTTGTCTTGTCCCTTGTTCACTTTTTTGTCCAGAATTTCATTGTATTATTGCGGCAGAGGGCTTGCTACTGAATGTGTTCCCTAGTGTGTGGTGTAACGTCAAGTCAAAATAAGCTTCATCTTCAGGCGGTATAGAAAAGAGTTGTCTGTCCATCATTAAAGGAGGCCAGTTAATATCAGGGGGTGACCTGGTCACAGACATTTCTGTGATCAGGCCATGTTTAAATGAAATTGGCAGTTCCGATGCTGAACTGTCTCCTTACCTCTTCTGTCCACGTTAGCTGGCTTTAGAAATTGATTCTTTATGATTCTGTGTAGTTAGCAAAACAAATAATTTTTATAAGTATTCTTCAGTCTTCTTTCAGCAGTGAAAGGCCAAGCAAGAGTAATTTTGACAAAGGCGATGTTACTCCTTACTAGTTTCTTCTTTCTTTTTCCTGAGCCTGTCCTGGTTTGAGGGATAGGCCAAGATACTTGGTGTATCCTCAAGAACTTCCTTCGCTCAGATATTTAGCAACTTACTGAAATTAAATTATGTTCTTGCTTTTTCAAGCAGCTTAAACTGCATAGATAGAGCAGCCACTGGGAATTTAAATGCCAAAGTACATTAAAGAGAAGGATGTCTGCAGTTCATTGGATGGGTCTGCATGGTCTGTGTGCTTAGACTGTGGGGGGGGAAATGACCAGCACGGTGAAAATAGATCACTTGAACGTTTCCAAATAAGGCTTTCTGACAAGATTATGTTGTAATAGATTATTAAGGGGATATCTGCAGAAATAAGATCTTCTCTCCATTTTCTATTTCCTGGAGGAAGGTGAAAAGAGGGAAGAGCAGATCTGAAGCCAAATACTGTAACTTTGACTTAATTGAAATTGCTGCCAATGTCAGCTGATGGAAGGAAGACCTGAATCTGCCTCACAGTAACATCTTCACTTCCATTACATTAAAAATATAATATGAAGTCATGACTCAGTTTGGTTTTTTTAAAATTTAAAAAGGAAACAGTCCTTTAGCTGCTTACACGGTGATTTAGGTAATTTAACCGTTGCACTGGGTTTTCTCAGATATTTGGCACGTTTAATGAATTTCTCAGACATTTCATTTTCTTTGTAAGTGCCAATTACCATTCTAAAGTAATGGAGGATGGTTTAACATGAACTGTCAAGGAAGTTTATAAAATTATCATGTCAACACTGTACTCTTCCAGCAGAGTTAGAGAAAGATTACAAGAAAACGATATTGTCATTTAATTAAACAGTGTGTACGTTAATATTTTGCTATTACTCATTACTTATTTTTCATACTGGCAAGTACTAGCTGTTGTTTTATGGTGTCATCAAGTTTGTTGTGCTTGATGATGGGCAGTTCCTTAGATGGCCTGAAAACTTCAGGTATTAAATTGTAGTGGGGCCTGTGTGTAGTAGAAGTGGTGATTTTTCTCACCCTCCTAACACTACCCTAATGTAATGCCAAACAAGATTTCAGTCACAGTTGACTGTGCAAATATTTTAGATGTGATTTCCTGTTCTCGCTTTTTCAGCCATCAGTGGAAGGAGTACCAATATCCTAAACTAGCATATTTTTGAGGTATAGTCTCAAGTTGTCTGTACGTTCAGGGTTCCCACATTCTCTCCAAATCATCAAGGTTATCTGTTGTTGGGTTTTGTAATTAAATTTAGATCTGAAAGCACAAACTCCTGCCACTCAAAACTCTGCTAGCTCAATAAACTAGCAGAGCTAGCTAAGATACCCATGCTCATTTGGATCACATGGCACAAGCACTGCCTGTGGAAACCATGTGAGCTCTCCTGGAGTAGTGCCAAGAGTTAGATATAAAAGACCTTGCTGTAGACTAAGGGTGCCGGTAATACCTGACTAACATCCAGATGGGCAGAGAGACTAAGCTCACATTAAGTCACCGATGCTAATCCCAATTTCCACCACTACAGAAAAACTCCTTTGAACCTAGCTTTATATTTTAGGTCAAGAAAATGAATGTTTCTTTCCAGTAGTGTTGATAGGTCTTTGGCACTGCTAATTAATGAGAATTCAGTTTTCCCTGTGGTAACAATAGATTTGCTCTAAAATTTTTGGGAACATTTTTGGCCTCTCTTGTGGCTACCCTCAATTATTCTTTTTTATTCTGAGATTTGTGTCAAAATAAATTCTGTTCCCTTCAAGATACTTAAGGACTGGTGGAAGTGCTCTATGTGATGGTTCTATTCCCTGTCAGAATCTAATTAAACAAATAAGCACTGTCCATGATTTTGCTTTTTAAAGAAATCTCACTCTTGCAAGTGACTTACTTAAATTTACAACTTGGCAGTTTTCATGTCTGTCAAATTCTGGTCATTGTGAAAATGTTTTTTTGTAATGTGTCTCTCTTTTTCATTGAGGAAGTAGGCATCTTCCTAACTCTCACAAGGAATTGTAAAACTTCTCTTGTGGTAAAAACAAGCAGTTTGAAATGGCCACAGTGCTGGAAACTAGAAAGCTGTGAAAAGATAGTAAATGACAGACCCTCCTTTAAGAACTTGCAAACTAAAGAACAGTACAGAAGGGTACACAACTCAAAGAGGACTCGATGTGATTCGGGATAAACCTGCATGACAAAAGATTGGAAGTGGCTCATGTTGAGCATTTCTTTATTGGAGTCTTGAAGGGACTGAACGCTGAGCAAGGCTTTGGATCTGGGCACGATACTTGAGCACAGAGAGCTGTGAGTACTCTTAAAAATGTTTTCCTGAATCATGGCCTTATTCTTGGGAGGTGCGGATTGCTTGATTGAAGAACTTCCCTCCTCTCTTGAAAGAAAAGAAATTTCTTTGGGAACTGTAAATGCTTAACACCGCTATAAATCAGACCACGTGCCTCTCCTCAAACCTAGAGAGGGGTGTACATGTCAATTCCCATTACTAGAAGGCCATTTACATCTGGCAGAATTTGGCCTTCAATTTTTAATTAATTTTGCACTGGAGATTTTGTAATGTCATGCAAGGAAGAAGAAAGTGATCTGTTCTTGCTGCATACTTAATATATCTATCATTATAGGTACCTAGCAAAAATTAGTAGAGTGATTAGAATCATAGGATAATTTGGGTTGGAAGGAACCTCAGGAGGTCATCTAGTCCAACCTCCTGGTTAAAGCAGGGTCAGTTATGAGATTAATATGTTTCCAAGTTTTGGGGTTTTTTACACTTCCCAACAGATCATGGGTTAATACCCCCAAAGTGATAATTTCACCAAGTGTCAATCATTTATTCAGAAATTCAGCTATTATCACTTTTATATGCTTTTAATTCATGGGTTAACTATTGGAGCTCAGTGATGTATAGTGACAATTCTGTAGTCCTTTAAAATGTTACACTCATTATTATACCACCTTCTAACTTCCCTCATAGTTCCAACAAGTCCTAGAAATACTATTGTTATGATAAGTTATGGGTCCCCAATGGAAGCATTTAATTTCATGGTATGTTAAAGGCTATAACAGCCTATTAAAACAGGGGGGGGCAGAATCTTAATTTAAAAAAAAAAAAAAAAAAAAAAACAAAAAGCAGCAGAATGACATGCTTACTGGCATTTCTCCAAGAGAGCCATTTATCAAAACCCAAATCTTGGAGATCAGATTTTTTTGAAGTAATACATTCTTCAGGGGCTAACAATGAGAATGGTGCGGCCATCCTTTTTAGCAAACATTCACTACCATTTCTAATTCGGAAGAGATACCAGTGGCAGCTGAAGAGAGACTAAGATAATACTGAAGTATGTATATGATTTTCCTTTTATTATTCTTACTAAAATAGCCAAGGAATTAGGACAATTAAAGATTCTGCTCAGGTGTGTGATTATTATATTCGTGCACAAAACTGTGAAGGTTTGCTCAGTGCTTAACTTTCCTCACATAAATAGTCCCTCTGGCTTAAAAACATGGATAAGGCCTGAGTGTTTGTGCCGGCCTTTTGGAAGCTTTCAAAATGCAGTTATCCCTGTGTGAACCTTGAACAGCACTCGTGGGTTTGACTGAGAATCTGAAAATACGTCCCCATGCCAATAGAAGTGGCAGAGCACAGCTGCTTGCTTTTCAGCTCTAAAACCTTTGGGTTTTGTTTGCAGCTGTCTGTCATAAGTTCTTGCTTTGGAGAATGTAAATAACTAACGATAAAAGGTGATTTTTGTATAAGGGAAAATAAGTAAATAGATGAAACCTTTACTAAACTCACTACTCTATTTAGTTGTCCGAGCACCTGTTTCGGTGCCCATTGTAGCCAACAGGAACCTTTCCATTGGCTTTAGCAGACACTATGCCAATCCCTGGAACTGTAGCTGTAAGTGCAAATGAAGAATCCTACAGAACTACCAGAGCTGAAGGATTCAGGAATTTGGAGTAAGATTAAATATTAATTTCCACCTGGTTGGTATCATCTGGGACTTAGTCACAGAGGGCATTAAAGAACAGGTTAAAATAAAACAATAAACCCACAGCCTGAAAATCACTAAGGTCCTTCCCTATCCCTTCCCCAGGAGTACAATTCTATTGCCCTTTATTATTAATATATCATAATAGCACCAAATATGGGCTGAGTGTGTTACAGTCTGGAGCAACTTACAATCCACAATTAAAAAATGTCAGATAAAATTATAAACCGATGGAGGGGGGAGCTGGTGAAAGCAGAGAGGTGAAATTCACAGGTGGCAATCAGATAATTTTGTCACCTCAATAATTCTTTTAACACCTCCATGATGTCTTGGAGGTACTAGAGTGGGAAACAGCAGTTGATAATGGTTTGGTGAGTCAAGGAGTGTTGTAGAGCAGGTTCTTTCTGAGTTAGTTGCTTGGGAGAAGTTGTAAGGACATTTGAAGATGGGGGTGTGGCAGCTGGCAGAAAATATTGAGCAAATGTGAAAAGAAGGACTTTGTTCACCATCATTTCATGGTAATAGTAAAAGCATTGAATATGAGGGCAAGCAGCCTCAATTCGGAACAACTCAGAGAGCAAATCAAAGTTTCGGTATTTAAGGTGGGAAATAATTTGCAGCTTTATGAGTGAGGGAGCTGTATGTATAGAGGGAATGTGGGGCTATGAATTGGAGGCAGAATGATTTAGTACAGCAGGATTCTTTTGAGAATATAATGAGCTTCTGCCCCTAAATTAAAACTTTTCTTTAAAGATTTTGAATCCAAAACTAACTGTCAGGGGAGTTTCACAGAAGCATTAATTACTTTCATTCCTAAATCTGACGGTGATCCAAATTCATGTTCCAACTACCATCCCTTTTCCCTTATAAATTAAGGTTGCAGAGCTAAATTATTGGCTTCAAGGACTGCAAAGGCAATTTTCTACATCATATCTCATTCCCAAGTTGAATGTTATATGTAGATTATGCACAAACAATGCTGAAAACCTTTATAGCAGTATCCCTTGAGCCAGTAAACTCTTTGTCTATTAAACAGAATTTCCTAATGACAGTGCGAAAGTATGTGACTGCCTACAGTGGGATTACCACTTCTCTAACCCTCCAGTGCTCTATCTTTGGCCCATATTTGATACAAGTGGTTTTTTCCTTTTTTATAAGCCTACAAGTACTATGACTTTATGAGTGGTGTTTCCTCATGGTCCTTAATTATCCTCTTTCTTCTGGCTTTGCCAAGTGTTTTTTCTTAATAACATAGAAAGAGTCATACAAGAAATAGATGTGTCTTTCAGATGTATCTTCTGTTTCAGCTATCATTAACTCAGATTGGTTTTTTGTTGGGTTGGGAAAAAATGTTGGTTGCCTGTGGGGATTTTGTTCAAATAAAACAAGGAATTGGTATTGCCATAATTCAAGACAGACTCTGTATCTGTGTCATGCTATTTAACCTGCCCACTAGTTGAAATAGAGTATTTTTTTCAGACCAAGATTAGTGCTTGCACCTGGGGACAGCTGAAGTTGCTCCTTCCTCTTGTAAGGTCTAAAATATCCCATGCTTATCTCTGTCATAAGATTTCAATAGAGAGGTCCATCTAGCTTCCACTTGTTTCTTTGACATGCTAAATGCTACTTTTAGTTCAAGTGTAGGGACAAAGAAGCCATGAAGAATAACAACAGGATGCTAAGGATGGGACCTAGGAATACATTCTTAATTTTTGTCTGTGGTTGAATAGTGAAGAAGCATCTCCCTGCTTTTGGCTGGGATTTCTGGACTGGTGCAGTGGTTGCAGGTCATCTGAGCACCATGTTGGTGCCTGCACCTCGTTTGGGCATGTGTGTCCTCTGGCAGTGAGTCCATTTAAACCAGTGTCTGAATGAAATATGCTATATGGGCAAAACCTTTTTTTTTTTCTGTTTAATTGCATCTACTCCTTTTCTTTTGTTAGATTTTGCCGATGTACAAATGTAATTAAAATATCACAGACCTAAAAAGCCTGTGAACAAACAGCAGCAGCTTCTTGGGACTGCTTAGCTTGGCGCAGCCCCAGCTGGGCTGTTTTTGCAGGCCTCGGCCTGAGAAATAAATTCTCTTTCTAGAAACTAAAGTTTGGATTTAGCTGAGCTTCAAGTGAGCATAGACATCCAAGTAGGCATTGTTGTTTGTTGCTGTTTATGATCCGGGGGGGGGGGGGGGGGGGGGGGTAAGCCCTCAGTTGGTGCCTTGGCCTACTGCCTGCACGCGTGTGTTTATAGCCTTGCAGTCACTGTCCTTCTTGTTTTTACAGAGAGTGATAGAGAGAGGCTTTTTCTTTTTCTGCTTTGGCTGTATTGGAACAGATTGGAATCTGTTGGGAACAGATTCTGGATTTTTTCATTTTTCTGGTTGATGCTGGAACAAAAGTCGAACTTAACAGATTCCCCCCCCCCCGACTGCTGGTGCTCTCCGAGATCTGTATCCCTGTTTTCCTGCAAATATAATAGTACAAAAGTTAATGTTACTGGTGACCTCCTGGCATAGCATCATTCTCCCAGAAATGTATGCTTAAAAATAAAGCTCTGAAAAAAATATCCTCTAGTTCTACAAGTGACACATTTTGAAACTTCTGAAGATATTTTGCAATCCAGAGGTATTTAAATCCTACCTCAGTAGTTAACTTCCATTGAAATAACTGGATCCTGGAATAACTTGAAAATGCAGGCTGTATTTTTAAGTAGGTATTTTTTAGGTAATACAATGAAGTTAAGTGTTTAACAGGAAACATAACTTCTATCTTTCACCTTTTTCTAACTCTTCGGTCTTGTATTCACTTATTGAAACATTTAATATTTAAGGTTTAAGAAAAATGCACATATGTTTCTCCATAATCTGGGCCCACTCTGGAAGGCCCCCAATAACTGGGACACCTGAATGGTATAACAGTTTAGCATAATAAAGCCAAGACATGCACATCAGAAGCACTTGAGTCAAGGCTATCAAAATATATGGAACTAGTAGGATGAAATCTTTCCTGTTTCAATACATTTTTTTTTCCAGTCCACCATTCTTAGCGAGGGAAGCTGGCGGCATCCTGTTTCCCAAACTGCGCGTGAGCCCCCAAGCTCTTCTGGCCATTGAATTTTGATTTTCCTTGCTTTTTAACCAACTCATCACCCTCTCTGGCATTTGTTCTGCTTCGAAACATGTAGATGGGATGGCAGAGCAGTTTACTGCAGTATTCATGCTTATTATTTGGGAACCAATGAGAAGAAGAAATAACCTGGGATCTTTCGCAAGGGAATAGGGAAAGGCTTGTTTACCAGATCTCACATTTCTGGCAAACAGCTGGCTGTAGTTTTAATAATGAGCTGCCCATAATTGGAATGTATTTAATCCAAGTTAACACACATGCACTAAACTTGCTAATTGGGAATTTCTCTTTATAATAAGCACATTACTCTTGCTTTTTCAAGTAATGTTAACGTGCTGATACAGCAGAGAGAGTGCACCTCACTACATGAATGCAGCTAGCAGGCCCCAGTGCATGGTAATTTTTGAAGAAAACATATGGTAAGAGTAATGGCTGAAGTCTGTAGACAGCTTGCCTAAATTACAGTGCATCCATTGAAACCAGGACACATGCTAAGCTGCTGAAAGCAAAGAGATGTCATTAAAAAATGATTCATATACCTTTGCCTTAATGAGTGCTCACACTTGAGGATTGCCAATTGCCTGATCAATAGCTTCACTGCTGCACAAGGCAAAATTCTTTGTACAAGTGAAATATTTCCATTACAGAAGTGTGTAACTTCAGCGTATACACTTTTTCCTTAAAGGAATTTGAAAATAATATTTTTTTAATATATTTTTGAAACCGGACTATATTTGAATCTAGTAAATAAACAATCATGCACTGCCATATGGAGCAATTTCATAACAGCACATGGTGAGGTTCTAATGAGTTTTACCATACTGTGCCTGACAGGTGAATTTTCAGCTTTGATTACAGGAGGCCAAAAATAATTCATCCAGGCCAATAAAGTTTGATTTAGATAAGACTCGATTATTTTTGCTATCAGCCATTAAGAACTGTTCTATCTTCATTTTCATTTTCAGGCACGTAGCCCAGCAACAAGCAATAATGGGTATTTATTGGGCTATCAAATCCACAGAGACTTGTTTACTTATCCAAGTACTGCAATTGTCAATATTCTGTAGTCCACTGACTGCTATCTTTAAAAGGTGTTATGTTTAGGAGTTGTTTTCAAGCTCAACTCTTAAACTTTAAAAAAGTACTTTGAAGGTATTATTAGTAATGCAGTGTCTAGAGACTCCATTATGCCAGCCAGGGTACAGACAGAGTAAGAGGCAGACTTGACACAGAAAATGTGCAGACAGGCTTTTGTGCTTATTGACGAGCCCAAACATCTCCAAAGCGGAGACAGCCAGTTTCAGTCCTGCTGCAAGTGGGTGCCCCTGCACTGAATTAGTGGCAGCATGAACTCTGTTAACGAGACGTATTCTGCTATTGAAGGATTACAACGTGAAGCAATATAGGTGCTGCCATGCTCAAATGGGGCTGAGTTCTGTCTACTGCAACACTGCATATCTTGGAACAGACAAAAGCAGGTCTGATAAAGGGAGGCTTAGAAATCTTGTGTTAAGCCCGTGTCATAAGCTGCTACTACCTTAGATCTCACCCTCATCTCTTGTAATTGAACAATGGCCTTAAGCCCTGAAGACCAAATTACAAAACCAAGGCAAAGCCACAGAGTTAATTTTAATGAAACAAACAAATAAACATTGTTTTACTCCATTTTTCACCACATGAAGACATACATGTTAGTATACTGTTTCAGATAGTCCAGTTTCTCTGGTTTTCCAACAAAGTAGGGCGTTGAATTATTCACACAAGGCAAGTGGAAAGGGAGGTGTGCGCCACCTAGACCTCCTGTAGCTGCAAGAATAAGTAACTGTGCTGTAGCTCTTGCCTTAAAATTTGTAAGAGTTTCTTCCTTGGTGCTTCCCAAAATAGCTTAGTGTTCCTGGAAGGCTGGTAGGTCTCAAACTTCTAAAATATCACCTTAGTACTAACTACCGTTTTTTAGATATCTTAGGTAAAAAGGCATACTGGATGTTATCTTGATCTCTCAGAGGCCCTTTATTCCCATTGCTTTATTCTTCGCTATTCTTTTCCTCCTTCCTCTTATGTTCAACAGGTGAAAAATGAGCATTTATGCCTTTTCACAAAACTGGCAAATAGGTAGGCATGCCATTCCTGCGTAGCGTGTGACATTTTATGCAAAGCTTTATCTCTGACCTTTCTTTTCTTACCCTTGGTTCAATTTCTTTCTGCCCTGGGGTTTGAGACAATGAAAGTTAATTATGACTCCTGTTAGGCCCTTTGGGGGGTTTGGCTCTTCATATACATCTACACAAAAAAAGTGACCTTGAAGGTCCTTTTTCAACAGATGTCCCCTATCAAACCTCGTCTCCTTTTTCTTTTAGCAGAAATTTTAATTTTCTATTAAGTGAGGGTCTTGTAAGAATTCAGTGTGAATAAAAATTATATCAAATGAAATTCTATTTATTTATTATTTTTTAGAGAATAATAATCTTGGGATTGCTGCTCGAGGAATTCAGAAATCTTTGCCTAAAATTGGGATTACCTCCGAATCCCAAAGTGGAAGTCTAATTTTCAAATGCATTCCCAAAGGTGCTGAGGTTTAGGCAGATCTTTTAGGTCCCCTATTTAAAATGAAATAAAAGGGGCTTCCGGTGGTTTCCAGAATTAGTATGAGAATGACTTGGGTACTCATTTGAAAGTATCACCAGTGGCTTGCAAATGCTTTTTCTTTGCATTCATGAGCTGTGTTGCAGTCTGGTGTCCTACTTATGGATTAAAAATTTAGTATAAGCAAGGAGCTATGAAATTAAACCAGCATATAACTGAGCCAATCTTAGGTAGTATCTCTGAGGTAATTAAGAATGGAGCAACACAGTGATCAAATCAAGGTTGCAATTAAAACTGAATCAACAGATCAATGGGTTCAAATGAGCAAATCATCATATTAATATAACAGGTAATCAAGTAGAATTAAGAGATTGGCACTGGTGGGAATTTCTGTTAGTTTGAGTCTTAAATTGCAGGGAGAGACGGGGAAGAACCCGTTTTCTTTTAGCCTGAGATTCGATAGCAGCGATCACTGACCTAAGAAAGCAGCATATGAATGATCTTTCTGGTCCTAAGTTTACACCTAGTGTTTTCATCCAGTATTTGTGACAGTTTGATTTTGGTTCATTTTTAGACAGTTCAGCTTATCAAAACTGTTTTCTTCTAGCTCATGGTTTTACAGATTTACTTGTTCTTACAGGTTATTTATCCCTAGAATTCTACAGAATCCACTCATGGTTTTAACGTCATCTCTGTGTTTAAATTAGGTACAATGGCAGCATTTGGACTGTCTGCTGTTAACTTCTGTTGCTAATGTACCTTCAAGTCCAGATCTGAACCAGAACTTGATGAATGAGAAAAGAAGAGGCAGTCCTTTTTCCAGGGTCTTACAACTAAAACATAATGTAACAAAAAGTAATCAGGAAATCTCAGGGAGCAAGGTAACTGGTTTAGGTGTGTGAACAGACAGAACATGCTCAAAATCATAGGGTGTTTTGGGTTGTCAGATCAGACAACTTCCAGTTTTGTTTTCAAAAAGAATCTGTAGCAATCAAGCGTAGCCTAAATGTGAAATTACAGCAAGAAGTCTAAATCAAGAACATACGTGGGCTTCAGGCACTAATAAGAGATAGGTGGATTCTGTGGTGCGAAGACTGAACTCAATCATCCAGTTAAGAAAATGGGATTAATTCATTAATGTGAATGTGCTCAAAAATACAGTTTCATGAAGAGCCTCACTTACGAAATGTACAGTTTCTGTGGTGCTCTTCTAGATGGCTCCTTCAGCATCTCGTACTGTGCTGGAGCTCAGAGGCAATCTTGCCCTGCAAAGAGAGCTTTTCTGTGGGTCAGTTTAGTCCCTTCTTTTCCATGGGAAATGCCCATCTCTGAGATCTCCACTATCCTATAAATTTAGTTAAAATACATTGTTAGTCTGAAAAGTTACTAGAGGCATACCAACAGTGCAATAATACAAGGCTTGTCTCCTTCGGAAAGAAGAACAAGATCTTTTTACATTTTATTGTAATAAATTCTCTTCCTGATTGAAGTATGAATCTTCCCAGACTCAACTAGAATGTGGGCATTCTCTACAATTCTTTAAAAATATTTTGCCAAATAGGTTAATTTCAAGATTAAGTCACGTTTTTTCACTGATATAAAATAACTATAAACACAGGTTATAAACACAGAGGTAACTCATATGTGCCTGTTTAGTATGATAAACTTGTTTTGCCTTTCCTGCATTAATGGGGATGGCCTTTCGGAAAGACTGCAAAATTATTATGTGAAAAAGAGATTGTTTAAAATTCAGCATGATCTGGGGAGTTGGGCTATGCTTCTCCAGTCAAAATGGATGCCTACAAATCTTGCCATCTTAATTCAGAGACCAGATGCAACACAGGTCAATTTAATTTCATTACTGTCAGAAGGTCTTCTGAAAAGATTATAATGTTTGCAAGCCACTGCCCGCCGCAAGGTGATGCCACATGAGGAGAGTTCACTGGGGACCACATGCTGGAGTGAAATTAATTAACCCATGTCAGCAATGGAAAGTTAAAAGCAGGCCCGTAACTTCTTCGATAGCTCACCAAAGGCAAAGTAATGATCAGTTTAAATTTGAGTGTTAAGAATCAACATGTAAAAAGTTAAATGAGTAGTTTTTTTTTTTTAAATTGGTGGACATTGTAACAAAAAGGAAAGACTGAAAAAGTAAGAGTAGGAGTATTTTTATTTTCTCTTTTTATGGTAAGTGCTTACTAAGCTTAAGCTAACAGAAATGCAACTGCAGCACTGGATTGCCCACGATATCTAATTTTCAAACAGACATAAATACTACAGAACAACTTGTCATTTTAAAAGGGTAAACAGAAAAATCATATAAATTAAGTGACATTTAAGAAGTTCAGGGTTTATATCACAGCCACCAGGGAAATCAGAGTCCTGAGGAAGAAATGTTTCTTTAGAGCATTGATGTAATCAGGCTTGGGAGAGAGATGTTTTTTTTTTTCCTAAATGATTGTCCAAATAATTTAGAAGCATAATTTTGGACTCAGATTGTCACAAAGGATTAACTCTGTTTCTTTTTAATTATGGACCCTGCATTTGGAATTCATTTTTAGGTTGATTGAAAATTAGTTCACTAAAGCAGTAAAAGGCTAAATGCAGTCAGGTGACTGTAAGAAATAAAAAGCCCCACCAAGGCTCTGGTTTTTTGAAAACAGAAGAAATAATGGTACAGCAGCAAAATTCATTTTGTTTGGGTCTTTACGTAAATGTTTATAAGGCCAGCAGAGCCTGCACTGGGATAGAGGAACACTTTGATCACCTTCTGAGGTCCATCCAGAGCATTTTCCATAAGGCTAGGTCTCAAATGTTAACGAGTATCTTTGCAAAAGGACTGCCTCACTCTGGAAAAAGACCTTGAGGTGATGAGCTAAGCGCCATGGCGTTGTCTGTGACTAACTGGAAAATATATTGACAGCAGAGTCCTATTTGAACTGTTCAAGGATGCTCAAGGCCAAGCTCTGCTTAGGCTGGATGGGTTGGGACTGGAAGGGAGAAAAGGGATTCTCCCACTAAAACTTGGAAAGGATGAGTATAGCATGAGAGAGGTTCCCCTGAAGTCATTTGGGTGTTAATTGCACCCTTGGTGAAACGCAGCCTGAGGGGGCATGCCCCCCCCCGCCCCGCAGCAGCTGGGGGTACATACCGGTGCGCAGTCAGGCTTTTGCTTTCGCTGAGACTAGGTCAGGCCTGAAGACCCCTACTAAAGACATGCACCTGTTTGGGGCATGACAACAAAAACGAGCTCTTGCTGTAGCTGACCAAAGACATCCCTCTGGTATGTTAGTGATTGAGTAGCAAGGCATCCAGAATGGGTACTTCTTGCATGGCTTGCTCTGAGTGCAGGCTGCAGCAGCTGCTGTTACATGGTATAAATGCTGTTTCCTTTTCAGTCTGAGGTCAGATGCTGTTGTTACAACAAGCAGATGATGAGAAGAGCAAGCAAGGGGAAAGGTCACCTCCCATACTGTCACAGCACATCAAACAGCTAGCTGATATTTCTAACCCACAAGTGCAGGAATTCATCGTGCTTATCTCAGAACAGTGTTCGGCGCGCCAGACAGCAGTTAGGGCCTGTCCTCGCTACTGGCATTTATCGTGTTAGAAGATGACCTTTGAAGGATCAAGCTACCAAACACCATGCTGGCCGCAACTTTTCAATGTGTATAGCCAAGAGCTGGCTGTAATGCAGCGTTATGCCAACTTGCTTAGCCCAAACAGGACCAGGGCTTGACCTCAATACAGAACATGACCTATTCTTTGCTGTATTAGCCAATTAGTCAGAGACATTAATTCATCTCTTTAAGGTCTTGTTCTAACAGGAGACAGTCTTATTGCCAAGATAATCCCTAACATTTTACAAACATAGCATTATAGACAGTTCTGATGAAAGGCAACCTCAAGAGGGTTGACTAATCCTCCCCCTATCTAAGGCAGGATCAGCAAGACATTTAAGCTTTTCGTGAAAGATAGTTATCTAACCCATCTATAAAGAGAACCTATAATTCTGGGGAGAGGGCTGGGTTATAAACCCTGTCCCTTATTCTGTCTTTCCCTACAGCTTCTTTTTTGTTTTTTTTTCCAACCCATTTCATCCACCAAATATTTGGTTACAGATAGTAGAAAGAAAGCATTTATACATTGCCTGTAAATAAGTTATTCCTATATGTCTTAATAAAAGATTAGTCAGTGGCTTACAGTCCATTAATTAATAAGCTGCGGTAATCTGTAGTAACTTCCACCGAGGTATTAAGAGCTACCTGTATATGTACCGTTCTGATGCGTCTTATACATATAACTTCTGATTGTTCACTTAGAAATCGTCACATCACATTTAATAGAATAAGTGCTCAAATAAAAAAATCTTAAAGTCTTTCTATTCAAACTTGTTTTTCATGAAATTTTTTATAAAAGCAAAAAAATATGCCTCTATTTTGTAGACTGCTGACTGAAAAATAGACTGCACTTTTCTCAGAGGCATTTTATACACAGATTTTGTGTAGCAACTATATTATGATGTTTGGGAAGTAGAGCTATGATCTTTTCTGGTCCTTGTTTGCTTTTTATCAGTGACGTCTCTGACTTAGAAGATCTGTAGCACTCTCATATACAAAATTATTAGTATGTCAGCAGAGAAAGTGCAAGCGTTTTCTGTCCTAAGGGTTTCATAAAATGTTATGCAAGTGTCTGTTACAGATGGAGTTGGTAACACAGCTTATTCTTAAGGTAGTCCAGCATTTGGCATTTTCACTTGCTAGGTTTTAATTATTCAAACTACAACTTTTTATGCAAATATTTGCTTCAGGCTAAATGTTTTAGAGAACTTTTAGGAAAAATAGTTCAGCTGCATCCAAGAGTACAAGTAAGTCTGAGGAAAGGAGGAGATTAGCTTTTCCTCATGATAAACAAAATATTTAAATGATTTAATTAGAAAGATTTGTTTGCTCTTTGTTTAAAAATTGGCAGAGAGATGTGCTCTAACATCAGAGATCTGTCTTCTCCAGCTCCTTGAAAACCCGTTTCTCAAAAGCCTCGACCCGACCATGCTCAGTGGCTGTGCGTTGGAACAGAGTCACTGAGTTCTCCAGGTAGCTTCTGCTATTGGCCTTTGAGGGACTGTGCAAGGTCATGGCCATCTAACAAACCTGTTTAATTTGCAAGAACAGCCAAAGGAAATCATAGTAATCCACGTATGCTTTCTGTCTGTCTAGTAGATATCCCCAGGGCCAGAATTGTTCTTCCTTTATTCCAGCCTACAGATAAACTCGTGGCAGTGGGCGCTGTGGTTTATTCAGCATCTCCCAGGGGGGTGAGATGTGCTATTGCCAGGCATCCAAGTGGCTCCTACCTGCGTGTGATTGCTAGGGTTTGTTCTGTGTCTTAAACTGAGAGGCGTGAGTCATACCTTATAAATCTGCAGCTGATATTTTTTATATATATATAAAAAAATTAAAGTTGCCTCAGAGATGTCCAACCTGCTTCTATTTGGCTGTTAACACCTTTGACCCACCTGACCAACACTCTGCATGCAGTTGGCAATGGCAGCTTTAGTTAGGATGAAGTCTGTTGGCAATAACTTACAGAGGGGTCTGGTAAGGACAGAGCAGGGATACGGGCAAGTACTTGCAATGGTGTTAAGCCTAACCATGCTCATCTGGTTATTCTAATGTTCACTTGAAAATAAAATAAAAGCTCTCTGGATTCAGTCCAGAAACTGTCTGTGTTGAGCATGCTGCATCACCAGACTGCAGGGACTGCGCAGGACTTACCCTGGCAGCTGGAAGAAGCAAATGCAGAGACAATTATGGTGTTAAGCACTGAACCAGAGAACGGGGAGACAGTGAAACCCTCCCTGCTTTAAGCACTTGATCCCTTGTGATGATAACAGTCTGTTTATCGTTGCCAGACGTCTCATCACAGCCAGTGGTAGAAGTCTGTGCTATGTATCCAGGTCTCTGAGACTCCAGCTTGAGTCTTTCTCGCTTGATAGAATTTCGTGATATGTTGTTTCATGAAATGTAAGAATATTTTCTCATTATGGATATGTACACAAACAGCCTCACTCAGGTTTGAAAAGGAACCAGCTACCTAGTGTCTCCAAACTTTTGCGTGCTGGACTGCACAACCTTAATAACCTTCTGAATTATTTATTTTTCAGAATCTTATGTAGCTCTCAACATTTGTATCAAATTGGAACCATAGGGGAAACTTGGGCAGTAGGACATAGCAGCAATTATCCCCAGTGCTGCTCAACTATATGATAGCTTAGCTAACCAGTTTTTGCTTTAATGGAGATTGTACTGACTAGTGTTGCTTCAGAAGCTTGTTTTTTCAACCTTTGGTTGTGCTATTATACGAAAACGCCACCTCTAAATCAAACGGCTTGTTGCTGACACATTGCGAACTCCTGACTCATTTGTAGTTCTGTAGCATGGAATTGCATGGCCTTAGGCATCTGGGTCCAGCTGAGACATTCATTACTTGGGTCCAAATTTATTGTCATTAGACGAAGAGCTATTAATTAGCAGTAATTCTGACAGAATAGTAACGTATAAGTTTTTCTACTTAAAGTATGATACCGATGTGTTTGGAGTGGAACACACGACATCCATTTTCTTCCTAAACTTGAAAACCAAAAGCAAGTACTTTGTAAATCGCTGCACATCACCGTACGAATATTTCTTTTTCAAAAGGAAATCATGATGAGAATGCTGTTAAAAAGGTGAGCTCATTGGTGCTGGTTTTGCATGCAGGAATTTGAGACTCTGGGAGTCTGCCAGCTGGTGCTAGAGCATACGTCTGTATAGCTAAAGGTTGTGGGTCTTTAGAGGTTTACTGCTGCTGGTAGTTAGAAATTCCTGAAATGAGCAATTTTTTTGCTATTCTTCTGTTGCACCCAAAGTGGCTCTGTTTAAAATTAAGATGGGAGGTGTTTTCAGAATTAGGAGCTTATGCAGAGGGGTTTTCTGGAACTGAGTTCTGAATCAAAGCAAGTATGTCTGGTTCTCACAATGCAAAATTAAATGGATTAGTTTAAGTAAATAGGCTTTCAATTTAACTTGGAAAGACTGTGGCACTTGGGTAAACAATTACGGGTTTTTTTTTTCTTTTAAAAGAAGGTCTGTCTTGTACTATTAAAAACAAAAAAGTACTTTTCTTACTGAAGAAGTATCTTCCAGAACGTGGGACAGGCTTCGTAACGCACCTTATGATAAAACAAGGAGTTTTATTTCAATATATCTGTCTCCACAGTGTAATGTACATTAGTATGTGTAATGACTGCAGGGACTGGTTAGATGTGTGATAGAACACACAGTACTGTGCTGTTATCTTGTTTTAATTACATGCAACATTTTTCTTCAAAATGAAGAAAACAATAGAGAGAATAGTCCGTGAGCAAGCAGATAGGTGGATGCAAAAGAGATGCCTACAGTATTCCTCTGTCGGTAGTACCAAGAAGAAAGGTCATGAAAAGCCCCATAAATAGCCTCTATTACCCAGAAAGAATGCCTCAGTAAGTGTCTGACAGAGAGATCCCCAGCTCCCTGCAGCCATTAAAGCAGACTTTCACTTTCAGACATTAGAACATAAAGCTCCTTAATGAAGGGAAGATGTTTTTAGTCAAATTGTTTTCCTTTAATATTTGTTTTCTCCACTTGAACAAAATGTATATGACAAATGACTGACTAAGCTTACAAGAAAGATCATTGTTAAAACGGACAGTTTGAATCAGTTTTTTTTTAAAAATTCCCATTACATTATTTAAATGGAAACAATCCAGACATCATTAAAATAAAGCAGGATTCCTTCAGGGAGAAATTATTTCTGGTTTGATTTCTGTCAAAATGACTTTGACTTTCAGAATACTTTTACAAAATGTTTTCCTGAGGCTTTGCCTTTGTGAAGGGTTTTTAAACAAAGGAACTATTTGCCACTAAACAGAAGTAATCTGATAAAAGATTGAATTCAAATTAAGTATGCTGCTTTTTTTTTAATGGAACAGGTTCTTTATTATTTTATTTTGTTTTAAGACATGTCACTTAATCAGCACATAAATCTTCATAGAATTCATCTGACAACCTCATTAATTTCCTGTGAATATTGCAGTGCGAAGAAAAGACCATAATTTCATGAAGGTAATTTATTCTAAAATCAGGTGCCTCATATTTTTAGTTCCGTGAGTTTGTGTTTTAATGAAGCTAATCTCAGTCATAAACACATCCTTGTGGACACAACATGGTTATATACTGATTCTGGAAAAGGCCTGATCCTGCTCTCACTCACACAACCGTAAATCAGGAATAACTCCAGTAAGGACGCATGAGCGTATGAACAAATGTAACCTGGAGGAAACAAACCTCAAGGGGCTATAAGAGCTTAACTTATGTCACATTGTGGCAAAAGTGGTGTAAAGGACCCTAATTATGAATGTGAAACAACTTGTCTGGCAGCGTGGTGTTACAGCAGCAAAAACCTGAACTGACGCAATCCTGAGTCAGGTCTTGCTTTTCCCCAGCCTCTCCCTCTTAATTTCAAGTTCATTCTTTAAAAGTTCAGCCAGTGTTTGAAAAAGGTCACTTTTCTGCTGAAAAGGATATCATCTAGGGCCTGATTTTCCGTTCCTTTGTGCCTGTCACTCATATTTGTGCAACTGAATCTGAATTTTTCCAGTCGTACGAATAGAAGAATTTTTTTCCTATTTACTTTCTTTTTGTTGTGCTTTTGTGTTTCGGTTGGTTGTGTCTAGGTATAAACATAGCAACAAGGAGCAGACATTTCTGTTGTCCTCTCAGCTTCTGTGGGAGTGAACTTGACAGAGGTGACTGCTAAAGGGGGTGATCAGGTTCTCCTACCCTGAGACCAGGTTTACGCCAGAGCTGCATCAAGCGTGGAGATACTGTAGCCTCTCCTTGTCTATTCTTTTCTGCCCTACAGTGGAAGCGATCATGTTCTGAACTGTAACTCCCTAGAATTTGGGCAAATCGTCTATTTAACATCAGTGTTCTGTAATGGGCTTGATGATGAAGGTGCTTATATAACATATAATATTGTTGTCATAAGTAGAAGCTAGGCTATTCATAAAGCATTGGAGCTTTGATATACATTGATATACATTACTAAGCACTGGCTATGGAAAAATCCCAGACTGCTGCTGGTAGTGAGCCAAGATTTCGATGAAGCATGGTTCCTCCCATATTTCTATAGCTTATGTGCCTCCTTCAAAATTCTGCCCGCTTTTCAATGTCGTCATTCTCGTAATGCTGTTTAAAAGCTTGGTGGTCACAAACCCTATGCAACCATTAAAAATAATGAGATACAATTTCAGAAAAAAAGGAGCAATTTGTGTGAAAGTGGCTTGGGCTTTAAGCAAATGCAAAGAGAGCCCATTTCATTGTCAGAAAAGTTTCAGAAACTTCACATGCAGAGTGTACAGAAAGCATCTTTCAGACATGATTTTGAAAATTGCTAATATTTGAAACCAGCTGGTGTAACAAGGTTACTGAGGTGAGGAGAGAACTGCTGCCTGGAGGACATGTATTAGAGAGATCAGAAGATGTTGCAGGCAAGTTTCAATATCAGCAGCTATTTTTTACAGTAATTTCATTGCAACATTGACCACTGAGAACAACCACCCGTCATTTAACCAGTTTGCAACTTCTTTTTCCCCTACTTTTAATCTTCTAGTGGAGGCAGCTGAATAATACCTTTCTCAAGGTAAGCATGTGATGTGTTATATCGGTCGCTAGAATTTCTTCTAAGATCCACATTATACTTTAAACCTTGACCTTAACAGCCATATCAGCATAATAATTTTTAGGTATCTGAAGGATTTAATACTTGATCAAGAGAGAAGGTGTTGAGGGCTCCTTTTATGACCCATGGTAGATAGGAATATTATTCTCTTGCTCCCCCTTGCATTATTCTCCATCATCAAGCTTTTAAAGGCAAATAGCTGTGCGGCATGGGTGCAATCTTACCTGTATGGTAATGCTTTATTAAGAAATAATAACCAGTTTAAATTAATAGCAGGTAAGCTATTTTGGAGAAAGGTGTTTGGTTTCCAGGCCAAGCACAGCATGGAGAGCAGCAATAAAACTTTCATCTCCTTGCCCCACGGTGAGAGAGAGCTCTCTTTAGCACATTATAGTATTCCAGGCCTCAAAGCTGCTGGATGTTTTCTGAGACTGAGAAAGAAAAGTGGAACAGTGATTTTTTTTTTTTTTTTTAAAATGATGGTTTCTGTAACACGAACGCATTAAGTAAATGGTGACCAGCTTATTGCATGGAGGCTGCAGAACATCTTTCAGATCTTAACGAGTTTTGGTCCTAGAGGTTTCTTGTACCAGATCCATTGACCAGTCACTCTTGTAAAAATGTCTCACTTTGCATTTTTGAATGTGCAGAGTCAATCAATTCACTTGCAAAGCTGTTTGGTAATGCTAAGTTACTCCTGTTTCCATTAGGGATGATCAAAATTTTTTCAATATTTGTCAGGTTTTTATTATTTTATTTTGGGGGTGGGGGAGGGTCTCCAAAAGTTAATATATTTAGCCAAGATGTTTTGCAAAGAAAAGAATAATTTTGAAAAACTGATAAAGTGCCATTTTTACTCTCCCCATCACAGGGGAATGAGATACTAAGTTTTCAAACTTAATATTATTTATAAATAATATAATATAATAATATTATATTATTTAGTGCCTAAGACATGCAGGCTGTAGCTATAGTAAACATGGTTCAGTAACTGAGACTGTCAGTTTGGCCGCTGTCATTCCAGACTAAGACTCTGGTTTCAAGTCGGCTCTACCTAAATGAAGCAGTCTCTGTTTGAGCAAATTGCAAAATGTGCATCAAGGCTTGCTCGGGAATTCAGTGGATATCTTTCCATTAACATCATTGAGACACTGGCCAGGCTTCGGTGTCATAATCATATTCTAGCTATTGTGATAAAAGAACTTGTTTGCAATATTTATAGCGCCCTGTGAGGGACAGCAAATTCTCAGTGAAAATAGTCCTGTTTGGTTGCGGGTTAAAATGAATATGTAATAGGTTGTTAATTCCTTCTGGAATTTGCGGGTTACTAGTTCAGAAGTTAAATCTAAGTACCACTCAGCTTGACACAGGGTCAGGCTACATTTTTTTCTGTGAAATAGCTCTGGAGTTAGCCCACAATATTACTGTAGTGTTAAAAATGGATGTCTGAGTAGGGATTTCCATAGCAGAAAATGATTCTCTCAAAGCATGTATAGATGTGCACTGCATGCACTTTATAAAAGCAAATGCTTTTCTGTTGTTATAATCCCCTCTGCTATTTCTAGCAAATACTCATTTGACTTGTAGGCTGATCTATTTCCCTAAAGCTCCTTTGTCCTTAACAACCATATCATGCGACTGTCAGAATCCCCTGTTTGTGATGAGGCATGGTTTTCCTGGGCTTTATCTTGTCACAACCATAGTAAAGCATCAGACATGCAAAAGTAGATGAGTTGTGAAAAGAAGAAAACCTTTGGTGCAGCTTTCCGGTTTTAAATTTTAGTGATGAGGAAAATTACGAAGTGTATTTATAATGTCATATTTCTGTGCTAGATAAATGCTTTTCTGTGCTCTAAGACCTGTGGGTGTTTTTTCAGCAACATAAAATATTTCAGCAAAGGTAAATTTGAGGGAGGAATTTATTTGTTTTTACGTACATTCTAGAATTAGACTGAATCCTAATTACTCTTTTTGTTGATTGTTGCATGGATGGCTTGAGTTGTATGTAGTACAACACACTTAGTTCATGCAACTTCTTTATGATCATTTGTACAAAGTAATTTTCTTTGTGGCCAAGCTGAGAGTAGTAAGACATGTGGTATGAGCTTTATCTCAGCATGCTTACAGACTGTGTTGGAAACCACAGGGTTCCTCAATGCATTTAATAAATAACACATGTCATCCATCTATCAGCTGAATTATAGTGCACTGCATAAGCTGAAGCAGTCAGCTGACCTGTTTATCTTCACCCCACCAGCTCTATTCAGTGCGAGCAGAGTTATAGAAGTTAAAAAAAAAAAAAAAAGCCATTAATAGAAGAGAAGCAGAAGATGATGAATTAAGGGAGCCTCCATTAATTTTTCATTTTGACAGATTATCGTCTGTCAAAAGGCAGAGGAGATGTTTCTCATACACAGAGCCAGGGAGCTCGCTCTTTGTAACACAGACTTATGTTTTTCGCATGAATTAGGTAGTGGGCACCAAAAGGATGAAAAATTCATGACAATCTATAATTTACATGCTAGAAAATAAATAATGAACTAAATCCTGTCATTAAATTGGTCTTTCATTTTTTCTTAATCCCTAGGGTGATGAATCTGATTCTGCAACAACATTTAGTATAAATTGATTTTTTTTTTTTTGGTGGGGGGCAAAGCTGTTTAAAATACTTTTTGTTGTAAATAGCTTGAGCAGCACAGTACATTGCCTTAGGCTGAATGATATGCCAGCCTATTAATGTACTAGTACATTAAGATTGACGTTAATTAATGTCAATATTAACATCACCTTTTCTAAACCACATTGAGCTACAAAAAAAAAGTCATAAATATTGTAGGGTTTGGTTTAATTGACTTTGAGTTTTGTTCAAAAAAAAAGAAAAGTCTGATGTATAGTGAAACCTTCGTTATTCAAATGGTATGAACATGGATAAACGGGCATTAGAATAAATGGGGGCTTTTCACATCACTTAATGTATGTCAAGGGACATGACCTCATTTCAAACAAGTGTGTTTTTTTCAGATAGGACATTAGGGTAAGTGAAGTTTCGCTGTGTATAATAAATAACAAAAATACAAGCCTTAAAAAAATTCCTAACAATTTTAGTTGTGTTGTAGGCTGCTTACTAAGGGCTGGTGGAACTGTTTAACTTCCTTTGTGTGCTCCTTATAGAAAGCAGAGGAAAAAACTGTAACTCCTACTATATGCATATTACAAATTAGTTTCCTCTAAATTTTTTTAACTCCCTCTTCTTTTTTCTAGAATGTTGTGCAAATACATTTGTGGAAAAAAATTGTTTATGTATATGTACACACCCAGACATATATGTATAGGATGTAAGCTTGATCAAGCTCGATTGCTTTCTATATTATTGTCTGATCTGATGTTCGCAAGACAATGCAGAGCTCTCCACAGGAACTGGACTGTTTCTCTAGGCCAGTTTTCCTTACAAATAATAAGAACCTTGATCTTTAGTACCCGGATGCGCAGGATGGCTTAACTATCAGTGCAGGCCAGACCTCTGTTGAAGTCAATGGGACTTCCTGCAGATGCAGGGGTTTACCTGGGTGTATGTCCCTCTGTCTACAGTATTGAGAAATATTTGGGCTCACATCCCACTGACCTGCATTTTGAGGGAGGACATCCTTACTGGATGACTCCTATTTCCGACGGTTTCCTTGTCCCTGTGATAACTGACGCACAGATCAGCAAGAGCAGCAAAAACAAGGCCACATTACCCTGTTCAAAAGTACCAAGTGAATTAATCGAAGCGGAGCAAACCCTGGTTATGACTGGGTCCATAGCCATGGTGGTTCCCATTCTGTCACCCTGTGTTCATACCTTGTGACTGTCGCGTGCTGTGTGATACAGGCAAGCTCTGCAGGGGAGCTAGTGTACCATAACTTGTCTCTGTAGATGTTCTTTTGGCTTCTAGCTTACAGGAAATACCTCTTAATGAGTTGCCATAAAGAAAGCCAAGCTAATGACAGACTGATTTAATGCAAGTTCATACCATTAATTTCTAGGGATTTGTAGATTGAATGAGGTTCCTGAAAAGTATTACAAAAATGTTTCAGTTAATTCTAGCCATTATCTGGAGTAATGAGCAGTAGCTGCTGTGCATGGCCTCTTTCCCATCATGCAGGTTTTAGGATGCTGTACCTGAGGCTGGGAGGCTTTCTACGTGCAACCCAGCACCACACCACCTTCTAAGACCTGCCTAGTGTCATCAGGATGAGTGTGGTGGGTAAATTGCCACGCCAGCCATTTTTCCCCATGTAGAGGTGGTAGCAGTGGTAGATGTCCCAGGTGTCGAGTGGAGGCTCTGCAGGGAGCATCTGGCTGCCAGGGAGCTGTGAGCTGCCAAAAGAGTTGTTCCTTTTTTCTCCCAAGGACATTGGAGACAAACTGGTCCAAATCATCCTATGGACCAGATTTCATTCCTGGGTGTGTTTCACATAGTCCCAGAACTTAAAATTTCTGATTCTTTTGCCTACTTAGCCTTACAGACAACTGGAACAAGGAATAAAATTATTAAAAGCACTTAATTTTCAAAAAGGTCTAAACCTGACAGTGAATCTTAGGCTTCTAAATCACTCTTGTGGCACTGTCCTTAACTGCTTAGAAAGCCGCTCAGAACACTAGATTTTGGTTTTGTTCATAACATTTTTTCCATTTTCATTTAACGATCAATCAAGATGCTTTGTCTGTCAGCCTGATGTTTACTAATCAGATATCTGTCCATTTTTTCTGGATTTATTGAGGGAGGTGTTTCCTTTTTATGTTCCTGTGGTTACTGAACAGACTGGGGATTAAATACTGCATTTCCCCTGCTTCCAGCTCCAAGCCTTTTTCCAAGCACCACATTGCTCCCCAAATGTTTGGGGTTTCAGGAGACCATGCTGCTGGGGCTTCCCCTGCTGTCTGCTGCCGGCAACTGGTCTTGTTTGCCAGAAGCCCACGGAGCTGCCAGACAGCACCCAGCCTCGCTCTCCAGAAAGTGCCCCTTCCATCCCAGCTTAGCTGCCTAGAGGCATTTCCCGGGTTTCTGGCATAAATCACATTGTTTGCGTTATCTTACTGCAAAACAGAGCTTGACTGACTCCCTCATCTAGAATGGGGGCCCATTATCGGCCCACTGGGTTCAGGAAGGTTCCGCTTGGCCGATGTTGGATCAGTATCTTTTGGATGGAAACCAACCACATTTTTGCTACGTTGAGCCCATCTCAACACCATGGCTTATCATGTTCCAAAATCCCGTGGAAAGTTGAGCCAGAGGGAACATTATGCTAGTTTACACCAGCTAAGGATCTAACCTAATTCTTTATGTACAGCAGTACATTTATTGCTCTGATTAGCAATGCCAGTCATGGCATCACGATGAAACAAGACAGTTAGAATCCTTCCTTGCTGAACAAGACGTTCTTTTAGCCTGTGCTGCCTATACCATTGGGACGAATGGGGTCTGAATTTCATCCTGAGTAAGTCAGTAGGAATTTTCCTGCCATTGACGTCCTCCTGACCAGCATTTCACTCTCAGAATATGTAATATATTTTTAACACATCTGGGCTTTATAGCTTATTTCCTGTAACAAACGTGCAGGAAATATTGGTGGGCTTTCAGTGCAGATTATACTTTTGTAACTGTCCAAATTATCTTGGCCTATTTAAACACATTTAATGCTATTTTAGTCTTGTTGGTATTCACATTGCTCACTGCTTTAAATGCAGCCTCGGGGGCCCTGCAGGCTGGAGCTAGAAATGAGGTTCTCCCTATGGAAGCCCTGTGGAGTCATATGGTAGATAATGGGATTGATCCAATTTCCACTGAAGTCTGTGGTGGTGGGATTGAGTCCAGTATGTTGATTAAAATTTTGTGCTTGCTTGTGAGACTAGGTGTACGATCAATAAGTAGAATGACATGAAATATCAGAGCAAAATTTATGCAACACTTTTCCTGAAAAAAAATGTATACATTGTTTCAGGACTTCTTCACTGTCCTGCATATATTCATTGCTTTTGAACCGTATAAGCACCACACTTAAAACTTCATGATTAATACATATTTTCTCCTGACTCTCTTTAGAGTCAAATTTATTTGTCACGTGGGATCTGTATTTAGACTTTACAGGGTAATGGGTGGTTGACATGGGAGAGAAAGTCTAGATACTTCGCCTTGAATCCCAAAGCAGTGTTACAGTTCAGACCTTTAAAGCCTTTAAGATGTGTCAAACTGCAAGATCTCTTTTCTTCTGGCCCCTCTTGTTGCCTATTCTTCTCCCTGTGTTGAACACAGCTAGTCTAAGATATCATCCTACTATAAATGTACTTTTGGGTTTGTTTGTCTTCTTTTCTATAAATACACACTAAATATTAACGCCTGTGGAAATTAATCATTTTTCCGTTTGATCTTCCTTTTACTGCATTGACTTTTCTTTAATAATTTTATTAAGGCCCTTGAAAAATCAAATATTTTAGATATTGGTTTCTTTAGTACTTTTTGTAATCCTGAGTAGGAAATCCTTATGATTGTAGCAAAAGAATTCTTATTAAATTCTTCAGGGTTTTGGTAATCTTCATTACTTTTCAATATTAGTAAAAACCAAAGTCAACTTGTGTAAGGCAACACTAGCTCTAACCATTTCTTGGCTAACTATAAGGAAAAAAGAACTTGTTACAATGCTCACTGAACTTAATTTCTTGTATTGGAGGCAAATTTTAAGTACCTGATAAGGTTTATGGACTTCCCAAGGAAACTTCCTAGCTTGTTTGAAAAGTTTCTCCTGAATGCAGACAAAGTTAAAAAAGAGTACCCCAAATGGGTATTTCCCCTTCCTCTCTTCCTCCCTTCCCCTCAAACTGGACCAGGACACATTCACAGAGAGCACTGCAGCAGGAAAGGACACTCGGGAAGTTTTCATTTTAGTTTTTCTAATGGCAAATTTCCACGTGTACATGAGGCAAAATCAGAACTTTGCAATTAAAAAGAGCACTGTCCTGAAAACTGTTCACTGTGCTATTGAAAACCAACTAGCATTGGGAAGTGGCTAGAGAGAGTCAGTAGATAAAGTCTTTGCAAGGCTAAATTTAATAATGCAGCACCCAGTAAGTTCCACAAAGCTGCATTTTCACTCCTTGGCCTGATAAACATCTTTAGCCTATGCTTAACTTTAAAGCAATAAATAGTCCAATTCAAATAAGTCAATCATAAATTAGTCAATCATAAATAAATCAAGTCTTCAACTTGTGATGAAGAGCTCTACTTTTTTGGTGCCTAATATTGTAAGTGTATAGGGAAGGAATAAGCATGCTTAATATGCATAGATACATTTTATATATGTATCTTACTGAAATCAAACATACAGAATTGGATTATAAGGGGGGGTTCGGACAATGTACGGTTTAGCATCCCAGAATTTAAAAAATGAACTGGCAAGGCATTCAGTATCTTTTCTAAATGATAGTGTATGACCAAATACACTGTGTAGTGTTTTGACATACATTTTAGCATAGTTCTGTATGACCTATATTTCCCTTTTATTGTTGCTTATATTAAGCCATGTAATGTGTATTATATTCATTCCTAGAAAGAAAAAAAATTGCAAGATTTAGTAAGAATGAAAAAGTAGGCCATCCATTTCTACAGTGTTACTCAATGAATTGGGAGACCTGGCTATAAGAAACAGGATATATGGTGGTAAGGCTGGGGTTTTTTTCCATACAACGTGGATAGATCAACATATTCTCATCTTGAGAAGAATGAAACTGCGATCATTTTGAGTACTGGGGAAATTCACTCCTCTATAACTTCAGTGAATAATGTTTTCAGCAGTTAATTCAGGTCTTACATCTGATATAACCACTGTTGAATTTGATGGGGATGTTTGATGGGAATGAAAAACTGACTGCTTCTGAAAATTCCAACCTTATAAAGTCTTAGAAAATATTTAAATAAATCAGACCAAAGTAATACACTGTGCCTCTCAAAAATGAAACCACTACGTATAGAGAGCAGATTTCAGCTGTCCATACAGTTAATTGTCATTGTTTGTCTGTAATATGATAGCATCTTGGAACCAAGCTGTAGATCAGTTTTTCACTGTGCTACTGCAGTGCAAACACAGAAAAAAAGAAATAAAGAAAACTTTGTTTGCAGAAAGTGGCTGTTACTTGAAACAAGACGATATAAAGGAAAATAACACATAGAGAAAATTTCAAGACGAAAACAAGACCTGATGAGGTCTCAAATGAGTGACAATGAACATAATCAACTTATTGTTACCTTACTGACAGGACAGAGATTGTGTACTGTAGAAGCACTGAGAACAGATAATGTTGAGTACCATGGAGAGATGCACATCCAAGCTGACTCTTACAAAGAAAAGGACAAAGTTGGCAAAGATCAAACCAGTCATGTTTCCAGTTAAATGTTCTAGTAACTGTCACTGTCAGTCGGAAAGGACTGCTTCTTCAAAGATATCAAGCCTTTCTGTGAGTAGTGAGGTGAATATTCATCTTGCCTAGCACAGAAGGAGAAAATAATGACTGAAGAACTTTGGAAAGACAATGTGAAGCTGATGAAAAATGCACCCGCAATCAGCACAAGTTTTAGAACTGTAAAGCAGAATGGTGTGAGGCAAGGGAGTTGTTTATCATGTTGGAAGTAAAACTGCACAAAACCTTTGGGGCCTGCTTGATGGATACTGTACAGGACACTTGGAGGCTTTTTGGGACACTCCATTAACTTTGCATCCTAAAATTTCCTTGGGAGCATATTTTCTCCTGATCACAAACTAATTTTAATCTAGTGAAGGACAACAAATGTGACCAGCATGGCCATTTAGAAAAAAACTCACGGAAAAAGCCATAAAAATGAAATGCGATCACGACAGATGACTAAGCATTTCACTTGCTGAAAAACAGAAAAATTTAAGCTCCTGCAAAACAGAACAATGAAATCTCAGTCTCATAACAAATGAGAACTTTGTGAAGCTTAATGGGAATGGGACCTCTTTCTCTGATTTTTTTGGAATGCAGTGAAGGTAGCTTGAATTTTTTTAAGGTCTACATAGTGTGCATCTGTTAACACTGATGAAATCTGAACCCAATTAAAAAGACCATGTCCATGTAATAACAAGCTCAGTACCACTGTCAACAAAGAGCATCTGGCTAGAACCAGAAATCAGAATTATTTTTTTTTTTCTTTTATTCTTTTGTAAATTATAATTCCTCATGACCCCAAATGTTGTTGTGTTCAGAGTACTTATTATAGTGACGAGCGTTTGGGGGAACAAAGTATTTCTTTATAGCTTAGCTGTTTACATTACTTTTTTTTTTCTTCCCTGATCTAAATACATAAGCTAAGGGTCTAGTCCTGCTCCCATGCCATAAACCCCTGCATTCTGCAAGCTCTGACTATGGCAAAAATGTAGCAACAAGGCATACTTTCTGTTGTTTATAAAGTCTCTTAGTCTTGGGACTCATCTTTACTTGACAGATCCTCTTCTGCATGTTAGAGCATCTACAGACTTCTCCACCAAATGCTTGTGACTTCCATGGGATTATTTGTAGTATAGGGACTGGAAACTGCAAAGAAATATCTTAAAAAAGAACCCACTGTTATTGAGCTGATTTGTTCTTTGACGATTCCTTTTAACTGGAGAAATCCAACTGTAAGGTGGTTTATGCTGCTTGGGCATGACATTTTCACCTTCTTGATTTTAAAGAACCGTATTTGGTTGATAGAAAGTCCAGGAAGACCAAAAAAGATAAAATCCTGACCCACAGAAGTTTACTAGATCTAGAATTGCATTTATTTGGGATGGAATGTGTTAAATTATGCTTATGTTGTGCTAAAAATTCCACATCCTTATCCATGGAAGAGCTGCCAAAATATGCTATTCTAAAAGAAAATTTTGAGGGTGGCTAGGAATTCTACATGAAAGTCTGTTTTAAAATATTTTTAAACACCCTGAAATAATTATCTTGCAGAGGAGAAAGAGTCTCAAAATTATCCTACAATTAGCATATTCAGCCTTGCATATAAATGATTTACTTAAGTGTCAACCTGCAGACTAATATAGATATATTTCAGTCAAGAAAAAGGGCAAGGAGTCTTTATCACAGTGCTATGTATCTGGACCCTAAAAGAGTTTGGAAAAACAGGCAGCAATTAATTTTGGTCTTCAAGGATTATCAGAAGGCTTCACATAAATTAAGAAGAATGCTGTGGAAGTTAAGAAGGTAGACAACTGTGCAGTGCTGGAATACCAATGACTGTCCTTGTTTATTATAAAATAAAAGGCTCACTTATAAGAGCAGAACAATTAATTTCTATAAGCTTACAAAGCTAAGCATTTGCCATTACTCTTAATTTGCTCGTAATAGAAGCAGACAAGATCTTCCTTTGTCTTTTGAAAAGAAATACTTTAATATGGAGAATAACTTGTTTGTTGGTCAATAGCAAAAAATGCAGTGCTCTGGTAAAAAAGACACTAGCACTGCATTTTCAGGCATCTGATAATTCAAGAGGAAAAAAGGAAGAAATATTCAGCTTTAAATAACACCAACTCCATTTTTTCAGATATATTCCAGAAAAATATCACTGAAATAATTTTCATTACAATTGAACAGAAATCCAGACCTGAGCATACTAATACTGAGATCAAACTCTGATTTTGAGTACATGCACAATTTGTATTGGTTCTGTTAGTGTCAATGTCTTCATACAAGAGAGACTTGACTCTAAGATGAATCTTAGGATGATGCTGATACTATTACTTGCCTAATGAAGGTGTTGGGAAATTTATGACAAGAAATCACAGTTGGGACAAGTATGAATTCTATCTTCCAGATTCTGTATTCCTGTTTTGTCTTGATCAGACTTACTTCAAATAGTGAAAACAGGCATTACTGCACAGAAAGAAAAATTAGAGAACTGGGTAGAGACCAATTAGATACCCTCTGGATGTCAATTATCTGTTTTTACGTGATCTCTTAAGAGCCACTAAATTATCATCCAGATTTTGTCTTAAAATTAGTATTAACAATAATATCTTTCCATTGTGGAGTTGAATTATCAGTCTAAAGAAATATTTTTAGTTTGGATTATTTATTTAAGTCTGAAGCTTATATTCTCACAACACCACATTCCCCTTGGGGTATTGTTATTTTTGCTAAATGAAGAAGAAACAACATTTCCGATAAGAACATTTCATGACAATAAAGTTCTTTCTTTATGGTGGATTAAACTGCTAAGTGTTCATTTTATGTTCTGATCTCAACATTACAGAGCAGCACAATTCCAAAAGTTAAGGAGCCGAGCTGTGTAGTTTTTTGTACATCACACTGCTACTAAAACTAATAAATTGTCTAAATCATTTTTCAGTGGAGCAACGACAACCCAATTCAGCCTCCTATAACAAACACAGAACCCCACTGATTTCGGTGGTGTAAGCCAAGAGAGAGCTCAGTGCTCTATTCCAGCTCTGAATGCTATAACCAGCCCATTGAAGAGATGCACAGGTAGATGGGTAAGGGTGAAGGAGGAGTCAGATCTTGCTGTCGTCATTCTTAGAGTCGGATTCATTCCTGCTACAATTGAAAATGCTGCCAGAAAACTTTATGTTCTTCTCTAGTCTATACGTTCTAGTAAAACATACACCACTGAATCCTTATAGAATAGGCTGTAGGAGGGCAGGCTGGAAGTCGAGCAGCTTGTAGCAACCAAAGCTCAATCATAGAGGAAGAGTCAGAAATAAGGCAAACACGTCCTGGAATATTCTCCCAGTTACTCCGGCTCAATGTTTTCCTTTGTGTTTATAATTTGTTCTGGCTTTTTCTTCCATGAATTTCTCTAGCTGATTTTTGAACCCATATAAAGAATCACCATCCCAGAACATTTACATATTCTGTGGAGAAGTACCTCCTTTTGCTTCTCTTAAACTTGCCTTATCTTGTTGTTATTGCTGCCCCCTCCCTCTTGCAGTGGAAGAGAGATGGAGCAGCTGTTAGCTTCCTTCGTTAGCACTTTCTCTGTGCTAGTTATGATTTTATAGACTTCTATCATATCCCTTCATTGACCTCTTTTGCAGGCTTGTCTGAGCCTTAGTCTGTCTAACAGTTCTTTGTGTGGAAGCTGTACTTTTGAAAACGTTTGGCACGTTCTCTGTTAATTTTCTGGTTTTACTATATTCTTTTTGGAACGCAGCTGAGAACTGGGCTGCCACTTTCATAAAACCATTTTCTTATAACTTAAAAATCTCTTCCTCAGTGATAAGCAGTTCAAAACCTATTTCTGTGTACATAAAACTTAGCCGTTTTTCCTATATGCATTGCTTTATGTTTATCAGTATTGAAATTCATTTGCTTTTTGGTATCACGAGAGCCTCCTGCATCTCTTCACAGCTGGCTCTCACTTTACTGGAAAAAAAGTTTTGCCTTGAAAAACTTGGTATCCTGAGAAAACTTTGTCAGCTCGCTGTTCGTGCCCTTCGCTAGATCAGTTTTGGACGTACTTAGTTTGGCTACCTGGGGGAATCCTCTGGTGACATACCGCCACTGTGAAAACTGCCCTGCTTTTGTCCTCTATCTTTCAACAACCTCTTTATCTGTGAGAGAACATTCCCTTGTGTCCCATGACAGCACAGTTTCTTTAAAAGTCTTTGATGAGGGACCTTGTCAGATATCTTTTGGAAATACAAATAGACTATATCAGCTCAAACTGCCTTACCCCCATGCTTGTTGTTTTCTTCAAAGAACTCTTAGCAAGGACCTTTGAGTAGCAGTAGCTTTGAGAGTCATGGCAAAAGCTGTGATGACTTTTCCACAAAATACCGTATTCGTTCATGTATCCAGTAATTCTGTCCTTTATTATAATTTATGCCCATTTGTCCAAGAAGATGGCTATTTTCTCTTTTTTCTTTTTTTTAAATTTTACTTTTTACTTTAATTTTACTAACTGAATTTGGCATCTGTCTCAGATTACCATGGGTAACTTTCAGATGAAACAGTGCAGGCAGTGAAAATAAATCCTCGGTAACCTGCACTGAGTTAGAGAGACAAAAAGGAGTCATACCTGGAGAGACATAGTGGTGCATGTCTAATCAGAGAGCCTCAAAGTTAGGAGCAGACTTTGAAAATTTGACTAATGGCAGGGCAAGGCTTTAGCATAAACTATTTGTGTTGCCTTTGCATACGCATAAGTCATGTATAAGCCGTCCTCCCTCTGCGCTTCTCCTCTCTATGGGTGGGAAAGAAGTGACATAAACAATAACCTGCAAGATGTAAGTAGGATAAACTGTAATCCTTTAAATAATGACAAAACAGAATAATTGCAGACCTGGGAGCAGACATTCACATCTGTGCAAGTGTATCTACACTGGCTGTGCAGTAATGCAGTAGTGCCACACGGGTTACCTTTCTGCTGCGTCTACCACAGGGATCCGTAGTTGTGTAACCGCACGTGTGGGTCAATGGCTTTTTAAAAGAGCTCGAACTTTTCCTGCTTTATAGTAAGTGCATCAATATAAAACCATGTGGGTCTAAACGATGTTCATGCTTACTAGATATTAAGAATGTATAGGAATAGGTGATATTGTAAGATAAGGTGAGTAAAGAATCAATCCCAGTGATTGCACTGTGGACAGTAGGACGGTGGAAATCAGAGTGGTTCTTTGGAAGGAAGATCTCGGATGCAGTAATTCTGCAACTGCAGAGCTGGGAAATGAAGATATTCAGGTTTGCTAAGAACAATTTTATCTTTGTAGAAAATATAGCATATTTTTGTCTTCATAGAAGACAGTTTTTAAAGTAATTTAATATGTCCAATTAAAATTTAGATGTGGAAATTAGCTTATCAGCATTGAAAAAGTAGAGAGAACTACAAAAGAAGTGGGGTGATACAGCGTCTGTCCCTGAGGCTGTCTTACCTGCCTCTTAAACCATTGAAATCGTGAAATTACACTTGAAGCTTCTGAAAGAGTATTTGAAACCTATGGTTACAATGATCAATAAGTATCACCTGAACGCACCATTTCCAGTGGCAGCTCTGTACTCCCCACTGACATCCCCACTCCCGTTCCATCAGCCTGCAGGGAGGTTCGGTCTTTCAAATCAGCTTCAGCTGATTTAGCTCCTCCAAATGCAAGGTTGTTCCCTAAATTCATTTCCTCCTTCCCAAGCTTCCCAACATGCGTTTCTGCAGGCGGTTCTCTACACCCTTCAATCCAAGCCACTGCAGTCCTAGAGCAGCCATTTGGCAGTGAGCAGATTTAGCTCCCCTTTTGTGGTTTCCAACTAAGAAATACCTTTTCTGTTTTCATTTTTTGAGCTGGCAAATCCTCTTGTGCTGCATAAACAT
Source organism: Aptenodytes patagonicus (assembly GCF_965638725.1). Taxonomy (NCBI): domain Eukaryota; kingdom Metazoa; phylum Chordata; class Aves; order Sphenisciformes; family Spheniscidae; genus Aptenodytes; species Aptenodytes patagonicus. The sequence goes on along the minus strand of NC_134961.1, from coordinate 18,136,250 downwards.
CAGAGAATAAAACCTACTTTTTTTTTTTCTTCTAGAAGTATAAATTACAATGACGGTTTCTGTGTTTAAAATGAAATCCAACTGTTTGCATCACAGCTCCAACTCTGTGTGTTTGTTAGCAAGCATGTTGCTGATTTTTTTTCTATGGTCTTTGATAAAACTGCGGGGGTTGGTTTGTTTTCTTTTAGGCCTTAAAAACTATTTCCTAGCAAGAGATGTAACTTGAATTGGTACTTTGTCCTTCTCCCGTGCCTTTTGTGAGTGTGTGTGTTTTGGATCAATATGTTTTTAAGCTCACAGTTACACTCTTGGTCCGACTCAGAAAGAAACAGAACCCCCCCACTCACATCCAAGCCGAGTGACTGTAAATCAGTATGGAGGTGCCTGGCAGCAATAAGTGCTACGTACTGGAATGAAAAGGTTACTCATCTTGACTACTAATGCATCAAGTTATATCTGCCACAACTATTCTCTGTATGATACATGCATCGGTTAAATGAACTCAAACCTGCCGTTTACATGCTGACGACAAGGCAGTAGTGGTTCCCAAAGTCCATCTGCAGCATTCAGATCCTCCCAGAGCAGCAGGGGAACGCAGGCAGATGCTAAAGTATGTATTTACAATACAGGAAAACTAAAATTTGTAGGAAATCTTGCATCCGCAGATGTAAGGATTGCTCTTAGGACATTGAAAACAGGAAACGCATGAAGATCGCTAGATAATATCTCTGCTATTTCTTTGACCTTAGGAGAATTTTAAAGCAGATACACTTGTAATATATAACCTTGAGGGTTATCTGGCTGTTTATTGGTTACAGTAAGCTGTTTTTATTTCTTGTATATTCTGAAGTGACATGGGATAACAGTGATGAATAACATCCATTAGATCTGATACAGAAGGGGAATTTACCAAGAACCCTATCTAGGTCTTTGAAGAAAGTAAGTACTGTTTTAGAAACTGTAGTGTGTATACAAAAGTTTTCTGTGGTTGAAATCAGCTTTGAGTGAATTAATTAATCATAACAGTCTGTGCACCTGTGAGGGTTACTACAGCCTCCACCCATAGTGTAAGATGTACGATTGCTTCTAGCTATTCGGTTGCAAGATTTAAGCTTACTATATGAATGAGTCTGGTTCTCTATTCATTGGGCCAGTCCTCCCACGTGCCGCGGTCTCCAAGGGATGCATAGGCACGTGCTTCTGCTTAAACACTTGAGCAGACCTACTGAGTCCTCGAGGTTTATGCATTACCTTTGGCTCCAGGCAACGTGGCTCAACGTCTGGGGATCCCAGCAGGGAGGAGTTCACTGGGATTAGCTATGTGTGTAAATGGTTTGCTGAAGTGGAACCAGAGAGTCCCTTGAAGTCTGTGGAATTGCCCTGGTATTGAAATGGAGCAAGTAAAAGACTACTATCTTTGCCACCTCTAAGAGGAGAGTTTGTTATGTATAATGTAGTTTTCACATCCCTAATCCAGAGATCATAATTGTCTTCATGTTGGGTTTTTTTTCCACAAAGGGTGGAATAGGGTGATCATTTATAGTCAAAACAAATGATCTGAGCACATCTAGAAATTCAAAAGGTGTGTTCAGTCTTCTGCTCTCTCTTCCTTTCATCATACTCCCATGACTACACTGTAAGGCCTAATAGTTATTTTTATACGTTTGTTCCTAATTTTGAAGTCCTTGGTGAGCTTTAATGAACTTAGCTGTGTGATCCCTCCAAGAGACAAGTAAATATGTGCTATTTCCCTTTTGCACATGGAACAGAAGTTAGATATTGAAAGGTGTAAGAAGTGCTGATATCACTGGCTCTCAGGCTGTATTGTTGTGAGCCTCAGCTCTGGTATCATTCCTCAACCTGCTTTGGGAGTGGATCTGCAGCAAATCTCTAGTGAAAGCCTTATACCGTGGGTTTGGGAGCTGGGATATCATCTTAATGCTAGTCACCTTTGCATGTTTACTCCTCTGGTTTCATTTAACATCACCCAGATCATTAGTCTGACCAGGCTGGATTTAGGTTTGGTTTGTTTTCTTTTTCCTTTCCATTAATTTTTATGACAGTGGCATTCATGCATTCTCCCCCTAGAGGAAAAGGGAAAATAAAAATTTGATGGAACTAAGGAGAGCCCATGTATGCTTTAAACAAGAAAAGACTATATTTATATCTCAGAAAGAAAATACCTTCAGTTAAAGGAATATCATGTCCTAAGAGTAATTAAGTTACATTGGTGTTCTAAGAGCCCGGTGTGTGTAACAGGCCTATGTGTGTATATTTATAGGCATATGCAGATTTTCTCTATATAAAAAATAGGAAACCAAACTCTAGTATTTGTATGTGTTCATCTATTGCATGTATTTTATGCATAGCATAGATAATATAAAGCATTTATGTACACATGCACACACAGAGATTTGGGCTGTAATCCTTCCTTATCTATAGAATCATGTAATACAAAGGCAAATTAGCAGATATATAAAATAAAATTTAACGAGATTGATCTTGCAGGAAATTCTTCCAGGAAATTCCCACTGGCATGAATGAGAAGCCTAGCCTAGAGGACTTATCCAGCTCTTGGGCAGGAGCCGCATCTCACATTGACCTTGTGGCGCAACTACAATGCTAGCTAATTAATTTAAACACAATCACAGGTGGATAGTTCAGATTTAGCATCAACAAACATGGATCAGAGCACTTACAAATGTGAGCTCTTCCAGGAGAATTTATACTTCTGGTCTTTCCAGGAGCTGAAGCTTGTGCAGGGGGTGCTATCATATGTTGCATTTATTTTTTGTGCTGGTTGCACATCTTCAATACACAAGTTGTGCTGTACGACAGAGGTACATTTGTGTCATGAGCTGAAGAGTCCGATGAAGCTGAAATGATCCTCTACACAAGCAGAGGAAATTGAGGGAGCTTCTCATAGTATTCTGCGTTATATTTGGTTCTTTCTAACAAAAACTAAAGTTAGATGCTTGCTTCTAAAGTTAACATTTCTGTCTCTGCTTAATCTGCTCTCTCATCTTCCCTTCCTTAGCATGATTGATTGCTGTGTTCTGAAAACAGCAACAGAGCTCTTTGGCAGCTTGAGATTTTGAATTGTGCTGTAGTGGCAGGAACAGTTGGCAAGGGTTTCTGAAAGGTTAATCCACTGAGGATTTATGGGTTTGTGTTAGAGAGAGAGCAAACATTATTTGTGTTGTCATGCTATAAAACTATAATCTGACATTGATGGTTATTTTGATTTTGCTTATATTTCAATGAATGGGAATTACATAATAGCAGCTTTCCTATGCATATCTTAAAGTGGCATAGAAAATACAGTGAAACCCTTTCTGCCAGGGGTAAGGAGGCAGAGAGGCTCTCAAGGTCAAACAGCTAGCAGAGGGTGGAAACTGCATGCCAGGTTTTGGCATCCATTGCGCTGCTCTCTGATGCACACTTCCAGCTTTCTCTGCCCCCTCTCCCAAGCCATTAAATATTGTGTCACCCGGCCAGAACTAGGGAAACACTAGTTTCAAATATGTTTTCTTCCTTTGGTCTCTATATGTTTATTAACATGGCTTCCTTCAGCCATCCCATTCTTAAACAGCCTGGCGTGTATTGCAGGGTACATATTAGTTCCTTTATTTAAATCCCACATCTTCTGTTGCAGACCTCAAGCTTCAGGGAAGTGAGGGTCACGGTCAGGAGGTTTTTCAGCAGGTGATGTAATACTTAACAAACAAACAAGCGCCTTAATACAAGGGAGTTGTTTTCCACATTATTATCACTTAAAGGAATCCTTTGCAATAGGGTGTCCCTAGTGCCAGGAGCATGAGTCAACACAGAATTGGACATTTAGATAAATATCAAGAATGTACGGAGCAAACATAACTTCAAAGAAATTTTAATGTCCAGGATGCTGTAGACAATGACTGCTAATCGGTGAACCAGGAAGCCTCTAACCATATATCACAATTATTATATTTTTAACACATTATTGAACAAAGTAGATGGGTGTTCTGTCCACAATGTGTCAGACAAAAAAGGCTTCAAAGAAATAAGTGAAAGGTCAGAGATGTCAAAGAAAAAGAGAGAAGAAGAGAGCGGTTGGGCAGAAATTAATTTTCTTTGATAATAAAGAAGTTCCCTTCTGTTGTGGCTTAACCCCAGCTGGCAAGCAAGCACCACACAGCCACTCGTCCACTCCCCCCACAATGGGATGGGGGAGAGAATCGGAAGAGTAAAAGTGAGAAAACTTACGGGCTGAGATAAGGACAGTCTAATAGGTAAAGCAAAAGCCGCACATGCAAGCAAAGCAAAACAAGGAATTCCCTCACTCCTTCCCATCGGCAGGCAGGTGCTCAGCCATCTCCAGGAAAGCAGGGCTCCATCACGCGTAACGGTGACTTGGGAAGACAAACGCCGTCACTCTGAACATCCCCCCCTTCCTTCTTCTTCCCCCAGCTTTATATGCTGAGCATGACGCCATATGGTGTGGGATATCCCTTTGGTCAGTTGGGGTCAACTGTCCCGGCTGTGTCCCCTCCCAGCTTCTTGTACCCCCCCCAGCCTGCTCGCTGGTGGGGTGGGGTGAGAGGCAGAAAAGGCCTTGACTGTGTGTCAGCACTGCTCAGCAGGAACGAAAACATCCCTGTGGTATCAACACTGTTTCCAGCACAAATCCAAAACACAGCCCCATGCTAGCTACTGTGAAGAAAATCAACTCTATCCCAGCCAAAACCAGCACACCTTCAAACATTGGTCTGAAGGCTGGGCTGGTTCTTATTTAGTTTGAACCAGAGTGCTTATCTCTAATTAAAGAACATTACTTGGCCATAAGGCCAGTGGGGACGTTTTTGCAATCGGTGCTTGAAATTTAAGTTGAATAGCTTACCTCCGGGAAGAAGGAGGGCAAATAGAAAACTCAGTGAACCTAATGTGACAGATAAGAAAGGCAACGCGCAAGATAACAGCATTAAAATTTGATAGTTTAATATCGGTAAGAAGGCTCTGGTCATTTTGTAGGAAAGCCAAACTTAAAAGTTCAGCTTCTGATCCTAGCTTCCTGTGTTCTGCCTGTAAGGGACTAATTCACATCTGTGCAGCATAATGGTGGGGAACTTATCAGAGGACTCATGCTCATTCAGATTTCAGTGCAGTTCCCACCTCTTGAAAAGCAAATATCTATGAGCATGCACACACCTTTGAGAGACTGGCTTCCTTCAGTCTTCCCTGCAAGGCCACGAGGCAATACTGCATTTAGCTACATATTTTTGTTGCTGGTCACATTTCTTTCTAACTCAAACTCTCAGAACAGTGATCTTCAAATTAACTGTGATACTGGAATACTAATGTTAAAGTATGTTAAAGTATGTTAAAGCTTAAGATGTGTGATCTGGAGCTATGAATTGGATATGTATTCCGGATGTTTCATCTCTACAAGGCTAAACACTATAATGTTCTACATTCAGCTGGGAAATATTGGACACTTGCTTTGCTTTTGACATAATGCTCTGTCTTTCATGGCAACGCAAGTTTTCTAGGTCTCATCTGTTCATCATATACTATCACTTGAATATCAGGCAGAGTACACGTTGATTTCTTCCCCCATACTTCAGAAGCAAAGTGTTTATCGTCTTGTTAAAAGTGGACATGAAAAGGAACTGCTACAATGGTGAAAGATGATAAGAATTATTGTACCATTGACCCTGTAAAGAAAATAGAAGAGAATTTTGCTGAAAGCCAGTGGGGGGCTGAGGAGGAGCTGGGCAACAAGTCCATTTCCTTCTTGGCTCTGAGAAAGGAGCTAAAATAACAGTATTTGGAGAACAGTCACTATTAGCATTTGGATATTTGACTCTTACCACAGAAATGCCATATTCTAAGCATATGGAACAATTGCAGCCTACTGGGTTGATATGTTGGCAAACATTGATTTCTTAATGGCAACTGCTGTGCAAGTGACAAAAATGCTTCTGTGCCTTCTGGTGTGAGGAAACTGTTTAAGCAACAGACTCTTGGCATGGTTCAGTGTGTCTATAGGAGCCACTCCCGCGCTCGGCAGCGATGAAGGTGGCTGGGGAGCAAACAACACCTGCCACCTGGGCTGAAACTCATGCTTTCCTCAGCAGGGAACAGTATGACCTCAGCCTATTGCAGAGGTATGGACTCCGGGTTCATAGCTCTCACTGCAATCCATATAAGACAAACACAGTAAGCGTAACCCCGCACCTACCTGTTTCACTGTGCTGAGTGTGGCATCTAGTGTGTCATTGATTCGCAAGTGCCAAAGCGGTGTCAGTTAGCATTCCAGTGTTGAAACCATCAACACTATTTCTGAGACATGTCTGTTCCTCAAGCTCTTTTGATCTTTGTCTTATCTTTCTGTCCAACCTGTTTGTCTCAGGAACTTTAGATTTCATAGGACTCCTAATAACATAGTGTTTTCCGTGATTTCTGTAGGTTTCTCTTCACCCTGTCCTCTAAGGGAGAGAAATGAGAACCGATATTCTCATTTTTCAGATGGAGAACAGAAGCATAGAAAGACCTAATAGTCTTGTCAGAGCTCAGGGAGGAAAACCATGGCAAAGTAGGTCCAAGTTTCACAAGCTTTTAGCTATTTCAGAATTCTAGTTTGCCTTCAGTGTTTGTCAGAGGTGCTTCCTTTCACCTTCATCTCCTTCTCACTTTCTTTACACTCAGCTGATGCTCCAGGTGATATTTGCTCTGGTCCATCCAGCTATATCAAACCAAAGGATATTGTGGATTGCAAAATGTTACTTTCCTTTTTCCAGCTAACCTCAGAAAACTGTCCTAGAACCTAGATACGGTTTTAAATTTTTCATACCTGAAAATCACGACCTGCATAACTGTCAAATAAGAAAGCTGCTGGTACCCTTAATTCTTAATTTATTTATATAAAAATTTGAAAGAATCTAAATGTGTAAAAGGAAAAGATGGGTATCTTTTGTAAAGTGGTGGTACTCTCAAGTTGTGATAATTAGCCCCAAAGGAGTCATTTCATATCTGTAAACAGAAAGGACCATGCTAGCTGTCTTAAAATAGGTTTGAATGTTCATAAAGAGTAGCTTGAACTTTCTCGTTTGGTTATAAGATACACAAGGCCCTCTAGTTCTTATTCATGGTAGTATCATCCCTTTAAAAGTGAAATTCTAACAAGTACAGCTACAGTAAAATCTGTAGAGTCCAATAATATTATTGGATAGCAGTTATTTAGAGGTCACTTATTTTGATTTAGTTGAAATTATTTTGAGAGGCTGGATACATCAATTAAAAATTGGAAGCTACAATAATCCTCCTCTAAATTTAAAACTCAGGTAGACTGAACTCTTGACCTCATTGTTTCCTGCCTCCATACAGCTCAGAGATGCTTGCAACTTAAATTGAAATTGCCCTTCTACATAATTAACTTCTGCCTGCAAAAATTTTGCACCTTTGTAAGGAAGTTCAGTAGCATCGCTTTAGTGTCATGTTGTGGTTTAATATCAGAGAAGCAATTACTGTTGCTTGGTTACTAGTGCCATTGCTATCTCATTTTTAAACCAAAACCCAAGTTAACAGCACATAGTTTTACGTTTAAGCCTTAATAGAAGGTGCAGGTGAGGGTTAAGTCTGATTTATGTCTTTGAACTTTTTTATCTGAGTCTTGGTGTTTTTCTGTTTCTGCACAGGTACAGGAAATATTTTGCAGGGCGCTGCAGTTTGGTATTTTTTTCTGATATGTTATTGTAACTTCCAGGGGATTTTTGTTGGTAGAATGAAGTGCTGATAACTACGTGGGTTCCAGAGCTGCCCAGAAGCCTGATAGCTCTGAGTTCAAACAAAAATGAAACTTAAAGGTTATGAAAACATAAGAAACAAAGTTCATGGAAAAGACAGCTGATAACCTTGTGAGCAGAAACTGGTGGTTTCAACGTCCTGTCCTGCCAGTGGTAACCGACTCCTTTTTGGCAGACAAATATAATAGATTTCAAAATCTTTGTAATGTGGATTTCAGCAACAGGCACAGAGGATCCGCTAGTCTTGGATTGGAACAAAGGAAGCATCCCATTGATTTCATTGGAAATGTTGGCTAAGGATTATATGCCAAATGCTGTAATACTTAGTCTTAATGAAGGTAATGGTAATTTCTTGGCTTGAAGGGCCACCTTAAAAGCTTCAGATCTGTTCTTGCATTAATTAGAAGGACATTGAGATAGCCAGTGTATGTTTGACTCAAATGTTATTTTGTGTAGACACCCTTCCTTTCAAATAGAAATATTCAGTAGTTCAAATCTTGAACTGAAACGATCAGCAAATAGACATTCTGCGAAACTTATATTGCTGGTTTTGAGTGGAGCATGAAATTGAGGTAGACAACCACAGTCATTCTAAGCCACTCATTAATTCATCTTCAACACATATTTCATGTGCAGTAGTGCTCTCCCTGTTGTATACTTGTCAGTCTTCCCTTATGTAAGTGAATACGTTAACTGGGCCTTTGCTGTTTTGCTGGTTGTAAGTCTCCCTGACTTTAGGTGGGAGTCTCATGAATGCTGCAGATTTATAACTGAAGTTATTCCAGTATTCTGAAACTGTAAATTATGCCTCACTTCACAACCTCTCCCCTTTCACAGAAGACAATTTTAATACTAGGGGAATAAAGTGTTTCTCTCATGAATAAGGATATAATGAGACCATCAGTAAACTAAGGAAAAACACAAGCTTTGAGCATGGTGCATATGATGAACAAGGCTTGAAAAGAGAGCAAATTCAGGCTTATTGCTGAAACTGAAGATGAATGACATCCTTATCCCTGCCATTGTAGAAAGAACCTTAAACATCTCTTGAAGCTGAAATGCTAACCATGATATTTTCCCCCGCTATAGATTTTCTTTTTTTTTCCCCAGCTGCAGTTATCAGGATATGTAAACTCTTGCATGGATTTGCAGATCCTTGTAAACAGAAAGTACTTGTGCACTTTCATTTTGCTTAATGTTTTAAGGTTATACTTTTTATCTGTTTTCTGGTTCCTCCAAGGGCTGGATTTGAGAGTTTAAAGCTGGGACCCTACTATTGCACCAGAGATATGCATGCATTGCTGATACCCGTGTGATGATCAGAAGTTTCTTGCATACAGTATTACATGTGTCCAAGTGCTGAAAATTTACATTCTAGATGAAAAAGATGGGCTTCTTTTTCACTTCATGGATTTCACTTCAAACTTCTCTGCAGAAAGTTTGTACATACAGTTGACTATCTTAATTGTCCAGAAATATCCTGTCCTTAAAAAGCACTGCATTGAAAATACACCAAAACCCAGAATAGTTTGGAAAATGGGAGGACATAGGGTTGAGTAACTGGCCTGGAGCTCTTCTTTAGGAGGCATGCCTATATCAGGATATGGTTTGTATTTGTCCAGAGCTATGATACTTTTCATTAGTGTTTTCCTGTTATCCATACAAAAAAGCTTTAGCTCAGGTCTCTGCAATTAAAAAAAAGAAAAGAAAAAAAAAGAGAGAGAGACCTACTCTCCTGATGGCTAACCACTCAAGAGTTATAGTTTTAAAATGAAACTTAGATCTGCAAAAAGCAGCTGGAAAGCCTTTTAGAGCAAGTTAACCGCAAGGGTGTTGCTCTGGCCCCGTCCCCTCACCATTGAGCAGACGTTTAGAGAGCCAGCAGCATGCGGTTGCAGCACGTGGTTTATACTGCAGACGCCCACCCATCCCAGTGCTGGTAATGTACAATTTACTCCTGTTTTGCATCCCCCCCACCCCCCAGCTGACTGATGATTTAAAGTTGGCATGTGAAGCACCCAGATGTCCAGCTCCAGGAGGAGTCTCTTCAGCAGAATCATCTCCTTGACAACTCATTTTTCTTTGTCTGTTTCTTGGCTTTGTAGCAGGGACCTGCCTGTGTGTCTGGTGCAGGGTTTGACTGCTGCAACTCTGTTTGATCCTCCTTGATGTATTTTATTTTCCCTTAAGCTTATTAGAGGTGCTGTTGCCTACAGTATAGGTCTTGGGGAGGAAGGAGTGGGTTATGAATCATGTACCTGAAGTGAGGAGAAAGACTTTCTCCTTTCCAGAAAGAATTTTGGGGTTTTTTAATGTGATTATCTATAGAAACCCCTATACTGCCATGCATGGAGTACGTGAAATGTGGCAAAGTAGCCTTGTTATGCCTCTGTATATAAACACGGGAGTTTTATAATGCTGCAACACCAGGTACCTGACAGCAACAGATTCATCCAGGTGAGCAAAGAGTCCAGTTATACTGTCCTGCACAGGAGGACCAGGGGTAGCGATGTGGAGTCAGGCAAGTTGAAGTGCAGGTACCTCCAGATGGCTTTACTCTCTAAGGTGGGTGCTTGGTACTTTCCAAAGCAATATAGTGGTTGCATGTTGTCTCAAACTGTTCACCTGAAGCTACTAATTGCATTTAGAAATTGTGTCATCCATCCCATGTGCCATTTTGTACTGACTGTTGACAAATTATCTCTCTCTCTAAAATTAGAGCAATCATTGTACTTTCCTCAGTCAGTAGCTGTGCTTTTAGCCTTCATTCTTTATTACGGGTGGCCAGAATGTGATCTGCACAGTTATCCCTCCCATGTGCTCAACTTTGTGTGACAGTCCTACCTTACTCTACCTACCTCTGGGTGAAAGCACTTTGGGTTCAATGGCATTGATGGGATATTGCATTCATTTATGTGTTGCAGTGATAATTTGTATTTTGGTGCTGATAGCAATTTATCTAGATGTGCTTAAAATGGTAGATTCCAATGCCAGTGGCAATGTTTTTAATGATAGAAAATACATTCCTTCAAAGGCACACCGTATTTAGGAAAATAGGACAGTGCACCGAAAGCCTGGTTGTATACTTTCTATCCTAAGCTTAACCCTTTTATCTGTACCCAAGAAAGGCAGTTCTTTTGGGTGGGAAGGTCAGGCTGCCCTTCAGGTCATGGCATGCCTCTGCCTTACGCGTTCTTCCATCTCTCATCTTTCTCTGATGCTCCTTAGGCATCTAAAGCTGCACTTGGTACACTTGTCAGGATGGCCTGTTTAGACAGAAGGTAACCTAACAAGGGAGCTCTCTCATATGTTTTTCCTTGTCAACATAGACACTGAGAAAGAGATTATTTACAAATTTGTGGTGTACAATTATGATACATCCAACCTGTGATGGATTGTGCCAGTCAGACTAGTATGCTGTGTCCTTGAGACTGAACCATCTCCTTGCCTTGCTAATCATTTTGACTGCTTGTCTCTAAGCTGAACTGATTCGGATTCAAGTATTTTTTGAATCAGACAGCTAAATCCCCAGAAACAGCGGAGACCATAAAAGTCTTTCTAATAGTCCTGTAATATCAAAATGATCTAGTTTCCACACTTCTCAATTTTGTTGGAAATATATGTCCCATTGGTAAAAATGCACACTAGCTCTTCTCTCTAGGCAGTCTTTCAAGCCTTCACCTTCTCTCCTTACACAATGTCTCATGCTTTCAGCAGGACTTCAGGAGTGTGGGGTTCCTATTTAATACCTAGACTACTTATAATGCTCTTGCATTGCCTACAACAGACTTACCACTTTTCGTTGCTATGCCACGATGTGTAATTGTGTAAGTAAGCTGGTAAACCATTATAGGCTCCTGAAGCCTCTCCTGCACCTCCTCAGGGAGGTACCCATGCCGAAGCACAGTGCACATGGGCATGCTGCATGTTTTCTGCTGTGCCTTGTGCAAATGTGCCAATGTGCACTGTGCCATGACTCTACACAGTCCTGTAGAAACAAACATATTTCTCCTGGCACCAGCACAAAGCAGATGTTAACTTGATCAATTATCGATGAGGCAGAAGGACAATATGCAAATTGTAATAGACTACAAGCAGCATCTTGTATGTGGGGAAAAATAGAAAAGGAGAGGGAGCTTTGGTATATGAAAAAGAAATAAAAAGTGTACAGGCATATGAAGCGCTCTGTATTTCAGGATCTATTTCTGCAAAACAGCAAATGAGCCACAATTCACTATGAAAACTGAAATGCATTTTGCTGGTTTTACTCAGCCCACTAATTGCCCATGAAAATTCAGGTCTGGTATTTGACACATTAATTACTCAAAAAACATTTACACTAGGGTTTGCAGAAAGGAACAAAGGGAAAATGTAACTGAGAATAAAAAGCTCGAAAGCGAGGGGAGGAGGATTTTAAGACAAGTCTTTTGATGCATTAATCACACAATAGTCTCGGGGGCCAAATGCTGACCGCTGTAACACACTGTGGAAGTAAGCAAATGCCTGTTATCTAGACCAAAACCGAGTGAGGAATGGCAGCTACCCAGCAGGCATGGTCACTGGTACACCCACCCACACCACATGTACTCAAGTTTTTGTTAGATGTAGAGGTGAAAACATCTTGGGGCAGGGGGAGACCTTCAGGAAGTTTCCACCCAACCACTGCATTTATCTAGGGATGCACGGAATAACCAGTGTCACGGCATGTTCCGACCTCTGCGTGATTATTTGGTGTCCCTGACTGTCCTCTGCAGAGTTGTGGCTTGGTAATACTGACTTTTTTAACGTGATCGCTGGTATCAGTGCATTGCCTACACAACAGACTTATCATCACAACCTAACTCTTCTGAGATCACAGACACCGGTGGAGAAACTGGGTGGTAAATCTAGAAGAGAGGAAGAGAACATGAACGATGTGTTGGTAATTGCACATCATTACAGAACCAATGCCATTTCCATAGGAGTAAATAAGAGCTTTGGGGAGATTTGGTCTTTATGAAGCCTCTGAGGAATAAATATGATATTTTTTTTTTCTCCCAGATTCCACTGATTGTGGTGTAAAGAGTATTTATATTGTGTGCCAGAAAGGAGGGAGGTTGTTTGCTGTGAGGAGAATTAAGGCATGAGTTACTTCTGAAATTAGTACTCTTTATCGACTCAATCCAGTCATCTCCAATCATTACAATTTTACAGAAATGTTAAACTACTTTAAAACTTTCACTTCCCCTTTAAAACTAAATTACTTTTGTGTTTTCTCTAGCAGTAGTGCCACCCTAAGGCAAGCAAGTTACAGTAGAGCAAACATATAAACAACAATCAAGGCATAATTACTAAATGGGAAAAACACTTTCTAATGCTGCTTCTCCCAACCTAGCTCTGTCTGTACTGTAATGGAAACTCTCTCCTGCTATTTGCAATCGAGTTCTTCAAGCAGATGTCGGATATGCTTGAGCAGTTTGGGATTGTCTGGTTCACTGATTATGCAGTTCAATCCAAAGCTCTTTTATTCTTTCTCTTAAACTAAGAAAAATCCTTTTTAGGGATAGATAGGGAACTCTGAATAAAATAATAAAACACATGAATATTCCTTCTATGGTCTGTAGCTTTTACTGAAAATTGAAATCTTATTTTGGATTCCAAGATTCACTTCCCTCATTTTCCTATTACCTAATGTTTCTATCTCAGTCATGAGCATTAATCTAAATTACGATATGCTTTCTATGGAATGACACAACCAAATTCATCTTGGGCAAGAAAGACTATGGTCCCCTAAACTCTGCTTTACAGAATACAAATTTTGCTTCAGTTTCAGATAGCTTTTCAAAATCCATGGTGCATATCCCATTAGAGCGCAGCTTCTGAACTTGTTGAGATTTATTCATCACAAATCGCCCTGTTCCTGTTCATCTTTTGATATTTGTCCTTAGAAAGAATTCACACTGTGCAAGTTTGAAAAACTCAGAAAGCTACAGTAAAGGATCGCAAATCATGTGAGCTTTCAGGTACCTCTAGATACCATAGGCTCACAGAGGTTCTCTCTAGACATATATTGGGTTAAACTTTTATTGCAGAATTCAAAAACTATCATTGCTATAAAATATTGAACTGCATACTTTTAGTCCCATTTATTTCTATTGTTATAGTAGCTTAAAGCCCTAATCAAACACCAGCATAGCATTTGGCAAGACATTGTACAATAGCAGGGGAAAAAATGTTCCTGTTCTCAAAGAACTTCAAATTTGCATCTTAAGGGAGAAATAGAGGAGAGCTAGAAAAAAATCTAAGCAGTAAGAGACATGCCGTGGTATCAGGGCACCAGCAGGCTATGGTGGGATTTGTTTTGTTTGTGTGTTTGTTTTTAGTTCGAAGGGACATTTGGAAATACTTTAATAGGTAACTTTGTGAATGTTTGGAGGGCAACAGAACTGGTGATATACTTTCTTGCGTAGGAGCTGACATGTTAAGAAATAACAGATTAGGTATTGGAGACAGCTACTAGCATCACCAATGATATCTTTCCAGACTTTGTTAGATGGAATAATATTAATCCAGAGGTGACCTGGTTTGACCAAATTTCCAATACCTGTACTCAGTTGTAGAGGATTACATGGTTTAGTAAGAGGTTAGTTTTCAGAGACTGAGTTTCCTAAGCCTACCTAAGCAGTCTGCAGGACTGGCTCTTGGTTTGTGTGTCTTATACCAGGAACAGACTAAGGATGGAGCTGGGATGGAGGGCAGGGTTTGCTGCTCCTGCTGCCACTGCAAGATGAGAAAGACAGGGTCAGTGACTGCTCTGCTGCAAGCCAGCGGTCCTAATCCCTGTCACAGCATGTACCACACACTGGACTTCTCTGCTGGGGGCTCGGACTTTCCAGGGCTCATACCTAGGCAAAATAAGCAAATTAACCATGGCTATTTTGCCACCTCATCATTCTGCTGCCCTCCACAACTGCCTGCTCTGCCTACAGCAGGCACTGACTTGCCAGCTGGAAGCTGCCATCGTCAGGAGTTGTAGTGCAGGTCTGGCATCTTCAGTGCCTGGGTGTTGTGAGCTCGGTGGGTGGAGGAAAGTGTCCAAAACACTGGGAAAACCAGTATTTTGTTGACTGCCTTTCCAGATGGGTCAAAAACTTTGTTGTTGTCAGCTGCCATTGCCTGTTATTCTGGATCTGGTATGCAGATACGGGACTGGGGAAGGGGGCTGTTTCTTTCCTGATGAATTTTTTTCAGCAGATGAAAAAATAACTTCAGTTTTCTGGGATCACAATCACAGACTAATAATTCACTTTAAAAAAATCAGCTAAACATTGTGATCAGTTGAGCCCAGAGTTTTCAAATGCTGGGTTTCACTTCATAAAGACACGTTAAAGGAGCTGAATGTCTTGGTTCTTCAGTCTGTTCTTAAATTTCCATCCCAAGCGCAGTCAGATATAATCACAATGCCAATACTGGTAATTAATCATTAAAGTCACAAATAACCACTTGACATTGATAGAGAAGAAGAGTGTCAGAGCCCATCAGCGTGCCATGCAAGAGTCCTTATGCAAAGAGTTGGCGCAGAGGCATTCCTTGATTAGGCATTGCAGTGGAGTAACTCTGACTTGACTTTCTTGCGTTTCTAGTCAGAAGCACTTTCTGTGAGTGAGAGTGGAACTGTACACCCGGCGTGTGCTGTATCTGTGACAGGAATGCTTCAAGCAGTAACACAGAGAGTTTTAAAATAAATTAACACTCATTGAAATCAAGAACTGCAGAAAGGCATCAAATCTGCCCGGAAATGTGAAGATACGCTCTGTCCAGAGACCACCCCCCAGCCTCTGTTTGTCCTCTGCAGAAAGTTATTTTAAAGACCTAACAAGACCTTTGGAAATACTTGCGCATAACCCATGACAAAATAATTTTATCTTTTTTTTTTACTTTTTCAACTTCCAGAAGATATTCTTGTTAAAAGTGAGCTTTATTTCACTGCTGGGAGTGAAGTGGTTGCTTCATAAGCCCTCACCTAACGGTATTTTATGCTACAAATGAAACCGAGGCATGTTCATTCAAGGGCAGTAGAGGAACCCAAGCAAATGTGCAGCTGGACATAGTGAGATGTAGAGGGAGACTGTCTATAATTTATTTTGCAGTGTAATTGCTGTCTGGTAGTCTCTAAAGATCTATGTGTACTTTGATCTCTACAGAGTTATTTGAGAGCCAAACCTAATGCTGCACATATATATGCAAATAGAGATAAACTTTAATGTTCAGGGGCATTGTGTCATTCACAAAATACAATGAGCCAAATCATCCTTTTCTTATAGCGTGAGCCCAAAATTCAGCAAAGCATAGCAGCACGCACTTAACTTTCATTCTGAAGGCAATGACACTTAGATACATGCTTAAAAGCTTTGCTGAATCAGGCTGGACTTAGGCATTTGCTTACACTGAGATGTGCACTGAAGAGAGCTGTTTATTTGGAACTTAAAATAATGTTCTGTTCAGACTAATGGAAACTACAGTATTTCTTTCCCCTCTGTCTGAAAAAGAAGTATTGGGGAGGGGGGGAAATCTACTTTGTTCCTCAGACAAGCCCATTTTACAAAACATCAAAATGGACCTTGCAACCGTATAAAGTAAGTACCACTTTTTAGAGGTCTCAGACGCAGGGAACGGTGAGCCAATCTTGGATGTAGGGAGCGGTGACCCAGTCATTTGAGCTGGAATGATCATGAACTTGCTTTCCTTTTTGACAACAGCAGTTCTTTTTAATTAAGCTACAATATTGTCAAAGGACCTAAGGGACAAGCAGGACACGTGGCAGCGGCGTGCTCTTGCGGCAGAGGCAGCCAACAGCATCCTGGGCTGTGTTAGCAGGAGTTGTAGCCAGCAGGTCGAGGGAGGTGATCCTTCCCCTCTGTTTGGCACTAGTGAGAGTACATCTGGAGCCGTGTGTGCTGCTGTGGGTACAAAAAAGACATTGACAAAAGGGAACAAGCCCAGTGGAGGGTTACCGAGGCGGCCAGGGGCTGCAGCACACAAGGGACAAGGAGAGGCTGAGAGAGATGTTTGTTCAGCCCAGAGAAGAGGAGGGTCAGGGAGGGTTTTGCTGTGGTCTACAGCTGCCTAATGGGAGGATATGGAGAAGATGGGACCGGGCTCCTCTCAGGGGTGCACAGTGAAAGGTCAAGAGACAACAAACACCCATGTAGGTGATCCATGAGGGGTCCAGGGAGGCCGTGGCCTCTCCATCCTTGGAGATATCCCAAACTGGACTGAACACAGCCCTGAACAACCTGCTCTACCTGCACCTGTTTTGAGCAGGGGGTGGGACTGGAGACCTCCAGCAGTGCCTTCTGACCGAAATTATTCTGTGGAGAAACATTTTTTTTCTAAAAAGCACCCCTACAGTCTCACATTTCTTTTATCTTCTTTAGCGGTGTTAAATCTGCTTGAGTTGCACACATTTACTACAAGTCAGCATTTTCATCACTGTCTTTCTGTTTAAACGAAGTCTTCCGACCTGGAGCCATTTGGTGAGAGAGTAAAAGTAATTATGCACCAAGCTCTTGTCAACTGCAGATTTCCCGCTCATTTTTATATACCTAGTCATAATCTAACTCTCATAAAATTTAAGCATTGCTGCATTGTTAGCATTTCCATTTTGCTTGGTGAATTTTTTTTGTTAATACTGTGCTACCAATTTACTTGAAAGAGAAGCCAGAGTGTCTTTTTACGGATAACATGTCTAAATTTTTTTTTTTAATGATAACATGTCTAAATTTTGTTTTGATACTCCCAGAAACAGTAAATTGGGTGAAAAAGTCACTGGATTTTCTTTTATTGTATTCCTCCCAAAGCAATCAGTTGGATTATTATTCATCTGCTGACTTAAAAGTAATGTCACCCCTGAAACTCCTTGTTCAGGCAAACTGAATTATTTCTGACAGTGATTTGTCTGTGCTAGTACTGTGCATTGAGCAGTCATTGAAAGAATATGTAGACTTAGCTACTTCTTTTAACATAGGTGGGGTAATGAAATCCCATCTCACCTGTGCACCTTAGAAATCCATGAGTGATTAAGGTAACCAGCCTTGATTTGTATTTGGAAATGCTGAGTGCTTGTGTGTGATACTCAGAGAAATGATCTGTAAATGAATGAATACAGCTACATCGGTATTCAGCATTATTTGCTGCCATGGAGCGAAACGAAGGAGAAAACCAAAATATGAAAACGAGAAGAGGAGGTAATGTGAGAGATGTGAGAAGGACAAAATCCTTCTGAGCAGCGTAAGAGCCAAGGACATTTTCTTTCTATTGTTTTCCTCCCTCTGCAATAGAACAGTCGCTATTGTTTGTTGGGCTATGCTCATTAAAATAACCTCAGTGAAGATCAATTCACTTTTTAATTAAAACTCATGTATATCCAAAATTTGGAAATTTTATCAAATGCTATCTGGAAGGCTTGCTTTCAGGAGATTTCCAAACCAAACCTGTAAGCTAAAGAAATGGGGGTGATTATACAAATATTGTCCACCCACTTTGAACCCAGACTCATCCTTCTTCTCCTCTTCTAATATAAGGCTGAGGCATGCTTAACAATAAACTTTTCCTCTGTATCAGATTGCCACTTCATTAATTCAGGTTTAGGACTGTATCTTTTTGTGTGTTTGTACAATACTTACCACATTTAGATAACATTAAAAAGAAATCTGTAGTGATGATATAAGCAATTTCTTTAGAACTACAATGAAAATAGCCAGTTCTCGTATAATGCCTGGCAGACGAGGTTAGCATTGTTACTGTTGGTTTACAGAGCAAAGGAGGAAACTAAGACAGAGAAATGACTTGGCTGCTCACCACACAAGTCAAGAACAAAACTTAAGGCTGCACCTACGCAGGCACGTCCAAGATTTTTCAAGTTCACTTCTAATTTTAACCACATTTGTACCTATACAGTTTGTTGAGCTGTATGTCTGTCTTCTGACTTACAGCTTCTTACTGCTAACATCAACTTTGTTAATATACCCACTGTTAAACTCAGTCCAGCTGGTGACTAATGGGGTAACAAAGAAGCCTCCACCACTTTTAAACTCTGCATTCCTAGACAGTTAAAGCAAGTAGCCTAGAGGACTTCATAACTAAGTTCATATAAGACACCTAGCTTCCTCCTATTCCTATACCGTTATATACATTAGATTATTTTTTATGTTGTATCCTCAGAAACCGCTGGTGCTCACCAGTATTCCTGTGCATCTGAGAGAGCAGCAAGGCTGGGGACTCTGCAGTCCCCCAGCAGCTGTAACTGTGCCAGGGTTGCAGTTAATGAGCTGCATTTGTCCGCCCCAACACTGGGGGCAGCCATGGAGGGAGGTTCTGAAAACCAAATAGCTTTTATATTTGTTTAGATGGATGAGAAAAATGTGGTGCTTGTAAAGGTAAAGGGGAACAGCAGAAAGAATCTGCAGGGTTTATGAAAATCTCTGGAAGTTAAGTTGGAGAATCAAATTAATTTGTAAGGTTGGATGCAGTGTGAGAGAGGATCAGTTGACATCATTTCTGACACCATGAGTTTGTGTCACGAGAGGAGGAGAGGGCATCTGCATGAGTGAGCTGCTCAGGCTGCATTCTATAAATGGAAAGCACCAGGGTCTGGTCTTTTTTGCTGGCATGCTATTTTGAGTTTTTTAGACAGACCAGTTATGGTAATATGTGAGTGATGGGTATGACGAGTCCATCTGGGGAACCTGTGAGTACACAAAGCTCTCCAAGTGCTCATAGCCTCAGGTTTGGTCCCAAGCTCTGTCCATGACAAACCTCTACCCTCCCATATGCATTCAGAAATTTTCTTTCAAAGCTATTAGCTCCAGAAACAGTCAGGGGATAGGAAACTTACGTGCCATTTTCTTAAAAGTAAGAAAATTTCTCACCAAGGACATAGAAAATCTGTGTATTTGCCATTCTTTTAGTCCTTCTGGGGCAGTTTCAAACTGTCCCCTTGGGACACAGTTTAATAACCTAGAAATCTGGGTAAAACATTCACCTATTCCTCCAGGAGAGCCTGTAACTTTTGGTGTCCTTTTCATTACGTTATTTAAGGTGTCTGATGTATGATTATTTTACACATGTCAAATATTTACAATGGGTCAAGTATTACTTGGGCATTTAAAAATCCCTCTCCCCTCCCTTCGCACAGATGTAACTATAGCTTCCTCTGCAGAAGTGAGCTGCTGTGGTAGGAAAGAGGGCTGCTTGGACATAAAGGTCTGCTGGGTAGCCAACTTGTGCCAAAGCGTATCTAAAATAATCACCACCATGGCATACAGTGATAAACTCTTTCCTTCATGTAAAATGAACTGACTGCCGTTTGGCAATTTCAAGCAATGTGACCCCCTACTATAGCTATCTTAGCTTGTTCTTTTCAGGTTTTAGTTATTAATACAGACACTTTAGTTATCAAAGATTTGACAGGAATGAAGGATTGACCTCCTGTGATTGAAGATGCAGACAATCTCAGCTTGTTAAAATAATAAATGGGTACCTGTCAAAGAGACACTCAGAGCAAATGTGGCCCCTGTAGATATCTCTATTGTAGATTTTTAAAAACTCCTTCTGCTTCCTTGTATGGATATTAATTAATAATATTTTCTTTCATTGAGATAGATGGAACTGCTAATTACTTTTTCCCCATGAATCCCTCACTAGTACCATTTATCCTGTAATAATTAAACATCTCAAGGCAAAAAATGGTTGGTTAGAAGTAGTTAGTAGTGATTTAAGTGCTGGTAAAGAATTGGCACATAAATTACTACAAAGGATGTGGTTGTTTGTAGGATCTATCTCTAAAGCAATTAGAAATAACAATGTGGGACCAGGAATTTTGTTGGGTACCACTCTTCAATTTCTTTGCTCTGAACAGAGCAAAAGAGCTGCCTGATGCTGGAAACACAGCACGCTATAAAAACCCCAAAGCTCTACAAACCCTTCCGAGGCCAGTGTACAGCCTCAGGAGGCAGGAGCAGGTCTCATGGGTGCAGCAGGGCTCCCTGATGTGACCATCTCAGCTGGCTCCGTACCAGCACCCAGGCGGTCCTGAGCTCGGTAACCACAGTGCAGGGGCTAAGAAAATGCAAAAGACCCCAGTCGGTCTTTGGTGACGTATGATGCCTTATCCACAGAGAGTCACACGAACCAGCAACGCAAGCTTTTGGCATGCTTTTCTTCTCTAGACCAATTCTCATTAAACTCCATCATCCTGAAATGTCTGCTGCTACTCACTGCACCTATTTCAACAGCGTGTGTTGCTGTCAGTGATAGCACCAAACCAGGGGCAGCTTTTGGTGCAAACATCTGATAAGTTCAGTTGTGAACTTACCACACACAAGCAATGCCTTATCCCACCAGTTTTTGTTGCTGTCACTGTAACAGTGCCCAGGATACCTGTACATCAGCCAGATTATTCTAGTTTTACTGTGGTGCAAGTAAGATCAGTAACAAGCCCTTAATACCTTTGAACTGAGGCAAATCTTCCTCCCTCAAGTGTTCAGAAACACTGGTTTTACCGGAATATAAGACTGCTTAAAAAGGAAAAATAAATCTGCGTTTCCTTAGTCTGTGGGTGGGCAGAGATACTTTTATTGAAAAACATTTCTGGTGACTACCTTGCTCTGTTGTAAAGATCCTAGTACTACATGGAAGAGAGGCAATACGCTGTTTTGCAAGGAAGTAAAGAAGTTCCCAAAGTAAGAAAACCTGCACTTCTCTACAGAGAGTAATTTAATATATGCATATGTTCTTCCATAATAAGTTCTTAAAGAACATTAGTTTTGGACATTCAAAGCATGCTGAGCTGGTGTGGAGAGAGATAATGAAATGAGCAGGTATTAAGAAATGGCCATCAGAATCTCCACTGGAAGCAAATCTAACACTTCCAGGTATTTTTCGGGTAATTATTTTAAGCTATGGGTAAAAGTGGTATTTGTTACACTGGGTCTGTGTGGAGGGAAGAATATTTTCATTCATTTAATATTTTTTTTTAATTAAGGAAAAGAACAATACACAGTCTGGATAATATTTTGAATTTTCCTCATGCTTCACTTTCTCAGTGCAAGAAGTTGAGCACTAAATCTCATCTTCCAAAAGCAGGGGAAGAAAGGAGGAAAGGCTAGTTTCTTAGGTTCTTTTTTTTTTTTAAATATATATATTTAGGCTTGGTTTTTTAATATAAACATCTTGTGTTTGGATAGCATCACACTAGCATTATTAATTACCACCCTTATCCTTGTGTGCAGACAGCATCCTACAGACATTGTTTGTAATCACTCACCTATACGTCTGTAACTCTAGAAGTTATATCCAACAGTCTCAAAACAGAACGCATGAGCTTTCTAAAACTTTACAGCTCAGATTTCAATATCAAAAACTGATGCTTGCAAATCAGTTACAATCCCACATCATAATGGTATTGAAAAATTATTCCTCAAATAATAAAAAATACAGAAACTTGTTGGGGAAAGTTGTGATCTGTTGGTAAACTAATGGTCATATAATGTTTGTGACCGGAGGAAGTGGTGAGTATAATTCTCTGTATTTTTTTTACTCTACATTACATTCTTCAGCTACTACATTCATTATTTCAAGTATTCTGTGCAGCAGTATCTTTGGTTGGAAGCCCACAGGGAGAATTAACGCATCATCATTTATGCTCCTGTTCTGAAACACCCTGCAAAGGAGGGGATCTCCATCCCGTCTGAGATACGTGACCATGAACAGAGCCTTTGTGGAAAGAGCTTCATTTTGTAAATAACAAATGACCTTCAAGTAAAGGGCTTGAGTCACAGCGACTAAGAAGTTACTATTTCCTTTGCTTTAAGCTACTGCTCTTCCAATGAATTTCAGTGACTAATGATGTACCGGCACCTGCTCCTTTAATATAAAGTAAAGTAGGTTCACATAGATCACCTTCAGTGGCTTATGTTGTGTTTGAGGAGGCTGAGGATAGCGATTTTCCTCTCTTCAATGTTATCATTTCTTATAAGTCCCAGTCCCTATCTGAGTTCCAGAAGATAGAATCGCAAAACAGGAAAATGATGCATACTCAGCTTTAGCAAAAACAGGCTGAATGACGCTGTGAATAGTGAAACTTTAGCAATATATTCATTTGTGTTCTGTGTAAAGGAATACCTGTTAAGAAAGAATAAGAAAGAAAACATTAGTGGAATTCTCTCAGGAATCAGTGGTGGCAGAGATCAGACCATTAGCTTTGAAATACTGAGAGTAGGACATGAATAACTTTTTTAACCAACTGAGGACAAAGGAACTGATGCCAGTGTTCATTAGTCTAGCCAATAAAACGGTATCACGGTATCAGAGTCTTACTACGATTGATGGAGATTGAGGCACAAATTTGATTTTTGTCTATGGCTAATAAAAAACCATTTACCACTTTCCAGCCACTGCAATATCTTTGGAAGTAAAACTAGACTTGGAACTCACTCAGTAAGTATATCATGATCTTCAAGAAATATCTAAGTTCTTCATTTATCAAAGCATTTCTAAAAGTTTCCAAGATAGAAAGGTTTAAAACAGCCTTGTGAGCATCACACGTGTCTTGGGGAAAGAAGGAAGAAAAGTTCCAATATTCTCAGTATGTATTTTTAGACTTGGGATTCTGTACTGAGACCCATATAGGCAGATTTGCACTAATGTACTTGCTTACAGGAGTTTTGGAAAAAATGAGTGATTTACCCTGCTTTCAAAGCAAGCTTGTAGAAGCCCTGACAGTTTTGGTTAGGAACGTGGTCCTGCGTGTTGTGCTGTGGGGAGCGTTGTGCTGGGAACAGCACTAGGCTTTTCTGGAGGGTGTCCTTTACAACATGATATTCACCAGACTGGTGTTGGTAACACTCAATCTATTTTATGTATCTAATCATAGGCTGTAATTATTTTAATACTCAGCCTAGCCATACACGAAAATAATAATAATATTTTTGCAACTGTATTGTAAGTTAAATCTGCCATCAACTGCCTTAGATTGTTTGGAGTCTATGTGTCAAACATAGGGGCCAGTGTTTTGAACTAACGATCATGGTGACTTCATTTCTTGGAGCCCAGTTGCATCTATATTAAAGTGCCTAACATGCATGGGTGCGCAAGCCATGCCCTCAAAAAGGAAGTATTCTCTCTTCTCCAACAGGAAGAAGCTAGGCTTCTAAATTCAGTTCCTGGCTTTTGTTAGATTTACTACAATGCTTTAGTCTCTCTTCCCCAGAGACTTCAGGCAGGCAATTTTGCTTTTTCAGCACCTGTTCTTAGCAAACTGTATAAGGTATAAAATGTAAAGATGCATGTCATATCAATAAGGTCAAAGAGCAAATAATAAATGAATGGCACATTGTATTCCACAAGTGTACTGAAGAACCTGTACTTGCACCAGAGATGCACAGTGAGCTGGTAGCAATGAGGCACTCACTGCTCAACAGAAGGATTCAGTTTGCTTTCTGACAGGGCTGCAAGGAGAACACCTTGCAGGTTGAGTGCAGCCGCATCTTTTTCTTCTTGTTGCCTTAGGTTATTATTTTCATGGACCTTGGCACTGTTCTGAAAGCTAGAACACAATGAAAATAAATATATATGCAGCAGCTGTATCTTTCCTGTTTCATCTTCAGAGAATGGATATTGTCACAGATAAGGAGGAGAATATAAATCATAAAATCATTCAAGTGTGTGCCTTACCAGTACCATCTCTTTGCTACTACAGTGGCTTCCATGACACTGATTCCCTTGGTCTGGAGGAAAGCAGCAATTTCTGCTTCTCACTTCATCAACTGTCTAACCAGGCAAGATTTTAAACCCCAAAACACTGTACTTGAAATTCTAGATCTGCTGAACACAATGCAGAACTGCCATAGCCTTCCCTGGACCCAAAATTTCATATTTTGAACCATAAATCTGGAGGTTCTGAATTGTTTTTTTTCTTGTAGCTTTCTTATAGCGTTCATTTTTAATATAACAGCTCTAAAAAGCCTCCATTGAGATCCCATTCCACACTGGCAGAAACTGCACCATCTCTCAGTATCAAAATAAGAGCTACCCGAAAGACCTTTCAGACAGGCAAGACGGACTGACAAGGAGTATGAGAAAAGTAGCGCTGTTACTATTTTCAAGTTCCTGCTACTGAGTGTCTTCTCAATGGCAGGGAGTTCTCCAATGACTTAATCTTTAAGCCAAAACTGTCGAAGTATGGATGAAAAAGTTTCATTTGAAATTATGAGTCAACTCCTCAGCCTACAGGGCATAGTTCCTTTGATATCGGTGGACTAACAATTAATTACTTTAGCTGAATATATAGGTCCTATATACCTTGTCATTTTACGGTGAAACTGCTCAGGTACTGTCATTTATCAGTTCATTAGCAGGTGTGTGGGGCATTGCAGGGGAATGCGCTCCCTCGTGGCCTTGGAGCAGATGGTGCACATCAAAAGGAAGGCTGCCTGCAAAGCAGAACTTGCTCAAATGTGCATCCAGTGTTCTCATATCAAGCACTGGAAATAAAAGTAAGCACTTCTGTCCCCAGAGTAAAGCTTACGACATCCCTTAAACTACCACAGGAGGATGAGCGCACAAAAAGAAATTCTGTTCAAGGGCAAGAGGATCCTGTGAAGGCTTCTGCTGTTTGAAGCATCAGGTGTGGAAGTAGTCCATGTTTGCAGTGATCTACTAATCTTCTTTGTGACTCAGAAAAGAGACTCAGAGAAGAAACACTCAGAGATGGTTCCTAAAGTAGGAGTCAGCACCCAGGATGTTCCCCCATATGTTAAAAGGGCTATTTAAAGTCTCACATTGCAGCATTATGATGTCTGAGTATCTTTTTCTTTTCCTTCTTCTCTAACAAGTAGTGATGGCCCAAGTCCTTTCTTTGTCACTAAGACCAGATGGAGTTTCTCTGCTCTTGCCTTGTCTCTTTAGCTGGGATCTGGCAAGGCTCATCTAAAATGCTGAGGAAACAATCAAAACCTCCAAGGTCTGTTTAGCTCTTGGTTTCTCTTGCATAGTGGAGTCACTGATGTCTTTTTGCTCTGAGGCCCTCAGAAGCTAGAACTTTAGTCACTAAACCTTTTTGAAAAGTACCAAAAACAAACCCCAAAACCTAACTCAATTATCTGATGAACTTGTAAATTGAGCTATTTCATATTGTTCCGAGGGCAGAAATAGCAGGGCTGCTGTTTCATTACTAGTTACATTTGGCTAGTGAGCAGTTAGTGAAAGGCAGGCCACACAGCCATGCACCTTGTTTTATGGGTGGAAATCTTGCGTTGAGCTATGGAGGGTTCTAAATGCTTTCATCTTTATGTGGGTTGTTAATCTAAGGGCAGAGGTTACATATCCTTTCTTTTAGCATTGATGAAAAGAATTGACTAAAAACCAGATGTTCTGAAGTGTTTTTAAGTGTCACCCATTTTTCATTCCACCTCTTTTTGCTGTAGAAATTCTGAAGTCTATTCAGATCGCATAAAGTACAAACAAAGAGAAGCCAAGTGTTTAAGTGCAGGGACCGGCATGCTTTACAGATGGGTTATAATAAGATGAGAGCTGTCTGTCAGAACTGAATCCATACTTTTCATGTACAACCTTTACAAATTGTGCCCATGTGGCAGAGTTTGAATTACTTTTTTTACAGCTTTAGAAAACAAATGCAAAAATCTTTCAAGTGCATTCAAAGTCATTACGGTACTTTGCTGAACTGAATCAATTGTCGTAACCTCTGTGGGTGTGTAAAGTATGAAATTACTATCACTCTCGTGGTCTTTCCGAGTTTGTAAATTAGAAGGAATTGATTATAGGTGCTTTTGGAAAGGACTCTGGTGTATTAAAAGTGTCTTGATGACAAACAACAATATATTATTTGTAAGATCTTGCTTGATGAAACTGTCTTGTCCACTAATGGCTGTTTGTCTTTGTTATTGTTCTGACTTGCCTTTTAACAAATTGATGTGTGGGCTGAGATTTATCATGTGATGACTTGAGGAAACAAGAGACTTTGCCTATTAAAGTGGTTGTAATACTTGTTTTATTTGATAATTTAAATATTTTAAAGTTAGTTAATGTCAGTATTTTCCAGTTTAGTCACTCTTTCCCCAAGAGCCAATTTTTATAAATAGTTGCTGTAAATTTATTTTAAAATGGAGAAAATTGTCTGTTTTTCTGACTACCTGTTTCACTGTTCACATATCTTACTCACTTCAGAGGTTCTAGAAATTATGTTGTAGCATTTTTCTTTATGTGTTAGAACTATTTCATAGCTTGCTATTTTCTTATCTCTTTTTTGTTCTTGTTCTCTGAACTTCGGTTAATAGCAATATGTGAACCTCAAAACATTTAGAGCTTCATCTTTACTCAGATTAGTAACCAAATTCAGCTAAAAGTCTGTGACAGTTTAATCATTAGTATCAAAATAGCCTCTTCCAAAGTATTTATCTCTGTTTTCAGGAAACAGTAGATCAAAGGAACATAAAAATATGTCATATTTTGAAAAATCTTAATGAATATATATATAGTTGAAAACCATTCTTCAATTTCTATTTAGTAATGTTTTAGTTCTTAATCTTCAGCTTCATATTAAGCAGAACCTGTTCTGCTGAATTTTATTAGAACTGAATTGCTGTTTGTTCGTTTTCCAAGGCAGAAATGGTATCTCATGTTTTCATTTAGGCATGACATACATGGAAAAAGAGGAAGATGATACATGAGAGTTGAAATAATGCATGTTGACATAACCTATAGATCATTATGACTTGATTTAAAGGTTGCATTGGTCTGGATTTTGAATGGTTGGATGCTGATAATACTTAACTAGGCGAGAGAGGGAATACACGTAGATGAAGACCTGCTTTGCTGTCTTTCTCTGAACACCTACTACAGCCCACCAACAAAGACATAACGTCAGCTTTGACAGACTGACCCATTATGGCAATTCTTTATGGGCTGTTATCCTAAATAAGAGCAAAAAAAATGCCTTAGGCCATAGGTACACTGATACAACAGAAACATATTTTAGAAATAATTAGACAGTTAAATACGTATTTTCCATGTTCTTCATTGTGATACAGTAGGACCTTAATGTAGCTGTGGGATTATGATTTACATCATGTAAAAGCAAATCTTAGAAACTTTGGAGCTACACATTATGTTGTAATTAATATGTCCTGCAAATCACCACAGCAGAAGATATAATATTGTCAACAGGGAAATGTTAAGTTGGACATCATGGGATTTTGCAGGGTTAGAATCAAGCTTCATGCATCACATCATTGGGAATCAGCCCGGCTGAAAATTCCCAGTGGTAACACCAATGGGTTATGATGTGAAAGGCTGAACAGCGATACTTGGAAGGGACAGAGAGAAATCTGCTCTGTGGCATATGGGAAGTTTAAGATGTGTCAGGTTGTTAAAGATGATATCCCATGTTTTTCATTGAAGCTTTTAGAGGTACATGTAATGGAAACAAATGAACAGAGGAGCATATTGTTCATCAGTTAGGTTTTCTCTGTGTTGCATCAATTATATGTGTGTATCAAATGACTGCATATGTGTTGTACGAAAGAAGTCACCTGTTATGCTGCTATTCAATACCCATCACATTTATTTTTTCACAGGCAGTGAAAATAGCAGTTACAAACTGAAATGAGGGGTTAAATAAGACAGCAATATCTCAGTCTTAAAAGAGTACAGTGTGTGCTTGAATTTGACAGGGAAGGGCTTAAAGACTGTTGCAACAGCAACAAAGGCAGGAGCTCTTCAGAGACCTTTAATGCTTCCTTAACATTGTAAGCTGACTAGGCAGTGAAAATGGTGACAGGTGGAGCTTTTACAGCTTTACTGGCATTTTTGCCAAAATTCGCACAAGCTCTAGTTCAAATGGCAGCTTGCATCCTCAGATGACAAATTATACCTGGTCAGCACAAGAATGGAGAACAAGGAAGACAACATTTTTCTACCTCTGGGTTCTTTATGAAACTAAAATACTGCTTTCCTAGAGCTTGCTTTAAAAAAAAAAAGCCTGCAGCAGTGATAAATGTCCAGGCCAGTAAGTCCAACTGACCAGTTCAGAGAGGTCATCCAGGTGTTCTTGTCAAGGAACAAATAGATGATGCTTCCCTGCATGATCCTTAGTTACTCCACGCAGTGCCTCACTGAAACATTTCAGCATGTAATAGCTGTCACTCCTTTCAAAACCGTAAGCCTGTGATGTCTTTATATAGCTTCAGAAACAGTACAGCAGTTCACTGTGGCAAGCTTTATGGTTTTGACAATATATGCCTTTGCTCTTCTTTAAAACAAAAAGAGTATTGTTGAAGTCCCTGTGGCTTTATTACATATAAGTGGCAAGCTCTTTCCTTTTTCAGTAATCCACATCTGTCAACCACTGCTTACGAGATAGCCCAGGGGTTATCTGCCCTCTGTTATTGCTTTGATTCCTTTCATTTGTTTGCTTGCCCAATTTAATAACAAGGAGAGATCCAGCTTCTTGATGATTTTGTTGGCATAACACCAAGCTCATCGGCACTTAACTCCAGGGCGGTGCTGTGGTTGCAGCTCTACACGTTGAAAGCTGCTATATTGGGTCAGCATCTTTGCCTAAGCATCTTGCTGTTTGGTTTATTCTTTGTTCTTCCTCCGTTGCTCAGTAGTTGTTGTGCAGCAGCCATGTGGGCTTACTTTATCATCTCAGAGAAATGTTTCGTAAAGCAACAAAATTTCCTTTGAGTGTAATGAACCATTCTGTTATGTGAATTTGGGGGTTTTGTCTGTCTAAATGTTTTAAATATGAGGGGATATGATACTACTACTGCTGTAGTTCCTTGTTGTCTACCAGCACGCAGGAAGGCTGCGATACATAAATAACAGATGCAGAAGAGAATAGAGCAGAAAATTGCCAATTAAAGAACATTCTATAACAACTTCTCCATCTGGGTCACCAGCAGGGTTTGAACCCAGAACGTGCAGTGCTGCAAGCACCAGGAGGCTGTAAGCCCTTTCTGCAGCAGCCCTGGGAGAGAGATGTACAATAAACCCATTCTCACTTGTGCTGCTTTCCTACTGGTGATGAGGAAGGAGGAGTTTCTCACTTAAGTAGCACCATGTAATAAAAATTTGGCCAGTTTATTTTCTAGTGTAGTCAAAGCAAAAGATCTCTCCAGACAATCACTTCCTACAATTTAGCAGGGATTTTTTTTTTTTCCTTCCACAGGTGCAACCGTAGTAACTAATTTTTTTTAAAGTATTGATGTATATTGAGTTGATGATGTGTGAATGTTTCCCACCTTCCTCCAGGTGCTGTTGCTCACCTTCATGAATGTTTTCAGCTTTGCTGATGCGTACCTCCTCCTTTCTCGCCGCACTGTTGAATACCCATCACCAGGCTGCCTAATAACGAGCAGCTGCTTCCCTGTGAGTATGGAGGAAGAAGGGAAGTGTGAAAAGCATTGCCCCTCCTCCCACATGGTACAGTCCTGTCTCTTTACAGAGATTGTCATCTTACAGAGAGAAATTTGCTCTAGTCGTTGGTGCTGGGGATTTCTCCGATTCCACGAAAAATGATCTGGACACTGCTATAACTTCTGGTAATGTTTATAGACAAAAACTAAGTCACCCGCCAGTTTCTTTCCAAGAGAAGCAGACATGGGTATTGCAAAACAAATACACTTCAAACTGCCTGTTTCTTGTTTGGGGAATCTGCCAGGAAGTAGCTCATGGGCTTTGCTACCCGTGCTTCCCGTGGCCCTGTCTCATAGGCAGGCGCATCCTATCAGATAACCCTCAAATCATCTCCTCGTGACAGAATTGCCCTTGAATGCCTGAGCAGCTCTCGGTGTGTGGAATGGCTTGCTACACTAAGTGTGGGGGCGATGCTTTTATATGAGGTAAAGAAGAGGGTTTCTGACACATCGGTGGGGAACGGTTCCCACAAATCCCAGTGTCAGGTTGAATACAAGGATAACTTGGCATTTGTACACCAGCAGAGGTGTTAGCCTTCATTGTCAGCTTTCAGAGTGATTTACAAAATAATTTTAAAAATTCATGAACCACCTTCTTTATAAAGCATTGTTGTGAAGTTGAATATTTTATTATACAAGGCAACCATCATTCATTTCTAGGAAAGAGTATGTGACTGTGGTTTTGAAAGGCCCAGGATGCTGGGATGGTTGGTATTGGAGGAAAGGAGTTCTTGCGCTGTGTTTAGTGACTAATCACTTAAACAACATTTTCATACACAGGCCTCCCAAGAAAGGACTATTGCTCTTTGGTCTGGTTTTTCAGATTTCATTTCTATGTGCATACCGTGGCTGTGATATTTTTCTTTTTTTAATTACTTTTTTTTTTATGATTACATATTCATTCTCATAAATTAAAAGCTGAACTAGCTGGAAATATAAGTTTTCTAGTTAGCCTGTTTCAAGGCCAGGTACAAGTTTTCCACATGGTTCATTGCGACTACAGCTGCCCACCCAGAGCAGCACAACATGGATCCTACGGAGCTTTGCAGGTGAGTCCTTCCCGGTCAATAATAAGTAAACACAGCAGAACAAAAAAGCAATTAGTTCCTTATTTGTAGCAGTGAAGCCCTGTAATATGGTATTGCCTTTGCAGGTAATAGGCCATAAGCTTCGTCCTGAGTTTGCAAGGCCTCAGGACGGAGGCATGTCAGATCTGCCTTGTCTGAACTCTTCTTGATCTGCCTTTGCTTTACTTGGTTGAGCTGTGATGGCAGTTTCTCTAATTGATCAGGCGTCTATCTCTGTTTCACTTTTGTTTGTCTGTGATGGAGATCTGCACTTTCATATAGATAGCAGTAACAAGCAGGTCTTCTAGGTAGAATGGGATATTTATGACTCCAGCGCAATGGTGCGGTGTAGAGAAATACAGGCTCGGTACGACAGCAGGGACACTGAGAAGGAGGTGCAGGATGCAGCAGGGAGGAGCGCAGACATGGGGGGATAAGAGATGGGGCACAGGCTTGGCATTGCAGACACAACAGCTGTAAACAATTCACTAGTGGTCAGTTGAAAAAAATGCAAAAAGGTGTGCTCCCTCTTTACCCATAAACAAGAATTTGGCTGTAACATACTCTATATTACTTTGTGATATTACAATAAGAAATAAAGTGCTTGCGTGCCATGTTAAGAGGTGATTGGCATGCTATGCAAACATGGTCATGAAACTAAAATCCAAAGCACCAAGGTTAATTTAAAAATGATGGCCACGTCCCCATGACTCATGTAAATCCACACAGCTGCACTGAATCAAACGTGTTCCGGTCAACTAAAGCATGAGTACAACCCACTGACCATGATTAATCATGATAAGGGCCATAGGTTGGGTTTTATTGCTTTGTCTTTTATTGAAAAAGCAACCTTTCCCCCACAATTTATTAGTTTAAAAACTGGTATTGACCTAAATTTGAGATAATATTGGTAGTATATAACTATGCCTCTGTGGTTAGTTACAGTGCAAACACCTCCGAGTTCTTGTTTTTCAGCGCCTGAGAGTCTTTTGCTTTGGGCTCCGTCTCAGCCACCCTCACCCCTCTGCAGCCCATCTGCTGGGAGCCCCCACCCTGCGGCAGCATCCCCAGCACTGCCACCCCAGGCTGATATAGACCAATAAAGCATTCATTGGACAGGATTCCCTCTCCCCCCAGCTCAGGGAATGGGGGGCCCTGTGTGGCTCTGAACACATTAAGCATGTTAAGCGTTGGAGAATGGGATCTTGGTTGGGATTCAGGGAGCAGCACTGGATGCATCCTCTGGGTTTTACTGTTTTACTGTTCTTGCAGGCAAGACGGTATTTTTCAAGGGGGTCTGTACCCGTCTGTGTTTGTATGCAGGGGAAGGGGTTGTTTTATGAGCTTTTGTTAACTGCTTCAAGAGAGGCTCAGGTGGTGGCACAGTAATATTTGACAATTATTAGGGTCTTCACTTAGGTTTTTTGGTAATTCAGAAGTACTAAATGTCCCCTCTAGGATTTTTTTGTGATTTCTGACCTTTGCAATACTTGAGCTTCAACAACTGGACAGAAGGGGAGAGATGCCTCTTCCCATGGCATAAGCAGTCTGACAGCGCTTTGAGGTACTAAGTATTAACGTTTCGTGCTTGAGAGACCCTGGTCTCCTCGGTCCCCTGCTTCCTGCAATGAGGGAGGGATATGGTCTGTGTGAGCATCTGGTATTGTGGTGAGCAGCAAAAGCAAGTCTTTGAAGTGCTCCAATACTAACATTGGCCATGGGAGTTGACAGGTGCTGGTAGGTACGCTGCCTTTTGTAATACTGAACGGGATCCTGTGGTTATGGGTAGGTAACAAAGCAGTCGTAAATCAGCATTCCTGTTTTTTAACACGTTTTATATCTCACTGACTTCAGCTGCTAGCCATTGGCCCAGGCTCTCTGCATCTGATGATAACAGCAAGCCCATTAAAACATGAGGAGTGAAGGATACCTTTTTAAATTTTGCTTTAAAAGGGACAAGGACCACTCACAGATAGTTACCACATCATAACTGTGGAGGGCAGGAGGTTAGCCATAGGCTGTGACTACTCTACAAGCAACAAATGTCCCATCAGGTGGGTAAAACAAGCAGAGAGAAAAGCATCATCCTTAATTACAGTTTTAGCAGTAATGACACTTTTATTAGAAAAGATCACAAAATAGTTCCACTGAATGTGAAAGAGTGTAGCCACAGCAAGGGCCTGTTGCACCTATAAAGTATAAGCATATTACACAAGATATTACTAACCTGGGCATAAGTGTGTTAAAATAGTGTATCTGATGACAGTCTGTAAGTTTGCCCTGATGTTGTAACACCACTAATAGGATAAGCAGCAAACATACAAATCTAAGCAGAAATACAGAAATAATGTGTAACAGCAAAGCGGTCAATGGGGAATTGCATACTTGCACAAATGGGGGTACAGGAAAACGTGTACATAATAAATCTGCAAGAGAAAAGGGTATA
The DNA here is from genome assembly GCF_965638725.1 of Aptenodytes patagonicus. Taxonomy (NCBI): domain Eukaryota; kingdom Metazoa; phylum Chordata; class Aves; order Sphenisciformes; family Spheniscidae; genus Aptenodytes; species Aptenodytes patagonicus. The sequence goes on along the minus strand of NC_134961.1, from coordinate 18,102,478 downwards.
GAACAGGCAGGAAAGATGTATGGTGAAAGGCAAAGAAACATATATGTTTCTTATACATATTTGTGTGTGTGTGTGTGTGTATACACCACACAGAACAAGCAGGCCAGACATCTGGTGAAACCAGAGCAAGTCCTAGTCCCCCAAAAAAATAAGCGGTCAGAAGCAGATGGGAGCTCCTTTTGGAGAGGTGAGCGATGAGCAGAACAACAGGAACAGTAAGCAAGAGAAAGATAGGGAAGAGCTCGTAAGCTGGGCCACCCTGAATCAGCGCTAACTACTTGTGCCAACCTCATGGTTGCTGTACACTCACAGCTAATTTAGAATACGATTCTTAAGGGCTAAGTGATTTCTATATGTAATGCTAACTATTCATGAAGACTGATAATTAACCATGGGCAGTCTATATTGTTAGTGAATGTTAATCTAGTGTTGTTCTGAAATTTGAAACTGGCCTGATCTATCTGTCTTTCAAACACTCCCATCACATTGATCTCTTAATTGCCTGATAAGTACATGCAAACATGCAATATATGTGTGTGTATTCAGTTGCAAGAAGGGAGAGAGAAAAAAATCCAGGACGTGAGTTGCTCTAGCCTTGAAAGCCAGGTCAGACACTCTGGGATATGGCCCATGGCAAGTTCTGTTACACAGCTAAGATAGGCAGACAGAAAAGATGCACTGCCTTAAGAGCTAACCAGAGCCAGCAGCAGGGGCAGCCAGAAATCCTTGTAGTTTCTGATTCTGAATCAAAGATTTCTTTCCATTCCTCTATTTTGCCACCAGCTGATCAGCCCCTATCCATTTTTGCTACTAGCAGTGTGATGAATGCCGCTCTATTGTAAGAAGTGCACATCCCCTACCAAGGTCTGTGGAATTGATAGCTTCTGCCTCATTAGAGACCATATCAAAGGTCAACTTCTGTAATGGAATAAGCTTCAGCCTTCATGCCACTGATTTGTAAGTGGAGAAAAGGAGGATCATTGATGCCACAGGCACAAATTAAACAGAACTGCATTTTCAAATTGGCAGTGCCCTTCCCTTCATGGAGTTTCATACACCACCGTATAATGTATAATACATATATACTATTTTAAGAGTGTACATTATATATCAAAAGCATTTAACATACCTCTTCAATCCATTCCTCTGCCTCCTCTTGTTTCTGATTAGTTTTTCTACCCCAGCACAGATTCTGAAACACTGAGCAGCTGCAAACAGAGATCTTTTAGATAACAGCAATATTCAACCTGCCACAGAAATGTTCTCATATTTAGCATTTTCTCTCCAAAACTGCTCTCATCCTGGGCAAGTATGAATTTTTATATCCGTAACAGTTGTGTATTTTTGTTACCTTTGGAAGTACTAGCCTGGGAACAGAAGTGTACTACTGTTTGAATTGGGAATTACCCACCTTGACAACACTTCTTTCCCCGCAGTATCAGCACACATTTATGATTGGGACACCTTTAGATTCCCTTGTGTTGCCTAATCCCGTGCAGAGTAACCTACCTTTCAGATACGTTTGCTCAGCACAAATTTTGTTTTCAATCAAGACGTATATATTTATTCAAAAAGGTACAATCTTCATCCCAGCATAGGTGGGATATCATTTTTATTTTTTCTAAGTCTCAAGAGATTTCACAAGACAGTTAAACTCGTTCGTACTTTCAGCAAAAGGCATAGCTATTGCTGACAGACCAAGGTAGTAGCACCTGTGTACGTGCATATATACCCATGAGCTGGCAGAAGATGACCGGAGAGCACTGGGCCTGTCTGATGTGCACAGATGCCCTGCCTGTTGCCCCATGGCCATGATCACATGGGCCACAAAAATATAGTATTTCTAGGCACTGCACTTAAGAATATACACAAGGCCCTTCCGCTGTGTAACCATGCATCTTCAGAGGGAGTGAATGAGTCCCTCGTGTGACATCTCCCTGCATTTGCCTTCAGAAATTCCTGGCAAACTATTTTGCAAGTGTAGAGAGGAATGCTGCTCTTTATTCAGTCACTTATTACATGAGGCTGTGGTACTGTTTGAATCACAAATTGCATGCTAATGGCCTAATTCATAAACCATTGACATTTTTTATGAGTCCTTAACATTCAAAAATGAAGAATTTGTGCTCAAAAAATAATTTGCATTGCAAAATTCAATAATTTAGTTTCTCATATTCATTAATGCCTAAGCCCACACCACATAACTTATCCCACTCTAACTACACTTCCCAGCACACTGATAAAAACAGGATACACAGTAGTTCACATAAAGTGCTTCTATTTGCAACTAACTCTTTACTTGCACTGATTGATTATATTTGTAGAGAGGAAAAATCCAGCTATGCGGCAAGTGTGATGAATGCACTAAGCAATGGCTGCTTTGAAGCGGCTTTCTGCTCTAATCATGTTTTCCTCCAATGGCAATAACTACCATAAAATATGAGATCGTAAAGGGTAACGATATCAGACAACAAAATCATCCTACAGACTGCTCAGTCCCACTGTATTATGGAAGGATTCATGTTTCATTAATGAAAACTTGCTTTGCTTTTGACCTAATATCACTGGTTGTCAAAACCAGATGAGAAGACTAATAATAATGTATAGCTCCTAAATCATCCACAACTTCCAAGTGCTGTATATCACCCCCTTTTACAGAGAGGGAAACCGAGGTGTATACGAAGCAAATAGCCCACTAACTCTTATAGGGTCAGCTAGACCTCCCTGACTCTGTCCAGTGCTCAACACAGCTCCTGCTGGATGTGTACGTGCAGCGTGCTATAAGGCAATTAGTGCTATCGAAACAAGTTTTATAGGAAGTATTTTGGGTACTGAAAGCAGAATAACTATGGCACCCTAGGCCCCTGTCCTTTCAGGAGAGTGCATGAGCACATCTGGAGGGGCTGCCCATTTGCGGTTGGATGGTGTTGCACAGGCACTCCCAGACAGTGTTTGTGAAAAGGCAAGTGATCTGGGGGGTCTTTGCATAAGGTAATGCTCGCATGGGGAATCCAGTCTCCCAAAAAGGATGGTTGGCTGCTGCCTGGGAGGAGATGGGAGTCTCTGTTGTAAGTGTCCTTGCAGAAGTGTCTTCAGCTGGTTTAGGTGAGACTCTCCAAACTACTGTGCTGCTAAATTATTATAACTCAGCTGGCCTGTGATCCTAGGGGACCGCTCCAGCACATGTTTAATTCATTGCTATTGGTATATCTTAACTAAAGAGAAAACATCTCTTAAATAGCTTAACTACATACAAATGATTTCTCACATACTATTTCTGCAGCAACAGTTCCTATTAACTATTTACAGATGTCTTAGCGATGCACAATTTGATCCCTTCTGCAGCAGAAATCACCAAGGGGAGTCTTTGGAGGGCAGGGACAGATTCTCCACCCAGGATGTTAACTAACACATTTAGGCATTCAGACTGGGCTAAACACAGCAGGAGCTGCCTGGGGCAACTTCTGCAACTGTCCAAAATTCCCTCCCAGAAAGCTCCTATAACAATCATTCAAAAATTTAATTGTGATGGTTCAGTCAATCACCTCGTTCCAGCTGGCATGTTGTTTCAAGCCAGCCCCTTACCCCATCTGTGCGGAGACGGACTGGGCTTTCCTGGGTCACCCAGGGAATTAGTGGTACTAGTACCCTGGGTGTGCGCACAAGCACAGCCCTGAAACCCAGCTACACCACAACTAGAACTAAAGTTATTTCTACTTATGTACTTATAACTGACTTACAACTTAGGTCCCCTAGCTCTTGCTGCAATTGTTCCCTGTAACGTATTCAAAACTGGCTTCAGATATCCTTACACCATACCATAGCACAAATTGTGTGCATACAGCTGCAAACCCAATTTTACTAGATTAAGGACTGTTTTCCCTTTTCAATGACATTTCAAATAATAAACTTTACACCTACCTTGAGGGTTTTTCTGTTACTTTTTTGTTCAGTTCTAGTGAAGAGAAAATGATAATTGACAGGATAATTCACCAGCATCCATTCCATCCCAATCTAGGGTCTGATCTTACTTGCATTTAAAGTCTTCTGTATAACACAGTAGAGAAAGGGATGCTTATTCTAGACCAGTGAGTGCTTTCCAGTGTCATTAACTTGTTGAAAGTGAAGTTTATGCAGTCCGTTTGTTGGCTTGGCCCTGAAATTTTAGCCACAACATGGGAAGTGCAACATCAGGAATCACATAGGCATGCCCTTGCTGAATGGTCTGCAGGATCCTGGCCTTTTGCTGTACTGTTTCTTTCTTATTTTCAGTCAGCTCTTAATGTTTCTTTGGAGTATTGGTGGCTTTCGAACTCCTGTAGCTGAAGTTGCTGGCAGCTACAATATATTTGCAGAACTTCCCGTCTGAGGTTGGCTGCTAAACAGACCTGAAGCACAGTTCCATAATTACGTGATGGCAAAGGCTTTGGGAACTGCTGAACCATGGATTCTTCAATTTTAAAGGTCAGATGAAATGCTGATTTACTATAAAACAAATCAATACCCAAAAAAAAGAAGAAAAAAGGTTGCAAAATTTGAGTTCCACATTGCCAGTTGAAAACACATGGATTTGAGCCTGGCAGATACTGTATGTGTGTAATAAGTGGACATCACTTCTTTTCTCTGCCAAAGCTAGAGCAGCATGAGACCTACAGGACACTCCTTCCCACGTGGTACTCAACATTTGCAAGGAGGTCCGAGTTGGGACCTAATGGTCAAAGGAACCAAGGCAAAAGCTGCCTTTGCAATGCTCTGTACGAGGCGTATCACAATGTAGCAGGTTTGGGCTTTCTCAAATCTCCAGGCAAGCTCTTTTGTTTGTTGCTTTTCTGCCATCTTTTCTGTGAGAAAGATGCTAATGACACAAGTACAGACCTTTCAGTGATGCCTAGACAAATCCTTAATCTGTTCTGGACGTGTCTTTTTTAAAATGTCCTGGCAAACTAGAGAAAGCAGCCTGGAGTGTTGGCAGTTCAGGCTTTGGTGGGGTTTGGTCATCTCAAGGCATTGCTCCCGTTAGGTGTTACACCAGAAGCAGTGGGTTTACTCCCGCAATGGAAGAAATGAGCAGACACAGGAACAGCCAGCAATCTCCCTCTGTCGTACCCCCTTGGGCTCCCAGCCCCGGCTCGATGCTGCCATTTTCCCCATCCCTGAAAACTGCTGTCTTACTGGGACTCTTCAGGTTTGGGGGGAATTTAGAGTCTATTTTGCATTTTGATTAAATCTAAGATTCTGTAGTGTGTCTCATGGAGCAAAAGATAACTTTTAGACCCCAGTCGTGCACCCTTAATGTTTTATGCACAGGCTATTGTAATTTCTTCATCTTGCAAGAGGACCTGTCCATGTACAAAAAGAAGCTGAAATCTCCATAAGATCCTGTTGTGCTCAGGCCCACCTGGGATGCTATGAACTTTAGCACCTAGATACAGTGCAATTGCAAAACTACGCCTCTAGGTCCAAACCCAGCTAACCTCGTGTGTTGTGGTTACCTGCAGTAGTAAGAGACTAGACGAAAACCCTGTCTTGCTGTCAAACCTCTCTCTCGTATTGCTATTTTTGATGCTGTAATACACAGCTATGCCCATCTCACATTTCAGAATTGACTTTAAAGGAAACATGCAAGTCTGGCTCCGGTGAAACCCAAAAGATTGTAATTATTTTAATTACATAATTTTGGCAGCAATAAAGGGGGGAGGGGACTGCTTGCTGGATTTTGAGCCATTTGAGTGGTCTTGGGTCAGTCATATTTTCCTGCTTTTCTCTCTAGCTATAAGCTTTTGAAAAAAATCACTGAGAAATGAGAACTGATTTCTGAGTGTACATATGATGTGCTATTTAAAATAGTTTATTTATTTGAAATTGTAACTTTTTTAAAATAAGCAAATTAATAAACTTGTTTTGGTTCCAAAAAATAAGATCTTCATAAGTAGAATTGGACAGATCTCAAATGCAACCAGTTTAACAATACAGTCGTAAAAGGTGATCATTCTGATTTTGAGCAATACTTTACAATTCATCTCTGAGGGCCAAATAATTGGGTGGCATGAATGAACATACCTCAGTAGTGTTTTTCTAACCAATATATAAACTTTAATTTTTCATAGGCGCATTTCAACATGCCCTCCTCCAAGTTAGAAGCTGTAATTATGAGTCTGCCTTTTATAAGACAGACTACATTGCCCTTAAAAATGAATAAGCCTTCCTACTATTACTACACAGCAGATGGAGTGGCAGAACAGAGCTGCCTTGTGAATTGTTAAACCGAACTGTTGCTAAGAAAAAAACACCACTGAAGACCAAGATCAGTAATCATTTCAGAAAAACAGGTTCCTGTGCCCCTCCGATATATTTATATGTTACATCCAAAGCAAAGGCTGACGAACATATGTATTTGTATGAAACGCCAAAGCAGCATGAGCTTAATGTTACAACTGCTTCTAAGTGAAGATTGCATTTGTAATTTAAAGTTGTTTCAAAGTAGTGAAGGGAACTAGGGAGTTGTTTGGGGCGATAGAATACAGAATATCATTACAAGCACATGCAGATCATATTTTGCTTGAACTAATTCCTCTTTCTATTTTAATATCAAACATAACCCATGCCAGTTTTACATCTCAAATATATTTGGTATTTCAAAAAATAATTAATAGTGTCAGTTTTATTAATGTGTTAAAATATGAATTAAAAACATGACAAATCAACGGGAAACAGCAGTCTGTTTTAATGAATATTTCATACTGTACATCAATAAATCATAGATCAAAGGGAATGAACCACATTCTGCAGTATTTCTTTTCTGTCAATGTGGGGTTACTAAAAGTTTTACAAGTTATTTTGGCACTTACTTTGTTGCACATTTGAATTAACATTTGAGGAAGGAAATAAAAGAAGTTATGCCTTTGAATCCCAGCAGACCCTGGTGTTCAAAACAGATTGTCCTGTTTTCTCTATCATTTCATTGCTTTAAAAATCTGTGGTGGACCATATAATTGCAGGTCTGTGTCATGCGTGCGGGTAGCTTGCTGTTCTGCCTTCCCAAACCAGGCTATTCCCAAGCTTCTCAAATGGGCACTAGCAGAAGGTGAAAATGTTCCTCAACAAAGCATCTCGACCTCGTGTCCAGTTTTATGACTGATTTGCTGCATATGACTTTGAATGAGTGGCGCATCTCTCTTTCTGATATCTCTGTTTTCCCAGAGTACAGGTGGATTTGAATTTAAGGGCTCAAACATGAACCCCTGCCTTCATCAATAGCGTGTGCATATGTTTAGCCCCTACAGATCCTTTAATGATGTATGTTGTATAAACAGAAAACTTTACCTTCTTTTTTACAGCTGAAGCAGGAATCAGAACTGCGTAGGAAGTAAAAGGTTCAGATCCTCAGTACCTCTCCTAAGCTTTCAGTTCAGTGATTGATTAGCACTAGGGTCAGTTAACTGGAGAGGGGGATATGGGCAAGACAGCTTCTCTGGAGGAAACTTCTCACTCAGAATCTCAGGTTTTGTCTAAGCATATAGTTAAACTCTATCTTTTAGGCTACAGAAATGACCTTCAAAACAGGAACTGAACTGACATCTGCAGCAGTGTATGCCTGAGTTTGTGTAAATAATGACTGCAGTGGACAAACTTGCCTTGTTTATCCTTCAAGACCTTAAGCTTGATCCAGTCCCAGTAATATCAGTGCAGCCGTCAGACTCAGTTGTCTACATTTTAAGCAAGAAATTCCTGACTTGCCAAAGATCTCATCAGTGTATTAGAAGCAGCATCTAAATTTGCCTGAGTGGACAGATTCAATTAATGAGTCATACTTGAAGTTTATACTTCTATCCATTTTAACCAATTATCCCCTTCAACAAACGTTGGATTGATTCCACCTGAGGTACTTGGTCAGTCTCTGATCCTCTGAATCAGTTCTTGGGCCCCAAGGACAATTTATTATCAGAAACACATCATGGGTGACAGTTCACAATCAAGACATATTAAATGCTGTAAAAGGGCAGGCATGTAAGGGAATGCAGTAGGCTAGGGGTCAGGGTTTTTTACAAATGTGTTCACGCCTTCCTATCTATGAAGCTTTGGCTCAATTAACCATCAGCAGCACAGAAAATTTTCACCAGTGAAGTTTACTGTGTCTACTTCTGCAGTGACATCTCCTTCCAGAGTAGTCAACAAGCTTGTCTGTATGATACTTTCTAGCCAGGAGGATGGATATACAGCCATCCTTGGATATGAAACCTGGAAAGTGGCAATAAATTGCAAACAATTTGCCATTTAAACTAAAAAAAAAGACAAAGACCGTTAAAAAGCAGTGCTCTGGCCAAATGTTCCTTGCAGCACCAAAGGGCACAGATCCCGATATCCCTCATTCTGCAGGCACCCACCTGCAGAGTCTTGTGTTGGCACCCATCATCCAGCCCATCCAGAAGTAGGGGTTTGCCCTAACACCAGCCTTTTACTCTTGTTTATTCCAGAAATGCTACACCTGCAATTACCCTGCTAAGCATGCTTCCAAGGTGACTTTTGGAAAAGGTACTATTAAGAGTATCCTGTTTTCTCAGAAGTTTTGTTTAATTCTCCTTTCTAGGAAGTTGAGATACTTGCGCTTTTGTGGACCAAGGTGTTTACTTACCGGTTTGGTTGATAAAGTACCTTCATTTTCAAGGGTATATTTATTTGTAAACCCCATGTTTCTAAGTGGGCACAGGACAATCCATCAGATACACTACCTAAAAACAAATTTTAAAATTTGACCAAATTCCATTCCTACCAATAAAAAAGCTTCCCTGGTGTCTGTGGGATTTTGTTCGGGTTCAGACTAGGTGAGAATTAGCTTATAGTCAGACCTGAGTGACATATTTGCAGCAAACAACTCTCTTCCAGTTTAACAAACTCTTGTTTTCATGAGTTGCCTGTGAGCCGGCCATGAGTTTTGCATATTGAATGTAGATTTTAAACACAGAGAAAATATGATTTAGTTGTAGCAGATGCAAATCTTTCCAGGAAAGAGACGGGTACAGACAGGCCTATGGCAGTGTCCCCGTTTATCTTTTTCACAAAGGTGTTGGTTGCTTATGCACAGGTTTATAACGTTTCTTGCCTTGAAATTTTATCTAGAACTTGATATACTGTTCATTCGTACTGCTTTGCTTAGCCCAAAGCAGTCAATAAACAGGATTAAAGCCTCCAAATTTATGAGATCATTAAAATTTTATTTTTCTCACTGTAGTTGAGTATTCAGGGTTCAGTTTTGTGTCCTTTTTTCTGCAGTGCTTGAGAACTAGAAATCTGTGGGGTCCTTCTCTTTTTTTAAATGCAAGCTGGCCTTCTCACACAACTAAATGAATCCAGTACTGAGACTTAACGACACATTTAAGAATAGAAATAATTGTTCAGGCTAGTAAGCTTCTAGTTTTCTCATAGAGAGTCAAATATTAGAAGTGAACCTCATTCTTGTTCATAGATTCAGTGGTAAAATTATATATAAACATGGTTCAGTCTGAAAGACCCAAGGGTAAAGTTTGTCTCTTTGATCTACTATAGCTCTCAATTAAAAGAAATGACTGGCCTTTCCAAAGAAGCCAGCTAGCTGCCTTCTGTCAAGTCCTCCATTTTTCATTTTCTTCTCTCTACAAGAGGCAAGTATGATGTTTGCATAGTGCCATAAGATAAAAGGAGTACAGGCTGAAGTTGCCCATTCCACTGCACTTGATAGTAACTGATCTTGCTTCGTATCGCTGATCCAAGTAACAAAAACCTGATTTAACTCAGGGTGGCTCAGAGACTTGGTGCTATACACACATAAAACTCCAAACTGAGAATCTAGTCAGACTCCTTCATCAAGATCATATTTCTGGAGCAAGAACAAACACATTTTTCTACAGTGAATTATTTTAATCCATGGCAAAAACAGAGTTTCCTAGAGAATCTGACATGGGAAAACACTGTCCAGATTTGATGCATTTTTTTGGTTTTGTAGCAGCACTGATGCAAATCCCCAAACATATTGAAAATCATCTTTTTAGTAAGCTAAATTTAGGAAGCCTGACAAATGACAAGCAGACCTATGAGCAGAGGAGTTTTGTAAGGAGAAGAGTAGCAGAGGCTGGCACCATCAGTACTGCACCTGGGGACTTCCGATGTCAACCTCAACCATGTAGTGATACCCCCCAAAACACCCTCGTTAACTAGGGAGCCAGGGGATGAGCTGCAGAGTGGACAGAAATAAGGTGTAAGAAAGCTTTAAACAGAGACAAAGCTAGATTATGTTCAGTGTAAATCATGCCAAGGTTATTATGGTTCAGTGAAATGTCAGCTGATTAGAGTGAATGACACTAGCATCTCCACATATAATGACAATATCTCCTTGTTAGTGGCTCATCAGGTATGGAGGTATCCTCCTGTGGCTTCTTGTGGTCTTGGAGGGAGACGCTTTGCCCAGCGGGTTCAGACCACTCCTGTTTTGAGTATCCTAATGCTCTGCATTACAGGTGGAAGTGAACAAGCTCTGCTTCTCCTCGGTGTCACCCAGCAGCCACTGGCCCAGCTATCCTGCAGTACTTCCTCGAGCTTGGCTCAGCACCACAACGATCCCAGGCTCACATCCCCAGAAACTGGGAGCACAGCAAAGATGGGAACAAATTTCCTACAATTCGCCAGGTAGATATTCCCATGCAGCACATTTATCTGTGTGATACCACCAATCCCTTTTTTTTTTGATAGAAAAATAGAGAGGATTACACACATTCATTTAGTTAAAGATGCAAGGCTATTTACAGTAATTAGCTACCACTAATTAAGTAGCAAGATTAGGGATAGAAATGGAGACAGCAGTCATTCAGTGTATAACTGTTGAGTGATGTGATTTTGCTGTACTCTACTGATGTTCCACTAGAACGATAAATCCCCAGATCTCTGCAGTGGGGAAAGAGGAGTTTAAGTCTAAAAATGATTATACTAATGCCAGAAAAGGCTACAGGAGGTCTTTGAGGGTGTAGGTAATGGGGTCTGTCCTTTTTTCCTCACCTCAGAGACCAGGTCATAATGGTGTGTTCTGCCCCATTGACTCCTCTGGGATAGCCCCAGCTATGTTGTAACACTGAGTCCCTATGTAATCCCAGCTAGCAGGACAAAAAACCCAACCAGAAAGGGAAAAACCTATTGACCAGCAACACAGAAAAAGCAGCCACGGTCTCTGAAGACAGAACTAGAATGCCAGAATGTGCAGAGATTAATCTGAAACTAATACCAATTGCTTCCCATCATGTTCAGTATATTTGACATAATTACCTTAATAACAGTCTAAAAGTGTTATATTGTTAAAGCTGCCAGATGGAAGACATGCTCTGCTGATAGCAAGCACGTCAGACAACGATATCGAAGAGATTTCTGAAAAGTTTTAATTAATCTTTTTCTCTTTTTTCATATAATTGACATTACTTTGGGCTCATTTGTTCCGTGGAACCCAAGCATTTGCCTCCTGGTTACAGGACTTTAATGGATAAAGGTTTCCCTGAAGAGAAGTAATAAAAGAGGAGGCTCTCAGCTCATATGAAAGCTACTGTAGGGTTACCTTAAAGAAAAGATGGTTTCCTCCACTATGTGAAGCAAAACTTCATAAATCAATGTTGACATAAGATGGTGCTAAATGGGTAATTTTTTTTCAAGCGTTTATCTTCTCTGGCTGAGACCCATTATTTTATTGCACCAGTTGGAAACCACCACACTGCATGACACAACCATGTTTTTAATTAGTCTGAAAAGTTTTAATTGGGAAACAAAAGGAGATATGTTATAGATTATTATTGCAACCTTTAATTGCCTGACTCAAGAGACCATTAATTATCTTGATGGGGAGATGACACACCTTTCTGAACTAAGATGCTCATATTTACAGAACCTTTTGCAGAATACAGTACCTGTTGACTTTCTTCCAGCCTTTCATTAAGGAACTGCTGTGATAGGAATTAACTACAGTAATTCCATTACAAAGCCTGCTGTCCAGTGGAATCTTTCTGGAAGATTAGATTTCTGAAAGGGAAAAAGGCCATTTAAGCTACGCATTTCCTCAAGGCCCGAAGTAAATAACCGATGAAGAAGGTCAGAATGAATTTAGAACTCTTAAAGGTCTGCTGTACACTTGCATGCAGTGTACAAAAAATAAACAGTGCCACTTTTCAGTACAGTGCTTTTTATTGTTTTAAATGTTTCACATTTCAGTTTAGGGAGAGTTGAGAAACACAGAGGACAGAATCTGATCAAAATTATTTTACTTAGAGGAAGAGCAGCATTTTAAGCAGACGTTTCAAGGTTGAAGCGATACTGGTAGCAGTTGCTTGGGATTAACACCAGAAGAAAACACTTGTTAAACCCATTGGGGCAGAAAGGCAGAGAGAAATACAATGGTCTAGGGCTCAGTTCATGCCACAGTGCATTCACCATGCGTAGGGAAGGTACAGAGCACAGGGTCTGGGTATATATTCTGCCTATTATTAACTTAGCAGTGTACTGGTACCCAGCGTCTGTCTGCAGTGGTTGGCATTCGTTGCCTGCTTTCATATGCTGTTTTACAACCGAGATGCTTTCAGAACTTGGTCATTTTTAGTAGGTTTGTAATTGCGTCTGTACTGAGTAAACTTGTTGGGAGACTTTTAACCTTACTTTATATTGTCTTACCGAAAATCCAGAAGATTACTTTAAACTGTGTTTATATAGTTGCTATTGGGTTTTTTTCCTGGAGGTCAGCAGTATCTACTCTATTCCTGTGAAAGAAAATTAAAATATTCCCTGGGCTACCCCAGGCTAACTAGCTACTGAGTTAATTTTAAAAATACAGCCAGGTGACCTCTTTTTTTGACCAGGAGCAGGTGGACAAGCAGTGGCTAGAGCTTTGATCCCATACAAACCTGCTTCCCTACCAAGCTTCAGCTAATACAGCTCAGTGGGAGACAGTATTACACTCCTGCTACTGGGGCTGGAGTAATGAGGAAGGAAAGGGTTATGTCTGAGTCATGGTACCTCACAGGTGATTCACAGGGAGTCGCTCAGAGATGGAGCTCACAACACAATTTCAGTTATTGTGCCTTTCCTGTACACAACAAGAGAGGTAAAGCTAATTCAAGAAAGCTGAACACATGCTGTATCCCAACCAAGAGTGTACATATACATGTCCATACCAAAAATTGTAGAAATTGATTCCCCTTTGTGTGTGCTCTGTCTTACTGAACAACGAGTGGGGAAACAAAGTTCTAACATGCGCTTTCATTTGGGGAAATCTTTCCACAACTCAGAAGTCATTACACTGCATCTGCAGTAGCTACAGTCATTGGAAGCAAAGTGGCTATCAGCGATACTGGAATGTCGTCTACAGCAGAGCTTTTGCAAATTAAGAGTCTGATGCTGCATACTGATTGAATGCTGCAAACGACTTCCCCCTTCACTGTCCTTTATTTCTTCTTCTCTCAAGTTGCTGTCAGTAGTAATCCCTCTTCTAATATACTGAGATGGGGAAAATCTCTCTTCAGGGTTTTTCTGGTTGGTTGTTTGCTTTTCAATTAATCTCAGCTAGGGCTGTGTTCAGTTGATGACATTGGTTTGCTATTCACATGTGCAAAATTGCAGACTTGACACGTGCTATGTGCAAAATGTGCTGAGGGTAAGATGCAGACCAAAGGAAAAATTTTTCTTGAGTAGTGGCTGTTTAGGCTTGACATCAGCTCCAAAAAGCTACATGTAGCTGTGTTATTGGACACTAATTTTAAAAGGCTGTTCACCTGATGGTGAAAAAAATACTGTTCTGTGGAAAACTTTAGCAGTTTAAAAAAGTAATTACTAGCTGATTCCATCTAACAATGATGGCACGACTCAGGCACCCGTGGCATCAACTGAACAGAATGCTTCTTAGGGCACTGCCATGTACAGGGCTACATATACATTATTTGTGAGGAAGAAATTAGTGTATGAATTTAACTTAAGCTGGATATACAGCATAAATTTATTTTTTTAAAATTTTGATCTGTTCAGATGTGGTCTAGTTTCCCACCTGGGAGATGAGCTGAACGAGAAAAGCCTTAAACTTCTGGGAAATTTTCTCTCTTTGAAAACAGTGGCAGCTTCACATCTTTGTGTCATTGAAAAGGTGACCAGGAATATACCAATTTAATTCGTTGTACTGGAAATACAGCTATTATTTCAGGATTTAGTTAAATACTAGAGTTCTGTAAAAAAAATTCTTTGCAACCAAAATAAATGGAAGAAAATGTAACTTGGTTTATAATAATCCTAATACTAAATTTTAATACATTCTTCAGAAATTCTATTTAATTTGTCTCATCTAATTGTTTTATTAACTGCCTCTTAAATGTTTAATTTGGGGGGGTGCAAATAAGAACAGAGCATACAATGAAGACATCAGCATGAATGGATTCACTGATTTTGTATGCGTGTCAGTGCTGTAGGAAGAAAAGTACAGCACGCTGGACTGCAGTAACACTGTGTAATTACTTATTAAACTGCAAACTTTCATCACATGCTGACCACTTTTAATGTTAACAAGCACTAAACATACGAATTGATGCAAACTCAGTTCCAAAGCTTGACGTCTCCAAGATGCCAGAAAAAATGCATGACAAGATGTAGGTATCAGTCACTGAGTTTCAGCTGTGTGCCACTGACAGACCAGGTTGTCTTCTGCTTCCCCCAGCCACTGTTGCTGATGCTGGAGAACTGAATCTAGATCTGGGCTGCTCTGGGCAAAGAGGAAGCCGTAATCATGCAGGGACTTCTTAGGCCTGACGGGCACTGTGACAAAAATTCAAAAGCTTTGAACGTTCTCCCTTTTTTCCCCCTCTTTCTTTTCTGGGTTTTCTTGTGGTTGTTTTGTGTTTGTTTGGATTTTTTTTTAATATATTAAGACCTTTTGCATGAATGGAGATTTTTCCTTGTACTTTAGTATATCAGGAATTGAAAATATCATCTAAAACTCTTCCCAATATGTGGGTGGTTTTTTCCCTTTGTAAGCAGTTTCAGGTGTTGCTACAGATATGTTACAGAAATAGAAATTATCATTTTTAATCACTGGTGAGAGAGAAGAGAGATTATGAAGCAGACTCTTGCTTAGTTGTAGTAGGATGTAGTTGGGGCTTAGAACCACATTGCTTAAAAATACCCTCACCTCTCATTCCTGCTTGCACTTGCCAACAAGTTAGTTGGTTCTTATCTAGAGACCAATGAAGCCAATGGAAGCATACTCCCAGTGGTATTTGGCCCCAAATATTTGTGGACCTGGACTTTCAGGGTACCAAAACTAGGTGAGGAAAAATTATCTAGTTTTGATTTTTTCAGGTTTCAGAATTTAGATGCCTTTTTTGAAGTGTTTGGAGATAAGAAGGCACATGAGCAGCTATATTCTAAGCACATGAGGATCCTGCTGTCTTTGATAGGGTTCCTTGCTCACCTGAAATGAAGAGCTTTACCGGGTCCAGGGAAAATGTGAATGACTCATGAAAAACTGCTCTGAGAAGGCGATAGGCTCATGGCTGTACAAAGCTTCAAAGCAAAATCACGATTTTATTTAAGAAGATGGTGCCTACAGTCATGGCATGAGCACTTGCAACCGAAAGAGAAAACAGTCCATTTTGACTTTCTGTACCTTTTCCACCCTGCCCCCCCTTCATTTTTTACATTAGCAATGGTTACTGATTATTTGATTATCCTCAGTGTGTTTTTCAGGAAAGACAAAACTCACCAATAGGAACTGAAAACCGCCTGAGACTAGAAGAAGGAAACATTGAAAACAGTAGAATTGCATTACACGTACGATGATCTTAGGCACTGAATCTTATGAAGTTTATGAAATTACTGTGCAGAGCTTCATGGAGAATCATGAAATGTGAAAAAAGACCCGTAAGTAACAGCCAAAACTAGTTCAATATAAAACGAAGCTTTCACTATTTTGAACCATTTAATTCCTAGCTATGATACACCAGCACTGCTTTCTCCAATGGCTGAAAGTGGACTCCAGGTTCCAAGCTTCTTTACCGCCAGGAGGGGCTCATGGTCCTAAACCAGTCAGAATGGTGGGGTTTATTATGTTTGTACCTAAACTAGATTTTAAACTGGATTTTAAGTCAGCAGTCTCAAAGGAAGGACTCTAACAACAGACAGATTGAAGGGAAACACAGTCTAAGTTTTATCTCTATT
This sequence comes from Aptenodytes patagonicus, assembly GCF_965638725.1. Lineage (NCBI taxonomy): Eukaryota > Metazoa > Chordata > Aves > Sphenisciformes > Spheniscidae > Aptenodytes > Aptenodytes patagonicus. The sequence continues at coordinate 18,086,278 of NC_134961.1, read as the reverse complement.
TTTAATTAATAAAAGAAAGCCCAAAGGCAAGGTGAAATTATTTGGGACACTCAGTCAGCTTGATGCATTCTGTTAAATGTCTATGCACCTATTCATAGAATGAAATAATTTGGCTGAGATTATTAAGTGATTACTTTGTGCTCTGAACAGTGGTGAAACTCACTTATTTCCTGAGTTAGAGCTGGAATGTTCCTCCATTGGGTTTGTCACTAGTTTTTTTTCTCATTCCAAAGAGATGGGTAATGCAGTCATCCTGACACATTGGGATACTGACAAGCAACGTCAAATCTCATGATAGCATATAATGACTCTCATTTTCAAACAAGAAAGAGAAACGGGTGTTATTGCAAAATGTTGTTAGATTTTGTATTAAATCTTGCATAGTAACAGTATAATTATAATGTGTCATCTCTGGCTCAGTAATTTGACAATTCAGTTCTTTTGGGGGGGGCAGATGGCCTATAACATACCATATTTTTATAATTAGTTTATTCTCTGCAAACTCAGTATGTAATTACTCCCTCATTCATTACTAGTTTCTTTGAAATCTTCCTTTTCAAGAACTAATAAATCCTCCAACACAAGTGAAGCTTAAATCTCTCTTTGTACTGCTCTCTATCCTCTCTAAGGAACTTGTATTTTTAATACTAAACACCCTGGTTATTTCACACTCCAGAATACTTTTATATACATCCTCAGCATCGCCCTCTGTATAACACTTGGCCACCTTTCTTTTTTACCCCTCTTTCATTCAAAGAACAGTGAACTTATTCCTACCTGAGAAACATGCAATATTAAGATGAGATTTTGTTGCCAGGATGGTTAGGTATATAAATAAGCAGAGTGTAAAATGCAAAGAGCTATACATAGATAGATAGATAGATACGTTCCAGTATATGATGTGCGAGCGCTGTAGCTCACAATGCCAGTACAGCAGGCATCTGTATAAATAAAAATTCTCCAGTGATTTTTTTTTTTGGTTAGCATTTGAATCCCCGCTGCAGTATGTAGTTTGTTTTAAATTGTCTTAGGTAGTGACATAATATTCTGACAATAAAGTTTCTTTCCAAATCTGAAGCCTCCTATGTAGTTGCAGGTGCTTCAAACTATCTCAACCACTCATTTGAGCCCAGCTTAAAACTCTGCTATGAGCTTTGTTCCCCAAGAACAGCCCCTTTGTTGTGGTGCTTGTCTGGGTATTGCCTGTGGCCTGATGCTGCTACTTCAAAGTGGTTCCCATACTGAAAGCACAGGCTCAGATTTTCAGTTTGCCCTCTAAATAAATTGACTCTTAAAAAAAAAGCACAAACAAACAACCTACAGGGGAATTCTGGCTTTTTCTACCCCTCTTTCTTTTAGGTAAGGTTGTGTTCTGCCTATTTTCAGAATAACACTGTTATCTCAGATGTAACCATACCATGGAGGCTGAGATTTTCAAAGCAGCTTAAAGGATTTAGAGGTATTTTCCATTCAAATTAAGAATCTTTCTTTCAAAATCCTTTTGAGTGATATGTCTCGGTGTTTTTTGTAATTGTTCTTTAACCAGTGCTTCGCTTCACTTGCTTAGAAATTCTTTGTGCTGCCGCTTAATATCTCCCAATAGGGGGAAGAGGAAAAGGAGTGGGAGAAGGGGAATGCTACACATTGCATTTGATGTTTGTAGCATCCCACTGGCTGAGCAGCACAGCTCAAGAGTGCTTTAAAATCTTCCCTGCCCCATGCGAAGATGACTTCAGGTGTTCTCCTGCATCAAAGCACGTGGGAGAGTGAAGAAAGTTCCCAAGATTTAGGGTGGCAGCTTCATCTCCTGCTGACTAATTTAGTTACTGTCATTATCAGCTGTTTTTCTGCGTCTTTCTTTATCGCTTTCCTGCCTGAAATAGAATACTAATTCATGCCACACTGCGCTACACGGAGCTCCTTGCTGCATCGCACCTGTTGATGTTTATGTGCCAAAGCACATTACGCCAATGGCAATGGCAAGGAAGGTAAGACTGCAACCGAGGCTGCACACGGGACAGGTTCATCTCAGATCCCCCAAGAAGCTGCCATCAGAGCTCACTGCCTTCCTCGGTACCAAAAAGCAGTGCTCACAGACACTGGGACGGGAACCCCCTTAAACATGCCGAAGCCAAGGCAGGGGTGTGTACGAGTTGTTTGCGTGCCTTGGGAGCCAAAGGCGTATCACTCCTTTTGACCCGTTTAAAACAATGTGGTTTCTACTCTCTCTCATAGTCCAAGGCAAGAAATGAGGCATTACTTTTCCACATGAGCCTTGCTTTCTAATCTGCCTGTACAATACAAGCTCCAGAAAACAGATATGTTATGGGGAACTGTCCTCTGCACCGTAACTGATGGCTGTGTGGGGAATTTGTTGCAAATGTTGGATTTGTAAGAGATGGCTGGTGGTGAGCTGTATGCCATTAGAAATTCAGAATTTTTTAGGTCAGAGTGGCTTTACTATATTATATCAGTGGCCTGTTTGGTTCAGAAATGATGCCTGTGACACCAGCCCATACTACCATTGAAAGAGACTCTATAGAAATCATTTTGGAAAAACCTGCACACAAAAGAAAACATTTTACATTTCCTAGAAATTGTTTGCGCTATAGAGCTTGAGCCTTGAAGCATCCTAAATTAGTTCTTTTTATTTTGGCTGTTAGTGTAAGCATTAGCATTTCAATTCTATATATCCTTTAATGTTAATTATGTAAGTGTCCAACTTTTTTTAAGATGTGTTATATATATTAAAAGCGATTGCTTTTACTATGAATGAATGCTGCCGCAGTGGGTGCCTGAGACTAGCTGAAAACTTAGTCTGAATGATTTTGTCTTCCTTTAGGTTCAAAGGGTGTCTTTGTTTCCACAGGGCGCATACCAGAAGTGCCACACCTACTGATGACATTGTGCCGGCACAGCCCCCCCTTGGCAAATGGACAGGAAAACACCACTATGAAAATAAGAACGTGAGTGTAATTGTTGTGTGCGTGGATCCAGTACGCAAATACACAAACCAGATGGAAGGAGTCTGTCCAAAACTGTTCATGCTGAATGGAAAGACAGCCATCAGCCAGTTTAAACAGCTACCAGGGACTTACAAAATTAAAAAAGAAAGAAAGGGGGGGGGAAGGAGTAGTGATGGCCCACATAGCACAAAGCCAGCAGGACTGAGTGCCTCTTCCGGGGCACCACCACCCAAAAACCTCCACCAGTGTGTTTCACTTTTTGATATACAAAGAGTCACTGCTGTAGTCTGTAACCTGGCAGTTTGTCTGGGTAGGTGGTGTTCTGCAGAAGTGGCAGTATAAGCTTCTTATAAAGACAACCTTTTAAATCCTGTTGAGTCACAAATAACTCTTCAGAAGCTACTTTCTTACTCATCGCTTCGTGTAAAGCAGATAGGAAAGGCACCCGGTGAAATGATCAGGCAGCATATTTGAGACAGACAAAACTGTTTTAAATTTGCCTAAATGAGATAAAAGCCTTGATAATGAAGTTATTCCCGCTTGCCTTTTGCTAGACTCGAAGTCCCCTGCCTCAACACGAGCTCAGCCCTGCCTGTGACATCCCAGACACTCGTCTGAGCTTTTCTGGAGCATCTGTGCTGCACCTTCACTGCCAGCCCAGGCAGCCCCTCCAGACAGGAGTTTTTCCCCGTAGGTAAACTTGACCACCCCCGCTGCAATTTAAAATGATGTACCCTTTTGTTTGGTTGCTTTGTGTATCCTCATTAGTGAATATCTACTGCACTAAATGCATGATGGCTGTAATTGTATCCAGGAGCTTGAAGAAGCAGCTGTATTTTTATTATGAACCCATTATAAACCCTGCATTAAACCATCATTTTTTTTGCTTTGACATTTCAGTTTCAGACCATTTCCTCCCAAATTGTAAACATGCAGCTCCATGAGCAGTGCAACTAATGAAGCCTGCTTTTCAACAGATTTATATCTCGTTGGTTGGATTCCCTGGTGTCCAGGGTGATGTAAGCTCCTTCTCAAGTTTTTATCGCACTTAGGATTGGCCTCTCCCCTTTCTGCCCACCCTCTACGCCTCCCCCTTGTGTATGAACTCTTTGCGTAAATGGTGTGTCATGCTGTAGTTTTCCCCTTGGCAAGATCTCTTTCCTCAGTAAAGTTTCCTGTACTTGCAGATTGAGTACACTTGATTTGGTAGCCATGCGCCGCTCGAATACGGATCAGATCGCTCAATAGGTTCAGAAGGTATTAGGAACAGATGAACAAGCACAGTGTAAACTATAAGAGGCCAGAATAAAAGTACAACTTCTTTCCTTTCTCTTCTTTTTTTTTTCTTTAGTTCTAAATTTGTTCCATACCCCAAATCTTTGCCTCCCCAGTCAAGGTTTGGTGATGTCCCATGTGCAGTAGCAGTTCAAGTGCACAGAACAAGATACCATTGCAATTGTAGGGGGAAATGTACCAGCCTTGGCCCTTCTTGAAAACTGAATTCAATTATTTAGTGATAAAATCCCCTTGACAGTTAATGTGCTTCAGTATTTGGCTTCTTCAGTGCAGTATAGCGTAGTGTCGGATATTGGAAGGAGAAAGAGATAAAATGGAACACACTTTCTTTCTCTTACTAAACTACACATAGGAAGAGGGTTCTTTTATTTTTTTCTTTCACTATGATGAAGCTTTCTAAAAAGCTGCCAAGTTCATTGTCACTATCTGTTTTAAAAGCCTTATGAAACACAGACAGCTCCTTAAGTTCCTTTCAAATTAATTGTATTATTGGAAAGTTAGCTTTTTGAGTCTTTTCTAGTATTTTCAGGAAGGAAAAGCTGAAAATCAAACAGGAATTTGTGTGCTCACTTGTTCTCTGTGCTTTTAATGGTTACTGCCAACTGTGATCAACAGTGAGACAGTGGATTCAGTGAAATTTATTTCAGCAAATATCTTGCAAAACACCATATGTTATTAAATGCAATTTGTTTCTTTCTGTTCAAAGTTCAGCAGATCAACATTTTTCTCTCATCAGGTCCTTCACTAAAAAGGACAAAGTGATTTGAGGTGTAGCAACCTCTACTAGCAGGAAATTATGGATAACCTATCTATAAAGAAAGCTTCATCTTAATTGGTATCCATTAGCACCCAATCCAAAGCTTACAGAAGTCAACAGAAAGTCTTGCAGTAATTCATGTGGGCTTTGTGCCCACAGCCCACTCATAGGCTTTTTCTAAGCGATCTTATTTATTATTGTATATGTTTTGGTCCACAGAAATGTTCAATCCTTTTCTGAAACCTGCTAAGCCAAATTATATCTACCTGTTCCTTACACATTGCTTAAAAAACAGAGTTACAGAATGTTTCTGTATCATCCTTGATCTCTAAAATTGAACTGACAGCCTCTTGACAATAATCACACTCATGAGATTTCTGATACTTCTAGCCTTTTACCTGGATGGGAGAAACTGCAGTTTGCTTTCTTGTCCATCTCTGTAAGGATTTAGCTGTATAACTTTTAGACCAAATCTTGGAGAAAATGCTGTTGGAATTTAGCATAGATGTGTGAAAGGGGTTTTAACTTGTCTGTGTCAGTTTGTTCAACTCATTCAGACATCCCTAACTGTTATAAAATAAATATTGCTTTGTGATCTTCTCAATAAACCTTGACATCATATTTAGCTTTTGTAGATGATGAGACAAGCCAAAAATGAGGGAGTTAGTATATCTGAAAATGCTACACAATTTGCAGTTTGCTTAGCAAAATATCCAGGTACATATAATCTTTACTGAGGTGCTATGTTATCACTGGTGCGACCACTCCAAAAGGAAGGTCTGCTGTCATCTCCGGTTCCTGTAAAAATGCAGTGTATGAGCTTTACAACATCATTTACTCCATCCATATTGATTAACAAATTCTCTAAGAAAAAGAATAATCTTCTTACAATAACTTACAATAACAGTGCACTGACAAAGAATTGGACTTTTGGGATTCCTTGCAGCACATAACCTGAAATCCGTGACCAGACATTAGATCCAAAGATGGTCTTTACAGCATTTTCTGGAGTAAGGAATAGTACAATACCGAGTATTGTAACCCAGAGAAGTTTTAGTGCCATTCCTTTGTCAACAGACTATTGTACTGGCTTACAGGACCTGAAAGTTTGTCTAATGCCTTGTGCTAACAAGGTAGTGGAGAAAACACACAGCAAAGTGTGGCTAATCCATTTCTAAAGAAATATGGATGAGAGGATAGTATATGCTGCAAGAATCCCTGGTTTGAGTAAAACAAAAAGCATTCCAAAATTACATTCCTTAAAATACATTTGGGGAGAGGAATTTGAAAAGTAGTGTGGTCTAAAAAAGGAGTAAAGCCAAGATAGATTGTCAGTTGGGGTAAACTGGCTGAGGGAAATAAAAGTAACTACCCTAATGAGCCATGGCTTTTAGCCCACTGTTTTTATTAGCCGCCTTCTGAGACTGGTTTTAAAAAAATGGGAAAAATCTTCTGTAGCATCTGCATGCCTCTCTGCATTGCTCACCATGTGCCTAGGCAAGAAGTCATGTCACCTCCATTCCTAACTTTTTTGATATGGGCTCTTCTTTCTTTCTTCAAGTTTAGACTGCTGTTTGTTCCCCTGGCCCCACAGCAGCATTGGCTTCCTCACAGCCAGAGCCAGACAAAAGCTGCCACGGAGCAGAGCAGACAGCATATTGAGTAATGGAGCTGCTTGCTTCTGAAGAGCCAGACCTCATCCATAATTCATAGTTGCCTTTTCCTCCATGCCTTCGTCTGCCAGTCCAAACAAGAAGGCGCAACTACCCTGCATCTCCAGTAGCGAACAGCGGTTGGTGATGTTGGCCAATTATTTGCACTGCCCCAAAGGAAACTGGGAAAATCATCTTTGGAAGCACGCAGATTTTGCTTCCTGTCACCAGAAAGGTTACTTTCTTTAGTCTCTGAAGGCTTTGGTGGATCAATTCTTTTGCATGGGAAAGTAGATTAGAAACATGCCGTCAGGTACACTGTGCACAAGATAGACAGATGGAGACAGTAGTATCTATCTGCTACAGGGAATTGTCAGAGGGGCACAACTCATCACACTGGTTCTTAGAGGGCTTAATGTGCTGCTGGTAAATAATCTATTTTTTATTACCACACATCCCCAGATTGTCAACATTCTCAGCTTTTTGCCACAGCTAATTAGACAGGCAAAAGCCTTATAGCCTAAAGAACAAGTCTGAGCTAAGCACCTGCCAAAATATCTGACTTTTTTTAAGAACTGGAATGTCAAAGAGTGAAGGGGCTGCAGATCACATTTAAACGCTTTGAGCGTCAATAAGATGATTAGACCCATGAGGCAAACATTCAGAATTTCTCTTAGACTCACCACTGAGAGAAGGCAAGATAAAACTGATAGATAAAAACTACTGTGCAATGGTACCAAAGCTAATTATTCTGCTGAACTCTTGGAGAAATCTTGCAGGGATGTGTTGACATCATGCTCTGCGTGGCCACTTCTGTTCAGGAAAGCAATATTTAATTGTATATTTGAGTGAAGTCTCTTTGTGTGAAGTATAGCTTTTGGAAAGGAGTTTGTCTGAACCAAAACAAAGAATGACCTCACTGTTAGCCAGGCATGGCAGATTTGGCAAGGAGCAGGGGCTTTTTATTCTTTTTATGGGGTTTTTTGTTTGTTTTCCCCATCCGTTATTTAAAAATCCTGTTTTCAAACAATGACTATAGGAGTTTTTCCAAAGAGCTCTGCACCAAGGACAAAAGGCGCTGAATGATGCCCCTGTATCAGGCATGTCATGATAAAGGTATGCATGCAAATAGCAGCAAGGGTATTTTTAGTCTCTGGTATCCTCAAGGGACAGACTAGCAGTGTTAACATCTCTGTCTCTGTGCCCCACTTTCTCGGTGTGCCTGCCGGAGGCTGGCTTTCACACTGTAGTGTGTAGTGACTGCAGCCCACGCTGCCTGCAGCACCTTGTGGTTTTCCTCACTGAAGGAACAACTTGTTCTTCAAGACCAGGAGAAGCTATAGTGTATCTATGTATCTATAAAACTGATGAGTTATACAGTATTCATATATTTAAAGGAAGAGATGATGGTAGAGATACTAGAGAGTAAAAACGTCTGCCAGCTTCTCCAGATCTGAATGGTAATTCAGCTTAGTGGGACTGTCACTATTTAAATAGAGTGGTGCAATCAAGCTATTGACTACCTTTGACTTTCCATGGTTATGAGCCCTAGCACCTATTTGTGCCTTTGGAAGTCATCCCAGATTTTGCTGACTTGTGATTTCTCATCAGGGACCCTGCTCTCTCAGTTAAAGTAAATAACCTGCTTTTTCCTTATATTAACTTCTAATGCAATAACTTTTTGGACTTTCGTCTTTCTGATATTGCAGAGGTGGAGATGGAATGGAGTTCAAGCAACAAAAGTCGAGATATATCATCTGCCCACACTGAAGTATAAGTATTCACCAGCTAAGGCCATATATTGTTGGATGACGTTGATGTTGCTGGAAAAAAACTCCAGGACTGAAAATAGTAAGGATAAAAAATTGTCAGACTGTGTGGTTTCTTTTCCTGATTGAATACAAGGTGATAAATTTCTTTTGGTTCCATTTATAGGCATAGTCTTGTTTTATATTGATTTACTGTTCTTAAAAAAAAAAAAAATTCAACTCCAAATAATTTAGGGATCCAAGAGAACCCACTCCACTCTGTCAATGGCTTTCCGAGTAGCAAAATTTAAGGTAGCTCTTTCTTATTATCCTCAACACTGAAGATGTTCTCTCTGCTATGTAACTTCAATGATTTCTATCTGCAGAGATATATTCTGAAACCAGCAACACCTTGAGAAATGGATTAAACCTTCTCTCTTGTACGAAATAACTCTGCTTCAAGCTCAATCTCCAATGCAAGACCACCATATTGTTCATAGAGGAATCACTTACGCAGAGCTTAGGGTTATATCACCCAGACTATGCATAGGGAAGGATTTTTGACCATATATGTGCAGATGATGTTTTATGGTAACCCTATTCTTCTGCCACTGCATAAAAGTCTTTCCCACAGTATATAATTTGGATACTACTAGGCATTACAGGCTATCTAAACAGTTTGTTCCGTAGACGGACTACAGAATTTCCTATTGAGGAGGGAGGAGTAGAAGGGCAGCTGGGTGGGTGTCTGGCAATGAGCCAAGGCCAATCCAGCACACATGGGTAACTCCGTCTTCATGGTCATGATTGAGAAGAAAAGTCAAAATGCTGAAATTTTTCTTCCATTTTCCTAAGTTTAGGGTGGAACTGTATTTAGTGCTTTTAGTTATTGTTGTTTACCTGAATTTTCAAAACTCAAGTTCTCTGTTTCGTCTCTTTCTATTGCAAGGAAGTGAGTGAATTCTGGTCATTATTCCTTTCTATTTGAGATATTTTGTAGTATTTTCTCTGCCAGGCAGAAATGTCAGTTAGAAAGCGGCAGAGCTCTACAGCCATGGTCTGGTTTTGCCATTTGAAGTTTATACTTCCACTGGGAAAGCTGTGAAGATTCCCAAAGCAATGATGTAAAAATGAAGGTGAGCAGTGGACACACTAAACTAAAATTGGACATTGTATTGTATGCCCATAGCAGAACAAGGAAGTTAAAATTACAAAAACAAAAGACATTGTGGCCATTCTGAGCTTGCATTTTTCTTTGCTCTGGTTTTAAAAGTCTGGCTAATATCTTTCTTCATTTAGGACAAGGTCTGCTTGACAATATAGGACAATATTGAGTCAGGCATAGTATGTCACGCACAAGTGTCAGCCTTTCCTTTGAGAAGTACATCATCCACATGGGCAGTTACAGCAAAGGGTGGGAAAGAAATTAGTAGAAACTGAGGCAAGGAGCTGAAGTGGTCTTGCTCTCACTCTCTCTCTTTCACACCTGCACGCATATGTATGCTCACAAACACCGCCCATGTATGTAGATGGTCTTTCATCCTTCCTGGTGTCTTTTCCATAGACTGCTCTGTCAACCTTTTTTTTTTTTTTAAATTCATTAAACATTTCACGTATCTAGTGAGAGTTTCTAAGGCAGACCATGTCTTCTTGTGCGATTGACGCTGTGCTGCACGGCTTCCCCGCAGGTGCTGATGTTTCGGCAGAGGTGTTGCAGTGCTGCCGGCGTGCTTGGATAAAGAGCTCAGCTGTGGGGCTGTGTTCAGATTACACGCAGGGAGCCAAAGCAACAATTTGTACAGTGGTCTCTGATGTACTTCCACCTTTCCTGGCAGTCAGGTTAAGATATCTCAGAAATCCCAGCCTTGGCAGGGAAATCACTCAGTTTTCGGGTTCCCCTAACCTGGAAATGTGTTCCCTTTCTGCCAAGACTTGAGAGAAAAGCGTCCATAATCCACTGCTCCTGGAGCAGTGCTTTACTTTGCTTGAATTTAAATAAAGGTATTTGCGCATCCCTGATGAATTTTTTCCACCTGTATTTTTATCCATAATAGACTGTCTCTATACTAGCAGTGACTGATCAATTGTTTGGGGGTTGTTTGTTTTCAAGGCAACATGTGGGTGATTCTTGATTCTCTCCTGTGGCAGAGCATGCTGTTATCAATATGTTACTTTCTTTTCACTGGGAACGTAGCTTTCAGAAGGCATGTAAAATAAATGGGGTCTGTTTTAATTCAAGTGACAGTTCAGAAACGTGTCTGGTAAACCAACTTTCAAAGCCTCTTCCCCTTTGGAACCGGCCAGTGCAAGACCTGCACTTGCAAGGTCTGAGTTTGTTTATCTTTTTTCTAATTAACAGGAGTTAGTCTTTCAAAGTATCTGCAGCAAGTGAAAGCCAAGAGGCTGGAATGAGTGCTCTCTGTGGTCTCAAAAGAAATGCATTTGCTTTTCAGGGGGAATAGTGAGATTAGGAAGAGGCCTGACCTTGGGCTGTCAGGTCTCTAAAGCAAAATCCATTCTGCAGTGGCTGTGACTGATGGGGCCAAGAAAGCAATGCTCACAGAAATGTGTGAGAACAGTATGTTTCCTCTCCTTTGAGTCTAGCAGATGCAATGCTGATGAGAGGTACCTGAATGACAGAGCAGATAGAGGCAAGGGCTCAGCCCAACGGAGACGTTACCATCAAGGGTGCCGGTACCACCCCAGAACAGCAGTGAGGACACAGATGCAGGGCTGGAGAAGCAGCTGACGCCAGCATCCCTTCAGTCTTGAACAGAGTGTGTCAAAAAGTTGTGTCCTGCCATGGACCGGAGATGTGACCTCTGGCCACGCTCTCCATATCTCCTTTTCCCCTTCCACATTTATTTGCTTTATCTAGACATACCAGACAAAGACTAGCCCTCACTCAGTTTGTACCCTTCCTACTGCAGAGGGGTTTCTGTCTCATTTTGTGACTTTAGGCAGCGCTGAAGTTCAATGAGGAGGAGTAGGGACTCGGCTGGAAATGCCAACGTGCCTGCCAAACTGTCACCTGAGGTGTTTTCAGATGAGGATGTCTGCAGAAATTACACTGAGGCTTGGCATCACCAGGCAAAGCTACTCTCTTACATCTATTGCTGACTAATACAGACAGCATAGTATGTCCCCCATTAAGAAGCAGCAGCTGTACTGAAAAAAGAGTGGAATTCTTTGGAGCAACTTTTATTACCAGAAAAGAAACATCTCTCACATAAAGAGTCAATCTGTCGCTGCAAATTTAACTCATTTTCCTCATATTTCCCCATCCATTTCACTCTGAAATGGTGCTTCTCCTGCCAGCAAGTGCTGATGGCAGGGACTGATGCCATTGCCATGGAGGTACCTGCCCCATGCCTTAGGTGAGCATCACGGCGCAGTGGGTCTGTCTGCATCGTTGGTGCCTGCAGGGCTGCCCTACACGTGGGATAGCTGGCGTGCAGGCATCCGATCCTGTCTGCCACTGCTGCTCGGCACATGGAAGGACCCCTCCATGCACCAAGCGGCAGTGGCAGGCAGGACCGGGTGCCCTCCAAGTCCATCAGTCCAAGTCTTGAGGCTGATCATTCCAGCTGTGCAAGTAGCTGAAGTTATTCATGAACATTGCTGAGCTCATGCTGTTGTTGGACTGCTGAAACTCAGTTCACCTTGGAAAGGGGATTTTGAATAAATGCCATTGTTCACCTCTGCATTTAAGGTCTTGCAGAAGTTTTTAATGGGGAGGTTTTTGTTGGTTTATGTGTAAGGAGAGAGGGTTCCCCCTGCCCATCCACAAGCTCAGCTTGGGATCTCAATGTCAAGCTGTGCTCTTTCTGGCTCACACTTCATTACCGATAATAATAAGGGTTTTCTGAACGAGAGAAATCTTGAACCTTTAGCATTTTTACCATGAAAATGTAAGGAACATCATCTCAGTTGTTCTTGCAGACCTAAATCTTCCTTGCCTGTGTGGCAACCTACTCTGTGGCACTAACACAGCTGAGAAAAAACAAGCACGAGCCTTTCCTACAGTTACAATTTCAAGGGCATTGTCTCATCCAGTTCCAGCTTTATGTGCCTCTAACAGTGAGATTTTTCACACCAAAAATCACCTCTTCACAGATCATCCTACAGACTTCTAGCTTCTTCCTATGCAAGTTTTTCCTGATCATCAATCTGTATTTTACTGTTTTGTTTTGTGGGTTTTTTTCCTTTCTATTTTATCCTTTTGTTCTTGGTTTCTGGATTCCCAGATTTCCTCCAAGGAACCATCTGGGGCAAAAATACATCTGTCATCCCTCTTAGCTCTTACAGCTGAGAAACCTTCTAATAACAGAATTGCTGTGCTTCTGCTCCAGAGGTTTTTGGAGGATCGCTGCAGGGCTGGCTGTTCCCATTTGCTGAGGGAAATGCGTGCAGTAGGAAATGCGTGGTCCTCTACCTACTCTCTTCAATTGTGCATTGCAGTTGAAGCTGGTTTTATTGTCAGATCTAAAAAAGCAGGGAAAGGTTGCTGGTTCGGGTGGGGGGTGTTGCTTGCTTGTTTGTTTGGGGGATGTCTGAAGTTTGTTTGAACACAGTGATTGGTAAGAACAGGATTACTGCAGATCAAATAAAATCTTGAGGGGTTGGAGATTTTTTTACTTTATTCTTAAGAATATATTAGGCTTCAGTTCACAAATAAATCACAAATTCCAGAAAATCTGAATCTCTTGCTTGAGCCTCTAACAGGGTATAAATAAACGTATACTCTGTTGCAGCGTGTTTGGGGAGTTAGAGATGTTTTTGTTTTGCTAACCCTGATGTCTGCGTGTGATTCTGTATTTACCTTAGCATATCCTGAAGTGTGTTTCATTATTTTGGGGAATGTCAGTGCTTTTGAAAAATTAAATATCACACTCATATCACCTGTTTTAATTTCAGTAATATTCCACCCCAGGGATGTTAAGCGATGTCACGGCTTTGTGCCCAGTAACAGCATTTCAGGTATTTGCTTGCTGCAAGGCAGTACGGGAAATTTCTTGCAATATCGGACTGGCTTGTAGAGTCCAGTAATGCTGATTTTCTGTATAGGCAGAATAGAATAAAGGTATCCCCCTCTATAATTGCAGATATTTATATTTAGACCGGAGTTTCCTAGTCTCGCTTTGCTTGTGCACTGCCATCAGCACTGCTGGCAGCAGTGGTATGAACGCATTAACTAAAGGGAATACTCAGCTCTCCAGATATCATTCATATTCTCAGTGACTAGTGATTTTGGTGACAGGACTAAAGAAGCCTAACTGTTAGAAAGTACTGGGAACTGAGCCTTTGGAAATCATTTAAGTACTTTTTAGCTGGACTCTAAAAAATGTCTTACCACTTCTGACAAATGCTGGAATTTTACAGTCTGGTTTTCTATAGAAATGAAGCGTACTTAATTTCTACAGATGACTTAGTCTGTGTGTGTGTGTTTTTCTTCCACTAGAAATTTCTGAGCACATTGACAGACTTCAACTCAGTCTATCACAGGTTAGAAGTCCTAAAAGAAAAAGGTAATTAAATTCCTGCGTGTTTTCATGAAAGTAGTCAGATAAGAGACCAGTGTTCGAGCATTCCCACTAATAGTCCTAATAACTTCTGAACTCTGCTTCGGTATGGACTTAATGATCCCCTCCTATCCTCCCCAGCCTAATGAATTTTATGACAGATAAAAAACTTAGTATAATTTAGTTGTGGGGGTTTTTTTTAAAGTCATCCAAGAGACACTAACAAATAACAAGCAGAACTTCTCCATTTCTTTTGCTGATCGAACAGATCATCTTTCTTCTTGAGTGCCCGGGGAATTTGGATCCACACTGAGCTGATGAAAAGTAGTCTTTGGCACAGCTTTCAGATGTTCATCATACTCTTTCAAACAGACCTCTGATTCCATCTCATAAGTCATTTTGGTTAAATTTGTCTTTCAGAATTAATTTTAAACCCAAATAGTAATTTTTCTAGTTGCTGAAGTAGCCTATCTATTTTTTTTCTTCAAAAAACGCGCATCCCCAAAGCTTAGATGGAAAGAGAGAAATGCTTAAATAAGTCAAAGATGCCATTTTGGGACTAAACTATTCTCAACATCTAAGAGGAGAAAATAACTTATTTAATAGATCTGTCATCTGTGTTAGTAAAAGAAATTCACACTAAGGCATTTACAGGATTGTGACTTTAAACTGTATATTCTGTGTGGCTTTTGTTTTTATCTTTAAATCCTCAGTGATGATGCTTGTGGCACTTGAAATGGCCCTGGAAAAACAACAGTTAGGAGGGCCTGCTTGGTAATTCCAGGTGCTCAGTTTGTAGGTGGTACGCTAGCAAATGTGAACCCCATCCAAAATGACTGACACTCATAGCCCGCACTGCACATGTATTGACTTTTCTGCAAGACAGACGAGGGTATATGTACGACATTTGTCACTGTTAGGATAAAAATATGTTAGTCTTTAAGCACAGGGTTTCTTTAACCAAAGTTGTCTGTAATACTTAATCAAATGTCACACAAGATAGCTGGAAATACTCCTTTTTTTGTCATTCCTAATGACTCTTTCTGCACTGTCTCTCTTGTTGTTTATGACTGCTTAAAATCAACTATTGTCTTCGTATATTCTGAGACTCTTGATTTTAAGCATGTGAAGAAAATTCTCCAAATCTTGAAACCGAAATTGTATTTAGCACAAATGCTATCTGCAATTCAACCAGCAAAGCTGGGAAATACTTGCTCTGCTGCCCAACCTGAGTGAAGCTCTAACAGCCACCAGACACCGGCTGTGCTGAGAAAGGAATGAGATTCTTTAGAATTCAGACTGGAAATCATCTGAGGACAAGAACGTGTGAATTTGCTTCACTTTATGCGTGTTACCTGCCGTCAGCCGGTCTCTGAGGAGCTATAACTCATAGCTAAGTGTTTGCAATATTGTAACACAAATACCAGGCGCAGCTGTAGCAGCACGATGGCCTTTCCCGCGCAGCACGGCCTGTTGCAGCAGGGCAGGTGTGGATGCTGTGCTGTTGTGCGCGGAGCTGGGAGGGCTTGGGCTGATGCGGCAGCGACCGTGCTTAGCTGGGGCTGCCCGGCGAGACCCCGCACCGCGGTCCCAAAGGAAGGCAGGGAGCATCCTCACAAGTGAGACAGCCCAGCGGCCCGAACATCCCATGGAGAGCAGGCTGCGAGGAGGTGCGGAGGAGGAGGGACGTGGGCGGCACCAGTGTGCCTTACTCTCGTGGCCATGCACAACTGTGAAAGGAGGTTTGAGGTTCAGCTATTGCCAGGAGTTTTACTTAACTGGTAGTTACTGGTTACTTTTTTGATAGTTACCGGTTACTTAGTTGAAGGCTTGCGATGTTTGAGCTTCAGGGGATTTAGTGATTTCTCAACTGCGCCAAGCCCTTTTCCTTATGAACAAGACCTAGAAGAAGTAATACTTCTGTGGGCCAGCAAATGGCAAACGTGAAAGCTGCTAGGAAAATCCTCCCTGCCAAAAAAAGCTCATGAAGTTTGGTTTTGGGGTGGTTTATTATTTTTCTGTTGTTTGGTTTTGGGATTTTTTTTTCCCTGCAAGGAACAGTCTAGACAGTGTGGGATTGCTCCCAAATCTGAAATCAATTTTGCATATCTCTGCTCCTCAGCTTCCCCCTCCCCTACCCCACCCCCCACCCCTTTTCTGGGCATCTTTAGAAGGACAATGAACATAGAGAATTGGAAGGAATGGGTAATTTGTTATAGGTGACTGAAATATGTGAGGAACATTAGATGTACTTAGTAGACAAAGGTCAGAATTAACATTTAGGTATCTGAACACATACATTTAGAGGAAATGATGTGTTAAACCTGAACCTCTATTAGCAATGATCACAAAATTCAAATAAAACATTTTCATATTAGGAAACAGGATTTTCTCACCAATTCGTTGCATGCTGGCAGGTCTGGTATCCCCATCTATTTGAGATAATCTTCAGAGAGAACCCTATTTCTGAAAACACCAGTCCCAGATAAGCATCCAAATTCAAGTGCTTTACTGAGCTGATTTTCAGACACTAGGTCTGAAGCTTTTTATTTTTACTTTGTGTGCAGGCCCTGAATCCCTGAAACATTTGTGATTCACTTAGAATTAATTAAACTTGTCTCCCTGCACACTGTTATTTTCTCAATAGCTTTATTTCCGTCGTCCCTCCCCCCAGAAAAATGAACATAAACTATACTGTATAAAAGGTAGTCACTCTGGCTGGCACAAAACGCTCAGAGCTTCATTTTGGTGTGAGGCTATCGCTGACCAGGGCAGCCTTTCAGTGTGCTGACCCTAATCCTACAATCCCCTCAAAAATACATCTAAACCTGCCCGTCTGATTTCCATCAAAGATTGGGATTCTCAGGTCTGGTTTCTTGGGTTTATTTATTTTGTTCCAGTTCAGCTTTTCAGCACATCACAAACACATTTACAAATACCTTGAATTATGCATTTCCCATGGGATGAAGAATCTTTAGTCTAAACCCTTTGTATTTTCTTTTCTTATATCTTATTCTGGTACTATTTCTCTCCGAACGGAAGGTAGCTGTAAAAGCTAATTTAACACAGCACCATGCTACAGTCAATGGTTTCTGGGGAAAGGAAGGTAGGGGTTGCAATGCTGGGGGGTTTGGTGGTTGAGGGGTTGCAATACAAAGAGACTTCTATTTTCCTCTGCAATAAACGATAAAGCCCACAATGTATAACCTGCCAGGAATGAATTACCTAATAATTATGTGGCGGTGATCTGTGATTTGTAGGCGCCACCATCTGGGCATAACGTCTGTTTGCAACTGGAATAAATGGAATCATGTAAGAGATTATAAACTTTTTCAAGCCTAGCCAAACCTGAAAATTGTTCCTACTAATAAAATAGCATTTTTCTCTAAATAAATATATGTGCACATACCCCCCCAACACACACACACTCAGTCTATGAGTGTTTAGAGATGATAAATGCTATGTAGTAAAGATGGATTAATCTTTTTTTAAAGATTTAATTACATCCTAGACTGTTGGGACTAAATCCACTAAATCAAGATGGAATTTCTAACCTATCAGCATGTCTATTCCAAGCACGCTGGTCTGCACCACAGTCAGCTAATCAGTGAGATATAACCCCCTGGCTCCAGGCAGTGTGGAAGCGAATGCCCATGCATGGCCATGAGACCTTCCTAGACTGTTGATTCATCTTCCAGCCCTTTGGGTATTGTCCTCACTGTTTTTTTCACAAGTATCTGTTGGAGAATGAAATAGGGTCAAGTGGAAACCCAGACCATCGTTGCATGCTCAGGAGTTTCAATCATTTATCTGGTGAGGAAGGGAGGACCATCTTTTTGTGGTCAAAAAAATGACCCTTTGTGCAGCCAGTGCAAAAAAAGTCTTTGCTCCCAGTGCCACTGCTCCTTCCTGGGACAGGAGCAGAGGTTGAACTTGAGTGACTTCAGGCACAGCAGCCGGGCCAGGTTTCAGCAATTTCCTTCTGAGATAAAATCCTTCTAAGGTAAGTGTCTCTTCCACAATGAGCTGAAAAGACTGGGTTTGGTTTGCCTTTCTTTTTTTAAACTTTTCAATGCTTTTGTGGGGATTCCCTCTGGCAGAAGAGCTCCAGGGCACTGGTGTTTCACAGTGGTTTCCATAGTTGTGACAAGAACAAGGCAATAGACAGTTTGACCCCAAAGGTAAAATCCTGGCAGTTTTGAAGTTGATAGGACCTCCTAATACCTCTGCTGTAGATATACTGCCCCTGCAGAGTAATCCAAATGAATAAAATATCTAATGAAATATAAGAAAAACACTGGATTTTAAAATGAGAATTACTCTGAAAACAGCAGAATCGGTATGCTGGGACAAAGCAGATCATACGCACATGTTGTTGCTGTTCCTTCCCTCCTGCTTTCTTTTCTAAAATTCCTATCGGTCCCATGAGGAGCAGGAGAATAAACCTGTTGTCAGTTTTATTGCAGAGCTGGCTGCCTAAACTGATGTCTCACTGCAACATGGTTATAAAAAGGAAAAAAAGAAAAACTGCCAAAAAGCCTTGCTGATGTAAATGATATTCCTGTTGGAAGACTCTCCAGGAAAGGGCCTCTAAAACAGGAGAAGCCTAATACATACAGCAGTATTTTCAAAACACCGACTTAAAAATTTAAAGCCCTATGGCTTTTTTTTCACTGCTGTAAGCTGTAAGGAGAGCTGCCAGGGCTCTGCTCTGAAAAGGATGGCAAGAACAGACCAATATACAGCAAAACAGAGCAGTCTGGTGGTGATATTAATTTAAAATCAACCTGCGAGACAAACCATTTTCCATATTTTAGAATACAGCCTGAGCTAAAATTATCACTCACATGTTCATTATAGCTTCAGGAAATTACCACCACTGATGCCCCTGATTTTTAGCATCCAACGTACGATGCTTTCTTCTCTTTTTCTTTCACTAAGGGGGGCGTTTTTATTGTACAATTCCTTGTGTCATTCTGATGAGGCAGATTGTTGATACAAGTTGTCCCAGGGTCTGGCATGATTGCTCAGTTGTAGGCTGTGTGTGCTCTCTTCCCAGTAAGCACTGCATTCCTTCCCAAAGTCAGGTTTGTCATGTTGTATTTGAAAATGTCAATACACTTGGAAATTTCATTAAAATCTTAACGTTGTCTTGGGTTTGCATAATTAGGATGGAAATCTCATGAGAATATTTTTCCCTGTGACACTGCTTATATTTCTTACTTATAACCAGGCAGAGAGCAATACCAATACAAAACTCACTGAAGTCATGCAGATTAGAATGAAAAATAACCAGAGAAAAGTACCGATTTCTAAATTTCCAGAGTTCAGTTTGGTTTATTTTGGGACCAGCTTAGGGAACTGTTCATTTGTTACATTCATTCCAACGGGCCTTTCACTGATGAGATACCAGGCTTCCCTAGAAGACAGTTCAAGGGGTAAGTCACACACTCGCATAGCCCTTAATGCCACCTGCGAGCCAGAACTACTGCTTCTATGTAGTACCAGCTCTTGCCGATTATTCATTGCCAGTGCTTCCTTCAAAGGGGATTTAATTACTGACTTTCGCTGGTCTCTGCTTGAAATTTTAGAAAAAAAAGGTGTAAGGATCCATTTGACCTCTCTTCTGAAAAGTAGTGGTGTGAAATGAATATTTGTTGGACTATTGATCTGTGCTTGTTCTTAAATACACTGCAGCCTTAATAAATGCCTTTGGTCCATCCCTCAGCTGGTGTAAATTACCACGGCTCAATGAAGCTAAGCAGATTTACATCATGTGAAGACACAGTCCTTGGCGTGTTATAGCAGCCTGCTTTTTAAGAACGTGGCTGTTAGTGTGCCGTTTATAGCATTTACAGCACATCTTATACCGCACATGCAAATCCACAACGGGACTGTTCTAATGACCAGGTAATTCTTGGTGAAGGGCAAGCACCTTTGCTTTTTGTGGCGGTTTGTGTCCTGGTTTGTGTGTTGCTTTGCTCAGCTAATGTGAAATAGTAGAGCGAGGGTGAATTCTGGGGAGCCTGCACACCCAACAGCCCTCATGCCACCAGTCAGGAAGACTGTCTGTGCTGCCCTTGTGCCTGCTGCTTCTCACCCGTGAGCC